>NC_142989.1:4747500-5997500 GCF_061535395.1 Colias eurytheme | reverse complement strand
GTTGTTCCTAGCATAGGGCTAAAGCGCTTAGAGCGCTTCTTCGACTGTTAAGAACCTCTTAAACTGCCTGTGTTAAAGAAAGGACAAGAAAATATTAGGTTCCAAAGTCGATCTCGTGATTTATATTATATACTTTATACGTATTATAATAAAATCGTGGTGTATTTGATAGTTATTGTTATTTGTAAATTATATAGATTTTCTACGATATACCTAAATTAGATTTTGTAATAATTGTGACGTAACTCTAGGATACTGATAATATGGTAGGTACATGATGGTCTAGAAATGCGTAAATATGTATGACTTTAAATACTTGACATTATTATTACTTGGTAAGGCAGCAAAATAGAGTTTTGCTTGAAATTTAAAATTTTCTATGGAATAAAAATTTTAAGGTGATGAAATATTGTTGTGATTTGTTTGTGAGTTTAATAATTGTGCTTCTGTAGGAATGTGATTTGGCTAATATAATATTAATGTTAATGTATAATTATAAAAATACAAAATAGAGCCCTGCGTCACGATGCGATACCTACCTAGGTTGAAAGTATTCGGTTTATCTATTGCCATAATGTTAGGCGTAACCCTATAACCTATGCATATAATATTTCCGCTATTGTGTATCATACATTGCACTTGTAAGATAATACATACACACACATATTAAGAAAAAACACTATTTTTAACGTTCATGATATTTTTGATGTCATTTTTGTTATTTAAACTAGTTAAAAAACAGTTTAAAAAAGTTCTGTCTTGGACGTCCGTGTGTCTGTATGTGCGGATCCTTTTTCTTGTTAACACGATAGCGACCGAAATACTTTACTAATCGAGTCTTTTTTTTCTCTTACGCTTGAGTATGCTCAGGAATAGAACCCTTTCATTTTTCAGGGTCTGATTCGATGTGGTTTAATTGTTATTAAATAAACAAAAATAATAATTAATAAATATTTATTAAAAAAAATTATGAGGCGTGCATTTTTGGATTTTCCAAATTATTTATTCCTACTGCTGATGATTAATCTGCTTCCCCATTTTATAATAGTTGTTACTAAATTATAACTAAACAAAAATAAAATCAGGCTTTAAAAGGGATTGAAATAATAAACAATTTAGAATAAGTTTTATTTATTTAGGAATGGTGTAGATGTATTTTGTTTTAAAGATTTCTTTTAAAATTATACATGTTAGAAAGAGTTCTGCTAATGTCAATAAGTTTGAATAAAGGTTGTTCGTATTAATACCTGTTTTTAACGATATGTGAAACCTTTTGATATAATTTTTTATAGGATTGGACTTACGTATAGTGAAGTGCTGAAATACAAATTCAGTAAAAGACAAACTTATAATGTATTTACAAATACTTTTTAATAACTTTCGTATTACTACACAACTCAACTTTGGTTGTAATTTAAAATAATTATTTAAAAGTATCGGTCTTTGGTGCTTTCTAAAATAATTATACCTATATGTTAATTAAACCTTTGTAGAGTAGAATGCTATGACATCTTTTAATCTGGACTAAGAGTAGGTATACATTTGTCTTGTGAGACATATCTAATAGAAGTATTTTCTCTGCCTACTTTTGATGTATTTTTTTCTTTTGATAGATTTTTTAATGTTCTACTAGCTACTAGATAAAAATAAGGCTTCTTTATAAAAGAGTGATATTTTTAAAATTCCTAAGTGCAATCTCAAAAATTACTAAGCCCTATATTAAGGCACTTAAGTTTATTTTTTTTGATATCTAATGCAATCAAATGACTGACATGGATCACATAAACAAGAAATACCATCCTTCTAATTATATTTACAAGTTAATAAATCAAATTTGTTCAAATTTAAATAAAAAAAGCTATTTCATTCCTTTACAACAATATCAATAAGTTATAAAACTGAAACACGAACGAAATATACGAACAAAACATCAATGTTCAATTCCGCGTCTTACTGATAAAAGCACTGAAAGCCTATCTAACACTTGACCTAGATGTATAATTTCATACATTATTTGTCATTTAAACTGCCAGATAACTAAAACGTAACATATTCAGAAGTTTTGAAACTGGCTGTAAATAAAATTTACAGAGATATTGTAGGTAACTAATAATTATGGCAATTCAAAATAAAGGCAATTTCTATATTATAAAATGTAATGTGACGTGTACAACAAAGCTTAAAATTATATTAGGTACTACTGAAATTAACATAATGTTTAAATATAACATACAAAAGAACAAAACAACAATAAAAATACGCATTACAAAACTTGATTTCTTATAAATTAAGGATCTATTTGACCATACAGTAGATTTCAAGATAATAATACAATCTTAAGCTAATACATATCTTCTTATATATAAAAATGAATCGCAAAATGTGTTGGTAAGCGCATAACTCGAGAACGGCTGAACCGATTTCGATAATTCTTTTTTTTATTATATTCCTTGAAGTACGAGGATGGTTCTTATGTAGAGAAAACGTAAACATGTACCACCGGCGAAGCCGGGGCGGACCGCTAGTTACATATATAATAAGGCCAATCTTTAAAAGTACAATATGAGAAGAATAGAAGGCACAAGACTGCTAGGATTAAATTTTTACACATTATATTTTTTTTATTTTAGATACTTATAGGTAAAAGTATAACAACAAAATAAAACTTACAATATTCATCAATATCTAATATTGTTTAACCATTCCGTGAGCCATTAGAATACGGCAGTGATTTTACTGATTATTTAGTTAAAACATTTATACTTAATTCTACATACATATAAATTTTTATAAATTTACTCTCTTTCGATCATCAAGTATATTATTTAATATTTTCAAATTTTACACTAAAGCTTAATAAATTTTCATAAAATACATAAGCATTATCTGTGTTATGCTCATTGCTCGTAGATAAAATATGTTTGTTATATTTGTGATTTATACTAAATCTAGGCCTCTATTAAAATTATTTAAAAAATCGTTACTTTTAAGCTCGTTTCCTTGAAATAGTGCTTCTAAATTTATTCGTGCATTTTTGGTACATTTGAATTATTAAAAAGCGTTATTATGCAAAAATGATTTCTCTTTAATTGCTTGTCTCTTTTCTCTTTCTATCTCTATTATATACTCTACATAGGCACTTTATACGATAAAGATTTTAAGAAGCGTTTTATATTGCAATAAATAATTTTATCAATATCTAACGTATCTTTTCGTGTGCTCTTTAATACGTCGATCATTAGACGTGTATCAAAATTGAACACGAATATTTTAATAATTTCGAGGTTAGTGATATTTCAACTAGTGACATATTTCCGAACGATAGAAAGGAAACTTTAAGGTCACACACACGCATAAATAAAATGATAATAAAATTATTTGTCATTATAATGAGATAAGACTCAAATCTTTATTTACACATTTAATTAACTATCAAACCTGAAATACACTATCATTTAATCATTTAAAGGTACTATTACAATTAAATTACTATAAAGCACTTAGAAATCGAGTTACAAAACAAGAAAATTAACCTCGATTTTTTTATTTCGGTATATAACTAAGAATCAATAAAAAATTAATCAATCATAAAAAATATTAAAAAATCACTGCAATAAATTGTCTCCTATATAATTATGTATGTACGTTATCAAACGCCTAGCGTATTTCAGGTTTCGTGTAGCTAGATATACGTGGGTGCGAAATGGCTGGACCAATTGCGATGCTCGATATCGGGGTCCAGCGTGTCCCGGGACGTGGGGTCCGTGTGGTACAGTGGGGGTCATTGGGGCGAACCGTTCGGTTTCACTTTAATGTCTTCCTCATCATGTTCAAGAATAACAGAGAAAGAGAACGGAAGGAAGGCATAACCGTGACCCTCGTAGAACTTACTCATGAATTCCACCCTGGTTGGAAAAATGGACAAATCTGAGTATCAATAACTATTCATTCTATTGAAAACTTCAATTTGAATAGCATTATTTTTGTGAATTATTTAAGTATGTACTTAACTAAAAATTGAAAAAATAACGTTCTGTAGCTGATCTAATACTAAGATACCTAATAATATTCCACAAGTTTAAAAAATAGAGCACTTCAGAAAAATCTTAAAAAGAACTAAAATAATACTTACAAATAGCAACCATACTAATTAAAATAGCTACTAAACAATAAAGCCACTCACCAATGCAATCTCAACGTGTGCAAAAACGCCGATAACCCCTCCATGAGCACAAGTATAGCGAGCGTGAAGAACGCCCACACCGCGAATATCAAGTACAGCACGATGGCCTTCGCGGGCGGGCCCCCGCCCAGCCCCATGCGGAGGAGACGCTGCCATAGCACCGCGGATAGTTCTGGAATGTTCGAGAACATCTATTTATTTTATTTATTTATTTATAATCTTTATTGCATACAAAACAAATACAAATTTCACACACACAGACAGGACATTTGATGCAAAGGGCGGCTTTATTGCTTCAAGCATCTATGTGTAGGGAGTTCTCGAATGTTCTAGAACATTTGTTTGTACAGTTCTCGAAAGTTCTAGAACGTTTGTTTGTAGAGTTCTCAAATGATCTAGAACGTTTGTTGGAGTGGAATTCTCGAATGTTCTAGAACGTTTGCTTGTTTTGAGTTTTAGAATGTTCTAGAAGCTTTGTACATGTGTTTAGTAATGAGGATTTTAGAATGTTCTAAAATGTTTATAAGTTTATGTGTATACTGTATAATAGAGTAAGAGCTCAGTGTCAGTACCCTAGACACTTCCCGTCGGCTATATTGCTTACCAGACGCCTTAAAGCTCTCAAAATAATTAAACAGTCATCGAAATAATTGAATTTCCATCAACACTACCCAATCGTCCACATTACATCCGTCAGGAAATAGGTGAGGTATGGCGGCCCTGGGATCTTGTACTAATAGTGTACATACTTAAACATAGAAAACAATATAATATATATATTGAAATTCAAATAAACGTTTACACTTACGAGCATGCGCCAAAGACAAGGCCCATAGCCGCAAATACGAAGCGGTGTGTGAAACGGCGCCTAGCACGTACTCAATGGTGTGTATCGCTTGTGTTATCATTATCTCGCCGATGCCTTCCTCGGGGTCCGCGGGCTTCTCGCATTCACCGTCTTCTACTGTTGGACCCGGCTGGAGGAGAAAATACATTTTTAAAGTGAAACTTTTATTACATCGTCTCAAACTTTTTGGTCTGTGTAGCGCATGTCGCGTGTATCGTGGCTGCCGAGCCAGCCGACCGTCACGCGACCGTTTCACTTTTACCGTAGTTTCATAAAACCACACAACATTTTTTTATTTATTTAATTTCTTAATCTCGTGTCTCAATGTGTGTCCTCAATGGACTCCTAAACCACTGAACCGATTATAATAAAATTCGCATACCATGTGCAGTTCGATGCAAACATGTAGGTACCACGGGCGAAGCCGGGGCGGACCACTAGTTCACTATATTTCTATTATTAAAATTATAGGTCCTTTGTATGGCTGCCCCGCGTTCATGTTGACGCGGCACAGCGCGCGAACTTCTGTGCCCTTTAGACTATAATATAATACTACAGAAAACACCTAAATTACCTACTAAATAATTAAATATACTTACATTCCGTTTCTTCTTATACATCTGATACAGTGGTTTGCCCAGTAACATGATGGGTATGCACAAAAATCCCACAGCTAGGAAGGTTCGTTGTATGGCGTGTTGTCCCGTGTACATGTCGGCACGGCACGGGGATCGCACTTCTGTGTCCTTGAGTAACATCATGTTGATGAACATTATGAGCACGGACGGTGCACAGGCGGAGTCGTATGCGGGATCTGGGGATTTTAAGTTTTTTATTGTTATTTTTTTTGTTTTTAGATGGTAAATGTAGAGTGGGCCTTTAGGATTTTTTAATTTAAAGGATGGGATGAGACATAGCGATGGAGAAACAGTGTTTTTTGTTTTGTTAATAATAGGGAATACTATGTTGGGATAAGAAAAGGCAAGTTCGTGAGGTTGTAGGCTTTAGCTTGTAGTAGAGATACTGTGAGTAGAGATGACACATATTTTGACTAAATTCTAGTCTGCAGAAAGATTTTTTAGGAAAAACAGTTTAGAGTTTATAACCGAACTTTTTCAAGCAATTTTTATAAAAAAAAATAAACGAATGAACTATATTCTACTAGTTCCATACAAACATATGAAAAAAATCAATAATTTTGTTTGTCAAATTACTTATATCCCAAAGAAAACTAGAATACCTTCTCTATAATCTACTGATAATCTTTACAGTATAGTTTATGTTTGGATTTATAAAAATCAGCATAATGAAACATATTACCTACTCAAATCTAAGGTATTATAATAAAAATCTCACCATCTGATACAGTCGAATACATGATCCATTTCATGAACATCATGATACACAGATACCAAAATAGCAGAAGCAGGAACAATATTTGCGGTATGTACTGCAGGAATATCATGTACGGCCTCTTGAAGTAACTGTAAAGGTAGTCAAGTTTAACGCACTGTGTGGCTTATATTGATGATTTTTATAAAAAAATCAGGTTCTTTACTTTACATTTACATATATTTTATTTAACATATAATTCAGGATGTTTTTTGTAAAATATTTACTACAAAATGTTAACGATATGCATACTTAGATACATAATTTTTTTATACGAAATTAGAATGTTCTTTAAGCTACCAAATAATATTTTAATGGTTTGATACTATATAAAACAATAATACTATGAATTAGATATATAATATAATTTCTATGAATACAGTAATTACTTGAAGTTTACCACACTCAATGTTACCCCGAAGGCCATGTGTATCACGCCGAATATTATGGACAGTTTCATCTTGAATGAGTTCAGAAATATTATATTGTTTGCCGCAAACTGGAAAACGAAGAGAAGCATTGATATAGATTACGAATTGCTTAAAATAAATGGCTCCTAGACACAAAGAAGAAAAAAATAGAGGCACCTTTATATTTTTATTATTGAAATCTGACTTAGAAAAAGATAAAATATGTACATATTTTTATCTTAAAATTTTCTCATATTTCACAAGAAATCGAGCACAATTTTTGTAAAATAATTATACAAGAAAACAAAATAAAATGGTCCTTTAAAAATATGCGAGAATATAGATTTATCGAAAAGCAATCAAGCACCAAGCTCTTTCCAATATTTTTTAGTTTTTTTTACTATCTCACAAAAATACTTTTTACATAGCTCACCTGCCAAGCAGGATCAATTCCCAGCGGGTATGGAGTCTGCGTGTACGCAATCGCCGGGTCCAACTCCAACATCCTATGATGCCTTAAAGTATCATTATCATACACATTCCGCCAACTACTCCCAAATATATTCAGAGACTTCGAGAACAAATCGTTATATATCAACCCGGTGTACATAGAGAATATTCCCATGAGCAATATTATATAGCGACCTCCAAAGAAAATGTTCCAAATTTCGTTGTCCGTCTTTTTCTTGGCTAATGGCTTTTCCAGGATTATAATGATGGCGGCGAATGCGGTCATGATGAGCCCGTGGCCCATGTCGCCGAACATTACCGCGAAGAGGAACGGGAATGTTATTATCGTGTATAGTGCTGAAAAGAAGATAATTAATGTTAAAGGTTTAGTTATTTTAGTGTATGGTATATAGGTGCATAGGACAATAGCTCTACATGGTCTCCGTCACTTCGTGGCAAAATTACTTAAAGCAGGTTATTTTCTGACTCTGGGTAACACTGATAAATACTGATTTGCTTTATAAACTATCGAGTATAATTTAATCGTGGTTCAGAAAAGAGCACCAAAGCACTTAATCCAATTAATTACATAGCAAAAACATCTGTAATTATAATCTTACCTGGATTAACCTCTCTATAGCTGGCGATTCCATAGGAATCAATGAGATTCTGGAAGCCCTTTGTGAATTTGTTGGTCCTGTTGAAGGTGGGCGGAATTTCCGTCGTGTGCACGTGGTGCAGAATTGACGGTATCGGACTGCCGCTTGCTTTCTGGAAATAATTTTTAATTATTACAGGTATTATAAGAGCATATAGTTAGTATAAATATAGTTTTTGGATAAAATCAGAAAATCTAAATTCAAATTCAAATTCAAATTATATTTATTTGCAAGAATGTAGTTACAAATTATAGATGTTTTTAATTACAATATTATGTGGCTAATACATTCTACCCATTGATTGGGTGTGCAAATATTGAAAAAGAAAGTTGATTAGTTAGTCTAATTATTTAAATGTACACACAATTCAATTTTCACAATTACGCGAACGCACTACGATTAACACGATTATATCACACACTTGTCACACACAATTCAGTTTACACTACTTAAAAGTCATAAATTCTTCAATGTCATAAAATTGTTTCACCATCAACCAGTTCGTCAGTTTATTTTTGAAAAAATTTACTGGTAGTTCCTTGAAATTGTCCGGTATTTTATTATATATTTTAATAGCCATAAATATTACACTGTTTTTAGCTTTGTTAATTCTACACGTCTGTCTATATACACAGGATGAAAGTACGTAAAAACACTGGAGCTATAGCAAATTTTGTTGAATTAGAACTAGACTTAAAGATTTTTTAAACTTCTTTTCCCACCCTGTATATATAAAGCAGTATGATACTTGGATAGCTACGCAAAAATAAAAGGCAATGACACGATAAATTAAGCCGCAAATATAACCGTTAGGTATATATACCAATTTCGTATCAAAATACGTACATTATTGAAATGCAACGTGATCCCGACCGTCTACTAATTCATGGCAATTGATTATCGAGTGGGCAGGCCTTGAACTTTATTGAGCCTACGCTTTTATATTATTTACATTTAAACTTCACTGTGGGGGAGAAACAATGCGTTGTATGGATATGTCGCTTTTGTTGCTATAGAGGTACACAGCAACAAAACAATATAATGGTGTTCGTAACAATGTTTATTTCAATGCTATCACATTATTAAAATAATATTAGATTATTTGGGTACTTACTACTTAGGTACATTCCATTTGATTTTATGTCTAGGCACATATTGCTGAATAGTTAACTACTTAAAGCATGTGAAAGAACAACGTTTGGACGTTTGTTATACAGAGAAGGAAAGCTTAACTGATTCTTAAATAATAAATATAAGTCTATCAATAAAATGCATAAAAAATTTAAAACAATTTTCTGTAATGACACATAGTTAATTCTACTAGAATAACATTTTAATTCTAATTTTCTAGAATGACACATAATTGTATTAGAATACCACACAATTGTAATAAAATAACACATTATTGTACTAGAATAACACATAATTGTACTAGAATAAACAAACTCACCACTCCATCATCCAGAGCCTTTTGCAACAGCGGCAGATCCTGTCTGGGCACCCAGCACTCCGCTATAAGGCACTTCTTTATAATATCCATACTGAACATATTGAGCGTATGGTATATCGCCTTCTCTTTACGCACTGCGACCATCCAAGTGCTTATGTCTCTAGCTATGTTCGTCAGCACTAGGCGTCTGTGTTGTTCCGTTTGTTCTAGTACCTGGAGGTATAGTTTTATTTGTAAGGGAATTTGGAATGAAATGGTATGATTGAAGAAGGTAAACATAATTTATATTGTTGTGAGAAATTCACAGATATAATGTAGGTATTGTTTTTTTTTTAGTTCGAGATTATAGTTAATTGTAACGTATCTTGTATAAGTTACAAAGAGGCTCATAGGATTATACGCTCAGGATTAGAAAAGCATGCTTCGAATTTTAATGTATAAAAATTGTTGTTTAAAATTTTATGGTAAAATATAAAACGAACATGAATCTGACTGATTCTCTGAATCTAATTGATTGTAAATTAATTCAAATTCAAAATTCTATCATTCAAGGTTAAGGACTGGTTATTAAGAGTCAACTTAAGTCTTAACTTAAGTCTAAAAAAGTTTCCTTAGCCAAAAAATCTACTAAATTTTATTATCATTGACTCATTACTAAGAGAGAAGGAATTGTGCTTTTGTGCGATTTATTTATATGTATTACTTATTTAAATGAACTTATTTATATGAATTATGCAATCAATGAGGATATACACTAATTCTTATTTATTTATTCATTGATGCACTCACGGGTGTTATTACCATACACGTAGGCGTTGAAGGTTGGATTAGATTATGTTGCCCTGTAGGGCTGCCATTCGTTCTAGTACTAGGACTTAAGAGTTAAGAGTCAATCTCATGTTAATTACTGTAGTGTCCTGGACACTGACTTAGGTTTCCCGGTTCAATTGTTAGAAATACTTATTCAAAGAAATAATTAAGTATTTTTTCAATATTAAATAGTGATGAAATATACATAATTACACTTAAGTAGTAAGTAGTATAGTAATACAATTTAACTCATTTAAAGTAACAGTTATAAAATAAATAAAATAAGATATTGTTAACTTAATAATTTGAAGGCGTGATAAATATTTCGGTCCGAATTTAAAAAAAAACACACCCACAAATCGCATCCTAATGTGATTTCAAATTATGTACAAGTTTATTACTTTAGATTTTTTGGAATTTTATTACGTCATGTTTTGGCATATTTATTATCTTTGCCATATATTCTACGAATTACACCTCAAATTGATAAGAACTTTTGTAAGCAATTAGATTGTATTCACTGTTTTACTGTGGAAATGGTTCTAAGCATGCAATATCAAATGGACATATATTTTAAAGAATAGACATCACATAATATTATCACCTTAAACATAAAGCATTATGATTAAAGTAACAACAGAATAATACCTACCATTTCCAAATCCTTTATTCTGCTCTCCACGCCTGCTAACATATCCTGTTGATCCTTATAAGTAGCAGGACAAGGGTATAAGGTCGCTTGAAAGCCAGTGCATACTTTCTTTACACGCAATTTTATTTGCTCGCCATGGAAGAACACGACAAATACTGTCTTTTGTAGCTCGTGACCCTAAAAGCGTTGCGTAGTTTAATAATTCCATATTGTATAAATTTAGGGACTGGATTAACTGGGTCAGCACGTGACATATCCACTGTCCTCATATTTATTTCAATTACGCAACGTGTTCATAAATGAAAAGTTATGTTTTCGGGACGTCGGACAAGAGTGTATACAATGGTTTGTTTCAGAAATGTGAATGGTTTACTTATTATTTGACATCTTTTAAATATCATATTATGTAAATATACTATTTCCATGCGCTTTTACAATCAGAGTATAGCTAAAGAATATGTTATAATGTCGACACCTCAGATCGACACAGTCAATAGAAGTAGATACAATATAATGTAGGTTAAAAATTCCCCTTTTGTTTAATGTAATTGAACATGCAATTATTTCACGGGTGAGTGAAGATTTACACCCTAAACTTTTATTTTATAATAACCCTGTTGTTAACTAGAAAATCAATACTAACAGTAGGCCAACGAACTTTGCGCTCTAGCACGCAAATACTATGAGTAGCCTTATACCGTATTGCAGATATTTTATTGGAACATATAATATGTATGTGGTCATATAAGTTTTACTCTTATGTTAAAGGCAGTAAAGCACATTATCACTTACCGTTACAGGGTCTTTCAAAGGTTCGTCTATTTGGGCTTGTTTGAAGAATATATTACCATGTGATATCCTCCATAGCATTCTTTCAAAGGACGGCACTCTCGGAGTAGCAACCACTCCAGCAATGAAACCCAAATGTCCTATAACCCCTTCATTATTATACACTTGTACTGAAGCTGATATTTTCCTATGGGCACTGTGGTCTTGGAAAAACGTTTGAGTTTTTTCTATCAAGATTTTAAATTCGATAAGAGAAAGGTAATCTGTTTTTAGATTCTGTGCGTTTCGTGTTATTTCTTGGATTTCAGATTCGATGTAGTCAATTCTTTCCTGAAAAAATTGCATGTATATTTTATGAATGACATAATTTTAAGCTGATATTGTATTCAGGAAATTATTCAATACTTAAGTAATGAGAGTACATGGTATTATTCCGTGTATTCTACTTGTAATCAAATTTATCCCATTTACTTATTACCTATAATTATATCAATTTAACGTGTGGAAAAGTCGGACGCTATTTTATAATCCTCAAAGAAATGGGACTATGACATAGACTGAAGTTACACAGTAAAGAAACTAGGTGACCTTAAAATATATTATGCAATTATCACGGACCTGGACATGAATACAAGTAAAGTTGCGGCGTCTAGGTGGATGTTCAATTTGAGCTAGGGAAGTTGTTGTCTCAATTGGAAGATTTAATACTATCCTGTGACAAGATATTTCGTTCATTCTCTTTATTTCAACCGCTCTTAAAAATGTAGAGATATTTAATAGTATAGTTAAAGGATTAAAAGGCAAATTAGGTCCGTTCGATATCTATCAACATTTCTTGTCCATTACAAGACAAGTAATTTCACCTATAGTTACGCGTTGCAATTAGGTACAGTCTATCGCATTATTTTGCGTTTCATAAATCAAAGTAGACAATATTATATGGATTGAATCGTGTTTAAGATTTTAAGTGAAACAGGAAAAGATAGTCGAGCATTTGCATAATTTGGGTCAATGTCGCGCCGTAGACATAATTACATCGTAAAGAAGATCAGTCTAGAGTGGTAGCATTTTTTTAAAGAATTATCGCGTTTTGCAAGAAGAAAACAAGGCGGTTCTATTTCTTGTACTTAATACTAGCTTTAGTGTCCCTTGCCAATAATTCTATATTTTCTAGTCTAAACTAAGGTGTAAAAATGTGAAATTTACGGGTTATGTTTCGCTTAGTATCTAGTTTAACCCATTGAGCCCCGAACGGCCCGATCGATCCACGACACAATAGATTTTCTATTGTGTCTGTGATTCCGGGGCCTGAGTTATTAAACATTTTGAACTGCAGACAAATTATTAGGTACCTCTAGAATATTAATTTCCCTCGGGCTCATGATTCTTGGAGCAGGTTTGGGCGGCGGCGGCGGCTCCGGCAGCTCGCCGCTCACCCAACGCAGCTTTCGCTCCATTTCGCTGCACCGTCGCACTTCCGTCACATATCGACGTTGGAAATCATTCACGTGTGGATTTAACTGGTGACAAAAACATGTTACATAAACATTTGTTAGAAAACGTGATAACAATTGAGTCACGAGTACTCTAAATTAATGCTCAATTATTTTACTTCTTAATTGAAGGCTGCGCTGCCAAATAAATGAAAGGCACTCGTAAAAACAAGACAAGAAGTTGACTTGTAGTAGTAGAAGTAGACTTGTAGGAAGACAAGATCGTTGACAGATTTTATTGTCATTAATCCATTAATCCTCCCTACAAGACCTCCGACAAGTGCGCTGTAATGATGACTGATCTTGAGTCTTGACTCTAAGTTATGAATTTATGACTATGAGCTGTGCTATGAGTGTAGGTTAATGGTTTGGATTATGTACATTCTTATTACAATATACGATTTTCAATACCTTTGATATTATGCTGAATTTTTATGTCATCACTACACATAGTATAAAGCAAAGTCGCTTTCTCTGTCCCTATATCCCTATGTATGCTTAAATCTTTAAAACTACGCAACGGATTTTGATGCGGTTTTTTTTAATAGATAGAGTGATTCAAGAGGAAGGTTTTAGTATATAATTTATTATGTTTTAGACAAAGCGGGCGAAGCCACGGGCGGAAAGCTAGTTTCATATAATATCATGCGTGTTTTTTCATAGGGCGCGACGGTATAATCTGTTTTTCTATCTCTCATAGTTCTTAACTATTTCTGTAGTAGTGAGTAATCAAAATGCTCCTGTATGTATTTACTATAATTTACCTGGCAAATCGTAGAAATATACGGACAGTGCGATAAAAAATGAATACTTACTTTACCGTGTTTACTGTGATATTTAGTTTGTGGATAATATAATATTATAAAGCACTCAATTTCCCGTTATTTATGCTATAAGTAATTTAATATGTCCTATAAGGAAGGTAAATAGCTAACTCCTGGTTTCAAGATATGAAATACATAAATGCAATTTGTAATTAGTTTCCTTGTGTAATAATGCAATTTGTATTTATTTGTGCGAGTCAAAACATTCCATATTATGAAGTTAATACATTGAGTAACTGGATTTCCACCCGCGTCTTCGCCCGCGTTTTAAAAAACACGCATACCTACTTCCCGTTCCTGTGGGATTTCGGGAATAAAAAGTACAAACATACTAAATTTCATTGTAATCGGTTCAGTAGTATTTGCGTGAAAGAGTAATAAACATCTATCCATACTCGGAAACTTTCGCATCGAAGGATGATTGTCATCAATCATTTATCGCCCACCCAATGAGAAAAATATAAAATATTTATTCCTATAGAAATTTATGTAGAGATTCCAAACATTCCTACACGTATTATTACTTATTACTACCTACCTAACGCACGCAAATTCGTCTGCTCTCAAATTATTTTTGAATTAATATTTTTCATTGCACCTATTGGTCGTAGCGATAGGTTAATGATTTTCTATTGGTAAGCCTTTCTCGATGGATTATTATCCAACACAAAATCATATTATTATATTATTTAACAGATAAAACAAATGTAACATATTATTGGAATTCCACTGTTTTCTTTTGACTCATATGGGTTAAAAGAAAACATTAACAGAAAGCATTTAACACAAAACACCAGGAGAAATATGTTGGAAAAAAAATCTTATATGTAGTTTCTCAGCATATTTTGAACTGCTTTTGTATTGTTTAATGAAATATCTAGAAGAATTCTCATACAATTCTATTATTTAATGTACTTCGCCCACTTGTAATAATACTGTAGGTATAAGTCTTTATTGATAGTGCAGACGGTGTTTTAAAGAAACAATGAATGTTGTTTATTATATCTATCAGTTTTATTACCTAAAACGAAGTTTTAAGTTTTTAACAAATCTTTACCGCTTTTCTTTACGATTAAATATGAAAATTAATTGGTCATTTATAATGTTAACGGCAAATATAAAACAACATCTGGCCATAAAATAATATATTGGCTCTAAATTATTAGTACCGTAAACTATTATCGCAGACAATACGTAAACTAGATATAAAAACAAATAATGTATTGTTAAATAGAAAAAAAATCTATTCAATCAGGGTTGCTAAAAATATCTACATAATATTACATATTGTATATTTCCTGTCATGTCAGAAACTATGTTGAAAATATGTACCTATGTGTTCATTTTAAATAGCTATTTATTAATGTAGATTGTTGTAAAGGTAGTAGATATTTACCTGCTTGATCGTCAGCCAAATTATTTTATTTTGTTGACATACTAAAAATTATATTATGATCTCTCTCATTTGTATGTGAAAAGAAGAGACAGTAAATTTAATGAACTTCAAGGGGCTTTATTTCCAGCAATGCTATAATATGTTACTTTTCTTTGACGTTTTTTTAAGTAGGGAGGCAGGTATTCAAAGACGAAAGATATCCTTATTATTTAGTTGTTTTCGTTTTAAGAGGAAGGTAGAAAAATGATATTGGACACCCCTGATGCTGAGACCGCACCTTAACCCAAAAATAGACACCCAATTGGTCATTCGCAGCATCCAAGCCCATCTGTTTATTTTATTGCTTCATTGACGCTCCCGGTCCGTTCTATTACAGGCATTTGTCACATTTTCTATTATCATTTTAGAAGTAAAACTTGAGCACTTTATGTACGGAATTGGCTCGCTTCACCGATATACTAATGTTATGAAAAAACAAATTATAATACCAAAATTCTAAGCTATAAGTTTTCTTACAGCCTGGGTTCACATCAATTTGAACGGTACCCGGACTTGAAATAAGTACCTACTCCACTTCAAGCCATTAAAATTTAAAGCCTTAATTTCGCCGAATTAGTTTAGCATTTTCGCACAAGACAGCAAAATATTAAACGTTTCAATTACTTAATTGAAATGAGGCATTTTCTATTACATATTTTTTTATAAAATTTTAATGTTTAATCTTAAAAAGCATTTATATATTTATTTACCTTAATGCATATGCAGCTATCGCGCGGAATTTAAGGATTAGTTCCTAACTAATTATATATCTATTTTTTTGCAAAAATACACAGTTGCTAGGGCTCGCCTGTTACAAGCTCATTCATTGTACAATTATAAAAACGTTACGTAATGCAAAAACAGTCCGTTTAATACAAAGTATAATAAAATGTCGCAGCTGATTGCCATTGCCGTTTCAATTAAAGTCAATTAAATGTACTTGACTCTAACACATAAAGTGTTTATTTCATGTAGTTAAAGCGGCCTAGGCATCACTTTAGATGAAAACCTTTATACCCATAGTAGTTCCATTCGATATAATATAGTCTTTTAACGACAATTTAGTAGCAATTCCTATATTAAATAAAATCTACAGGGTGTCCCGTAAGTAGTGGACCAACGGGTTATGGGGAGTAGAGGGACTTATTATCTAACAAAAATACTAAAATTTATTGTCCTAAACCATAAAGTTTTTGAATTATGCTTTATTTTCAAAATTTGATAAAAATATCATCCATGTAAGCTTAATATGAACTTTTACCATTTCTGTTTTTATTTGATTCTTATTTTTTTGTTCAAGGTTGTTAAGAATACATAAGTCTTCCTAATTAAAATGATACTCAAGCATAATTAACAACAACAACAAAATTAGACCAAAAAATAGGTAAAATTTTACGTGTTAAAAATTTACGGACTGAAGTTTGAACAAAGCTGGTGTAAAAAAAATGTATGGTGACCCTGTGAAACTTTATTTTAAAAACTTCTACATCTCATACAAATTACAAAAAGGTATAATTGTGTGGTATAAAGTATTTAAAAAAATGTTAAATTGGCGTACAACATTCAAATTAGAAATTATCAGGTAGTCAACTCATTAAGTTATTCCGAGAATTATTGCCTTTATGGGCGCGCGCTGGAATTCTTTTGTATTGTTTCTGACCAATCATAGACGATACTTGAACCCACTATTATTTTCTTTGACTTTCAACTATTTCAGTGACTTGCTTATAGCTCGGAACTACACGCGTGTTTAACCTGATCCCGTCATTACGATATTATTCTTTGTTGAAGTACGCTTGAATTGGACACTGATTTTGCTTGTGATTTGGATATTGTTCGACTTTAGTTTTTTGAAGGAAATTGCCTAATACATACACTCCACGTGAATATGCAGAAATGTTAAAAAAATTATTGAGTTAAAAAAATTTTGATCCAAGCATCAAGCATCTCTCGACAAAAATTAATTCGTCGTTGATAATCACCTGGTATTAATGCTTGCTCACTCGTACATGATACGGGTGCAAATCACTTCTCTTGAATATGTGATGTACTTCTTGGTACACCAGTGCGTCTAGCAATACGGCGAGTACTAGTTGAAGGATCTTCTTCTACTTCTGTCAATATTAGACGATCATCGACTGATCTAGGTCTTCCTATTCGATTTCCAATTCCAGGAATACGACCTTCATGGTATGCGTTATTTACTCTGAGATAAAATCGGTGATCAGGATAGCAATCCCGATTGGGATAACGCTCACGATAAACACGTGCTGCTTGTCGAGCATTTCCATCACTGAGTCCATAAATAAAAAACACTTTTCTGCATATTCACGTGGAGTGTATGTATTAGGAATTTTCCTTCAAAAAACCAAAGTCAAACAACACCCAAATCACAAGCAAAATCAGTGTCCAATTCAAGCGCACTTCAACAAAGAATAATAGGTATCGTAATGACGGATTCAAGCTAAACACGCGTGTAGTTCCGAGCTATAAGCAAGTCACTGAAATAGTTGAAAGTCAAAGAAAATAATAGTGGGTTCAAGTATCGTCTATGATTGGTCAGAAACAATACAAAAGAATTCCAGCGCGCGCCCATAAAGGCAATAATTCTCGGAATAACTTAATGAGTTGACTACCTGATAATTTCTAATTTGAATGTTGTACGCCAATTTAACATTTTTTTAAATACTTTATACCACACAATTATACCTTTTTGTAATTTGTATGAGATGTAGAAGTTTTTAAAATAAAGTTTCACAGGGTCACCATACATTTTTTTTACACCAGCTTTGTTCAAACTTCAGTCCGTAAATTTTTAACACGTAAAATTTTACCTATTTTTTGGTCTAATTTTGTTGTTGTTGTTAATTATGCTTGAGTATCATTTTAATTAGGAAGACTTATGTATTCTTAACAACCTTGAACAAAAAAATAAGAATCAAATAAAAACAGAAATGGTAAAAGTTCATATTAAGCTTACGTGGATGATATTTTTATCAAATTTTGAAAATAAAGCATAATTCAAAAACTTTATGGTTTAGGACAATAAATTTTAGTATTTTTGTTAGATAATAAGTCCCTCTACTCCCCATAACCCGTTGGTCCACTACTTACGGGACACCCTGTATATTATATTGGTATGCGATATCGTAATTTTAATCAATGAAATAATAAAACTCCTGAAAATTGCAGAAGGCAACTCTTAAATAAATATATTTAAAATAAATTATAAGTTTATCATACGAGGTAAACGCAAAAAAAGAATGATTTAGGTCGGTTAAACAGAAATTTTCAGATTTATAATTAGTACATCAGTGGGAATGTCGGCCTGGAAATCTATTATAAGGCCTTCATGAGTCCTACAGCTGAAGCTGACAGCTCTTTATAAATAAATTAATATTATTATAGTAATATTATGGTGGCGACCATGTGGCGACATATTTATGATATAACCATAAACGTTCTAAAAAGCTTGATTCGCAATTGCATACTACAAATAAACATTCGCAGACATGATATTCCAATATTTAAATATAGATAAGTAATAATCTAAAGTAAATGTATTATGTTGCATAATTGGCGATAGATAATATTTATTTAATGGTTATGGGAAATAATATTGTTATACTGTGGTTATGGTGTTTCCGCTTAGCTAAAATATTATTAAGGTGTGTATTTTTAGATTCATACCACTGTTTCAATATCTACGTCTTAGTGTGTAATATTTTAAAATTTCTATTAAGAAATGAATCCTAGCTATTAAATTATTTGCAAACGTCTGCATAATTTAAGAAAGTATTCTAATGGATACTAATGACGACATAATGCATTATTTGGAATCTGGAAATGAACTGTCTACAGTCTACACACCCACATGCTGTGTAATATTTATTTTATGAACAATCGTTAGAACAAGATCTCGGTCATTATCGTTGCTAATAATATTCAGTAGGTAGGTATTGAATGAAAAGATAATCAAGTACCGGGGAATACAGTAAAAAGTTAATGGTAGTCACTAGTCAAATCTTTCTAAATGACGTTACATTGATTGAAATATTTTCTACAGTTGAAAAGGTAAGGAGCTACCTACTTATGAAATCTCGGAAATTATTTATTAAATATTATACTTACTTAAGTATTCTTATTTGTTTTTAGAAAATCGAAAAAAGCATTAAGCGATTTGTTTAAAAATCCTTAAAATAACTACCTACCTAACGCACGCAAATTCGTCTGCTCTCAAATTATTTTTGAATTAATATTTTTCATTGCACCTATTGGTCGTAGCGATAGGTTAATGATTTTCTATTGGTAAGCCTTTCTCGATGGATTATTATCCAACACAAAATCATATTATTATATTATTTAACAGATAAAACAAATGTAACATATTATTGGAATTCCACTGTTTTCTTTTGACTCATATGGGTTAAAAGAAAACATTAACAGAAAGCATTTAACACAAAACACCAGGAGAAATATGTTGGAAAAAAAATCTTATATGTAGTTTCTCAGCATATTTTGAACTGCTTTTGTATTGTTTAATGAAATATCTAGAAGAATTCTCATACAATTCTATTATTTAATGTACTTCGCCCACTTGTAATAATACTGTAGGTATAAGTCTTTATTGATAGTGCAGACGGTGTTTTAAAGAAACAATGAATGTTGTTTATTATATCTATCAGTTTTATTACCTAAAACGAAGTTTTAAGTTTTTAACAAATCTTTACCGCTTTTCTTTACGATTAAATATGAAAATTAATTGGTCATTTATAATGTTAACGGCAAATATAAAACAACATCTGGCCATAAAATAATATATTGGCTCTAAATTATTAGTACCGTAAACTATTATCGCAGACAATACGTAAACTAGATATAAAAACAAATAATGTATTGTTAAATAGAAAAAAAATCTATTCAATCAGGGTTGCTAAAAATATCTACATAATATTACATATTGTATATTTCCTGTCATGTCAGAAACTATGTTGAAAATATGTACCTATGTGTTCATTTTAAATAGCTATTTATTAATGTAGATTGTTGTAAAGGTAGTAGATATTTACCTGCTTGATCGTCAGCCAAATTATTTTATTTTGTTGACATACTAAAAATTATATTATGATCTCTCTCATTTGTATGTGAAAAGAAGAGACAGTAAATTTAATGAACTTCAAGGGGCTTTATTTCCAGCAATGCTATAATATGTTACTTTTCTTTGACGTTTTTTTAAGTAGGGAGGCAGGTATTCAAAGACGAAAGATATCCTTATTATTTAGTTGTTTTCGTTTTAAGAGGAAGGTAGAAAAATGATATTGGACACCCCTGATGCTGAGACCGCACCTTAACCCAAAAATAGACACCCAATTGGTCATTCGCAGCATCCAAGCCCATCTGTTTATTTTATTGCTTCATTGACGCTCCCGGTCCGTTCTATTACAGGCATTTGTCACATTTTCTATTATCATTTTAGAAGTAAAACTTGAGCACTTTATGTACGGAATTGGCTCGCTTCACCGATATACTAATGTTATGAAAAAACAAATTATAATACCAAAATTCTAAGCTATAAGTTTTCTTACAGCCTGGGTTCACATCAATTTGAACGGTACCCGGACTTGAAATAAGTACCTACTCCACTTCAAGCCATTAAAATTTAAAGCCTTAATTTCGCCGAATTAGTTTAGCATTTTCGCACAAGACAGCAAAATATTAAACGTTTCAATTACTTAATTGAAATGAGGCATTTTCTATTACATATTTTTTTATAAAATTTTAATGTTTAATCTTAAAAAGCATTTATATATTTATTTACCTTAATGCATATGCAGCTATCGCGCGGAATTTAAGGATTAGTTCCTAACTAATTATATATCTATTTTTTTGCAAAAATACACAGTTGCTAGGGCTCGCCTGTTACAAGCTCATTCATTGTACAATTATAAAAACGTTACGTAATGCAAAAACAGTCCGTTTAATACAAAGTATAATAAAATGTCGCAGCTGATTGCCATTGCCGTTTCAATTAAAGTCAATTAAATGTACTTGACTCTAACACATAAAGTGTTTATTTCATGTAGTTAAAGCGGCCTAGGCATCACTTTAGATGAAAACCTTTATACCCATAGTAGTTCCATTCGATATAATATAGTCTTTTAACGACAATTTAGTAGCAATTCCTATATTAAATAAAATCTATATTATATTGGTATGCGATATCGTAATTTTAATCAATGAAATAATAAAACTCCTGAAAATTGCAGAAGGCAACTCTTAAATAAATATATTTAAAATAAATTATAAGTTTATCATACGAGGTAAACGCAAAAAAAGAATGATTTAGGTCGGTTAAACAGAAATTTTCAGATTTATAATTAGTACATCAGTGGGAATGTCGGCCTGGAAATCTATTATAAGGCCTTCATGAGTCCTACAGCTGAAGCTGACAGCTCTTTATAAATAAATTAATATTATTATAGTAATATTATGGTGGCGACCATGTGGCGACATATTTATGATATAACCATAAACGTTCTAAAAAGCTTGATTCGCAATTGCATACTACAAATAAACATTCGCAGACATGATATTCCAATATTTAAATATAGATAAGTAATAATCTAAAGTAAATGTATTATGTTGCATAATTGGCGATAGATAATATTTATTTAATGGTTATGGGAAATAATATTGTTATACTGTGGTTATGGTGTTTCCGCTTAGCTAAAATATTATTAAGGTGTGTATTTTTAGATTCATACCACTGTTTCAATATCTACGTCTTAGTGTGTAATATTTTAAAATTTCTATTAAGAAATGAATCCTAGCTATTAAATTATTTGCAAACGTCTGCATAATTTAAGAAAGTATTCTAATGGATACTAATGACGACATAATGCATTATTTGGAATCTGGAAATGAACTGTCTACAGTCTACACACCCACATGCTGTGTAATATTTATTTTATGAACAATCGTTAGAACAAGATCTCGGTCATTATCGTTGCTAATAATATTCAGTAGGTAGGTATTGAATGAAAAGATAATCAAGTACCGGGGAATACAGTAAAAAGTTAATGGTAGTCACTAGTCAAATCTTTCTAAATGACGTTACATTGATTGAAATATTTTCTACAGTTGAAAAGGTAAGGAGCTACCTACTTATGAAATCTCGGAAATTATTTATTAAATATTATACTTACTTAAGTATTCTTATTTGTTTTTAGAAAATCGAAAAAAGCATTAAGCGATTTGTTTAAAAATCCTTAAAATAGTACGGAATTAGCATTTTTCAAATTATTTCTTGTTATATGTCAAGAAGCAGTTTCGGGGTGAAATCAATAGTGTAGTCACGAAGGCCACTCCTAAAAAGATGGGGCACGCAAAATTGGATACGCAACCTGACGGCCTATCCATTTTGCTCAAGGGAAATATTTAGGTTGAGTAATACGATACTTTTTAATCTATGCTAAGCTTTATGGTATACCTTCTCTAATCTATCAAAATATATAATCTGTAGTAAGAACAATAAAGGGTGTGATAGTAACAAAAAGAAACTCTATTATAATACATAGGTTTATTACAGTATTACCATAATAATATTGTAATACTGTGGGTTTATGGCATGGTTTTGTCAAAGCAGATGTATTCAATGAAAAAAAAAATGATAAAAATAATAACATCGAAAAGTTAGGGTTCGATTACAAGTAATGATTAAATCTAACCCGGAAGTGCT
Source organism: Colias eurytheme (assembly GCF_061535395.1). Classification (NCBI taxonomy): domain Eukaryota; kingdom Metazoa; phylum Arthropoda; class Insecta; order Lepidoptera; family Pieridae; genus Colias; species Colias eurytheme. The sequence goes on along the minus strand of NC_142989.1, from coordinate 5,974,368 downwards.
ACACGCACTTGCACCCTAGTCTAAATTTTAACATACCATAATTGAAATAAAATTAGCAATAATTCGGAAGTCGATTCATTTCCGACTAATAAAATGGGCATACAACCTTTGAAGTCACATTTGGATGAAAGCCAAAACATTTGGTTCAATTGACCGCATAATTACATTATATTAACATTATATTGTTTAATTCGACGGGCTTGTTCTATTTCTCAAAGGAACCTGAAATTATTGAGAAATACTTGTAAAGTCTTAAAAAATTATTAGCACTTTAAGATGAAAACATAACCTACGTATTATTATTGCACAATGTAAAATTATCACAGTTTTAAATATCTTTACGCTTGACCCATTTTCATTATCGATAATATTATAACAGGTCGTAATATTTCCAATGCAATTATTATTCAATACCTATTGTACATTAACCCGTCGACGACCGTCTGATTAGTAAACTTATATCTGAAAGACCCTGATTTTATTTCCAACATGAACTTATATAAAAAGACTAATTGTATGAATTAGACCACTGCGACAATAACATAATATTATAAGCATGGACGTATAAAAAAAGACGGACACCGTATTACGAACAAACAACGTGAAGCCACCATAGTAAGCTAGCGATCGTGTAAAGACAATAAACACGCACACACTCTCACCATAGTAAGCTAGTCGGCCGCCATTACGTCGTGAACTACCGACTGATTAACTGCGTCACTGTTTCACAAAAAATATTTAAAATGCCGTCTTGCGTGGTAAATGGTGTCGCAACAGTACAATTTTAAATAACAAAACACAAGGGATTACATTCCACAGGGAAGCAAGTTATTCCTTTTATGTTTTAATGACAAAATTATTACGGCAAAATTTATAGAAAAAAATACAGCCGCCATTGTCATCAACACAGCTGTTGCCATGGCAACATGGCACACACACATGGATGTTTCGCCGCCATTACTAGGCTTCACTCAATGTTTAGGCGATATACCGTCCGTCTTTTTTTATACGTCCATGATTATAAGGTTTAAAATACATATTGATACGAAAAGAAAATCGTTTGGTGGAAAAGTGAATGCATCTGCCTAGAAGAGTCAACGACCTTCAATTTAAGGAAAAGTTTATCTACATATGTAAATTACGAACCTGGATATTATCAAAACTAAATTATTATCACTCTGTAGGTAAATATTATAAAACACAATTAAAATCCCTTTTCAAAGACAAAACTCAGAAAAAGAAAAAAAAATTGAAAAAAGAATTTACTTTTTTCTTTAACTTTTTTTTTTCACAACTTAAGGCCCAGGTACACCGTTATTATGTGTGGCTAGTATACTCTATTTTTATTGTGTGGCCATATTATTTTGAAAATAATTTGGAGTGTCGGCACTCGGCACCTAACCTGGCCCAGTAGACAAAGTAACAATTACAAAACGATAACGAAGTTAGAAATCGCAAAAATGTATGGGATTGACATGCGCCGCGTTAGATCACGTGGTCTATCTAATGTCAATCCCATACATTTTTGCGATTTCTAACTTCGTTATCGTTTTGTAATTGTTACTTTGTCTAAGGGATTTTTTTAACTCGTTCCATATTTAAAACCTCCTTTAATTTCTCCTTCACATTCACAGTAAACTCCTATGAAAGTTATTTTATAATACTTATATTTTGCATATATGATTTGTTTATATTTGTTTAGTCTTTATTACAGGTTATGTTAATTTTTGCATTATTTCAAGGTTTCTAATTTAAATGATATAAAGTTAGTATCAGTTCATTTAAAGCGGACATACTAATGTTACGTGATCTTATAATGTTGTCTTTATACTTGAGCATTAATAAATTGTGGAAATATCCAGTATACGCAGAGTTTATAGAATCATTTGCAATTATATGGACATTATTTAAGCATTCTTTCTACTATGATGATTATAAACATAATATATAATAATTTCAAACCAAAACCTTGTACATATTTCTATTTGTATCGTGAAGGTACAAATCTCGATTGCTGTAATAGTTGCATCCATAGTATTATATTATCTGTATGTACTCACATCTCTAAACTGCGCTATTCCCGCCTCTCCGAGCTCATACATTGACACATAAGCTGCTTCCGGCTGCACAAAGAGTTGGCATAATACCATTTCTTCACTTCGAAACATGGTTGATGGTTTTTCGGCTGAAACAATTGTATTTTATTGAATATTTATGCTTTAAATGATTATGGATATAATCCTTAGAATTCCTAGATTTATTTAATTATAACGTTTACAAAAAACAATTTCAAAATACCAAACTCTCCGTAGCTAGGTACCCACTTTGCCTTGCATGTATAAAATATGTTTTGGTTTGTATGATAAACAAGAATGTACCTACTAAAATTTACCTAATTAAAAATTTTAAAACATCATCATTCTATATATATTATTACATTTGCATTGCTGTGTCAGTTATTTCTGTTCAGTTTAAATAAACTGTAATGTAGGTATTCAATTTTGCAGTGAACCACATAACAATTTAATTTTGATAAAGTTCACTTAATCTCATACCTTATGAAAATGGCATAAAATGCATATTAATATGTTACTTTTACTTTTAGTTTCTAAAAGGTCGTTGTTAAGGTCTTATTGATTGCTTTTACCTAGAATTCATTTATGATTTAGATTTTAGCTCAATCGAATTTGACGTCATGAATTAAATTGGTTTTTACTGGTAAATCTTTATGAATGTACCGGTATACAATTTATTAGCAGAATTTTAAAATAATTATTAAAATAAATTTAGCACCATCCGAGGCTAAAACATATGCGAATGACTTTTTATTTAGATTATGTTTGATGCTTGCTTAGTGATTATTATCTACTTTATAAATAAATATAGTCTAGAATCAAATAAAATCAAATTACGTTTCTGGCATAAGAATTTCGCACACATTTATTGAAAGTAAAAAAAAAATGTGGACACTTAAAAAGTTCGTCAGTTATTAATAACATTTGAAGGTTAAAATCAAACAGTAGCGTAGATAATATACAATAAGATGACAATAAGTAATATCAAAAAGAACATACAAGTTTTGTATCGTAATTCGTAAATATAGACCTTTCATAAGACCACCTGGATCGTCTATACGACACTTAATACTTTTCTCATTGCCAATAAAAGTTTATGTATGTAGAAATGACCTAATATCAATTGTTGCATTTGCGAATGTCCCAGGCAGACGAGACAGCTAAGCTTTGTATTTTTGTACCTGGCTACCGGCCAAATAGAACGGGCGTTATCACGTCTTATCGTGATTCTCTTTTATCAATCACATTACAATTGACTCACAATACCAAACATTTAGCTTCCAAGACGCCGGTTATCCTAGAGTATTCACATACAAATATTTTCGTTGGCACGAATATTTGTATATGGATTTTTCCATCTGCATGTATTCGTGACTCTTGATTGAAAATACTTTTGTATTCGATTATACTTCTCCGTGTGCAAGGGTATTCATCTAAATTCGATAACAGTGCACGTTGTATGTATAATGTATATTGTGGGATATAAAGAAAAAGGAAAACATATAAGGTTAATAGTTAAACTAGATCATTCTCGTCATGACCCGCTCTAGCTCTATACCATCATGCCCTTGGTGAATACTACTTGGAACTTTAATCCCATTTCAAAATCATAATAAAATAAATGAAGTGACAAGATTGAATGGAAAAGTAGATATAGGTACCTACATATTATACCTAAGTAAATTATGGTTTAAGGAAAATAATATCAATTAATTATTTATGAGGACATAGGTATCTAGGAATAGTGTTAGTATTTAACGACGAATACCTACTTAATAGACACTTTTTATAATGAATGAATAATGATTGATAGACTTATGAACTTACCTACACATAATATTAAAGTATAGCTTCCATACTACCTACCTACAACGATACTTTGATAAAAATTTTGAATAAAATTAATTAAAAAGGTCCAAGAATCATTCCATGTGTTATATTAACTGTAATGTTAGTGTGTGTTTTTGAATAAATAAATAAATAAATCTTTACCATCTTTTCTAATAATTTGGATAAATTAGACATTATACTTTTTGCACATTAAAAATTCTATGATCTGAACCAGGTGGATGCCAAATAGCTATGTTTCTCTGTTTATTTTTGTCACTCTATTTTTCGATCGTTGTGTATAAACATATTTTGGCGGCGAATTTGAATTATTTAGTTTATTGTTATACCTAGTTAATACAGTTTTAATATAGTGACGAATTAAGAAATTTTAAGGATTATCCTTATAAATAGTTGGTAGATGCTAGTTATTATAGTACCTACCTTACATTGCTTTATCATTGTATTTGCAAAACAAACAAATTATTGATCTTCAATTCCTCAGTTTTGTTTTGTTTTTCAATGCACAATTATTTTTAATTAGTTAATGCTTGATTGGTCGGAAAAAAAAGAATACAATAGAAATTTCCTTTAATATTTGTGTAGTAACTATTTACAATTAAGTGAGAAATGTTATTAAAATTAAATGTTTACGTATTTACCCACTGCGTTAACTTATTTGAATGTTAAATCTTTTTAATTAAATACCGAAAATGCATTTGCTATGCTTTGCTTGATGTCTCTACCACAAATCGAAACAGTCTTTTATAAAAATATACAGTTACTGGTAATTTTGTGGAATACACGTACTGATAACACTATCGACGAACATCAGAATCAAAGTTCAAATGTCAACTTTTCGCTATCGTTAGATGATATAAATATTTTTAAACGCTGCGTTCAATCGATTATGCGTAAAGATTATATAACTGTTAAAATTGAATAAAAACAACAATTTTTTAATACTTACGGATTAAGAAATAAAAAAATCACTGATCACAGATTGTATTTTTAGTATTGATGTTTCGATTCGCGGCGCGGAGACGACATTTTTAACAAATCGTTCGCATCAACTCATGGACGCGCGGTGACTGCTCCTACTGACTTCTGACCGACAGTTTTGCCGTCGACACATAAGCTACAAATTAACGACAATCCTAATCTGAGGCTTGACCATTGCTCCAAATATTCGTTTATTAGCGCAATCGGAAGTTGGAGTTATGAACAGAAACAGCAATGAATCGTAAACAGACGCAACTAATGCGAATATACCATTGTACCTTTTCAGCTAGCAATTGGCTTGTGTGCGTTTACGTTCACGTAGAGCATTCCTTGAATTTTCTGAAAGTACTCAGTTGATTTGTTAATTTATTTTATAAAAGGTTAAAAGGTTATTAAAACTAATCTCTCAAAAATAATGAATTATTTGAACTACCATGTGATATCATTCCGAAAAGGTCAGAATTAGTGGACACAAGGTCTTGCAGTTACAGGATATCGATAGTTATTTAAGATAAAACATAATATTATCTATATTCTTAAGTGGTGTGCATGAACTTTCGTTTAGAGAATACAGTATAAATAAATGTATCATAAAATATTTAAATTATTTGTAATTTGTTAATAGTTAATTGTAGAGTTTACGAGAAACCATATTTTTTTATTTATATAAACTGTACGGAATTATCTTATTGCATAACACATGATACAAAATACAACAGCTCCGACTAAATTATCGAGAATGTATAGTAATTAATTAGAATTCAAAATTGGTCAGTAAATACTACTGTGTCTGCTCTACATTCCTTAGAGAAGATAGATAAGCACATTTACATAGAGTGGAGATAAAATTATTTGTATTATTTTGCTATACTATGAGGTGGATGCAAAATGATGATGATGCTTGAAAAGGATTAAATAATATCTTGATCAAGATAACTGTTAAGTATCTAAAATATTTTGTAAGTAGTTTTGATAGCAGACATTATAAATTAACTACTTTACCTTCGGCTTCATAAAATAGTAAATAATTTCTTTAAAAATAAAGGGTATAGATGTACCGATGTACCTAACTACACAATATTTAAATAACCGCGACGTTCTAAAAATCATAGGTTATTACTTATTAATTAGTACTTCTATTTTTATCTTCTTTTTTCGTATGACATTATTAAAAATGACACATAATATGCATGATGAGCATAAAATAACATGTTAATAAAAGCATAAATTTAAATGCTATTGAAAATCTTCGTTGTAACTGTAATAAACTCAAACTCAAACATTTATTTATTCAATTAGACTTCTTCGAGAAGCACTTTTGAAACGTCAATACATATTTTTTACATTTACCACCGATTCGGAAAGCAGTATCTATGGAGAAGAACCGGCAAGAAACTTCATAGTTGCTCTTTTAAATCATATCAGTATTATAATTTAATTATACAAAATATGTTACTGTAAATTATCATAATATGCCAGAGAACTGTCCTGTGGTTTTTACTCGATAACCCTCCATGGGTTTTTATCTTCCATATATTATTCCTTAATGCTGTAATAGGCTCTCTGAACTAAAACGTTTTTTAACATAATTTTTAAATTTAGCACTACTAAACTCTTTGATACTATGAGGAATTCTGTTGTAAAAAAGTATACCTTGGCCCATAAATGAATTTTTAACTTAAGCTAACCGATAAAATGGCATTTCAATTTTATTTCTGTTCCTAATAAGCAATAAGTATATTAAAACCAAATATAGAGTACCAACCAATTACTATCATCATTAATTTATTGATTACTTATATCCCGTGTAAACGAATTGGCATTTGAGAGAGAACAGATGTTCATGTTGACGCTTTACACTCAAGAATGTTGTGATTGCACTAAATATTGAGTCGATTTCACGTTTCTTAAATAAACTTTTTAATTTCCGCCATTGCTTTCAGTTGAATTTAGCGTAGGTATGTCTATGACTAGATTTAACAGTTACCTATCTCTCGAATTGATAATAAAGCATTTTTTTCGGCTGTGTATATTTTATTAATAATAAATCTACACAAATATTTTCCTTTACCACTGGTATTGTATATAAATTATTGTAGGATTTGAGGAATTTGGATTTTCATAATCTATTTGAAACTATTATATAGTTATAGTCTTAGAAACACTGAGACAAATAAATCACGGTAGGATTAACTATACTTATATACATTTATGTAATTGTGCGATTAAATCTGGACTACAATATTCATTCTTCCAAGAATTGAATGCTCCATTTCATAGCAATTAATAAGCCAAATATATTATTTCAACGCCTATTATGACAAAGATATTTATTCATGTTACTTACCTACTTCTATCCATTATTTTATGAATTAAAAGTAGTTCAAGTACGTAGCTGAACAGGAAGCGCATAGCAAAACTAATTATAAATAATTCTGAATGTTATTTTCAGTCTTAAACTCTTACCTATGTAAATTGAACTTTTCTTACAATACTCTTCTTTTATTTGTATCATCTTGATGTACACGCCTTGATCTTGCATTGTAAAAAACTTGTTTGATCGTTGATACAATATATTTTTAGAGAAAACGTCGAATATAGTGCAAATGAGATTGCCGATTGTGGGCTTTTCCAATAAGCGTATGATTCAAGCGCCCGTTTACACGACTTTTTGTCGTGTTATTTTGTTTCTATCGGACAAATGTTTTGATTGGTATATTAAAATAAAAACATTTTATTTATTACAAATACGAGCGATATTTATTAACTATGCACATTATAACATATAGATATTACAAAATATCTAGCTTAGAGGAGATATTTTGCATAATATGCAATGGCCATGTTATAGCTTATGAACTTAAACCAATAAAATTATTGGTCTGTACTTTTGAGAGAAGGTAGGTACATACCTACTATTTTTATTAAATAGCTTTTTTAATCTTCTGCCTATTGGGAAATCATGAGTTAATTCAATTTCTAGATTAATACGGAAAATTAAAAAGTGTGATCTATTTCACACACAAATACCATAAGATGAACAATAAAGTAAAATCTTTGAAAATATGTAGGTAACTATTAATCATTAATTTTTATAGAATGACTAACTAAGAAGATGTTGAAAAAAATATAAAAACTGGAATGGATCGTATAAACGAACGTGGGTATAACAAATCGTTTGTTTAATGATAAGTGACCATTATAGATAAGATAATTAAGCGATACATTTTCCCATGTTTTACCGCAACGCAGAACAGAGGTAGACGTAATGTTTTCAAAGAAACTAACGTCAAAGATGAAGTGTTATTACCAAGTTATTACTATGCATTACCATGGTAGGAATTACCTTATTAGTTATAACATATTGAAAATATTACAAATTGCCTCCGTCTAGTAGATCGTATTGTTAATAATTGGCTTTTTATTATGAGTTCCGCTATGTGTAGGTATTATCTATAAAAAAGGAACTGGAGTCCGGACTCTTCCAAACGGGGAATTTAACCTGTTACATTTATACATTACATTCCTTTCATTCATTACATTCCATAGTATTTTTTTTTTAATTCGGCTTAATTATGAGTACCTACTCATAATTAATTTCTATCATCATCATAATTTAAGTTCTTAATCATCATAATTTAAGTTCTTATTTAATTAAGTTCTTAACTAGAGCACCTGCTCTAGTTATAGATAGAACATATTATGTACTTTAAGATGAAGATGGACATATTATATCGTATCCAAACCAACGCTAATTGCGAATGTGTGTTTGTTCGTCTGTTTCACGTCACAACGGAGCGATTTTATGTCTGGAGATAGGCGGCTAGAGAGTGGCATAAGCTACTTTTAAAAAGTTATCGAGTTTGGTAGTTGTCAGTTACCAGTATTTTATGTAAAATAGAAATGTTAAAAGTTGCTAAACATATCACACTCAGGATGTCTCAGTTACTCAGTTCACTGTTGATGCTCTATATTTTTAGGGATGACACATTTCGATTTTATCTTTCGTTTTTATATTTTTAATGCGATAACTAAGGACTAAGGTTAAAAGTTTATCATCTATTACGTAATGCATTAAAATAGCTTAGCATGCAAATACAGACAGAACTGGAATATGAAAGGCGGTTTTATCTTACAGCGACATCTGCCAAGTGTCTTCCGTAAGTTAAAATTATCTATTTTAACTTAGGGAAGGCTAACATTCTGAAAAATACCTTTAATAAATAAAATATCTCACACGCTTCCATGCATTAGGGCGTATTCAGAAAGAAAGCTTGAAACTTATAAGCGCTTATCGGCGCTTGTCATGTTCATATATTTTCCTGTCCGTGCTGGTAACCCGCGCAGGAAAATATATGAACATGACAAGCGCCGATAAGCGCTTATAAGTTTCAAGCTTTCTTTCTGAATACGCCCTTAGACACACACATCCACAAATACTCTTTGTTCATAGGTCTTCGATCTCTAGTTTTTGTTATAGTTAATCATGTTGTATCAGCCCTACACGACGTCTTCATTGTGAATGCCATAATACGTTCACAAAAGCGGACACGATGTACTTAAAATCACATTTAACCAGCGACTAAGGGCCGTTTATATTTAGCAGGTGCATGATTTACTTTTCCTTTGTACGCGTTATTACCAGATGGTTTTTAAATGAAATTTGGATTTTATTAGTCATTAAGACATTTTCACAAATACCATAAATTACAAAGTTTTTATTGACCATGTTTACAAGGCACACGTGTTATCCACTTTATACAGTCTTGGATGAGACTAAATGCGAGTAATAAATAATGTATTTTGAAAATTTTCTTGAATACCTACACCATATAAGTTATGACATTATAATCAGTTCACATATAAACAAAGATTACAACGCAGGTGAAAATTAAAAAAAAAAAGTTATGCCTTGATATTATTATTCATACACTCAATAGAGAAAGTAGTTAGGCATTTGGGAAGTTGTAGTAATTTCATCTTTGTTGTATCGCCATCTAGTGAACGTTGAAATAATTCTAAAAGCATCTTCACGGTATACTCCGCCTATTTGTCGTATATAATTTAAACTAATCAACGATATCCTATATTCAATAAGTCTTCAAATGTGCTTTACACACCAAATTTAATTCATTCCAGTTTTGGCTTGAAAGGAAACAATAGATAGAATAAATAAGACTTTAATTGTATAATTTTTCCATAAACGATTTTATACTTACACCATACTTCTATATACAATTTTTAGTTACAACCATTTTTCCTAAAACTAAATAAAATAAGCACAATCCCTCAATCTACCGCATTTCTTTTTAAGAACTCGAGCAAGATTTGATTAAACCCCCTATTAACATGAAAATCAATTCCTTATAAACCGGTTAACAAGCCTGAGTACCTATAGTAATATATTTACTATTTAGTCAGCCAAAGCTTGTGGCAGGGTCGTTCCACACGGGCCTTCGAAGTAATAATGAAAGTCTGGCGTGGCTGGAGTTGTTTCTATATTAAATTCTGCGACGATAGCGCCTCTAGCGGCGGCTTGTGGCGCGAACATGGCGGCCGGGTACACTACAGACGATGTACCCACTACCAGACATATGTCACAGCTTTCCATTGCTTCTCCTGGAATTTATATTTGTTTTTGTATTGTTTATTGTATTAAAAATAAAAACAAAATGTGTGCGTGTACTAGTGTACATACGTAAGAAGTGAAACTTCTTAATGACCTTATTTTTAAAAAAATAATTTACTATATGCAACTTTACAGAAATACGTCGAATCACGCGTGGTAGGTATAAGGAAAAGATGGCGCGTAACGGAAAAATGTCACGCGTAACGAAAAAATGTTACTTACACTTAATTTTTTTCCAACCCTGATAAAGAAGTTTCACTTCAAAAGCTTATTTAAGAAAGGTGGTTACAATTATATAATAAGTCTGGAGAATTTTTGTTATGTGTTACTCTTCTAATCTGACAGAGATAAATAAAATTACTTAAATATAAATATATTGATCAAAAGTACCAAAAAAATTTCAAACAATACTGGAGTATTAAATTGTCTTTTATTTTAGTTCTATTAAACACTAAATCAAAGGGATGTTGTAGGGTAACAAAATGTTATGCTTGTCACATAGCTTTTTCATATTTTTTATGCATTTAATTCTTTTTATTTAAATTTTTATTTTATATTACTTCATGCATTATTAAATGTCAACTGATATGTCCAAATATTATTAAAAATTACCTGCTTTTTCTAACACAGCAGGTTCTAAACTTTCACCAAACCACACAATATGGGGTCGTAATAATCCTCCGCAATTAGCCTTTTTACAATGTGGTAAAGATTTCACCGGGATATCTGAACCAACAATATTAAGATCTGGTGCTCCTCGGTTTGCTAATGCCTGAAAAGGATAAATATATTATCTGATAAAATTTAAATGTTATAATTGATATCTGCTTGTTTATAAGACTCCAAACATGTTATTCAGTTAACATTTTAATAGTTTAGTTTAGTTACTACTTAAGGGCTTGGTCTAGTATTGCAAACAAATGCATCCTGTCATCCTATATGTAAATAATACAAATGTACTAAGGGAAAGTTGCTCCACTTAATTTTTAAAAATTAAATCATTCGTATGCATAATTTAATATTCGTAATAAGTACCAAAAATGACAATTTGAAACAATTTTCGTGAAAATTACACCGGGTGATTTTTTTTTTATCAGTACACAAAATTTGCGAATACTTTCTATTGATATCTTCAACTTCATGTTTATATAACTGATCAACTTTTACAAAGAAATTTGGACGAAATATAAAAAAAAATAAGCTTTCCATAAAAAATGCAGAACTCTATACATTTTTTTCGACCTAAGTTTCTTAGTGAAAGTTGTTCAGTTTAACTAATAAAACGGATAAACAAATTTTTTATATAATAAAAAAAATGTAATGTTTGTGTTAAATGAAAACAAAAGATATTTATTTCTGATTAGCTTCCGCCCGCGACTCCGTCCGCGTGGATGTCAGTCTTAGCGTCTTCTACAGATTTATTATATTATGTGTAATATATAATTTATATTGATAAACCTAATAAATCTTTTGCTAGCATTCTGATGCTTTATCGGTTGCACTGGATTTATCTCTTTTTTTTCAATCGCTTGAATGATATAGGATGGGTCCTTGATGGGCATCGAATGCTGAAGTCTCGAATCAATCAATTCTGACAGTAGGCAATTTATGTAAAATCTTGATAATGGTCCATCATTTTATTTTGCCTAAACGTTACATACTTTTTTATATATTCTATTTTTAACGAATTATTCACTCCAGTCCAAACAGCAAATAAGCAGACTTCTGCTTTTGCAACGTTTAGTTGTCCCTGAATTTAGAAAAAATAGTCATGATTCTTATCTATGACAAAAGTGTTATTTTTTGCATTGTATTTCAAATATTAATTTTTTTTTAACCGCATCTTCCGCATTCATGTCTTTTGCCGGAATTAGACATTTAACTTCTAGTCCCATTTTCCCTTTTTGATATGGGAGTGTATAAAGTAAATTTTTTAGATATTTCTCGTTATACTTTTAAAAAGTTATTATTGTCATTTTGCTCATTAGGTAAAGTAATTTCGATATCAGTTTTAAGTTTTTTGATACCTGCAATAATAACGTCATAATCGCCTGCACATACTTATCGATTACACCCTGTATACAATCCACCATCCACATTCATAATGTTTTCCTGTCCTCCTCTCCTTTACGCTGTTCACCGATACATTTGAAATGAGTAAATCTGCTACCACTGAAGGATGTTTCATTGTGATCATCAAATTTTCACCACTGTTGTCGATTACTTGTTTTTCATTTTTAATCAGCAATTGGGAATCATCAGTTTTGTTTTTTGCAGATTGGTGATGTACCCTAACAATACGTCGAAAAGGGAAAGCATCAACGAATTATCGTTTTCGTCCTCTTTTTTTATTCTTCGCGTCTCTGTTACTTCTGTTTGTTTAGTTCTCAACACCCACTGAATTTTCTATGTTATTGTGATCTTCCATTACATCTGAGTTTTGATGATGTGATGATAATCCATTCGTTTTAATATTGGTACTTAGAGTTGGTAGACTAAACTAGAAATGGCGGACTAAATTTGTCAGCGCGTCTGTAAGATCAGAATATAAAACCAACATCCTGTATTTAAGTTACAAAATTAATAATCAAACAACATGCCGCTACATTGAAAATGACTAGAAGAAAAAATTAAAACACCTCGGATCAATTTTGGAGTAAACAAATCATTTTCCCCGTATGGGGATTTCCCCGGATGAACTTGGGAAGTTCAAGTTCTCAATACAAGTTTATATTATATTTCGTATTTCTCAAACGAAAAATAAACATTTTTGGAACTTCAAAAAAATTATATTATAAGAAAATTTATGAGCTTACTTTAGTTTTAAAGAAATATACATCCGTTTACTGAGACCCCGTAAAATAAAGAAATTGTTGCCAATCACCTTTGCAATCTATTTGGTTTCATTAACTTTATGTTCGAAGATAATTTTTTTTCTAGTAGTTACACGCGTATTTTTTTCGTTTATTTTCCATATCGAAATCAAATGTTTAAAAATACGAATATTTGCACAAAACTAAGATAAAAATAATCAATTAACAAAAATATTAAATTTAATGAAGTAGAGCAACTTTCACTTCGGTATGAAGGAAAATCGAGCGTAGAGCACACGTCAGAACGCTCCGGCCCAAGGAGCGCGACTAAAGAAATTCGCTAGGATTTTTCCTAATTATTTTAAATATTTTTTTAATATTTAAAGAATTATCAAAATTCAAAAAAAAATTTTTTTAAAGGATTAATACTCATTGGTCTTCAACCAACTCGAATAAATTAATGGAAAAAATAACTTTTAGCAGTATTTATCAATAGATTTTGTAAGGCAAAAAATGGGAAATTTAATGAATTTATAACGTTCTAATTAAGAAAATCATAAGTTTTTCGGCAATTGTATTCAGCAGTTTTTAATAACGACTATATAAGGATAATAATGTGCTGATCAGATTGTGTAAATTGTAATCGGTTGCAACGTAGTGAGTGCACAAACTTAGCTCGAAATGTCTTTGGGGGAAAGAGACTTATCTTGAAGGCCTGATTAAGGTAACATAAAGTAACTTTATAAATGTGAAAAAATTCACGCGCATTGCGTATATAACACTAATTGATAAACAAGAAAAAAAAATTCAGTTTATCATTTCATTAGCCGGGAAAAAATTGTCAAATAACTTGTTGAAAACGCAATTTTGCTAGACTGCAGCCTTAAGAATCCTACTATCATATTTAGGTAGTTGATCCATACAGAAATATTAAACAAGTATTCTGTATGTATTGGTCTGCCTCCTCGGTACAGTGGTTGACGCGTGAGCGTAACACCAAGGGGTCCTGGGTTCGATTCCCGGTGGAGACGAAGAAAAAAAAATGTCTCGGTCTGGTAGGACACAGAAGGCTGGTCACCTTCTTGTCCCTAAAGAAAATCGATCAGTGAAACAGAGATATTTAACGCATCTGCCCCTTACCCCACTAGGGGACATGGGACTTCACTTTTCTGTATGTATTGAATTGTAAGTTTTATCTACATTCTTTCAAGTGACATTGTAGAAACTTTTCCCAGTGCAGCTGGAGGTTAGATAATACAAAATAAACCTACCTCACAAATAGGACTGTCCATATTAACAAGAACTTCTTTACATTTGGTGCACCGAGTTTTGTACAAGTTTCCATGTAGCTCTATTAAATTCTTTGTTCCCGCTCTGACATGCAAGCCGTCCACATTCTGTGTTATAACTGTAATGCTCTTGTCTGAAGTGTGTTTGGATTCATAATTAGCTATAGCTATGTGGCCCTGTGAAACAAATAATATTTTAATTAATTAAATTAAATAAGGGAAAAGTAACATTAACATTTTAAAATCTGTAGTAAACTTTGTTAAAGGTATTTTATTATTATAAAAAAACCTTTATATAGGTAGGAGGTAGGAGCAGGTGAAAAAGAAAATAAACCAGTGAAATAATATAGTGAGATGTTAGTTATAGGTAAAGTTAATGTTGGTGGTGGACATCAGCTTAATTTCGTAATTGACAGTTACAGGACAATAATTGATGTACATACCGCATTTGGTTGAGCTTTGGCTGCAACTTCTCTTCTATAATGATAAAATTCCCACACTAAACTGGGGTTATTTCGAAACGCTTCTGGAGTAGCTAGTGATGACGCTTGATATTTTCTCCAGTATCCTCCGGCACCTCTAAATGTTGGAATACCAGATTCTGCGCTAATACCGGCACCTGATAAGATAACAATATTCTTGGCTTCTTTTAAATTCTGTTTAAATTTTGACAAATCACTGGACTGTCTGGATGCCATCATCGTCACCTTACATACTGCTAACCTATTTGTGATACTTAGTAAGCTTAAGATTAGCATATTAATTTAAATATAATGCATTTTTTGAGAATATTGAATAACAACACAAAAACAAAAATAATAACGCGAATTTTGACTTTTGTAGTTGTACTGACATTTGACGTTGAATGATATCACAGTGACATTATGTCAAATAATATGTCAATGACCCGTCAAGTCCCCGTCCGTCGTTTGCGGTTTGCCCCCGTCAAAACCGTACCACAGATTAAATAGAAGGACTTCTTTGAATAAAAATGTTATTCGTAGTCTATTATAATAGAGATTGGTAAGTGTACAGGTGTACAGTGTATTATGTATAGCTTTATTACCATTATTAATCCCGGACACAGGCTGGATATTTTTTCACCGAAAGGTTTACAGGGACCCATAATGGGGTTAAGGCATGTGATTTTACCAAACTTTTCGAAACTCTCCATGCCAGTTGAAAAATTGTTTTCTTTCACTCGATTTTATTAGTCTAGGTAATTATTATGGACATTTTTTGCTGTTTATATAATTATTATTACATGCTTGTCTAGCCGAGTCTAGATTCTAGATCGTGGTCTCTCTCTTTATGTAATAATCTCAACCACTGAGCCGCAACACTTTAGATAAGTACCTGCTTATTTTTTTTAACTAATTAGTAGTATGGTAATAGATAATCAAAGTAAGTAGGCATAATTTTGTAGGCGGATAAAAAAAAACTCGTAACCACTACACGTGTTACTGGCCGGCGTTTTTCAGATTCTCTTTTTAAAATTAGGGCGTTTGTCCACTACAAGGAATTTTACGGTCCGGCATTCCGATTTTTTACGGTCCGGTATGGCACGCCATTAATCTATATATACTAGCTTGTGCACTATACGTAATTTTACTGTCCGACATTTTACTTTTCCCTATTCCGGATGGTTTTTTGTGTCTACGAGTCGCTGTAGGTATAATTGTTTTCGAATGCCCACTTGCTTGGATTTTACTGTTTTTACTGCATATGCCAATTAAAAGCAAGCTCTTGTTTTACTTTCTTTTAGTTGGCAATGAGATTTGAGAAGTCGGTATTGTTATTTTATATACATTGACCAAGCATTGACCTATAATTATTATCTAAGTAAGTGTTGGTAAGTTAAAGTTCAAGTGGGAATAGCTTTAGCTCCTCGTCACCGATTAAAATAAATAAGTGAAACACGCATTTTAAATCTCTTACGGAACTTTACTTTTTATTATAACGAAGTAATATAATATTTCACCTTCTATATTTTTTACTCGTTTCTTGTAAAATGCAAAAACAATTATTTATGATAGCATTATACCGCCAAACTTCCTTGAACTGTACCGCACTGATCCGAGTAAAGACGGACAGGTGCACAAGCAATTCATCGGTTTTTTCATGCCACACCGGACCGTAAAAAATCGGAATGCCGGACAGTAAAATTCCTTGTAGTGCACAAGCGCCCTTAGTCATATTTTTTAAATGTAAACTTGATAATCACAGTTGATATAATAATAGTTTCCTAAATAATACGTATTAGGATAACTAACATCAGGCGTTTTCCTGATAAAGACTAGGCATAAGTTTCTAAACAAACTGATGAAAGTTTTGTCTTGCTAATTAATAATAATTTGAAGTAATATGCAAGTAGATAATTATCATCTACGGGATAATATTATAGGCTCTCACGAGTAGGTCCTCTCCTACGTCACATTGGTAAGAAAATAATATTTTGAACTAGCAAAATACCTAGGTACTTGGCATGTAACAAGTAGATATGTAGTTAGGTATGTTATGTGATGAAAATTAATAATTACAGTATGTTGGGTAGGTACTTATGTAGTTGATTTAATCATATTGAGAACCTCTTTTTATTTTTCTCTCAGTTTTATATATTACTTTCAAAATATATAATACACGTTTAATAATTACCTTGTTATTAATAATTATGGGAATAGGCTCACAAATACATACATATATTATAAGTATACAATTTTTATCCTACTTGATCATTCTATTATTATATTCATTCTATTTGACGACGCGGTTGGCGCAGTGGTAAGTAACTGCCTACTGAGCCGACGCGGACGGTCCGGGTTCGATTCCCGGTCAGGGCAAAATATTTGTGTGATGAACTCAATTATTTGTTCTTGGTTCTGGGTGTTATCTATATATGTATTTATTAAATATTATATTTATCGTCGCCTAGTACCCACAACACAAGCCTTAATTGAGCTTACTGTGGGACTAGGTCGATTTGTGTAATAATGTCCTATAATATTTATTTATTTATTTATTATTTACTAGATATTGTACCTATGTCCAACTGAGATTGTAGAAAATAATATTACATACCTACGTCATTTACATAGATTAGAATTTAGATGGATGTGAAGATGATCTAGGTATCTCTCAAAACCACTACTTTATGTAGCTAATTTGGGTTGAAATACGGAGCAATAGGTACAGAATTTCGTGTTCTATTTAAATAAGATCCTGTCCAAGTGACAGAGTACCTACAACTGAACCTGAGGGAATAATGATTGACCTGCTTTAAAGTAGGTCATTAGATTGAAATCCCTATTCTTAATAACTTACCCTAATGTTAAGTACTATTTACTCCATGAAAAGTAATTATAAAGGTCAATTTCTAAGCGAAGGTATTTTATTGTATCGTTTGTTACGATTTGTGCGTGTAGTTTCGTCCATAGTTTTGGTTATCTTCTTTCGTAGTGTGAACACGTTGCATGATGCGGTATTTTAAGGGGGGTTAGGCGGTCAGCGAAAATTCAGCTATTCGGGCCTGAGGTAAGCGGTGAGGGGGTCCGCGTTTAGTATGGAATCAACGTGCTCGAAACTGAAAATCGTAAGCGCCATTCACATTTTTATCAAAAAGTGAATGAAAATATTTAGTATTTTCTAAATCTAAAACAGTCACGAAATCGAGAAGGTAAATACCTATGTATTTGTGATTTTATACGAATTATTATCGTAAAATACAGTTGTAATGAGAATTTATATGATATTTTAGAGGTAACTTCAGGATTTTTTTTTATCGAGCAAAATTTTTCCAATCGTGTTTTGGAAACAGTCATCCCATCACACATACGTTCTGTAATACATATTAGAAATTTCAGTGCGAAAAAACTTCAATATTTTCAATTATAGCTCATAGAAAACAGTCCATTTTTCCGTTTTCACCTACTAAGGGCCCTTAATGAATCCACCTGTATATTTTGTGAAAGAACTCATTGACGTCATACGGTTGGCGCAGGCGCGGTGTCCTGTCGTGATTTAAGCGCAAATCGCAAAACCAAGAGAACGCGACACACTGTTCTTGTTAATGGTCGTTATTGCGGTTCTTCAAAACTTAGATTTACTGCGCGGGAAATCACTCATCGGTAAGTAATAGTTTTAATAGCTTTCTTGAAAATTATTATTTTTAATGATGTGAGTATTTTTATAATCGAAATTGAAATTTAAGATCGTTTTTATTATGGTGACGATGTTGTAACTTATTTAGGTTTGATGGAAAATCGTAGCGACAACGCGTTTTAAAGTTTGGCTTCGCAGATTGCGCAATTTTATAAGGGGGAGGGAAATGATATATTTTTATTATCTGTACCTATGTATTAAAATATGTATTCGCTGTAACAACAAAAAATCAAATAATTTATTCATGTACTATGTATGTTTTTTCTTAGTACAGTAGAGGTGTTTTCTCAGATAAAAAATAAAACGACAAATCACAAATAATTAAGTTGTAGGTTGGTATGTTGAGTTTTGTTTTCTTTGTGGATTTGATAACGACTAAACTTAGAGATAGATAGTAAACTAAATAATACCTTAACGCATAAAAAGCCGAGTGTTTTGCGATTAAAAAACGTGATACGACATTTCTTCGTATAAAAATAAATGGTTAATAGTGTTTGTTCCCACAAGTAGAAAGTTATACTTACTTGAATGTATTCATGAGTACATACACTTAAGTAAAAAATCGTGTGGTTCATTCAAGTCTTATAGGACAGGAATCGGTAGGCATGTAAAAGATAAGTACTCCTTTGTGTTTAATGGCGTAGCTCTGAAGGTTTCTACCATTTCTACTAAGTACTGAGGCGCTAAGCTGTCTCTGGAACGTCGTATTGGAGATTATCTCATAAGATTTAAATTCTATTTAATGAATAAATCCAAAGTTATCTTTTTGCTTGTTACTTTATACCCAGGTCGCCCTGAAGAGATCTCTTATAAGTGATAAGGCCGCCAAATAAGTTGTACTCTTTCTTTTTTGTAGAAGTTTTCAGGTTTCATGTGTGTACAACTGTACACTTGTAAGTTGTACATTTTCATCTGTATTAAGTATCTTTTTTAATACTTACGCCTTGTTCTGTCTACGACATAGTCTGAAAAGGGCGAAATAATTTAGATTCAGTTTATTATTATTACTTGATTTCATAGTTATAAACAGGTATTTAAATACAATCTAATTCAATTATTTTTACATACACAGTCCAATATGGACTATCAAAGTGTCACACCCGTCCAGCTACTGTAATTTGGGACGTGATCCATCCCCCATAAATTATCAAAATGTTACAATATCTCTCATGAATAGTACATAATATTATAGACTTGGTTTTATTAAATAATATAATAAAACCTACCCCTACTAAGTACCCTCCCCCTAATATGAAAAACAAGAATTTGTAAAATTTACTAATTGATACCTAAATACATAAAATTAGCAACATAATATAGTCACCGATTTTTATTGCTTACTAGTGTTTTGAATTGGCTTCGCTCTTGGTTGGTATATATTATATAATATTATATGGCCATATATTGCGCACTTATCCAACGGAGAAAGAATTTTTGAAATCAGTTCAGTAGTTCCTGAGATTAGCGCGACCATCAAACAATAAGACTGAGCTCTATATTATTAGTATAGATGTTCTGAGTAAATAGGTAATTTAAATTAAAAAGTAAAATTATTATAACATAATCCTGAAATGACAATCCTACTTACATAATATTATAAAGGCGAAAGTTTGTAAGTATGGATGTATGGATGTTTGTTACCTACTCTTTCACGTAAAAACTACTGAATTGATTTGAATGAAACTTTACCACAATATAGCTTATACATCAGAATAACACATAGGATGGGTTTTATCCCGGAAATCCCACTGGAACGGGAACTATGCGGGTTTTTATTTGAAAACGCGGGCGAAGCCGCGGGTGGAAAGCTGGAAAGTATCTAATAATCGTAATCGTAAAGGCAAATATTTATTTTCAACAATATTTGGTAAATAAATAAAGCCTACGATAGAGTTATTATAAAATCTTTATGTGGAACAAACTTGAAACTTCTAAATCACATTTTAAATTATTGTTTGTAGTATCGAAAACCGTGTAAATGTATATGTAGCAAATATTAATCAGTAAATAATTCTCCAGTCGTAACGTATTTAACCTCGTTAATAGTTTATTTGTCGTTTCGAATACTTCATTATTTCCACGTCTATACCGTCTTTTATCAAGAATGTTTCGCAAGACATTTCTAAATGGATGGATTAAGATTAATCGTTCTAATCACGCTCGAGGGACAGCGAACAGATTCACTTGTTGATCTCTATGAATGAGATAAGGTTCAACTGGGCCCTGGTGATTTGTCTATCTTTAACTTACAAAGGTTTTTGTACTTTTTATTCACGTTTCTGCGCCAAGTTCAGAAAGAATTGGTCTTTATTGCAAAATTTTTGAAATTTCTGCCGTTTAGTTAGAAAGTATTGAAATGAAACTGAATACTTAAATTAAATATTTCTTCTCTTTTCAGTAAGGAAGTCAGTTAAATTTATGTGAATATTAATAACGATCTTTAAATGAAAGGTGAATGTCCATAAGTAGACCACTTAATACATATATGTACCTACATTTCTTACAAAGGATATTATGTGTTGCCAACTCAACAGGGGGGCATTGTGGGACACTTAAGAGAGAATAAAGAATGAGGTTGATTACGTATTGAGTATAGATAGCATTATAGAATGTGAGTGTATGGAATTCGATAAAAACTTTTAATCGTGTGAAAAGAGCAAAGATAAATTGTAGAGAGAACTTTATTCTAAACTTTTTTTTGCAATATATTTCTCAAGACCTACAGAATAATATTAGGTAGATCAACTTGTATAAAGATTGCTAAACGACTGATTTATTGATTAATGTAATCCAAATGCTTTGTGCATCTTAAATGGGAATGAATGGCTCATTTTTCAATTGACACATTGAGGACGGCACTAACTCTATTAACCCTAGAACCGTACCCATATTAAAATTTCATTAACGGTACCCAGGGGTACAAGTGTACCCCTATGAAAAAAACAAGATTACAAAAAGATTATTAACTTTTATTAAATGTTGACTTATTAAGGTCATCTTAACATTCATTTAGGTCCTAATAATTTAATTTATCATGGCATTTTTATATTTACACACACTTTACGTTGGTGATCAAAATGTATTAAAAGTTTTCACTTCCTGCACTGTGTGCGGGACTGACGAAATTTTAACGTGGATATTCACAGTTACATCTCAGATTTTGAAACAGCAGTGGTCCCTGCAGTTATTGGTAATTGTTGTCCTAAAATATCTCCATTACTTATTTCTAGAGACATTGGCAAAGTTATGTACTGAAATCGTTCTTCTAGGTGAAGTTCTTTATAATAAAAAATTAAAATTTTTCGTCAGGTTCATATTTTGATGCCTCACCAAGTACCAGCTCTTCTTATTATTCCACCTCCCACAAAAAATCAAAATGCATCCATCATTTGCCATCAAAAAAAGAAAATGAATAACTCAAGGTATTCAAATCATGCAGCAAATCATAAATTTGTTGAAAATACAAATTCCTACACTATTTAACAATAACAGTATGTATATAACAAGAATGTAAAGTAAACTTATAATTGTACATTAAATTTATCAATAAAAAATATAAAATAAAACGACCAAAAGGCGAAAAAATAAAATAAATGAACCTTAAAATACTTACGTTCGTAGTACCCAGGGGTACTGGAGTACCCCGACAGGTTCGTACGACGTGTTCTCAATAGCTTGACCACTGATCGAATACGGTATCTACGTGGCTCCTCATCCCCGACAAATACACGAACGCGCAAAAGAAACCGTTGTTTAGAAAAAAAGATATAGAAGATTTTCTGAATTTTTTTTCATTTGTACCCCAGGGTACGGTTCTAGGGTTAATGATACTAAAAGGATAGACGATCGCTATAAATGTATGTAAAATGCATTAAACAGACAATGTAAATGTAATTTTCTTGTCATGTATCGTATAATTGTCTTTTTACATGAAAATTATGTTGAAATAAAAAGAAATAAATTAAAATAATCGGTAACAAACATTTAATTACGCACAACATTCGACGAACCAAAACTATTCGTCCATTCACAATGTCAGTTGTCACATTAACTTGTAACGCAATTTAGCTTATCCGCTCTGAATAGCAACCAAAAAGGAAATTGAGCCTCTCAATCAGGATCACTAGTGAAGAAATATTCCTCTTAGATTCGAGCTATGTAAGAAATTTTAAGAATTTTCCTCTTAAAATAATACAAATTTATCTTATCGTGATGACGCGCCTACGACGTTATTTTTACTGAAATAATAAGGAATCATAATAAAGGTACCATTGTGGAATACTTATCTAATTATTGATTTTACTGAAATATTTATCTAATTTTTTTAATGTTGAATTCTAAATAGTTACCTATATTATTAAATTATTGTTATTATTTTTTATGGTTTATTGTTTATTAGAAATAATGAACGATGGTTAGAGATTCGTTAGTTTGTTAGTGTAGTAGGTATAGCGTAGTGCTACGCATAGCTATACATATATAATACAGAAACAAGGCGAAGGCGTTTTGGACCAATAGAACCATAGATGAAATTTCATCTTTAATGTAAATAGATATGGTCTGTGTCAATAAAGAATATAGAAAAACTGACATTTTTAAATTTTAAATTCCGCCTACGCTACGTTACAGCTACGTAAACTAAATTTAAATAACTTGCTGGAATCTTGGCGTCCCTCGCGCGATACTCAGTAAACAGTAAACAAGTTAACAGTTCTTATATGCTTATCCAGACTACAATCTATCTCTGTAATAAATTTCATTCAGATCTGATTAGCTATTTTTGCGTGAAAGTGCCATTTTGATCACAATGAAATATTACATTGCGGTTAAAAGGTATCTTATCTCTGTACCCTCCAACTCAAAAATTACACCATAAAATTGCTCCGTTGTCGTGAAATAAAGAAAACAAAAGTACTCAAGTATTTAGAAAAACTTGCATTGGAATTTGTTTTATGGATTTCAAAAGATTTGATAAATATGAACAGACCGTGTAGAACGGACCACAATATAATAAGAATACTTCAAAGTTAATCTCTTGGGAAGACAACAAAAGAAGTTGTATTTTTTCCTATTATATAGGGATAAAGTAATCTACAGCGGAACAGCCGGTATTATGTAGATCAACAACAACTTTTTACGAAAAACCTCATTATGATCCTACTTTATTTTAAAATGGGAATGGAAAATGAGAGGTTGCTTCTAATATAATGGCTTTTACAGACTGTCCTCTACAAATATAATTGAGATAAAAATAACAGTGGCTCATTATGTTAATATTTTATACCAGCAACGAAGTTAGACATTATGTCTGAACTACGTTTATATTGTTTCAAATCCCAAAAGTGAAATAAATGAGAAATCCATTAAATCTTTTACAAGCACATATCTACTAGGAAGTTTATTATTAAATATACTCATATTTTTTCTTTCCGAGTCAGGTATTAAGGTTACATAATATGTAATACACGTTTCCCGCTAATAAAATTCCATAACATCCCGAATTGTTTACGAAATGAGCGACCCTTGTCAAAAACAATCGTTGATTGAAGGACAGGCTCAATCATTTTAGAGGACATTGGGTAATTGGCTTTCTACGTGTCGTCGAGATTAACTACATTAATAACTATCGGTGTATAGGGAATATTCTATTTAATATCAAGTTTCTCATTACGTATGCTGGCTTAGCTAAATCCAGCTGGTAGTTATACAAACCGCAGTTTTAGCTAGGCTTGTACTCTGCACATGTGATTTTGTGATATGTTCATAATAGGTACTCCATACTTTCATTTGTATTACTGAAAATTATGTCATGAAAATGATGTATCATAATTAGCTATTGAAGCTACGAACTTTACTTTTACCCCTTGTTAGGAAACTCAAATTTATTCATGTTTGCATGAGAAGAACAAAACTTAATAATTAATTTAAACACACAGTCTCGTATTATGTAACACAACAGTACAATTAAATTTTCCCGAAACAGACTAATTTCCTTGTAAACCGTAAAATTATGTTTATATACTTTGGTCGATTATAATTTTCTACACATTGAATTAATTAATATAATATAAAGTATTTACATAGTGTATTCATTTAAAATATAGAAGCACAAAGTAATATGTCGGATATAATAAATAGCTGAATAATTTTTTTGTAAAGGTATTGAAAGTTAGGGTCTAGTGCAAATCAGGTATGGGCAAAATTTAATATATATAGCAAAATATATTATTATGTAAGCCAATGTATGTAAGAGATTTGGATCGATGTTGTTTCATAATCCGAACGGAATAATAAAATTCTTTCAATCACGTCGCAATAGGTATTCATAGTGTTAACCTAAGGTGTTAACAATGTCGGAATATTTGATAGATTGCATATTGGTAATATGGCCATACCCTATTACTAAGCCCTATTACCTACTATAGTGACAAGAATATTTATAGTTGTTATTATATTTCAATAAATCATATGAAATGTGTATGTGCGTGTATCTTCCAGAAGTGTATTTATATAATGTTATCATTAAAGAACCCTATGAAGATCTAGTAAGAAATTGCTAATTTCAAAGCTAGAATTGAGTTGCAAAAGTTTAATCAAAGAAACCTTTGAACGTCGTCTGCCGCCTGCATACATCACTATCACAGATGCATCCTTGGTACTAAAATAGAGGCCATTTTAGCGCAGTCAGCACATTACCGGGACAGCTCGGGAGGGGGTGAACTGGGTCACCGGAACACATCGGAAACTGGTTCAAATATGCTTATAGATACAACGTTACAATTGAATCAACGCGCGTACAAAGCTTAAAAAGAAAAAGTTAGTGAGAAGCGCTGTTATTTAAAAAAAAATATAGAGTCAGGCAATGTTCGAGCGAATTGATTATTGTAAAGAGTCAAATAGCTTTTACTTGTAGAAATTACAGAATTTCAAATGGAATCTGGATTTTGATACAGATATTTACAGAAAAATACAGTATAGTAATAGATAATGGCACATAAACTGACAAAAACCGTTTTGTCTTAATCTTAATAGTATTTTATCATAAAAATACTAATACTCTCGCTCTCTTACTTTTGTTTATAGACTGAAATCGGTACATATTTGGATTAAAGTACATACACAATATGTATTACTTATTTTAGTAGATTTATCCGTTGATCTGATTGTTTTGTAACACATTTTGTAACTACAAAATCTGGAATTGTGTTGAGCCTTATGTCAACGTTCGTTTCAACGTAATTCTTTTGGTAATACCTTTTTGTTACACTTTTGTACGTGCTGTCATAAAACCGGGATTATTTCTGATATTTGAGCTTGACTTCTCGTAGTACCTTCACACCGAGGCGTTTTCGTTAAACGAAGCCAGTCGGTTCATTGCTAAGCTAACATGATTAGCTGAATTTATTATATACTCGACACTACATCCAATTTGTAGTAAATACAAGTTTCGGAGAGCATGATTTGGTCTAGAAGATTGTTTTACATTTAAAATGTTTTCTACATTGGGGTCGGTTAGTTTAATTGCTTTTAGTTTACGCCTTTCTATGTAGCAGTAAACAAGTTTTCTTTTAGTAATGTTTACAAATCCTTTATCTTGAATTATAGGTAAAGTTGCGTAAAATTTTAAGGAAAAAAATTAATACTACATACAAGTAAGTAATTAAATTTAATTTTATGTTACTCATTCATGTATAGACCTTTACCAGCCTTTGTTATCTACACTGTTACCTATAAACTTAACGTAAACGATAATACATTTTCTGTATTTACCTTGTCGACATTTTGTTTTGTTTTACTGGGAGAAGGGTTAAAGTATTTGTACGACTTCAATTCTCATTGTTCAAGTGTACAATTATAGTACGTAGGCGTAGGAGTTCGTTAACAATAATTAAGCGAATATAAATGAAACATAAAAGAATAAAGCTGAAGTAATTTCATTTAACATACCGGTTGAATTTAAATAATTTGACACGCTCTGGGTTGACGCTAATTATGACTAAAACACTTTTAATGGTTACCAAATTACATATTATATGTAACAATATTAAATTGTATTACTACCTTTTATGAGGTCTCCATAACGTGGGTCTACAGAAAATGAAATGAATTTATATGGGTTTGTTCTTAACGAATGTGTAGTTAGCTGGTAATTATCAGCCTGTATAATTGATTAGTCCATTACTTTAATAGCAATGTTCAGTTTAAAATATCGTATTAACGTAATTTAAGACCAAATCCTTTAATATCATGGGATAATGGCTTGAATAAAACGGGCAAGTTCCTCCGTCACAGAGGGATTTAGTCAAATACCTCCCGGTAGGTACTCTGTTTTTCGTAAAGCAAACATTAATTAGTATCTGCTTTCGTAAAGCATTACAATGCTTACATAGTAAAAAAACGGCTTATTTCAGTACTTTATGTAGGTTGGTTACAAATCAACTTTTATATTGAGTAAAGCCGCCTATTTAAAGGGAGGTGAATGATATTTCAATAGATTTCATTTTCTGAATAATATTTTATACATGGGTGTATACTGTATACTGTATAATAGCTTTATAGCCTGATTTTGAGAAGGTTTCTCGTTTTTGAGTAAGATAAAATTTTGATTGTCAATGATTTTTGAATAATAAGATCGTTAATTTATGAGATATCAGATAGTACAAATATGTTAACGTCATAAATAAAATTGAGACTGTGTAAATTCAATAATGCCCAGAATACGATTGGAGTTGGACTTAGGAGTTGGAATTTAAAATAAATTCATCTGTAACATTCTGGCATTAAGAATTCAAAATGAAATATTATTTCAGGTAACATGATGTCGTGGTGTAAGCTGTTTTTAACCCTCAGTCTGGTGACATCCTGCGTACTATCTGCGCCACTCGCTGACGGCTCAGGTAAGCTTATAATTATCTTACCCTTTCAGCCTCTGTTATCTCACTCAAAGGAACATGATTATATAAATAACAATATGGACAAATTTACTGAGACATTTCCCTGTGAAAACTGGATTATAAAGAGTTATTTTGAATTTTGTCAGATATAAGTTATAGATAGAATATGAATACAATTTTTTTTTCAATATATTATGTGCGAATATTTAAGATGTTCCAATGTAACTCAAAGTATATTAATTGCAAACTACGCGGCTCGTTCTCGCTCGTGTGGAGTTGACCTACCTTACCTGTATAATAGTGAAAACCTTTTTAAAATCCGTTATATTGTTTTTGGTAAACGTGCAGGCAGAAAAGGGTGTGCGGGTGATTTATTTTTATACAATAGCCGCTAGCGGCTTCGTCCGGTCTGAACCGGATAAAATAAGCATATTTGAATCGGTAGAGCTTTTTTATGGTAAAATAATGTTTAAAATAGTTAAGCTAGTATTCTTTCATTTTAACAAGCCAACAAAAATATTGTCTTTATAATATAGCCAGTACCTACGTTCATATAATATCGTCGCGTAGAATGAAAGAAAAATTAAATGAACATTATTAATGAATGAAGGCTAACAATATTTTAATCTTATAAAGAAAATTTTAATTACGTTTAAGAAAACTCAATTCTATTCTGCGGTAAAAATTAATCTTTTTCCCAGAAGCTTTCATCAATTCTAATCATTTAGCTCTACGATTAAAATTATAATTCACATTTTCTAAATGTGGGAAAGTGTATTCAAAGTTACGTAACCAGACTGTTTTGCATATTCCGAAATTAAGAAAATGCTATAGAATCTCTAATTACACACTGGCAATCCAACGCCCACGCGTTCACAAAGCTACAGTACGTGGATATTATATTCCACCAGGGATTATAATATCCACGTGCTGTAGTTTTATGTTGTCAGGCAATAAATAGTTTTGAACGAAAAATGCTCTTACTATAATATAACTTAAACTAGGTACATTCAATAAAATCAACACGCTCTTGAATTTAATACGACGTAAGTGCTAAAAATATACAGAACTGTATGTCGTGTTTTTATCTCGTTTAAGTATGCAATTGAAATTGAAACGAAATAAACTATTAATTAAATATTTTCACATGCATGTCTTGGCGTCATGTCATTGAAACCGATCCATCATTACACCATATTATGATAAGATATTAATAATTCCATGAACATATTAACTGCAACTGAACTGCAAGCTCGTTCATCACATTTAATGGATTAAAAGCCAATCCATTTTAAAGGTTAGCGTGTTGTTGTTACATTTTAATGCAAACTACTTAACTAATATTATATTTTTAATACAGTAAACAAACCTACATATTAATGAATTTAAATTTAAAGCAAAATTCAATAATAAAATGAAACCTCTTTGTTTCCTTGGTACTTTTATTATTTGGATTTGGAGCCACTTTAATTTTAGATAAATGACAAGAAATAAAAACAGAGCTTAAGCGTCGTTAACTCGAGGTGGGTGTGTAATTAAATTTTATTTCAACTAGCCCCAAAGTTAGTCAAAAATTTATACAGATTAGTGGTGAATGAATAAATTATCTTCATTTAAATACGAAATATGTTAATATTTTTTTTGTTTTAGTATTCTAAAAACTAATTGAACTAAACTAAGGAGAACTAATTGCGAGAAAGTTAACTGTTACGGGTAAACTGAAATAAATAATATTTAGCACACAAAATGGAGTTAATGAAACCTATTGTTATACTTAGTCTCTGTAAGGTAAATATTTATTTAAGTTAAATATATAAATCGGTAGGTAGATTAATAATCTACAGAAAACGATATAACTCAAACACAAATTAATTATTGTGACAATAAAATTAATGATAATTGCTTGTCCTTTTCGTTGTTAAAAAATGTCAACCGTACACAGAAAGATGAGCCGGATCAAAGTAGGCAAATATTCATGATCTCCCTGCGTGGGTGGATCTCGTGCCGCAATTTTATTTTACGGTCTGCGGGCTTCAGCTCTTTTCTGTATAAAAGTTGTGGTCTTGCCCTTGAAAAGGCTTTGTTTAGCCGTGCAAAAGGGTTGGTATGTACGTTACGTGGGCTGAAGTCTACGCAAAGTGTTTGAGACATTATCATAAAAGAAAATCGAGATATTGTTTAGCTTACTATTGTGTGGAGTGTGACATTGTCGGTGTATAAATCTTTTTTATTCGTGTCGTATAATCTGCAGATACTTCTTGACAATAAAAGGATAAAATCTTTAAACGTTGCCAATTGTCCAATAGAGAAGAATATAAAATATCTAAAAGGGTACGACGCAATACCTATATTGATTTTAGAGGCACTCCGTAACAGACACTTGGGTAGTTAGATAGACAACAACGAATGGCGACGAAAACAAAGAGTGAGATTCGATGGTGTTGTATAAAATAAGTATCATATACATATATAAAATCTATATGAGTGCTACAATACGAAACGTTAGTAAATAAGTAACGAAACGGATTTTATTTCAAAACATTCGACACTATTACTCCAAACTAAAAATAGCTGAAACGAAGTGATATTAGTACGTATACTTAAACGAATCATGTTCCGGAAATACAATATTTATACACACTCAGACACGACACGCAATATTTTCCGAATAGTAATGTGGATTTAGCCAAAACTCACTTTACCGATAGGTATTCTTGTGTGCTTCTTGCTATATTTGAGGCGTTTTAATAGATTAAATAGCTATTGGTAGATAGTTTCATTCGTGCTTATCAATAAATTCAGTAGCAGTGAAACTTTTTCCTTTTAAAAGTACTGTAAATTGTTTTACAACCCAATCATAAAGGGCTCGTAGTTAATGTAAATAGTTTTACAGCTTCCGACGTAAACTATTCCTCACTAAATTTGTTTATGGTTTCCACCCACGGCTCCGAAGAAACTTGAAAGACAGAAAGGGACATTTTACATAATTCGGAGACCAAAGTAAATACACAATTAGTGTTAAACTAGCATGCGACACGTTTAGGTTTATTTATGTTCTGAACTTTGTGAAACTCATCAGAAGTTTTACTTTTGGCACGATAACTTTGTTTGGATTCTATTTGTATTGGCATACAAACATCCATATTAGCTATATTATATAACACAGTTTTATAGAACAATTTCTTGATTAAATAATTAATTATAACAAGAAATATAACTTTGTTTTGGTGCTCGATATACCATGTTGATATAGTTACTTTCAGTTAAATCTTCAGTGAAGCATAAAAACTTTCAATAATTATACCTAACGTATAATACAAATAAATAAGTATTCCTAACGTATAATACAAATAAATATAGCCTAATCAATGCGTCTTAGTTTTGTGGAATAATTTGTTTCTAAAAATAAAACACATCTATAGGATTTATATTAGGTATTTCGTACTCGCCTGAACACACAAATCCATTCTGTCCCGTACTTTATCCGAGATCAAAGGTTTACCGGCTGGCTGCTTTGTCACATTTCAATGAACATTCATGTTACATTACAGATTGCGAAGGCTTTATAACGTGATGGGCTTTCAAAGGCATCTTTATCTTATACTATTAAGGCTGCAGTCTAGCAAAATTGCGTTTTTAACAAGTTATTTGACAATTTTTTCCCGGCTAATGAAATGATAAACTGAATTTTTTATTCTTGTTTATCAATTAGTGTTATATACGCAATGCGCGTGAATTTTTTCACATTTATAAAGTTACTTTATGTTACCTTAATCAGGCCTTCAAGATAAGTCTATTTCCCCCAAAGACATTTCGAGCTAAGTTTGTGCACTCACTACGTTGCAACCGATTACAATTTACACAATCTGATCAGCGCATTATTATCCTTATATAGTCGTTATTAAAAACTGCTGAACACAATTGCCGAAAAACTTATGATTTTCTTAATTAGAACGTTATAAATTCATTAAATTTCCAATTTTTTGCCTTACAAAATCTATTGATAAATACTGCTAAAAGTTATTTTTTCCATTAATTTATTCGAGTTGGTTGAAGACCAATGAGTATTAATCCTTTAAAAAAAATTTTTTTTGAATTTTGATAATTCCTTAAATATTAAAAAAATATTTAAAATAATTAGGAAAAATCCTAGCGAATTTCTTTAGTCGCGCTCCTTGGGCCGGAGCGTTCTGACGTGTGCTCTACGCTCGATTTTCCTTCATACCGAAGTGAAAGTTGCTCTACTTCATTAAATTTAATATTTTTGTTAATTGATTATTTTTATCTTAGTTTTGTGCAAATATTCGTATTTTTTACATTTGATTTCGATATGGAAAATAAACGAAAAAAATACGCGTGTAACTACTAGAAAAAAAATTATCTTCGAACATAAAGTTAATGAAACCAAATAGATTGCAAAGGTGATTGACAACAATTTCTTTATTTTACGGGGTGTCAGTAAAGGGATGTATGTATATTTCTTTAAAACTAAAGTAAGCTCATAAATTTTCTTATTATAATATAATTTTTTTGAAGTTCCAAAAATGTTTATTTTTCGTTTGAGAAATACGAAATATAATATAAACTTGTATTGAGAACTTGAACTTCCCAAGTTCATCCGGGGAAATCCCCATACGGGGAAAATGATTTGTTTACTCCAAAATTGATCCGAGGTGTTTTAATTTTTTCTTCTAGTCATTTTCAACGTAGCGGCATGTTGTTTGATTATTAATTTTGTAACTTAAATACAGGATGTTGGTTTTATATTCTGATCTTACAGACGCGCTGACAAATTTAGTCCGCCATTTCTAGTTTAGTCTACCAACTCTAAGTACCAATATTAAAACGAATGGATTATCATCACATCATCAAAACTCAGATGTAATGGAAGATCACAATAACATAGAAAATTCAGTGGGTGTTGAGAACTAAACAAACAGAAGTAACAGAGACGCGAAGAATAAAAAAAGAGGACGAAAACGATAATTCGTTGATGCTTTCCCTTTTCGACGTATTGTTAGGGTACATCACCAATCTGCAAAAAACAAAACTGATGATTCCCAATTGCTGATTAAAAATGAAAAACAAATAATCGACAACAGTGGTGAAAATTTGCTGATCACAATGAAACATCCTTCAGTGGTAGCAGATTTACTCATTTCAAATGTATCGGTGAACAGCGTAAAGGAGAGGAGGACAGGAAAACATTATGAATGTGGATGGTGGATTGTATACAGGTTGTAATCGATAAGTATGTGCAGGCGATTATGACGTTATTATTGCAGGTATCAAAAAACTTAAAACTGATATCGAAATTACTTTACCTAATGAGCAAAATGACAATAATAACTTTTTAAAAGTATAACGAGAAATATCTAAAAAATTTACTTTATACACTCCCATATCAAAAAGGGAAAATGGGACTAGTAGAAGTTAAATGTCTAATTCCGGCAAAAGACATGAATGCGGAAGATGCGGTTAAAAAAAATTAAATATTTGAAATACAATGCAAAAAATAACACTTTTGTCATAGATAAGAATCATGACTATTTTTTCTAAATTCAGGGACAACTAAACGTTGCAGAAGCAGAAGTCTGCTTATTTGCTGTTTGGACTGGAGTGAATCATTCGTTAAAAAAAAAGTATGTTACATACTTTTTTAAATATATAAAAAAGTATGTAACGTTTAGGCAAAATAAAATGATGGACCATTATCAAGATTTTACATAAATTGCCTACTGTCAGAATTGATTGATTCGAGACTTCAGCATTCGATGCCCATCAAGGACCCATCCTATATCATTCAAGCGATTGAAAAAAAAGAGATAAATCCAGTGCAACCGATAAAGCATCAGAATGCTGGCAAAAGATTTATTAGGTTTATCAATATAAATCTATATATTACACATAATATAATAAATCTGTAGAAGACGCGAAGACTGACATCCGCGCGGACGGAGTCGCGGGCGGAAGCTAGTCAGAAATAAATATCTTTTGTTTTCATTTAACACAAACATTACATTTTTTTTATTATATACAAAATTTGTTTATCCGTTTTATTAGTTAAACTGAACAACTTTCACTAAGAAACTTATAGGTCGAAAAAAATGTATAGAGTTCTACATTTTGTATGGAAAGCTTATTTTTTTTTATATTTCGTCCAAATTTCTTTGTAAAAGTTGATCAGTTATATAAACATGAAGTTGAAGATATCAATAGAAATCTAGATATCAATAGAAAGTATTCGCAATAGATATCAATAGAAAGTATTCGCAAATTTTGTGTACTGATAAAAAAAAAATCACCCGGTGTAATTTTCACGAAAATTGTTTCAAATTGTCATTTTTGGTACTTATTACGAATATTAAATTATGCATACGAATGATTTAATTTTTAAAAATTAAGTGGAACAACTTTCCCTTAGTACATTTGTATTATTTACATATAGGATGACAGGATGCATTTGTTTGCACTACTAGACCAAGCCCTTAATCGAGCCATTTTTGTACAAGTCTCATATAAATAGCGTATAGACCTTGAGAAGTACGATCGTAATTTTTTCTCAATGTAAGCGATAGTAAACTTAGGTAGTGTTACGAACGTTAAACAAGGAAGAGTGAAAGATTAATATTTCAGGAGCTTTCAGTTTCGTAAGTTTCTAAGTGTTACTTTAAAAAAATCTGGATATAATAATTAATTAATGCGTAAACTGTGTTAAAGCACCAATTAGGTACATGGTTAAAGGCTTTGTCAGATAGGACGCGTATTTTAGCGCTGCGTAGTAGCGCTACAGCGTCCTGTTTTAACGTCGCGCGAGGCTTCGTCAAACAGAACGCTTTAGCGCGCGTTAGGACACAGCAATTGATATTATTAAAGCTGCATGTTGTTTACATAATTATTACTTACGAACAAAACAAGGTACAGCGATATTAACTCCGGAGTCGGAAGAATTTTTTACGTACCAGTTTCATTAATTTCTTCTCCAATTTGTGCCCACAATTTTGCCTTCATTGATATATCTTGATAGTTTATATGAACTATCCTTCGTATTATATAAGCATGGATATTTTCTAACCAATTCTATCAAATTTTCGGTCACTATGCAGTATTTTATTATTATTTTACGCCTATTAACTCCGACGCTAAAATAAAATTTGTAAAAAAATACAACACCCGACGTTAAAGCGTCCTAACGCCGCGACAGAGCGTTGCGTACTGCTAGCGCCGGCGCTCTGTTTGACGGTATTCTACGATGGTAGTAGAACACATCTTAGCGTCATATCGCGGCGTCAACTTAACGCTCTGACGCGCGCTAAGTACGCGTCCTGTCTGACAAAGCCTTAAATAACTCGCTTTGATTAATTAACGTTCAATTAACGTGAGAATCATCTGAACAAATGGGTCAATTTATATGAGCAAACGACCGCGGAAATAGACAATGCTATAAAAATATTTTTCATTCATGGGAGTATGGAATCATTAATTGAATAATGAATTATATTTCAAATGTCCATTGTCCATACACACACATTCTACACTTTAGTTTCCACACTTTAAAGGGTACACAAGACCCTAATTTTTTTTAATTAAAATGAAATTTACATTCTCTTATACAGTGCACAATATTATATTGCATATAAAATTATAACTTCAACAACTTATTTACAAAAACATTTATGTTATCACACTGATAGTTTATTAGATAATGGTACTAATGTCAATTAAAATACAATGCACAGCACTTGAAAAATAACAGAGCAGATACTCTACTATAAAATATATCAGTATAGAAAAGGTGCTATCATTATCAGCCTATTTGGTTTCCACTGGGAAACTTCTATTCACAACGTTAAAGCTCCTAATTTAGGTCAAATTCCAAAATTGATTAAATGCGGCTTGATAGATGTCACTCGTCGTGAAACTCTTGGTTCTACATGTTGGTCTCATCCCGATCGTTTTTCATTGGCATCGTGTCGAATTGAAAGTCCTATGTTCAGAGTAATTGGAAATTATTCTTCGTTCTTTCCTGAAAACTTCATACCAGACTATATTTTAATAGTATAAGTCGTACATAATATTATAACAGCAAGGAAATTAAATAGAGAATTACTGAAAAACGATAACTGGGTCAAATTTAAAACCAGCTTTCGAAAAAAGGACACACAAACTGCTCCAATTTGTCTCAGGAATTCATTTTTAAATACATAGAAGGCAATGAAAAATAGCGTATTATCACTCGGCCGCAAAATTACTTTTCCTCGGGAGTCGTATATTGAATCCGTCGGTGAGATCGGGGTTCAAAATAGCACTTTTGCTATGTAATTCGACTGATCTTTCAGTTATTTTTTTAAAATTGCGAGGCTAGATGATTTATCTCTTATGCCAAGAGGATTTTAATTAAATTCGACTTTTAGATTTGAGCTATATTTTATTTAACTTTAGATTAAGAAATAATTTATTGCTATATAGAAGTTCATTACTACTAATTCTGACAAATTTTGAAATGTAGGTACACCTACCTATCTTACATTATTTATTTATTTATTTATTTATTTATTTATCTATTATGTAAACAGTAGGTTGTAAGTACTGTTGAATGTAAAGACATGGTGTTGTTTATACCTAGAGCCTGAGTGGTTTTTAACCTGTAAATAATCATCGCTCTATTTGATTACAATAGTATTATTAGATATTTTTTGAACTTATTCTTAATTGGAAGTGGTAGGTTCCAAAGTAAATAAAAGAAAGGAAAATAATGTGTAATTCGTTTTATGCCCAAATAAATGGAATTTCTTTTCTGGATAAAATCTTGTTTTTATATGATTTCGAACATTGATATAATGTCTATCAATGTTCTGAATAAAATCACTTTAATATTGTAAGATCGTGTTTTCATATTATTCTAACATGATATATAACAATCAATTCACATTTATTGGTACCATATTATACTTTTTTAGCAAGAAAAATATTTTAATCAAAGTTACGTCGTACAAGTTTTTTTAACTCATTTATTGTTGAAGATAAATATAGCCTCAGGTTGTTGAAAAACAATAAAGTTGTTTTCGCAAGTGTGACACATAAACTACAACCACACTACAACGCTGGTCGGACAGCTGATAAAAACTTTACCTTATTTTAACTTATGTTTTCTTATGTAAACATTAAAATACTTTTACGATTATTGTGACATTACAAAGAAAACACTTTATCGATCGTAATTATATTTATGATATTATTCTCGGTTATTCTTATTGTTTACTTGTTTACAATCAGCCAGTATATCTCATGACAAATAAATACCCACTGGATTAGATACAATCGAACAGTTTCTAAACAATGCTTATAATTACGTATTATTCTTTGCGAGTCTGGATTTGAAGACGATGTTGACAACAGATATTGTTAATGAGCATCTTGAGTAAACGGAATGCGAATAATATTGTTTATTAGGGGCACAATTACCTATATTAAGTTGATGTATACTTACTTTGTTTGTAATAAGGAGTTACGGTTTGCTATTAAAATGTGATTATTCTTATTTTATATAGTGTAATTCGATTGTTGGAAGATTGAATTAAATGTAAAAGAAATAAAAAAAATTAACTTTGTTCGTGTAGTGTATGAAGTAATGATGAAGCAATTTTATATGTTTAAATTTATTTATTTATTTATTTATTTAATAAGGTGCACACCACAGCTGACAATTTTGCCTCGTTATACACAAATTTAATTACATGTTGCGGTGAAATGCCAACCAATTAATTGTATGCACACAGCATAGTTGAGGGAAAAAAAATTATTAAAAATTACATTAATTAGCACAATTCATAGATCAAGTAAAATAATTTCCAAAAATACATGTCATAAAAAAAGTTGAATCTAATTAATCATAGTACCTACAGATAAATATCACATCAATATAGCTAAGTACAGTACACTAAATCACTTAAAATATAGTTAAAACAATAAATACCTACATAACATTCAATCACATAAAATACAATTCGTTACATTCCATCACAGTATAACAATAAATTATGTCTAACAATTAGTAAAGTATCTAAGAAACTATGGCAGTCAAAGATTAAATTATCAACAATTCATTCAAACAATTCAAACAATTCATAGATCAAGTAATTTTTTTGTTTTTAAATACATGTCACAAAGTAAATTGGATCTAAATTATAGTACAGATAAATATATCAATATAGCTACAATACATTAAATCACATAAAATAAAACATAAATAAAGATGCATTGAAGATCTGGTATCTTTTATAGAAAAAAATATAAGTTATTCAATGAAAAATAAATTCTAATATATCCCGGTGCATATTTTAACGAGATTTATGTTATCACATATTACATTAGTTATATGGCGTAGAAACCTTGCGAAGACCTCGAATACCGTTGTATCAGCTTCGCGACATTCACCTCCTTGATAAATTAACATTTAACTTGACCTTTACTCTAAATTAGAGATTTTTATATGATATATGAGTTGTATGTTAACAAATTATACAACTAAACTCTATTGACCAATAAAATATTTTACTTTACATTAGTTTTCTCTGAAGCGATTGCATCTCGTCTAGGCTAATTCATTTTCGTTGAATGCTCTTCAGAAATTCCCATATCTATTAAATACATATTTAACGTAACACATGACAATAGTGCAATTTTATCATATTAAATTAAATATATTAGTACTATATAACATACAAATTCGCATATGCCAAAACATACCATTCCATGAACACAATTTTCTTAAAAGCATTTTATAATTTTCTCATCGTGAATTAATGTGAAGTTCAGATTAACATTTACATGAATAAAATTAAATACATAGTATTTTCTCAATAAAGAACAGTAAGTAATTCTACTGAAGCAACGACCTATTTGCATACGCTCTTGAAAGTAAGTGATTGAAGCCAACCTGAAGGGTGCAGAGGTAGGCATCTATAGCAATACGTTCGTGGTAGTGTTTATACATATAATAAAATCTTAGGAAAGTCAAAACTACATTGGATATATTTTTAAAAGAATACTTGTATGTATGTATGTCTGGGCTAAACTCGAAAAGTACTGCCATGGATTTACTTCAAATTTTGCATGATAAGTCGAGTCAACATAATATAGGCATATCATTAAATAGGAGCGGAGCAATGCGGGTAAAACTGCTGGGCACTGCTAGCTATAATATACGAATAGTTGCCTCTTTGGTATTGTGGACATGAATGTAACTTTGTGGGCTTGGGTTCAAAGTCCAAGTAGGCTTTTATGCTATTCCTTTTTCATGCGTGGGGTCTTACGAGGAATTTGATACCGTGCGAATTCGTGCGTCGTTCAATAAATCTGCCTGACGACGACATTATTGCGCTTATAAATGAAAAATTCTATATAAAATGCTTAAAAAAGTTGCTATAAAAAAACTTGTTGATCCAATGATCTGTCTGAAAAATCTAAATTACAATGATCGCATACAATTTATATGATTATACATATTTAGGTAGTACCTAAGATATACTGCATTAGGTCTGAGAATGAAAAGTTCAACAATACATAAAAGATAACGAGTCGTATTCATTCGCTTGAATAAGAACATGAATGGATACCTAGCGATTCTATTAAAATATTTTTCTTTCACGTTGCGAAACAAAGAGCGGCTTTGTGTCTATTTATAATTATTTTATTTGCACAGCCGATCGTTGAATTCGGGCGTTGTTAAGCAAAAGAATTCACTGTTAAGATAATTATTTTAAGTCTCTTCACACTGGTGTGTTTTGAAAACAAATTAATTAAAAAGCGCACTTTATCAACTTAATCAATATTAAAGCTGAAGAGTTTGTTTGTTTGATCGCGCTAATCTCCGTAAATACGAGTCCGATTTGAAAAATTGTTTCGGTGTTAGATGGGCCATTCGTCGAGGAATGCTATAGCCAATATATCATATGTTAGTGAACTTAGCAGATCATTTTTAGCAGATCAAAAAAAAATGTGAGTTCTTATCGCGTGCAGTTGAGTTCTACAGTTCCTGATACTTTTTAGAAATAGTTCTGGCGTTTTTACCTTAAAAAACGACATTTGAAAAAATGATCTGCCAACTTCCCGTAGCAGATCATTTTTAGCAGATCAAAAAAAAATGTGAGTTCTTATAGCGTGCAGTTGAGTTCTACAGTTCCTGATACTTTTTAGAAATAGTTCTGGCGTTTTTACCTTAACAAACGACATTTGAAAAACCCGACCTGGACCCGGCTTAACGTGATGCTAAGACGTAATGCTACGACGTGATGCTACGACGTGATGCTACGACGTGATGCTACGGCGTGATGCTACGCTGTGATGCTACGGCGTGATGCTACGGCGTAATGCTACGGCATGTGTTACAGCGTGATGCTACGGCGTGATGCTACGGCATGATGCTACGGCATGATGCTACGGCATGATGCTACGGCATAATGCTACGGCGTGATGCTACGGCGTGGTGCTACGGCATGAAGCTACGGCATGAAGCTACGGCATGATGCTACGGCATGATACTACGGCGTGATGCTACGGCATGGTGCTACGGCATGATGCTACGGCATGATGCTACGGCGTGATGAAATATGACATAAATAAATTTTCTAGTGTTTCATTTTACGCGAGTATTTCTAAAAAGTATCAGGAACTGTAGAACTCAACTGCACGCGATAAGAACTCACATTTTTTTTTGATCTGCTAAAAATGATCTGCTACGGGAAGTTGGCAGATTATTTTTTCAAATGTCGTTTTTTAAGGTAAAAACGCCAGAACTATTTCTAAAAAGTATCAGGAACTGTAGAACTCAACTGCACGCGATAAGAACTCACATTTTTTTTTGATCTGCTAAAAATGATCTGCTAAGTTCACTAACATATATATCATCTCGCTAAGGCCAACAGGAGCACAGCACTTCGGGTAAAACCGCGGAGCACAGCTAGTTAATAAATCATTTTGGGAACAATACCTACATAGAATTATATATTCTTAATTAAGTAATGAGAGCGTAATTGAACGGAAACATGGTAATGAATCAGTTTCAAGCCAGTTTTCAATCTGGTAGATGCGTGACTATGCAATTTAATGAAGCATTTATGTACTGTATATTTATAAAGTAAAATATGATGCATTTATTCTATATTCAATTTATTCTGTTCTTGTGTTTGAAGTGAAACTGAGTTGAGAGTAAAATTTCAAGGTCTCGTTATGGCAATACCATCACGCCATAACGGAGTAAGGCGATGATTTTGGTATCTATCTTGCCTTAGAAGTTTCATATTGTTACACGTGTGCTTGGGATACACGCTCTTTATTATGCACAAGGTAAAGTTATTAATAATTATTATTGCTTATAAACTAAATTTTTATACAATTTATAGGTTGAGCGATACCAAAAAGCCGAAATCAATATTTCATATGGAAGCGGTCTCTTCCAGGAATTGCGCTCAGATCAAGCAAATAACAACCCGATCTTTTTTTGTATATACTATTTAAATAAGAATTAATATTGTTAAACGTGTAGACGAGTTTTATCTGTATTGCATATGATGTAAATACATATATGTAACTAAATGCATAAATAAAATTCTACCTCAACAACATAGGAGTTATATCAGAATCTTTCAACTTCGTAGAACATCACGTTAGACGTTTCAAAAGCCTTATGCAATAATTAGTTTGTTCAACCGTACATCTCAAACTTATTTCATAATAACTTGGAGAGTTATGGCTTATATTATTAAATTGCTGCGTTATGTATCTTACAAAGATGCCAGATTGTTTCAATAACAGTATGTAGAAAGTAAATAAAACAACAGTATATATAAATATTCTATGTGGCATATAGCGTGTTGCAATAAATATGCAAACAAACAATTAAATCTAGGTCATAGATGATGGCCAAGCATACTGAAGTAAATGTTTTTTGATTAAAAATATAACTAGTAAATACATGCGGAATATACGAAAGTAAAGGTCACTTTGGAAGATTGCGATATTGTGTGCTATTAAATGAGATAAATGTTAATATGTAATCTAAGTCGATCCGGATATCACTTATGACATAATCGCATCTTTTGTTATATAAAAGAGAGACGCAATTTCCCTTAAATGGAGGTCTACGAAACGTTTTATTTGATGTCGTAGCACCGTCTACGATATGAGCTACGTAATGTAGCGCTGTAGTGATTTTTTTGATTAATATGTTATGAAATAAAGAATGATTTATTATGTAATACTAAACGTTTAACATTAATGATATCCTATTTCGTTTTTTTTTGTGGAGTAGATAGTTGTATATAAACTGTTTATTCATTAATTTAGGCAATTATTATGTCTAATATTTTTGTCGAATGGAAAAAGAAATCCAATAAAACTCATCTGATTCAATGTTATTCTTTAGTATTATCTTTTATTCTATATTCTCAAGAGGGATATCGTGCGTCATCTTTAAAAAAGGTATAAATAATTTACTAGTCTATTCAAATACAGAACTCTTTATCTAGAAAAATACAAAAAATATAAGGCGGACTTTATAAATATAAATTATTCGCCGTCTACGAAGCCGATTGATTTTGTCAGCGTGGGCGGTTGTTTCGCACTCTCTACTAAATTGATTCCGCCCTTCAACCCGTTTTATTGCGTAGGAGAGTAAGCAACACGGATGATTAGGAAATATAAGTAGATTTATTAACGACCTGTTTTGGTTAGTTGTAGTTGTAATAATATCAATTAGGCTTATCATACTTTGGTCTATATATATAACTAGATTTCCGCCCGCGGCTTCGCCCGCGTTTTCAAAGGAAAACCCGCATAGTTCCCGTTTCCGTGGTATTTCCGGGATAAAACCTATCCTATGTGTTAATCCAAGTTAGCCTCTATATGTGCGTTAAATTTGATTGTAATCGGTTCAGTAGTTTTTAAGTGAAAGAGTAACAAACATCCATACTTACATACTTTCGCCTTTATAATAGTATTAAGATTAAGATATGTAATTCATTTTTAATCTGCAGCGAAAAAGATTCTATATTGCAATTGAATCCCACATGTTTTGAAGCTCGCATAAATGTACTTCTTCTGATGTCTACACTTTTTGTTATGTTTTTAGAACTCAAACTAAGTGATAATTCATAGATAGGGTTGTTGTTGGTGATAATGTTCTATAACCTATCTACAAATGAATTGCCAAATGTGTTGCTAAGCATAAAACTCGACCATTTCAACTGATTGTTTTAACGTTATTGTTAAGGCACAAGGAAGTTTCGAATGGAGAGAGAAAACATTTCACTTTGTTCGGGAAAAGCCTATATAGCATGTACCACGGGAGAAGCCGGGACGGACCAATAGTATAAAATACAAACATAGAATGTATTAACAAAATATAATGAAAATTCTTACTCATAAAACAATAACCAATTAGCAACAAGTCCAAAAAAGATTACTCACTGAAAAAAGCAATGTTTTTGTTGAATTTAATTGACGTTCCTTTGATGCTTCCAACCAATACGTCGTGTCTTTAAACATATAAGACCGGGAGATATTGACACAAAATTTCGAGTCATTTGTAACAGGATGGCGGTTCTACAGGGGTCTTTAGTACGCAATGACAAAAAGAAAAACAATATAACCATACTTTTCGGACGATTCCAAATGGTCGCCATACCGCCGAAAATCTGCAAAAAATTTTTTTTTCATTTGGAATCGTCCGAAAAGTATGGCATGGCGATTTTCGTAAATGGCTGCACGACGATGGTTACCTGTGCAAAAGTTAGCCTGGTACAAATGGTTGAATTGTTTTTTTTAAATCAACACATTTGCGTCGGTATGGCGGGCTGTAAGTCACACCAGAAAAGTATGGCATAACACTACCGCCCACTTCTTTTTTATGGGCTATCGGTAAATTCTAAAATTTTTGTGTTACAAATCGTTTGACTTCGCTATTTTCCCGACGAGTTCGACTAACGCCCACGCGACTAAGCCGCCGGTACCAACGATCACACCATCGTTTTTCTTTTTGTCATTGCGTACTAAGACCCCTGTAGAACTGCCATACTGTTACAAATGACTCGAAATTTTGTGTCAATATCTCCCGGTCTATATTGAAAAGTTTTACTAATTTAAACAAAGTATAAAAATATTTTCCTCTAAAGCTTGAAAATGTCGGAATACTATAAAATTTACGTGTGATATAACTGCCGAACCGCAGAGAGTGGTTTTTCTTTTCGGTTTGTAAATTATAACGGTTATAAGACTGTAATATTATATTATATACGATACGATATTTAATGGTTATAAGACTATTGTTTATTGTAAAATATTAAAATAACACATTCAGTTTATCAGAGTAATATAGGTATGCAATAACCACTTGGCCCTAATGCACATTGCACATACACAGTTAAAAGTTTACAAACTTATAAGTATAATAATTGTACGTTATTTTTTAAAGAATAAATTTCGCAAAGTAATGGTACAAGATAAAGTTTTATTCGAACAATGATATACGAGTAATGTGTAGTATTATAATACGTATACGAGTAGGTATATTACATTTATACTACGCAAAAGGGAAGATTTCTTCAGAGATTTATTGAATCCGGTTCAGGATAATATCGACTTTGCTACTTTCTCGAAGCCTATTTCTGTTTCTAATACAATATGAGGTATTTTTATATAACATTTCAAACGGTCTTACTAACGCATTTCGGCAAATTATATTAAATACATCTGAGAAACCAAAGATTTGCTCGCATGGTACTCGGACTAAAAGATTATCTCCCGATATTACTCCTATATTTTTATTGTCATTAAAATACAGAGAAACAAACGCAGTTTTGAATTTATAATCAGTATACACGAAAATAAAAGTAAAAATAACAGGAAAGAACATAAATTATTTTGTATAAAATCAAAATAGTGACCTGAAATGTATGAATTCAGCGTAAAAATATAAATCAAAGAGAGTATAAAAATTGTGCTAGTGCTCTGGAAATTACATTTGAAATATCAAA
Organism: Colias eurytheme; assembly: GCF_061535395.1. Classification (NCBI taxonomy): domain Eukaryota; kingdom Metazoa; phylum Arthropoda; class Insecta; order Lepidoptera; family Pieridae; genus Colias; species Colias eurytheme. Next base: position 5,929,648 of record NC_142989.1, on the reverse strand, counting down.
GTTTCAAGAATATTTTTACAATGAAACTATATTTTGGATTGACGTTTTAACTATTTGAAATAATGAAGTGCTCTATTATGAAACAAAGCAAACATCTGTTTTTTTTTATTTCGTTACTCGAAATCTACGTGGGTTTTCAACCGATTGAGGTGATTATTTTTGTGTTTGATTATATTGATAGGACTTTCATGTCTTTTTGTTATATTTTATAATCTGAAGTGGTACCGTAAGAATGTTGGTGAGCTTTTTGTTGAAAAGATTTATCATAACTTGTAGTAACGCATACAATAGAAACCTTTATATCACATACATTTAAAGCGGTATTTCGTTCGGACTGGTGGCGAGTTACATTATAACAAAAGCTTAGGTCACTTGAGTCTTTGAAATGCTCTGTTAACTCCGAGGACGGCAGTTATTAAACAGTGCAAGAAGCAATCTTTTTACCCTTTCATCATAACGCTCTCAGTTCTATTGAGTGTGTTAAGTACTCTCTAGAAATATTACACAATGTTTTAGTTTGAAAATCGAGTAGATTTTACACTCAATTAAATTTCTATGTTATAACACAGCGTATGGGGCAGATACTCACACAATATGTTTGTTTCTGAGCTCTATCATACCGTTTTGTCTTAGTCTTCACTAGGAAGAGAACACGAAAAAAATTAAAAATATTTAAATTAATACAGTACTAGTGGTTCAAAATTATAAGAACTTAGATAGAATGCTCGGAATTTATTAACTAAAATACATATTCAAGTCATAAATGTATATCTATTCCACATGGCTCACCGTACACACCGTACGTCACAGATTTTTTTCCTTTATTTACGACTCAACTTCTGTTTTATACATTCATTTTATATTCGCTCGGTGGCAACATTGGCATTAAATTCGATAAGTGCGCGGAGAGAATCGAATTATTCAGTCTCAAATTGTTCCGAGAACATTCGCTGATATATTTTAATGTGTGGAAAAGGAATTTCTCGAGTTTCATGAACGCAGTGAATGCACTTTTGCAAGTAAATCTAATTGTATCTAAAGTTATTGTTTTCTTTGTTCAATTTGATTTTAGAAAAGTATTATTTAAACGGCAGAGATTGAGGGAAACATAATACATATTTTAATCTTAACAATTTATTACTTTTTATAGGAACATTTTTAAATTTAAATCCTGCATTCCACCGTATTATATCTAGAAGCTAAAGTTATGTCTAAAGCCGCAATATTCCTTTGGTAAGGTTGTAAAAGGATGCTTTGGCATTGTCTCCTACTCGTGTTAGCTCTGTGTTAGTAACTAGATTCCTCTTATATATTATGTAGAACATAGCATAGGCAGCATACTTTCCTTCAATTTATTTTAAAATATGTTTACAAGATATTAACTATATCACTTCATTACTGATACACTGTTCTGATAAATTTCGCAATTACGAAAAAATTTGTGATTGACTTTGTTCCATGTACCTACTTACAGTACTCACAGTGTGACCAATAACAGTTAATTATTTTATTCAAACAGCGAATGTAATTTACATAAAAAGGTAAAAAACAGGAAAATAGAACGAACTTACTTCCTAGTTTTCAAAAAACAGAAAGTGACTAGATTTGCATGGTTTATATTTTCTTCTGTTTGTAATGTACGACAATGTAAGAATATCGTGAGCTTAACTAATACCCTTCTAATACCTGTTAACAGAGTATAGAATATTAATTACCTAAATTTATATTTTATTTAAACATCGATGAATAATTATTTAGAATGAAAATAAAAATTATTACTTGTTTTTTTAAATTTAAACAGCAATTCGTGGACTTAAGTTTTGATTAGAATTTCGAGGTCCCGATAAAATCGATTAATTATGCCGTGGAAATTATATTTACATAGTAAAGTACATTGTTTAAGGAATGATCACATTGTAATTACTTCAAAATGTTTTTGTAGAAAACGGAGGCACGTTTAAACATTCAAAATATAGGATCCTCTACAATTATGTAGACTAATTAACGGTCTAGTCTCTTGGAATTCAGGTCTCGTACAAAGGCGCGTAAATGTGGTGTAATTACAGATTATTTATTACTGAGCCTGGAGACAGAATTAGAACTATCATGTATTATGTACGAGTATCTCGACAATTTCGTATTACCTAATAGTATATTATTTCGTGATTTAGATACGATTTTGTGATCTAGTTTTTATAGAGTATTTCCACAGTATTTCGCTACCATTTCGAAGGAATGTTTTGACGTATCGCTATCGAGTTATCGACTTATCCTCGCTTGTCAATCCCAATATACCCGCTCGCTATTTCCCAAACGCGTCTGTCGGCTTAGCGAAAGGCAATTTACAAGCACGTGTGCAACGGGATTTCACTCGGTGGAAACGTGCTTCCATAATCCCAGCGCTAAAACAGAATTATTTTTATACCCTTTTCGTCAGATTTATTAAGTCTCGTTTTAAGAGCACGTGTTTTGAAGACTTTCGGTTCGATGATTGTAATGTGGCTTCACTTGGATGTTTCATCCCTTTGAAATGTTTAATTAGCTTCAAAAGAACATTCAATGTCTTGAAAGTGTGTCTCACAGTTTCAACGTTATGTTGAAATTTATTTTTGATAATTACGGACTTTATTTTATATCGTTGTGCGTAAACGAAACTGGTTTAAACCTGCGGGGCTACGTGACTTTAACATACATTTGTATAAGATGTTTTAGAATTACTTATAGAAGATTGAAAATCTATTACCAGTAAGAAGTAACATTGTTCATGGTGACTCTTTGCTTTAGTTACTGCTTAGTTGTTGATGTTTAATTTCCAAACAACGGACTTACTCTTAAGAGGAACTTAATGGCGATAAAGGCGATGAAGCAAGGACAGGTTAGTAATACTTTATAACGCTAAGAACCGTCCATCCTTTCCTTAACCATTATTCTTGTCGCTGCAGTGGCTTTGTTAAAGATATATAGCGAAAGATGTGCCAACATAAGGAAATTGTGTTGGTACCTACTTCACGCGTTCATTCAAGCTTATAAAGCCATGACTTTGCATTAAAATACGTTATGTTCTCAAATTCAGAACAATGACCAGAAAGCGAATAACATTTTGGAAACAATATGGTTCTTTGAGTTTAATTTGGTGTTAGTGAATATATTATAAGATACTAGGATCGATATCAGATTGTAATGAAACTTAAAAATGCTTAAAATACTCGTTTACTTTACTTACTCGATTCGTAGGCATCTTGAAATACTCTTAAAAGCATACCTATTTTATACCCTGATGATATTTCCTGAAGCAAATGCTCGTTCATCTTTAATGCAATATTGCAACTAGAACTAGCTAACAGCAATTTCATACATCTCTGACTAAATTGCCGTTTCATTTCAGACACATATGAAATGCGTGTTAATAGAGGATATATACTAGATAGTAAGGAATTGCAGTTCATTTACTTAAATGGTATTTACATGCAGATATATACAAGTAGGCCCATTTGACATGTCCCAGCAGTGGGAACATAATATATGCGCTGATGATGATAATGATATAAGAAGTATATAATGGTATGGACCTAAACTGACATATTAAGCGACACATTGTACCTATAAGTAGAGGAAAATAATGCGTTTTTCCTCTAGGCATAAATTTCTTCTCATACTCGAACGTTAAGTGCACTATAGGAGGACGATATTGTCTGGGTCATTTAAAAACGGTTCGCTTTAATGGGTGTTACTACAACGTGCTATAAAATGTGTTCACCCTTTCTTTTCTTCGTAATTTTATGACTAGGGCTATTGAATATACAGTAATTTAGGCTACGAGAAAACAAAGCTTATTTCGTATGAATTAAACTTTTTACTTTTATTTTAAAAAATAATCACAATGAATAGTTTTACATTTATAAAGCTACTTAAAAAGTGTGGCAATTTTAAATTTTTCAATCTTGTCTCTGATGCAAACCATTTTGAAGATAACATCTTTATCAAATTTCATTCCAGCTATATCTGTTTAACGATATGCGAATTATGTCTAGAATATGTTTATTATTTTTTGAATAAAAGTGACTTATTGATATTTCTTCTTTTTTCAATATTCGAAAGTATTCATAACAGATAAGCGTATTTATTTTGTGGTGTTTAATTTTATAACTACAATATAATATCTGTGGTTTAGATACCAACAAGCCATTATATTATATTTATAAATATACTTGTTAATTAAGTTTAGTATATCCGTAGTATACGTTTACGGAGTTATCCGCTATTACGTAAGTCGATTAACACATCAAGTTAATTAACTTTGTAATATAATACCCTCTTCAGTCTTTTGATTACGGTTTCTCAAAATCAATCACAAGTTAATACTTAAAGACTCGGTATAAATTAGATAGATGTTGCTAACTTCAAATTACATAACTTTCGAATTTACTAGCTGTCCTGCGAAACCATGGGTATATAGAGTACTTCTATAGCTCATGCGTTATTCTGATGTATAACCGATATAACTAAGTTTCATTCAAATCCAGTAGATTTTTCGTGAAAGCTTAACAAACATCTATCCTCACAAACTGCCACTTTTATAATAATAGTACGACTTAATATATAAAAAATAATTACCTGACACAACATTTTCTCTTAATTCGTTTACCATACGAGAATAGATATTATTCTCGTAAAACAAAAATACTTTAATGTAGTCTCATCTCCGCTATTCATTCGTACGTCCATGAGCAAACATAACAGTTAAATTCATGCTGATTAATTAAACACCCATTTATCTAGAGATTCCAGGCGAGTAGAATTCTAAATACTGAATATTCATCTTAACGTATATTATTACGTATATTTAAATTAAATTCCTTTTTGTACTGACAATTATTGTAATAATTAATTTATATTATTTAATACCTATAGTATTGTTTAGTTATTGTGTTTTTATCGGCCCCTAAAAGCTTTAAAAATGCTTTTAATGTATTTATTGAATAGTTTTAAACAATAGTTCAGATCTTTTATAGCTGTTTTTTAAATAAACTCTTGTTTTAATTAACGAACTGCGAACAAGCTGTAACTCTGATTTAACTTTAATGATTAAACTGTGCCAGCTCTTGGGTTGTTGTTCTATTCATTGAGGATTTTTTATGAAATGTACTTTCATTGTATTGCTTTTGCATTTAGAATAATGCACGTGAATGTGATACATTGTACAATACTTACAATATTTAGTTTTTACATATTGGATAGTTTCAATATCTGTATAAGATTAAATACTACAGGTGGATTTGAAATAAATCTATATTATATGTCTTGAAATAAACATTTAGCACGGAATTAAATACTCATATAATTAAATGCCACCAGAAGATTTTAAATTTTAAAGTTAAACTGTAAAAACTACTAGTAGTAGTAAATTACTAGTCAAAGTAGAGTCAAGTAGAGATTAGAAGTCAGACAGTAAGATAAAATGTTTGCCATCACTAACTTTAACCCTACTTCTACTCTAAACATAAAAATAATAGCTTTTAACCCATTGACCACCGTAAGGCCCGATCGGGGCGCGACACAATAGATTTTCTATTGTGTCTGTGATTCCGAGGACTGATGGATTAATTCGTATAAAGGTGCTATGTTTTGTAAAGCTGAATAAAATATGCGGTGGCATTGACCTTGCATGAGCCACAGAATACAAAATAAACGAGCTTAACATGTTTTGGATTTATGAGCATCACGGCTTGTACTGTGCTTCTGTGAATATTTGATATGTTGACACGAGTATGCAGTGAAATATTTATTTCAGATTGCAACACCTTATTTTAACGTACAAAAATAAATATTTTTATTCCATACAAAGAGTCTAATAGATAGGTCTATTTGCCTATAAGTTTATATTTGCATGGACTGGAATGTCTGTTTAAACATAGGTATTTTAATATTGTGAAAAAAAGAAGGCACAAACCCTGAATAAAGGCGACTAAGTGAAGAAAGCTTAAGCGATTAAATGAAAGAGAACTTTCACAAACTACATCATTTTTTGGTAATTGGTTAGAATTCTATGAAAAACGTAATGGACGTTAAACATAAAATGCTTCTATTAGCATAAGTAATTAAGGCAGCTATACATAATATTATTAATTTACTATCGTTCTTCATTAACGACTACCGCCCGACCCAATTTCGCCCCTGAAGATTGTCATGTATTTAATTGATTGATTGATTCGTTCATTTTACATTACATTCGAGAAATTCATGTAAGCTGTTCCTTTATTATTGCGTATAACTATTTAACTATAAATCTTATTAATATGAAAGTTTGTGTAATGTTCGGAGCGAAAACTTTTGAAAGTCAAGAGATTAGTTGCGTAAGCTGTTGAAATCAACTAGGTTATACCACTAATACCTACTGTCCAATAGATTTTATGACTGTGATTCTGCAAATACATTTAGTTTATTTATGTATTGATATGTTTAGCGCAAAATATTATATCTATCAAATAAAACAATAATTAAATAAATACTTCTACATTTTTGGTAACATAAACAAAGTATTTTTCTTAAGATTAGAGTAAATATAACAAAAATAATACAATAGAAAATATTAAGTTCCGAGTAAGTATTAGAAACTGAGCCTTTATTATGTCCATTATAGCAACACCTTGATTAATGAAATTCTGGCGCAAAAAGTTAATATAAAGATTCGTTTATATTTAGTACATGAAATACTATAAATTCTGTTTACATAATTAAAGCAAAAACCTAAATTTTCCCGGCTCTAATGATACGCTGTGACCATTACAATATTCCCTGAGAGGTAAACAACCTCGTTTTTAAATGATTGATTAATGTTTGAAGCGTGGGTGTAGATTTGTAAAGCAAAATGGTGAATCTATATTCTATAGTGACGGGAAATGGGGGATGAAAAGAGTCTTCTATTATGTGTTTTTTGATTTATATGAAAGGTAAAAATAGAACGCTGTGTTGTTAATGGTTATTTTGGGAATTCAGTTGCGTATTCAATGTCGTGTTATGTACCTAAGTTTCTAAATATAACGTAGTCACCGTAAATTATTATTAGGTTTCTCTAAAAATATTCAATCGTATTAGCTCAGTCCTCGGACTTATGAAAGTTTTAGTTATGGATATCACGTCCTTTTAAACATGTTTTGAATAAAAGTACTTACTTAGGCACCCAAACTACTAAAGAATCTCTATTATTTATTACATGTAATTAATCATGAACAGCCAAGGAAGATTATTCTTAGCTAACGGCCAGAATATAATATATAATTTTCACTAACATATATTTCTTTGTTGCAGATATGAAAGACGACAAGTCCGTAAGTAACGATAGATCATTTTATACTTTTTAATAAGTTATCAATGAAAATACTTGTTATGGAATCAATTAATAAATAGATCCTTGAACAAGTACTTATTACTATCCTGTTCAATAATTAGTGTAAATTCTTTTATATTAGCTAAAACAACCAACATTTACAGGAATATTGTAAATTTAGCCATGACTGACTCGAGCAATTTAAATTTAAATGAAAATGTCGATGGAAAACTTGTGCAGAATGACGAACAGCATTTTTTGTTCCAAGTTTACTGTATGAATAGTTTAAGTCAGTCAGGTTATAAAAATGGTCATTAGGCTGTATGAATGGGCAATTAAATGCTTAATTGACTGAGACATAATATACGTTTACTTAATTATACTTAGATACATCTGAGTGATGTTAATATAAGTTTGTTATTTAATATTTCAATTGAATCGAATTATTGTGTTTTAGGATGTTCCTGTGGAGCAATTGGAAAAGCTTAAAATAGGTGAGTTATACATCATTTATTTAAAAAATATGATAAAGTACATATCAAATAAAATTCATACGGATATTATAAATCTTTATCTTTATATATATATAAAATTCTCGTGTCACAATGTTAGTCTGCATACTCCTCCGAAACGGGTGGACCGATTCTCATGAAATTTTCTGTGCATATCGGGTAAGTCTGAGAATCGGCCAACATCTATTTTTCATATGTACCACGGGCGAAGCCGGAGCGGACCGCTAGTTATAATATAAATAAGTAATATTCTAAAGAAATTCCACGTGTGTGTGTACTTTTCCATCCGTTTATACCCAATTATACGGATGGAAAAGTACACATTAATTATATATTTGAACAAAATTAATAAACTTTTACTCTATACTTTCCGTGTTCTAAGTTTGAGTAATGAATTCATTAAATTCCGCAGAAAAAAGATTGACAAAAGTTTCATTCGCAATTTATTGTTAATTTTTGTTGGTCTGAGTAAAATCCTTTTGCGGATTAAAAGTCAAGCGGTTTTTTGTTTCTCAATTTAATGTTTGTCGTTTAATTTAATTTAATATTGAATCATTATGACGAATACAAGTATATACTTAATTGCTAACGGGTCGTAAGGCGTCCCACACGAAGCTAAACCCATTATTTTTATGATGCTCCTATGTTTTAATATGAAAGTTAGTGCAGTTTTATTATAGCACGGGCATTATAAAGTTTAAGATTTCAATGTCATACTATATTTTGTTATCCACCGGACTTATAGCATGTTTGATGTCCATATTATGCAAAATAGAATAAAAAAATAGAAAAGGAGCTTAAATTTTATTATAACTTTAAATATATTACACAAAGATTAAAGGATTTTAAGCATCTTAGAGAGGATATTTTGAAAATGGTTCTCATTAAAGTACACTAGTACAGGGGATTATCTGAATCCCTATATTATTAGAGAAGGATAATATTTAATTAAAGTAATGAACATATCATTTTTGGGTAACTATTAAATAATCTGAGTCATGACCCGGTTCGTTGGTATTAGTTTAGCCGATAAAGCTTTATCTATCAGCAGTTTTATAGCCTTATGATGATAAAAACGACATAACTATTGATCCATGAAATTCGCTTTTGTCGAGCTTCCAATATTCCTTGATGTTACAAAAACGTGTCTATTTCCATCAAACTTTGATATTAACTTATAAGCACGTTTTCGTAACTGGCATGTTTTTGTACTCATAACTGAAACTCATTCTTCATTTGTTTGAATAAAAACATTTAACGATTCATGAATCGTTAAATGTTTTTATTACAATACAAATAAAACGATATATTTTTATAACAATCGTAGCTTTAGAGATAGAATAAAAATAGATATAGAAGCCATAAATAGAATAACGAATAGCAATTCGTATAACACACAATACAAACAAATCAAAATAAGCATTGACGTGATATCATATTGCCACGTTACACGAGGAACTATACATAATATATTTATATACTTTGTTATAATAACGTCACACTTCTTCGTAGGTAGTCTTCCTTGGCCTCATTTTTTCTTAAACGAAAAACATGTTAACGTTTTAGATATAATTATGTAGAACACATTCAGTTGAATCATAGTAGTACATATTATGTACTTAATCATAAAACGACGTGCGTGTAAACGACTTCGCTTTATGCAATAGATACTTATAGGACTTTCTAGTCTTTCATAATTTAAAATACTTATTCTATATCGATGAATAAAATGAATAATGTTAAGTATTTGCAATTCGTTTTTACTTAAAGAAAGATAAATATGTCGCGTATAAATTATTGTAAATAGTATCGATCAGGGATGTTCTAAGAAATCTTGTTACATGGCATGGAACGGTCCCTATGTGACGCTTAAAAAGACAGAAGGAAATTAAATTATTTGCCACGAACGTGAGCTGACTTTTCTCGTAAAGAGAAGCCCATATCCTGTTTGATGAATGTTGTTTACAACCTTTTGAACACTTTGAAAAGGCATAAATAAGTAAATTAATGGTAGATCCCCTCTGGGAAATCAAAACTTTGATAAACTAACAAAATGTTTACATGAGCATTTAATTGGAATATTAATTGTGATCCGTCAAGCTTAGTAAATGAATAATTGGTTAAAGATTCTACCTATTCATTACATTTACATCGATATAATAATATTATATACTTAAACTAAATGTGGATTTCAATTGATATCAATAAATTTGGATGTAGTTACTAGAAAAAAACTTTATCAACTTTTTCTTAATTGTCAATCGATCGTAAACGGTCCTATTAGATAATGATAGATACGCCTTTATTAATGGAAACAATTTTTTCCATATTTTCACATAACAATTATCGAGTAACAGGTATTTTTTATAATGTATATTTTTAGACTATCCCAACAAATTAATATATCTGTAGCCGAATATATTATATCCGTTCAATATATGTAATGTAAAAAAAAAATTCTATTTTGGGAAAAAAATGTTGAAAATTGATTCATACAGATTTCACAATACATTTAGAACTTTTTCTAGAACATAATATTATATTCTGTTGAGGAATGGATTAAAATTTAGATATTAATACTTTATTATTTTTCAGAAGAGATAAACAAGGAGAATCCGGAGCTTAAAAGCGAACATATCGAATATCATAGACTTGGTAAGTGTAATTTTAGTGATTATTTACAAAGTTATATACATATAATAGTGTATATAATATGAGAATCAAGTTCACTCTCTTGGTGCAGTCCAACTCGTGAACGACAAAAATCATGAAAGTTAAATTAACACTGGAGAATTAAAAGGATGACTTTTTGCTTCATACGCAATGCAGATCGGTTTTTCCTTTCTAAAACCATCAGTGTTGGTTTGTCGAATTGAACTGTCCTTTGAAAATTTTAAGTTTTTTAAAGTTGGCTCTCGTCAAATATGAACAGTCCACAGTGATGAAACAATAAAATTTTGTACGAATATTAAATTTTATGTACCTAGATGGAAAGCGTAAAATTAAACTTTTGTGAAAACGTGGAAGTTAAGAGAGTTAATATCATATAAGACACAGAAGGTTAAGTCGATAAGCTATTAAAATTTTATGACACTTGATTAAACATCAGAAGTTTTGCGTAGTACCTACTTAATAATGATCTGAGGAGTGACGTATATCCTTGTGAGTTCACTTCCAATAAATTGGTAAGGACCAATTTCTCGTCACGGTTGTAGTTTTTATAATAAAAATCGAAATAAAAGTTAGCAAAAGTGGATAAAGAATCAAGACCAACTCCTCATCCATAGATACAGTACAAACGAACGGGGAATTGGTCTCTCGTCTAGAACAACACGCATCAGCGGACGCAGTGGACAATGAGAAGCCTCGGGTCCACTCGGAGACGCAGGTGGATGTTCCTTCCAAGGGCGTGCATCAGACCGTGGTCCAGGATGGATCCCATGTTAGCGTTATTGAAGGAGCCTCCACCACTGCGCCCAGTGATGAACAAACTACTAAGGTAAGTTTCTACTACTGATCTTCATCATCATCATGATCAGCCCATATATTATGTTCCCACTGCTAGAACACAAGCTTCTGCGGGTGCGGGTACAGTATGCGGGTACAGGTCATAAGCCACAACGTTACCCAAGTACTCATTTTGCAAGGTAAGTAATTGCTTTGCGGACGGTTGCAATAATAGGTAGAACAATTATGAAAGGGATTTCCTTTTCTACTTTAATTATAGACATAGAATTATTATACCCGATAATGAGTTTAAATTACTCACTAGCAATTACAACACTTTATTTATAGTTCAGTGTGTTGTATTTTATATATTGTTAATCCAATTAAACGTGCACTCAGAGTGTTCTCAGATTTGTGTGTGTTCATTAGTTACAAGCGTTGTTTGTTTAGTTAATTAATAGAATTCCGTATGCTGGTAGTACACACTATGTTGTATTCAGTTATTACGTTTGATTTCGGCGAATTATGCATATTACCTTAATGTAATATACGATAAATTTTTCACGTCTACAATAAAAAAAGAAACTTATATGTAATTAATGTCTACTATATATACTACTATATATAATTATATTAAGAGTAGGTGCTTTTCTATTTAAAGTGTTATAGTTCAGTGTAGATTCTACTTTTCAAATGCAGAGTAAAAGGTGCTTTTCAAGAGATTTATTTTTTACTCAATGTTATGTTATTGACATAATTTCCGTAATTAAGTTTAAATTCAGTCTTGAATCTGCGCTGGAAAATTACTTTGTATCAAATAATCAGTTTGAATTGCTATCAGCTACTGTAATCATGCTATTTCTCAAACATGTCAATAACATCATCCATTTATGTATGCACTTACGTAGGTAACTTAATGATATTCTCTATGATAATAATATGTAGGTAGATGAACATTGCACCTATGCTGTAATCATGTTGAGATGTTGTATATTTTGTATTACATAGATATATTTAATTTAAAAGTGTTTAAAACGAGTTCTTTGATGTCACTTGTTCAAAAACTTTTTTGTGAATAGTTCTACGAAACACACACACAACAATTTCTTCATATTACCTACATACCTACATCGTACACGTGACTTATCAATTGATTCCAAGAATGAATTATTAAGGTTATTCGTATAAAAGAACCTCAAATTGCTTTAATGGCTGTTTCTTAAAACTTACCTTTAGTATATGACATGCTTCTATAGAATTGATCGTACCAACCTACATATTCCCTGTTTCGACTCTTTACAAACTTTTATTGTAAGTTAAAGTTACTTAACTTGATACATATCGCTTATTAATCATTTTAATCATTTTAATCATGAACAAAATGTTACTCTTCTATAACATTTAAATAAATTTCAAAAAATACATTATTAAATTTTATCGTTATTTAATTTGCTCTCGCGTCGCGAGAAACGTCTGCGAGTTAGTGACGTCCAAGTATTGATCAGACGCTGAAAAACTTCCCAATATCGGCACGTGTATGTTAAACAGTCTTGTTCTTCTGAATATGTTTCGTTTATTCTTTAGAGTTTCTGTTGTCTTGTTTAGTTTCAGTTTAAATGACTTAAGAACTTTACTTTTTACTCAAATATACTTATTTATTTAAATAATATTTCTTTAAATCAAAATTTAAATTGTAAGCATTTGCTTCTTTAAATCAAAATTTAAATTGTAAGCATTTGCAATGTTCACATAAGGAAGAGAAAATTTTCCTTACATTTTTTACTTATCATTTTTTACGTATCTACTGATAGGTACCTACTACTCCTAACAATTTTTTTGTAACCACTAACAAAAAAAAATGGTTAATATCCAGATAATTTCTTGTGATATTTACAATGAATGAATGTAGTTTTCAAAGGCAATAAGGTTAATTGAACAAGTTATGTGTAATTCATTTGTTACTTTATCAAACGGTCATTGTAATAACTCGTTTACTGGAATACCCTATTGTGTGAATTTACACGTATTCGAATTTTTCATTTTATTCGAATGTGTGAAAAAAAAATTCTGTCAAGGTTAGTTCGTGGTTATCAAGGTGGTTATTAAGAAATCATTTTTCTTTGTGATTAGTAAATGTTAGGAATGTTATGCATTAAATTTATATTAATATTTTTTGTTAAATTTAACCATAATATAATATGTATAATTGTTTCTTTGTTCAAAAATATACTTCAACTATATATTATATACTAGCGGTCCGCCCCGGCTTCGCCCGTGGTACCTACATGTTTAAACTATCCTATCTCTCAAGTTGGATCGAACTGCACATGGTGTGCGAATTTTATTATAATCGGTTAAGTGGTTTAGGAGTCCATTGAGGACAAATATACTACCAAGTACGTATCTAAGATAATCTTATTAAACAGCTAAAAGAATTGAATATTAAACCTTTACTCCTGGGTTGTAGCTAAAAGTTTAAAACTAATCTTGCTCATTTATCTTTTCGCATTTTCTTCAACGCAGTTAGTAGAGGAAGCTGCGGAAATAATTTCTAAGTGAAAATATAATGCGAAGGTATATGTTTTTTTATTTAAAGAAAAAAAATATTAATGTAAAAAAATGTGTGCGTGTACTATAGTGTACACACGTAAGAAGTGAAACTTCTTTATGACCTTATTTTTCAAAAAATAATTTACTTTATTAACTTTACAGAAATACGTCGAATCACGCGTGGTAGGGATAAGAAAAAGATGGCGTGTAACGGAAAAATGTCACGCGTAACGAAAAAATGTTACACTAAATTTTTTTCCAACCCCGATAAAGAAGTTTCACTTCAATAATTATAAATAGCAGTTATGATAATAAATATGTACTAGGTATTTTCGTTGGACAAACAAAAAGCTTTTTGAGATGTTAGATATTATATTTTTCGTTTTAAACTTTATAACGAATGCTTAAACGAATGTTAAGAACCGGTGGTCACAATAACTTAATTTATTTGAACGTGTAATTACACCATTTATTATGAACACATCTATCACCACAGACAAATCCGCATTATAAAATAAAATAACATACATAACTATATGTGTATCATTTCAATAGAGGAGTTATCACTTTAAAATAATTAAGGGGCTACGTTGCGTATTCTAAAATTTTCTTCATTATGTAATAGGTATTCCACGGAGCGGCCCGTCTGATTCAACCAGGATCTGCCACCCAACAGTCCAACCCTCCAAACGGCCACACAGCGGTCCGACGAGCTTTCAACGCCGATATCAACAAGGAAATTAAGAATAATGTAAGTAAAACCACACATTTATATAAAACTACTGTTTCGGCAAACGTTGTTCTGCCATACTCTTATCACTAAGGGGTGTGAAAAATAGATGTTTGCCGATTCTCAGACAAAATTTCATAAGAATCGGTCCAACCGTTTCGGAGGAGTAGGTATGGTAACTACCTAACTAGCATTGCGACAGAGGAAACGAATCCAACTAACCAAATATCATTAAAATCCGTTCAGCCCATCTTGAATTAAGTTGTGTAACTAAGACGACTTTCATAGATAATGATGAGTTGTGCTTGTATAAAAATATGTCTCCGAATATTTCTCGAGCGCCTTTATTATTATTATAAAAGCGAGGTGAGAAGGTTTAACTACCAGATCGTTCATAGTAATTTGTTAAATCAATATTAGTCTCGGTTATCGTAGCAAGGCTGATAAGATCTTAGGATATTATCAATTTAAACACGTACAAAAGCTATAGAATGATAACTTTCATTAAGGCACCAGTTATTGGTAATTTTGAGTAGATAAAAAATTATTCATTTTATGAAATATTATTTAGATTTAATATTGAAACATACTATAGTTAACTGAAGTAGGGTTCTTAGGTTCGGTTATCAATCTTTTTATAAGATTATTTGTTAATTATATGAAAAAAGATCAAATCAGATTGTGAAAAAATATTCCGTAAAAAGAATAATCAAGAATGTATCACTCTAACAATAGATTTAAGCTATTTTTCCAAGTACATAATGAGGTCGTTAAGTTGTTTTACGAGAGACAGACGCAAGCACTAAGGGGCTCATAAAACCTGTACCCACGTTACAGCTTGATGCGTGTTATTGACAATAGTGTTCACAGTTTTATATTGGCTTTTGTTATACGTTCTAAAACTTAAATTTTAAAAGGTATTTTTTACATTTTTTCAACATAATATGATGTACGAGTATTTTATAGGCACTGAAACTCTGGAAACCTTTACACGCGCGCCCTTGTTGATGTTAAATCATATTTGAAACTGTGTACAGTATTCATTTTCACATTTAAAACAAGCTCACAAATATAACCGTGTACGGTGTTCATTAATCGGGTCATAGGGCCAATCCTTCAAAATTATTCAATAAGCTAGGAACCATTATTTTATAAAGGTCTAATTGATATTTTACAACTTATTTTATATTTTACAAATCATGTCTAAATTAAAGTCTCGGCACGCGCAATAAAAAAAGGCTGATTGATTTTCTTAACGGTGCCTAAAAATATTAAAGAAAATCCATCAATGGAATAAATGAGAAACGCACCCGAGCATCAGAAGGGGAATCCAAGATAAATTTACTTTATTCATAAAAATTGATAAACGTTCTCATTATTTTATGAAATAGATGGATCACTACGCTTCGTACTCCGGGGTTCAGTATTCGCCCTTGGATATGGCAGAGTATGTGTTCTGGACAGGTGATGAGCATGGTGTCACTAATGCTATTGAGGAGTTCCTACAAGAAGGTCTGGTGAGTACATGGAATTATTCTAGAAGTTTCTAGTACATAATATATAAAAAATACGGTGTGTTGACAGTTTATTCTTAATTATGATTGTAAATATTGGTAGGTAGGTCTTATTGTTGAGCGGAGGGCAATATATTGCAATTGTTGTTAATGGTAAAATATATTGAATTATTATGTGTTTAATTAAAGAGCATAAAAATAATACCCTTTGCAGATGTTTCATTATTTTTAACATAATTCTAGGTAATTAGAAAGTCAGACGACATAAATGAGTAATAGCTTTGCAATAAAATAATTTGAGTGTCAAAAACTGTACGTAGGTACTTTAATTAAAGGAGGGTTTTGATTTATTCTAAAATGCTTTGATATTTTGAGCAATTATCGCGTATATCTTTGATGTTGTTAATGGCAAAAATAGACATATTATATTAAATGGGTTTCACATATGCTCAGCCATTTTGACTCTAGATGTGAAATTTATCATAAAAACAGGTGTAATATTCAATATTGATAAATAATGCGTGATTCTTCAGTTCTTTCTCAAAATATTCGATATTTTATATTTTGTACAATGATACTTCACTCACAATATTAATTTATTTTGTTATGTATGGGGTACATATTTGTAGATATTTTTATAAATTATACCTATACATTATGCTTATGCGTTTGACGATTTACGTATTTACCTAATTTATGATCAATTTCCCCATATATTGATCTAGTTGCAAATTAGTGCTGAGTAAAATATGATATTACTCATATTTGTTTAAAGTAGCAGCCAGCAAAGAAGTTCTACAAATTATATCACCATACTAAAAATCAAACATTTGCAGCATGGCAACTAAATCGCAAAGCAACTTCCTTTATAGGCAATATCGCTGCGCCGTAAAAATTGATGAGCAAATCCATTTCAGATGAACAAAGAAGAAGCGATCGCATTTCTACAAGAAATAAAGTTCAATATCGATTACCTCCGCGCACATTACGCACAGAATATCAATGCGGCTGAACAAAATGCGCAACAAGAAAAACTGAGGAACGCTCTATTGGAACAGAATGCTAAGGTAAGTTTTAGAAAAAACTGAAAAAAAAACTTTTATACTGTAACGATACGTAAACCATTAATATAGTTACCTTATTAATCTGTATTTATTTATACATTAAAGATGCAAACCATAAGTATACGTCTTAAACAACGGTTATCATATTATTTACATAAGTATTTAAAAGTTATCAATTTTTTATATTTTCTAAACTACCTTCATAAGTCTCTCGGAGGCTCCGGCTTTCAAATAAAAAGATAATCAAAATCGGTTCACTCATTTGAAAGTTCTAAGGTCTAAGCGACACAAAATACAATACAAATTCCTTTATTTAACACGCACACATACACAAGTGCAAAAAAAACAGAAACCTAAAAATACAGTTGAATTGAAAATGTTCTCATTTTTTCGAAGTCACTTGACAATAGGTAAACTTAAAAATATACTTAAACAACTACTATCATATTATTTTCTGAGTTAAAAGTTATTTTATTGTATTATTTTGTACAATGAAAATGAGAAGTTTTGAGACCTTGGGTTTAAATACGGCTTATGTTATCAACAGTTTTTACTTACTTTCCTTTCATTCATAAATCAATGAACATCATTTTTAGTTGTGCTTGCATTGTGAAAGAATATTAAATACGAAAATATACTGCTTTTCATTTACTGTATAAGTCATAAAAAATACAGCATACTTTTAATCTAATGGCTGTGAAAGCATCACCCGATTCAACGTTTTCTCAATAACTTTACTCTATAAAAATGTACATTAAAATCTGTAGTATAATATTATTAATTAAGTTATTGGATCAATTTATCTCATGACTGCTTGCTATTAAAAATCAATCTTATCGTTGTGATTTTAATTAAAATATTTCATGCAATAACAAACTATTTTAGAGGATTAATTTCGTACAATTTATCGCCAATTAATAAGTAATTTGCAGGCATTTATTAATATTTAATATCTGCGCCTAGATACAACCATACTAAATCTACATTTCTGTTTGTGTATAAATTATCGCGGCTTCAACCGCCAGGCTCTATTCAAACGAAATTATTTAATTACCCATTGCAATTAATTTTCAAATTAAGGCTTTTGTTGGTAGTGATGATTAAACTAATTTAAATTCCCTGAAACTGGTTGGTGGAAATCCTTTATACACCTAAGTTATACACAGAACGATACATGTTAGACATAATGTATAGTTTGGTACCTACGGCATTAATTTTATCCCAGACTCTTTTACATTGCTTGATTTACATATCATTTAACTGTTATAGAATTATTTATTTTTCTAACTTCTATGTACCACTCGATATCAAATTATTTCTTTACTTTAATTTCTTTGAGTAGCTTTTATAGTAAAAATCAACAAACGACTTTACAAGTCAGAAAAAATTATATTTGTAGCATTTGACTTCACAGCCCCACAATTTTATACTGTTTCTTTTCTCGCACAAAACATATTTATTAATTGAGAAAGATTGCTATTTTTTCTCGTATGCAGTATTTTACAGTTATTCCTAGCCATTATAGTCATGTTTTAGAAATATATCTCTTTTCACATAAAAAACACGAACAGCAAAACTTTTTCGTAAAACATTGTTGATAAAGGCAATGAGAATAAATAAACTCAAGTTACGAGTAAAGGTTACGTGTATAATTGGATGTCGTAGATCACGTAGCATCTGCTACGGCTGCTACGATATTTCGTAGACATAATAACTGCTAAAAAGTAAATGTATTTTTTAATTAAACTGTCTTTTGTCGAGGTGTCGAACAGAATAAATTTGACAATTTATAAAACGACAGGTGGATGCTGATGGATAGGTTTTTAGTTTTTACAAAAATATTTAACATAACAATATAATATACTAAAATTCGTAATGATATTCCTTACATATACAATTTAGGATATATATAAAATATATCTTATGTTGAATTATTAAACAAGTCAATATTTCAATTAACATTATATCCGATCAGATTAAATAGTTTCAAAACAATAGATCCTCATCCTATTGGTAATTAGATTATTATTATTATTAGCCTTTGTTCGGACTTTACATATGTGTGTAGTTATATATGCTCGGTTTGACCCATTTTTGCGTGTCCGTTTGCCAGTTGGCAAAGGCCTCCTCCAATCTCTTCCATTCGGGTCTCACTAAGGCCACTCTACCCCAGGTTGTACCCGCTACCTGTCTAATGTCGTCATCCCATCTTTTTTGGGGTCTCCCTCTCTTTCTCTTTCCTTCTCTTGGGTACCACTGTGTAGTAATTTTGCTCCATTTTTCTTTACCCCTGATCATGTGCCCCGCCCATTTCCACTTTTGCCTTCTTATCTTCAGTGTTATGTCCTGGACCTTAGTCTTGTATCTGATGCTGCTTTGCTTTATTTTGTCTTTTCTTTTGATGCCAGTCATGCTTCTTTCCATGGAATTTTGACAGATGCGGAGTTTATTTGTTATGTTTTTTGGTAGGGCCCACGTTTCACTTCCATACGTCAGCACAGGTAGGATGCATGTGTTGAATAATTTAGTTTTAGTTGAAATGTGTAGGTTATTGTCTTTCATTACTTCTTTAAGAGACCAGTACTTTTTCCAGCCATTTATAACTCTTCGATCGACCTCCTTGCTTTCGTTGTCCTCTGGGGATATTAGTTGGCCGAGGTAGATGTAATCTTCAACATATGACATTTGTTTTTGTTCCACTGTTACCGGGTATTTTTTGCCATTGGTCATAATTTTTGTTTTGTCCGGATTTAGCTTTAATCCTGCCTTCGCACTTTCAGACGCTAGGTCATTTATCATCTTGCTTAAGTCCTCTGGTGTTTTTGCAAATAATACAATATCATCCGCGAATCTAAGGTGCGTCAGCGTGCGGCCATTTATCAGTATGCCCATGTCTTTCCATTTCATATTCCTGAAAATCATTTCCAGTACTGCCAGGAAGAGCGTTGGTGATAGGGGGTCGCCCTGTCTCACACCTTTTTGTATTTGAAACCTATTTCCTTCCCTTTCTAGTTGAATGCAGGCAGAACTGTCTTTGTATATGTTTCTGATAATTCTAATATAGTTGTGCTCTATTCCTAGTTCCTTTAATGCTTCCCAGATTTTTGAGTGTATCAGAGAATCGAATGCTTTGCTGTAGTCTATGAAAGCTATGTAGTATGTAAGCTGATATTCTGTATATTTTCCTATGATTTGTCTTACAGTATGGATGTGGTCTAGTACCGAGAAGTCTTTGCGGAAACCTGCCTGTTCTATTGGTTGTTGCTCATCTAGTTTCCTTCCTATTCTTCCCAAAATAACCTTTGCAAAGATCTTATAAATGTTAGACATTAGGCTTATGGGACGGTAGTTGCTTATGTCGCAATGATTTCCTTTTTTGAATATAAGGATAATGGTGGATTCAGTCCATTGTTTTGGGATCATCTCAGTGTTAATTACATTGTTGAAAATATCGGTTAAAATTGGTGTCATGATTGTTTTGGTCAGCTTAAGTATTTCATTTGTTATGCCATCCGGCCCTGGAGCTTTATCAAGTTTCTGTGTGTCAATAGCTTTTTCAGTCTCTTCCCACATGATGTAAGGTATCGATTCATTATCTGGGAGTTCAATTTCTCTTTCATTTGTTTTATATTTGTATAGTTCTGTGTAATAATCAGTAGCAATCTTAAGGATTTCATTTCTATCAAACTTTCCCGCTCCACTGGTTTCCTCCATTTTTACAATCCATTCCTTCTTATTAGTTAATTCTTTGTATGCCTTTTTTATTCCTCCTGTGCGTCTAATATGTCTCTCTATTGTTTCCATTTGGCGTTGTCTCCTGTCTTTCCTTATACTCTCTTTTATTTCTTTACTAACTCGGGCAATTTCTTTCCTGTTTTTTTCTGTGCTTTTTGCTTTTATTAGGTCTGCTCTTTGTTCAAGGAGGTTGAAAGTTTTGTTGGACATCCATTCAGGGGTATCTTTCTTGTTTCTAAATTCTATGGTACTTGTGGTTATTGCTCTTTCTAGCCAAGTATATTTCTCTTGCATTTCAGCGCCTTTTGTTTCTGTACTGTATTCCTTAAGTTTCGAGTTGAGCGAGTTGGCTACTTCTCCTATATTGTTTTTATTGATTTTTAGAATCCCTGGGCTTGTTTTTGGTCTGGAATTCTTTGGTTGGGATGAATTCAGTTCAGCCCTGACCATACGGTGATTAGTGTTGAAGTTAAGGTTGTTGATGACATTTATGTCAAGGAAAAATTTTTGTTTATTAGTCATTATAAAGTCGATTTGGTTTTTTGATTTGCCATCGGGTGACAGCCAGGTCCACATTCTATTTTTCTTTTTCTTGAAGACAGTATTTAATATGGTAAGGTTATTTTCCATTGCAAAGTCTAAGAGCATTTTTCCGTTTCTGCTTCTATTTTTTGAGTTGTATGTGTAGGGGCCTAAAATCTTGTCCTCTTCTTGCTGGCGTTCACCAATTTGTCCATTGAAATCGCCCATCACAATTATGTTTTTGTGGGCGTGTGTCTGTAAAGTTTTGTTCAAATTGTGATAAAACTGGTTAATTTTTTCAATATCTGCTTGTTCTGTGGGTGAGTATACTTGAATAATTGTCCATGGGTCCCTGTAGTCTGGCAGTTCTAAGTTCAATAATGCTATGCGCTCTGATACACCATAAAAACCTTGTATGTGCTTTGTTAGATGTTTCTTTACTAAAAATCCCACACCATATTGTCCTGGGGTCTCTCCTATATGATATAGCAAGTAATCTGGGTGTGCGACAATGTGTTCTCCCATTCTTCTCACTTCACTCATCCCGAGAATATCCCAGTTTGTGTTTTTTAGTGCTAATGATAGTTCTGATAGGTTTTCTTCTAATCTTAGTGTCAAAACATTGAGAGTAGCAATGCATATTCTTGTGCGCTTAGTTGTTGGAATCTCGATTTTGTATTTTTGATTGGGTAGAGTGCTTTTGATGTTGTTTGCTTCTTTTTGGTGTTGTTGATTTTGTATTGGAGGGTTTTGGTCTAATTCCCCACGGGGACCAACCGGATTGGGGAATGCAGGTGTTTTTTGTTTCTGTTGATGTTGAATATATGTTTGATTCCGGTTAGTATTTGAGATAGGTATTTTTGTCGGACATAGAGTAGGCTCGCTCGCGCATGCGTTGAAAAGCATCTGTCTGCTGGATTTTCTTGCTAGTGCTGTTGGCTTTTTCCTTGGGGCTTGGTGTCTCCGGCGTTCTTTTCCTTTTTTCATTTTCACGAAAAATATTGGCTTGTGCTTTGCGTTTCTCTATGGTTTCCTTAGAATAGTCATTTGTAATATAAGTGTTTTCTTTCATTTTTTTCTTGTTTCTTAGGATCTGGATTTTTTTCTGCATAGTCGTTAGTGTTAGCAAGATCGGTCTTATTTTTCCATTTTCCTTTATTTTACCCAGGCGATGCACTTTGTTAATTTCACTGTTTTCGAGAGGCACCTCCAAGTCCGTGATTGTTTTAGTTACCAGAGCGCTTAAATCTTCGTATCTCTCTGTGCTAGGTTCGGCGATTCCATGTAGAATGATGTTATTTTTCCTAGCGGTTAAATCTAATGTTTGTATCTTCTTGTTCAGTGTTTCGACTTCCCGCGAAAGTCTTATATTTTCCGCAATTATGGGCTGTATTTTTTCATCTACCATTTTAAGAACGTTTTCTGTTATTTGAATTGTTTGTTTGGTGAGCTCTTCCTTCATTTTTTCCAGAAGTAACATCATCTCGCCTGACATTTGTGAACTCATAATGGCGGCGGATAAAATTTTATTTCAACTGAACAATGCGAGCCCACGTTTTGAAGACAGCGTTTATGATGTGTTAGTTGTTACGTTGTTTGCCGTTTTTGTTTTTAACTTCTTGGGTTGGTAGTTTGGTACTTTAATTACGATGAAAAGTTAGTTTGATAAATTTCAAATGACAATCGACTTTTTAGGTTAAGTTCGTGTTCGTGCTATTTTTGATACACTTTTTTATTATAAAACGTGTTTTCCGCACTGAATTTATTTGCACTTGATGAAGTTCGACACTTGAATCAACTGGTTTATTCTCGCAATACACTGAACAACGACTTTTACACAGTTATTTTAATGATTTTCGCGGAGCTCGTTATCTGACTTGCTTACGACGCCATTACCGGAACCGGAATCGGTAATTAGATACGACAATCTTAATTGAAAATCTGAATTATAATAAACAGCCTCATCAATGTGTTGTCAGCTGTCGGCAACGTTGTCCACGGTAGCGAAGTAGCTTTATTTTACCATTTTGTTCATCTCTTTAGTACTTACAATAGTATATCTTGCAGTGACAGTTTATATAAGAGCTAGGTGATTATTTAACTCCGCCACATATATCATTAAAGAACTCGACAGTTTTATAAACCATTACAGCAGAGAAAAAGGAAAACTTATAAGTACGTGAGCCGTAAATGCATTATTCAAGATGACACCGAGATTTAACATGTTATACAGAGAAGTAGGTCAGCAAAACCTTATTAGTACAGCGGCCGGGGCGTATAACACAATGGGATATGTGGTTGCTCTCTACAAACTATAAAGCAGAGATTGATCATAAAACTGAATCACGACGCACAATAAACTTTATTGCTAGCGTAATAGGATTCGATATAGCGTGAAGACATCGATTTAAACTGCCGTTTATGTGTCAATTGTATGATATCACGTCTGTTAAAAGTTGTGAGCTTAGTTGTATACAAATAGACCGTAACAAGCACGTTTTATTTACCTATACGGTCGGTATACAATTACTGACGACAAAACTCGTTTGCATTTCAGAATAGTTAAGAGCATTAAAGGGAATGCTGGAATTATGATGATAGTTCATAAAATACATTTTTTATTTATTTTATAGAGATAGCTCGGTTTGTACAATACTGTATTTAATTTAGTTCATCCTATGATTAGTCATTTATTCGTGGTATAAAGCAAAAAAAGCAAAGTAAAGCATTTTCATTCATTAGTTCCCATACATGTGGTCAAGGTATATAAATGGAGGAGTGACCCATCCATTGACCCTAAATAATATGTCAACTATACATCATACTATAAACCTTGAACATCTATTATTTTTAAAGCGTGCTATGCTATTAGCGTTGACATTAAGCTAATAAAATTTTATCGCCGGGAAATATTTCCTGGCTTTGCCGAGATAACATTTTCAGTTTGAGAAAATCGTTTTAAATTGACAGCCTTATATTGGTTTGATAAACACAGTTTTGTACAGAATATTGGGTAATATCTATTACAGGCGTAGGTAGGTAGTGAATACATTTTCGGAGGCTACACGTACACAGGCTACACGTAGTCGAATATTAAATTAATATTTTAACTTAGCATGATATTATGATTTCATTATACTCTCTACTTAGCTTTGTTTAAAAAACCTGGAGTTACTTATTGATGGAAAAGTAACTACGCAAGATTTAATTATTAATCTTACACAAAATATACTACTTATATCAGGAGGAAACAGGATGGCCGGTTATTCTGTAATATGTAAATGTAATTATCAGTGCTTATTTTATTTAATGTTTGAAAAAATGGTATCTTAATACTTTTCAGTGATTTTAGAACTCCTCTCTCTATTTTCATTATTTATCACTCCCACCCAACACGAATAAACTTGCAAAGTTATTTATATTATGTAACTAAATGTTCAAGAAGCTCGCTTCTCAGCGTTGTTAAACAAACACCAATGTAATTAATGTTGCGACCCATTTATGTTTGTGTCTAACATTTTAAAGTTTTGCAGATGTAATTAAAATGGGTAGAGTAAAGATTAGAAAGTTCTGGGTGTTTCGTAATGCTACAATCTGGGTTATCTTTCTACCCATCTGTGTAAAGTTATTTAATGTAACTCTGACTGATGTGGCAATATTAATATCTCTTAAAACTGAAAAAAAGTGTGTTGTAAACACTGCGGTAGGTAGGTTGGAACCGTATTAGTGGTTCAGACATTTATTTAAAGGCTTACTTCGAATTATTATTAGTTTTAATTCAACTCACATTTCGTATTACACTCAGAACATTAGGTCGCTATTGGGAATATTATTATTTATTTATTTATTTACACTTTATTGTGCTGGCATACAAATAAATCCTTAAAATTAAAACTTATAACTAGTCCAGCACAGAAGGCGGCCTTATCACTTAAGAGTGATCTCTTCCAGGCGAGTGAAGTTTGTGAGTTCTAAAATCGCTCAAAAGTATTAAGATACCATTTTTTCAAACATTAATTCTTTTTTTCTCTATTAATATCATAATTGAAACAACCTCCTAGCTCACTCTTGTTAAACACGGTTACGAATATATAAATTCTATGTTTATCAATTTTCCACTTAGATTATAGTGTCTATTTATAAGATCGTCTGAATAAAACAACACTGTGATTTAATGCGAGTAATTGGTATTTCGTTCAACGAAGGCAATGCGATTACTTCGCCCACGCCAACACTTACGTGTCTCTGCATTAATATCCCACTAACTAACTAAAATATTTATTTTGTGTGCTAAGGCTTGGTTAAAAATGCTTTTAAATAGAACATTTTGTTTTTATATACTTAAGGCATAATAAACGTGGTTTTATTTAAAGAACATTGGGGATTGTATTTAAAGAACTATTTTATTTGCAATGTGATTGGTTTTTATAGTGGATTTATTGGTACATTATTGCATTCGTTTTTGTGTTTAAAATTAATGGAATTGAATAAATCTTTGAATAATACATGAAATACATAATAATATATTCTTTGCAATTGTCTGTGATTTTTTCAAAACATTAGCTTAATTGAAGTGAAACTTCATTATCAGGGTTGGAAAAAAATTTGGTGTAACATTTTTTTGTTACGCGTGACATTTTTCCGTTACGCGCCATCTTTTTCTTATCCCCACCACGCGTGATTCGACGTATTTTTGTAAAGTTGCATATAGTAAATTATTTTTTGAAAAATAAAGTCATAAAGAAGTTTCACTTCTTACGTGTGTACACGCACACATTTTTTTGTTTCTAGGCGTATCTTAAGATCTGTACTGATATTGATTTCCTGTTTTACATTAAAATACACCGCAAAAAAAAAGTTAATTAACCGACATTCCAGGAGCTTCAATACCGGCCGATGCAGTCATTTCCGTTCGGCGGCAGCCCTGACATAGTGCGCTCGATCTCCGGCAAGACGTGGGAGATGAGCAACAATCTCGGCGTAGTGCCAGCCCTGCCCGTGTCCACTGATCTGCGCCCGGAGATTGCGAAGCGCGCTTACGACCCTATGATGCAGACTAACGTTATTAGTTAGTATTTGCACGTGTTTGGACACTGTTTTATATCCTTTATATATTTTAATATTATTAATGAAGATTAAAGGAGATTTATTCTTGTATTCAAGTCAAGTTTTGTTTTGCTCTAAGTCAAGTTAAAAAAAAGTTTTGCTTTGCCTGCACATTTAAAAAAATATTTTGTTTATACAGAGGATTGCTGGCTCTTCAAATTCAAACTCTATCTCGTTTAAAAGAAAGGTTTACTGAAACTTATGCATGTTAGGCGGAAAATTTTTGCAATATCAAATGATATTGCAAAAATTTTCTTTATGTTATTATAAATAACACTATATTTAGACGCTAAATAAATGACATTTATCTGATTTCATTACATATTTTTGTATTTTAATATTTGTAAATGTATAACTAACTTTCTTTAGAAAGTATTTAAATATTTAATTTCGACACAGGCACGTCTGATTACGACCGCGATGGTTCAATCGTCAGCGAAGAAGAATACGAGGAAATGATGGAGAAACTGAGAGCCGCTGATACTCTCTATACTGAATACTCGTTGGAGGAAATCATTTATCAACTGGCTAAGGTATGTTTAGCCGCCTGTGTTAAAGAAGGTAGTGGGTTTATGTATACGTATTTATCTATATTATATCCTTATGTATACTTAATATTTTCGATGCGATCTAGAAAGGGATCCTACTAAAAAAGGACCTTTATTGAACATTACGATTTATTTAGCAATCCATTTGCATTTGTAAATCGTTTGATTTTTTTGTTGGCTTAGATACTCCATGATCAGATTTTTAAATACTAATTCCTTTGAATTAACAGTTATGGCACCAAAATATAGCTTTTAATTTCGATCATAACGTACATATGCGAATGTAATGATACGTTTCAAAGATAATTGCGTCGTATAAAAGCGTTATCCTGCTTTAGCTAAAGGGTCCTATAAAGAATTCATCGTTACATTGTAACTATAATAGAATTGATATGAGGATCATCTTTACTTCTATTGGATGGATGAAATATCTTATTTAATGCGTTATAGTATAGAAAAGGGGGAAATATGCATTTCAACTTGTAACTATTACAAACGATGAACGTATCCTGCAAGAGTTGAGCTTGAGCGAATAATAAAATTACTTTCACAAAACTATAAAAGAATGTATTTAAGGCAGATAAATATGTGTCGTGTTTAACAAAGCCAAGAAATAGAAGCTATTTGATCCTTATTCATGCTCTTTGCGTTCTAATTCCGAAGTAACATTATATTACGCTCGAATGATTCCGTATTATTTGAGAAAAAACTCTCTTTGAAATTTATGAAACTGGAGAAAACTTTTTATACTGTCCTGGAGCGTAACGGAAAGGAATATTTTATTCATGGACCTTTGCGATTTTAATGGGAAATACGAGTTAGGTTCACGTTACGTTGTCATCACCTCTGTAATGGTATACTACAGTTATCGAGTGCGTTCACGTCGGGTCTTACTTTTATCGAATAATAAGGGTGTTTAAATCATTTATGGAAAATAATTTATTATTTCCTTTTATTTATAATACATTATACAGCAATTAGGCCAATAATTAATTGATAAGTTCTTTATGAAATGTAACACAGTAACGGCGATGATTTAATAAAATTTGGGTTGTTGAATTGGTCGCTACTTGTAGAATGGTAAAAAAAAACTGAAAACTTATGAAGCACTTGCATAAGGTTTTAATGCCTTTAATTGTAGATTATGACTTACTGATTCACCTGTGCACTAAGTAAATAAATACATAGCTCATTTGTTACTCTATATGTAGATTTACTTGTAGTTGTAGTGGTTTTCACGTGGAAGAGGTACTAACATCCATACATACAGCCTTACTGGTATCGGAACCAGAGAGCAAATATCGATTGCTCTGGCGGGATCACGGGTGGACGAATAGGTCAGGCGACAGGCGTTTGGCCTGGATTGGCAAGAAAGACGCGAGTTCAATTCCCGCGCGCAATTTTTTTCTATCCTTTATAAGTATCACTCTTTCACTGGTTTTACGTGAAAAAGGAACAAATACAGGGTGTAATCGTTAAGTGTGCACAGGCAATAATTCCGTAATTATTACAGATATCAAAAAACTTTAAATTGAGCGTATGGGAGCGTTTAATGTAACATTTTTGGATATTTTTCGTTTTTTTTTAAGTGAAAACTTCTTTAGCGGCGTTGGGTATAAAATCTTAAACTCGCGTCAGGACACGTGGCCTGATCGAAAAAGCGTAACGGATGGATATCAAACATGCTCAACGTTAATAATCAAGTTTTCACTTCTGCCGGCACTCCCGGAGTGCAACCCGTATTTTTTTTAAATTTATTATGGCCATTTTACTCATTACTTACTACTTTTGATATAATTATTAATTGGTCACAGATGATGTTCTCCCAGTCTCTGTCCCGCGACCCGCTGTCCGCGCGCACGTCGATGCAGCGCTTCATGACGTTCCTCGAGCTGGAGGCCGAGCGGGGACAGCTCTCTAGGAACGTCGAGAAGAAAGTGCTGGGTACGTGCAGTTTTAGTCATACGTTCAAATAGCAATAGCACTTGTTATTTTCGATAAAGTAGATAAAAATAAAAAAAAAATTGGTTGTCTGTAAAGTCGGTTTACTGACGATAGTTGAACGTGACAACGTCTTATGGCTGGTTCACACTTTGATCAGTGCGAGTGCAGGTGATGAGTAGTACTACGTGTGGACAGCGACTGTTTAGTGCGAGTGTTTAGTAGGCTGTGTAGTAAAGTGAATAGAAGCGTGTTCTATTTTTTTGCGAGTGGACTGCGAGTAGCCACGTCCCGCGCGCCCTCCCTTCCCCCTCACTCGCAGCGTGCCTGCACTCGCACTAATCACCTGCACTCGCAGTCAATTGGACACTACTCGCACTACACACCTGCACTCGCACTAATCACCTGCACTCGCAGTCAATTGGACACTACTCGCACTACACACCTGCACTCGCACTAATCACCTGCACTCGCAGTCAATTGGACACTACTCGCACTACACACCTGCACTCGCACTAATCACCTGCACTCACACTAATCAAAGTGTGAACCAGCCATTAAGGCCGATAGTGCTTCTTTGTCGCACGTTCCGCGCTCTCGCTTGCACTTCAAGCCTTATGGCTGGTTCACACTTTGATTAGTGTGAGTGCAGGTGATTAGTGCGAGTGCAGGTGTGTAGTGCGAGTAGTGTCCAATTGACTGCGAGTGCAGGTGATTAGTGCGAGTGCAGGTGTGTAGTGCGAGTAGTGTCCAATTGACTGCGAGTGCAGGTGATTAGTGCGAGTGCAGGTGTGTAGTGCGAGTAGTGTCCAATTGACTGCGAGTGCAGGTGATTAGTGCGAGTGCAGGTGTGTAGTGCGAGTAGTGTCCAATTGACTGCGAGTGCAGGTGATTAGTGCGAGTGCAGGTGTGTAGTGCGAGTAGTGTCCAATTGACTGCGAGTGCAGGTGATTAGTGCGAGTGCAGGTGTGTAGTGCGAGTAGTGTCCAATTGACTGCGAGTGCAGGTGATTAGTGCGAGTGCAGGTGTGTAGTGCGAGTAGTGTCCAATTGACTGCGAGTGCAGGTGATTAGTGCGAGTGCAGGTGTGTAGTGCGAGTAGTGTCCAATTGACTGCGAGTGCAGGTGATTAGTGCGAGTGCAGGTGTGTAGTGCGAGTAGTGTCCAATTGACTGCGAGTGCAGGTGATTAGTGCGAGTGCAGGCACGCTGCGAGTGAGGGGGAAGGGAGGGCGCGCGGGACGTGGCTACTCGCAGTCCACTCGCAAAAAAATAGAACACGCTTCTATTCACTTTACTACACAGCCTACTAAACACTCGCACTAAACAGTCGCTGTCCACACGTAGTACTACTCATCACCTGCACTCGCACTAATCAAAGTGTGAACCAGCCATTACATGGAACGCTTCAGAGCGAGGTAACGCCGCATGAGTCATGTTTTTTCGTGCGTGCAGCCGACGCTATCGAATTATGAGACGTTGTCACGTCAAAGATAGTTGGAATAGTGGTATGGATTTCACGTTGAAAATTGTTTTGGTTTGATTGAAGCGGCAAATGTGCTGGTATTCGCTTCAGGTTGTGTACATCTTAGTGGTTCTTCAACGCGGTGGTTCTGCTTAATTTTTTATTCCTACTTCATGCGCTTCCTGTTCATTTATAAATTATAGGACGAGTATTGTCCATTTTATTTGTAACATATTAAAAATATGCATGTAATATTTATTCCTATTATCTTATCAGACATCATGGTCGCGGCTTTGACGGACACTCTGGGTGAACACCCAGAACTATTGCAACAAAGGGAAAGTTTTGGCGGCAATTCTGCTAATCGGTTTGTAGCATTTTATTACATACCTACTCAGAAAACAACACTTTTTTATATTTATTACCTACTAGCTTACGCCTACTGCTTTTTCCATTCTGTGGGATTTTCGGGATAAAACTTATCTACCTATGTCCTTTCTCAAGTCCCGAAGTATCACAATGCGAAATTTTATCCAAATCGATTTATCTACTGAGTTACTCTGTCTGTCTAGACAGAGTAACTTTCGCATTTATAATATTAAGATGATTCAAAACAATCAAATTCAAGTTCTTAATAAATAAAAGAGCTTGTGTGCCGAGAACACGTGTCGGAAGTGAAATTTCTTTGGCAAGATTTAAAGATACCAAAATCGTCGCCTTACTGCATGATGTGGCGGTATTGCCATGACGCAACCTCAAAATTTTAGTCTCCACGCGCCTAAAGAATTTTCACTTCGAAATACAGTTTCTTAATTTGTAGATGTTAATATAATATCAATCTGGATTCTGGACTGACTGGTTGGCTGGTAGTGATCCTGCCTTTAAAGCCTGAGGTCGTGGGTTCAATTCCCACTGTCCGATTGAATTGTCATTTCTAGTCGTAATTAAAGTATCATACAAGCAAGACGTATTTTTCTATATAAAATCATCATTCAGTATATCGCAATCTAAATTGAACCCTAGTGACCGTACATATGGCCTATAACGAGCCGGATAGTTTTGCGATAACGAGAACAATAGTGCATCGGGCCGGCGAGCAATCCTATACAGAAAAAGTTGTTTACGAGTTACAAGTTTGCGACGCTTTGTTACAATTGATGTCAAGACAAAAGAAGTTATAATTAATTATTGAAAATCAAGATTTTGAAGTGAATTGTTGCATTTATAAGAAGATAATATTTAAGAATTTAATAAAACATAATGGCTACTACTATTACTTCCGAACAAGAAAGTTATATTAACATGTTAGAAGATTTAGCATCGAAGTTACAAAAGACACAAATTAATTTTAAAAAATCACCTAAAGTCAGATTAACGGAGGGCTATATTAAAGCACGTTTGGAGTGTATGGAAGACTATTGGAAGTTATTTAATGAAGCACATTTGCAATTATCGAAACGTACGACGAGAGATCAGCGCGGCGTGATTCCTTATTTTTTAAATGAAGAATACTATAAATACGAAGATGTGTATATCAACTTTAAAGCGGACATGATAGATTTATTGGGTGCGAATAAAAACGTGATGCAACAAGGTGAAATGGGTGTTTCAATGGTCGAACCGTGTATTTCGGGGGTGAAACTTCCTCACATCGAGTTACCTACTTTCTCAGGAAGATACGATGAATTTTTATCATATCAAGATTTGTTCACTACACTTGTGCATAATAATTCGTCATTATCAAAGGTACAGAAGTTACATTATCTTAAGTTGAGTGTTACCGGTGAAGCCGCATCTTTATTGAAACATATTAATGTAACCGAAAATAATTATGAACAAGCTTGGGACACTTTAAAGAAACGTTACGGTAATAAAAGGATTATTTTAAACTCCATATTTAAAAGATTTTTTGGAATACGTAAGGTAAATACACAAACATCCATACAAATTAAATTCATTTTGGACACAACTAATGAATGTTTAAATAGTCTACAAAATATGCAAATTTGTACCGATACATGGGGTCCAATTTTAATTTATATTATACTACAAAAATTAGACCAGGAGACACACAAATCATGGGAAGAATATATTTATCAACAAGAATCGGAAGAGTTGCCTAGTTGGAAAGATTTAAATAAATTCCTTGAGTTAAAGTATCGCACCTTGGAAATGATAACATCGAACAATCAACAAACGATAAATAAAGATAGATCGTTAACACAAAAATCATTCCATGCCGCTAAGAATATTAAGAATTCACATTTAATAAGTAACAATCAGCCGATGTGTATCTTTTGTCAACAAAATCATTATATTTATCACTGCAACGAATTTTCTAAACATACTATTGAAGACAGACATCAATTTGCACTCAAGAATAAGTTATGCTTTAATTGTTTAGTTCCCAATCACACCGTTTCACATTGTAAACAACAAACGTCTTGCAGAATTTGTAGAAGAAGACATCATTCCCTATTACACCTAGACAAGAAGCAAGGGATTGATTACACAAACACAACGACTCCAACAAGCGCAACAACATCAGAAGCACAAGTCACAGCGCATTACTCAAGCGAAGCACAATCTAGTAGAAGGGTTCTACTTGCTACGGCGATAGTCTACATACAAGGCAAAGCAGGTGAACTTCACCGTTTTCGTGCACTTGTAGACCAGGGATCAGAAGCGTCTTTCATCACGTCAAGAGTTGTCGATTTACTAAACCTAAAGAAGAAAAGAGTACATGGTACAGTTTCGGGTATAGGTGAAGAAAAACAAGATTTGAAGTATAAGGTTCAATTGTCATTACACACTAAGTCGTCGCCTATCGAAATAGAAGCTTATGTGATGAAAACAATATCATCGATTCTGCCTGCCAAGAAGATTTCACTGCAGATGGAAATAGAAACTATCGATTTAGCTGACCCTACTTACGGAACGCCTGGCAGCATTGACCTTTTACTAGGTGTAGAAGTTTTTACAAAAATTATTGAAGACGGCATCATACGCCTACACAACGGTTTAGTAGCCCAAAAGACTAGTCTGGGTTGGATCTTGTCTGGCCAGACTACACATGCTGACCGTAACAATACGAAAACACTAAGAAGTATGTTCATCAGAGAAGACAATGACTTACTTAAATCTTTTTGGGAAATAGACACGTTCTTATACAACAAGAAGAAGATATTTACAAAAGAAGAAGAAGAATGTGAAGATATATATACAAAAACAACCCAAAGAGATCACGAAGGAAGATATATAGTACAACTACCTTTAAAGCAAAGTTTAGAAGAAACAATTGAACGAATAGGAAATACTAAGGATACTGCAATAAAGAGGTTCAAACAATTAGAAAGAAAATTTGCTAAAGACAAATCACTAAAAGAAGAATACGCTAAAGTTATAAAAGAATATATTAATATGGGTCACATGAAGAAGTTAGAAGATGATGATGATGACAAGAACACTATATACTTACCTCATCATGCTGTCATTCGACAAGACAAAGAGACTACAAAGGTCCGTGTAGTCTTCGATGCTTCAGCGAAGGGCTCCAACGGTCTATCACTGAATGATTTAATGCGAGTAGGTCCTGTTCTACAAAGAGACCTCCGCAGTCTTATTACTTTATGGAGAATTAATAAGATTTGCTTCATTGGAGACATAACAAAGATGTACAGAATGGTTAAGATGTCTGAAGACCACTCAAAATTACAATGCATTGTTTGGAGAGACAATCCAGACGCGGTATTAAGAAGTTATAAACTTTTAACAGTTACGTTCGGAACGGCCGCAGCACCATTCCTCGCCGTCAGAACACTGAAACAATTAGCAAATGATGAAAGTGTAGAATATCCTGAAGCTGCTAATGCGATTCAAACATCATTTTACGTTGATGATCTAATGGGAGGTCATGAAGATGTAGAAAAGGCAAAGAAGCTCTGTGAAGAAATAAAGATTGTATTAAAAAGAGGAGGATTTAACATGCAAAAGTGGTCCAGTAATGCTGAAGAAGTCATACAATACATTAAAGAAGATGATAATACAATTAGAGAAAATTTAGAAATCAAACTAGATAAAATAATAAAAATATTAGGCTTAACATGGGATAGAAGAAGTGATACATTTAAAATAACTATAGACTTACCTGAATTAATACTACCTGTGACAAAAAGGTCTATTCTTTCCGATGTTGCACGTTTGTTTGACCCTTTTGGGTGGTTATCTCCTGTAGTAATAGTGGCAAAGGTCATGATACAAAAACTTTGGCTTTGTAACAAGGGATGGGATGATGAGTTACCCTGCGACATAATAGAAGAATGGAAATGCTATAGAGATGACTTACTTGAATTACAATCGCTTGAAGTCCCACGATGGTTTCACACAGCTCCAAGAAGTAAAGTGGTGGAGATACATGGTTTCGCAGACGCTTCAACGAAATCATACGCAGCTGTCGTTTACCTTAGAGTCGTCGATGAAAGAGATGATGTCTATGTTACCATGATAGCATCTCGCACAAGAGTTGCTCCGTTGAAACAGCTTACCGTACCTAGACTTGAGTTATGTGCAGCAGCCCTTTTGGCAGAAGTCATTGAAGAAACATCAAATCTACTTAAACTGACGAACACGCAGATATACGCTTATACTGATTCAATGGTAGTTTTATCGTGGCTGCAATCTCACCCAAGTAAGTGGAAGACTTTTGTCGCTAATCGAGTGGCTGATGTTTTGAGAGTTGTGGACTGCTGCAGATGGAATCACATACGATCCGCTGAGAACCCAGCAGATATCGCGTCAAGAGGAATTAAAGCTTGCGAATTGAAGAGTGCGAATCTTTGGTGGAATGGACCAGAATGGCTGAAAGATAAAAGTAACACTATCACAACAAAAACGGATATTCCAGAAACAGATTTAGAATTGAAGAGTTTATACAACACAAAAGAAGAAGATTTTGAAGTACCAATTTGGGAAAAATTTTCGAGTTTATCGCGAATGAAAAGAGTTTTGTCATATTGTAGAAGATTTTTGAGACCTAAGGAAGAATGTCAGAAAGAAAGATACATACAAGTAGAAGAAATGGAAGAAGTATTAAGGATGTGTATTAAATATTATCAAGGACTTGTTTATAAAAAGGATTTGGAAGATATAGAGAAGGAAGGAAGAGTAAAACCCAGAAGTACACTAGTCAAACTTTCGCCATTTTTAGATAAAAATGGGATCATTAAAGTTGGCGGAAGATTACAGAAAGCAAATATAGAGGAATCTACAAAACATCCCATAATCATACCACAGAAGGTGCATTTAGCTAAATTAATAATACAAGATGCTCATGTTAGAACATTACACGGTGGTATACAGTTGATGATGTCATTTATACGTACCAGATTTTGGATTGTTAACCTTAAGGCTGCTGTAAGGCAATGCATTCGAACTTGCAAAACTTGCATAATTGATAAAGCGAAGATTAAAACTCAGAAAATGGGAGAACTTCCTGCTATGAGAGTCAATCAAAATAGAGCCTTTTTGAACTCAGGTGTCGACTACGCAGGCCCTATTTATTTGAAAACAGCAAGAGGGCGAGGTCACCATTGCACGAAGGGCTACATCTGTTTGTTTGTTTGTATGTCGACAAGAGCAATACACCTTGAAGCTGTTACAGATTTAACTACACAAGCATTCATTGCAGCATTTCGTAGATTCGTAGCTAGAAGGGGTCACTGTGAAAATTTATGGAGCGATAACGGCACCAATTTTGTTGGTGCCGCTAAAGAGCTTAGAGAATTATTTCATAAAGGACAGGCTAACATTACAAGTGAAGTAGCAGCTATGTTGGCAAATGATGGAACTACATGGCATTTTATTCCACCGAGGATGCCAAATTATGGCGGTTTATGGGAAGCTGGTGTACAATCTACCAAGAGACACTTGATAAGAGTAAACAAAGACGCAAAACTAACATATGAAGAAATGTCTACACTATTGGCCCAAGTAGAAGCGTGTCTTAATTCTCGCCCACTTTGTCAACTAGACGAGACTATCGACACACTAACACCACTCACACCTGGACATTTTCTTATTGGCGAACCATTGATTGGTGTTCCTGATGTTCATTATAAGCAGGCTGATGCTGGCCTACTCACAAGATGGCGATGTATACAAAAGATGACTCAGGATTTTTGGCACCGCTGGAAATCTGAGTATTTAAACACATTACAACAACGAAGTAAATGGCACGCCAACATTCAGTCACCAAATATTGGAGATGTCGTTGTAATTAAGGAAGAGGATTTACCACCTACTAAATGGTTATTAGGTTGCGTGAAAGAAGTCCATCCTGGCTCAGATGGTTTAGTACGAATAGTTACAGTAAGATGTAAGGGCAGTAAAGAGTTAAAAAGACCATTATCAAAGTTAGTTTTACTTCCAAATAAAATTGATTAAAAGGAATGAGTTATGTATTTACAAGCTAAATTAATATGTATTGATTCTTATTGTAACTAAATTATTTTATATAAAAAGCATAGAAGAAGATAAGAAATTGTAAACACATTAATTTTGAAGTTATTTCTTTGTATTACTTTACAAAAGGATTGAAGTACTGAGAATTGTTTAAGTTTTACTTGTTTGAAGATCTAATGTATGAAGTAAGAATGTTTATTTACCTAAGGTTAATGTAAGATTTTGCATAATATTTTGTTACTTTCTTCAATGTGATAGATTGTAAAAAACTTAATGTATTCCTGCCAAAACATAACATAATGTTATATAGATACAATCAAGTTATTAAGTAGTTAATGATTTATAGTTTTACAGTTATACAGTCCACTGTACTCAATCATAATTGTTAAGTTGAAGTTTTGTTATTTAAATGCTATCGTTTATTTTTGTTAATGAATTTAAGTTGAAAACAATATGTTTTGGTGGGCGGTATGTCCGATTGAATTGTCATTTCTAGTCGTAATTAAAGTATCATACAAGCAAGACGTATTTTTCTTTATAAAATCATCATTCAGTATATCGCAATCTAAATTGAACCCTAGTGACCGTACACCCACCCAGGGCAAATATTTGTGTGATGAACATAGATGTTTGCTCTGGTTGTTAATTATCTATAAGTATTTATTAAAATTATATTTATATACCTATGTTTATCATTCTGGTTTCCATAACACACTTAGAAAACTTAGTATGGGATCAGATCGTGCCGTGTGTAAAAATTGTTCTGAAATATTTTATTACTAGATTTCTGCCCGCGGCTTCGCCCGCGTTTTAGGTTTAAAGACTTTATTACTCATAAAAACAATAGTTCACTTAAAATGAGTTACATGCTATCTTATATATAAGTTAAGTTATCTCTAGTTTAAGGTAATACTCATACATTACAAATTTTACATATTTTTATACTTTATACAAAACAAGTTTAAGTTGTATTGTATTCTACTTTTCTATTCTAAATTACAGTGTATATGATTTTTAAGTAATTTTTTGAATACATTAAGACTCTTACAATTTTTTAATTTTTTTGGTAGTCTATTGAACATCTGTGCTCCTTCAAAGAGTATAGTTTTTTTCCCATAGTTAGTTCGAGTCGAGATAGGTTGCAAATCATTTTGATTTCTCAAGTTATATTTTGTTGATTTTTTATCTATTTGTAAATTTGATTTTGTTGTATTTGTTGTTATTTTCTTGATAAGGATACATGTAGAATATGCGTAAATTTGTGAGAGTGTAAATAATTTTGTTTTTGAGTATAGTGTTTTTGTAGAAGTAAGGTAATGATAGTTAAAAAGAGTTTTTATAATTTTGTTCTGAGTTCTTTGTAGTGAAATTAAATTTGTTTTGGAGGCTGATCCCCATATCTCAATTAAATAATCTAGATGAGGCTTTACTAAAGAATTATAGATCATTAAACGTTCTTTTTTTGGAATACACTGTGTTACTCTATGGAGTGATCTTAGTAGTGATGTTAGTTTACTTTTGATATGGTTAATATGTACCGTCCAAGTGAGTTTATCATCTAACCACAGCCCTAGGTATTTTTCACAGTTTGAGTATTGGATGATTTCCTTATCTATAGTAAGAATTGGGGTAGTGTTTGGCAGGGGTTTATTCTTTGCAGCAAATATCATGAATGAAGTTTTTTTAGTGTTGATTGTGAGAAGATTGTATTTAAGCCATGTAGAAAGTAAGTCTAAATCTTGTTGAGCTAACGATGTAATGTTATTTAGGGATTTATCGAAGTAGAAGAGACACGTGTCGTCTGCATATAGTGTCAAGTATCCTTTAAGGCCAATTTTATCGATGTCATTTATGTAAATCAAAAAAAGTAAGGGGCTCAAAATCGAGCCTTGAGGACAGCCATATGTTAAGTTTTGAACTGAGCTTGTGTACTTATCAATTTTGACGACTTGTCTTCTGTTATCTAAAAATGATGTAAACATTTTGTGGGCATTTCCAGTCACCCCTAGGTTTTCTAACTTTTTAAGTAGCTTTTCGTGGCTGACAGTGTCAAAAGCTTTTTTTAAATCAATGAAAATGCCTAATCCGAAATTCTTTTGGTCTATTTGAGTTTTAATTTTTGTTATTAAATCTACGGTGGCAGTAAGAGTACTAGATTTTGGACGAAAGCCGTACTGTTGATCGATTAATATATTTTTTTCGGTTAAGTATTGATAGAGTCGATTATGCAGTATTTTTTCAAATATTTTTGAAATAACGGGTAGAACTGACACCGGCCTGTAGTTACTTGGGTCAGTTCTACTTCCAGATTTGAAAATTGGACTGACTCTAGCCACTTTTAGAGAATCTGGAAATACACCAAAGGTCAAACATTTATTAATACAATGAGTTAAGTTTTCAAAGGAAAACCCGCATAGTTCCCGTTCCCGTTGGATTTCCGGGATAAAACCTATCCTATGTGTTAATCCAAGTTACCCTCTATATGTGTGCTAAATTTCATTGTAATCGGTTCATTAGTTTTTACGTGAAAGAGTAACAAACATCCATACATCCATACTTACAAACTTTCGCCTTTATAATAGTATATTAAGATTTATAAATATTTCCCCAGGATCATGAAACAATTCCTGGACGCAAGCGCCTCAGAGCCGGGCATGAGCCGCGCCATCTTGTCCGCCTACAAACACGACCTGCTCAAACGACCACCGCTACAGAAACTCGCTTTCGAACAAAATTAATTATTTCAAACATTGTTTTCGTTTCATTTATTTATGACGTGTTTTTACTATATTTTAGTATCAATTTAAAACCAGTTAAGTTTACAATTTTTAAGCTCAACCTGACCAAGTTAGCAAGCAATTATGCTTTCGGCGATGTCAAGAAATATGTAAACTATAAAAAAATAATTAAGTCCCTTCTTGTCTAAGAGATCTCAATAATAAAGAAAAGTAAAAATACACCTACATTTAAATTGTCTTTGCTTTTTAATGTAGCCTGTGTTTGAAAATAAGTATTTATAGCCAAATATTTATTAGTTCTAAAGAAGGATAATGTTTAATTGCTATTAGCATTAACTAGTATAATATATACAATTTTTTATCTATGGTAGCCAAATAACTAGGTTTAACTTTCACGAGTAGGTACCTATTAAAAAGTACCTACCTTAGAAAATTAAAAAAAATCGCTTTTCATTTCTGTTAGAAAATAGTCTCTATTACTTGATAGTGTTTCCTCAGCTTGCGATTTACACTTAATACCATTAGAAATATAATAGAACATTTAATATTTAGTAATTTCATATGCCTTTAAAATATCAGTAATGAGAAATAACATTATGTACGATAAATAATATTTTAATATACTATGAACAATTTATATACATATTTACATAATATATCAAACTAATACTTCCAGTAAAAAATAAATATTTTTGTTTATAATTCGCGCTTGTTTGGGTGCGGATCCATCGAGATAATATCTAAAGGCATATATTAAATTGTTCCCTATAATTCAACTGTAAACATAAGAATAGGGGAAACTTGGTTTTTGGTTCGACTACTGTAATTAGTAGGTAATTATCTCGCTTTGGCATGCTTTGGTCGTAGTAATGAGCCAAGTGTTGTATATGTATAAAATCTTAAATAAGCAATGAGCTCAGTTTAAACTTCTACGTCTAGTTGGATAAAACTTGCCTATTAAATCGCTAATGATACCGCACCCATAATCTAGGAAAACAAATGACAAATTTAATTCGATCTCATAAAATTAACATATCCAAGACCATAACGAACAAACAACATATATATTTTTGAATATATCCTCATTGTATACCTATAGATACTAATTATTGTTGAAAGTCAGAATATTATTTACACATTCCTTAGCTATAACTATGTGTCATTATTGGAATAAAAGACATAATATTAAGACTTGAATAGTGTACGGAAATTGGAATATTAATGAGACGCTGCATTAATGATCTGCAAAATTTAATATATTTGTAATATTCTTTGAAATATATTATGAATTTAATAAAAAAGTTTATGTCAGACGTGTTTTATTTCAACTTCACATACCTACTTTCAAAAATGTATAGAATAACTAGCAGTCCGCCCCGGCTTCGCCCGTGGTATATATGAAAAATAGATGTTGGCCGATTCTCAGACTTACCCGATATGTACAGAAAATTTCATGAGAATCGGTCCACCCGTTTCGGAGGAGTATGCAGACTAACATTGTGACACGAGAATTTTATATATAAGAGATTAATTATTATATTTATAAGAGACAGACATTGCCCAGTATCTGAATCTTTGTCTCTAAATTTATTTGTTGAGTAGGTACCCATTACGAGTTTTTCCTCTAACTATCCTCCAATATCTATCTATCCTCTAATAATTATTAATTAATTAATAGTAAAATAAAAAATAGAGATTACTAATAAATTTTTATTAATTTACTTGATACAACATGCACAGAAAATATACTTATCGTAATATCATTTTAACTCTAGAAAAATATTTTTTAGTCTGTATGATATTTTA
The DNA here is from genome assembly GCF_061535395.1 of Colias eurytheme. NCBI lineage: Eukaryota > Metazoa > Arthropoda > Insecta > Lepidoptera > Pieridae > Colias > Colias eurytheme. Next base: position 5,888,186 of record NC_142989.1, on the reverse strand, counting down.
CATAATCAATATTTTCTCCCCTTTATTTCGCAATGCAATATGTTACGAAACAATCGACATAGGTATATATTTAAGACGTCTTCCCCTGCAATAACAACTTTTTGATTTCTTCCACATTTCGTCCCTTAGTTTCTGGGAGAAGTAGAGAAGATACAAGGCCAATAAAATTCATGAAACCAAAGAGAATGAACGTGAATGGAAGCCCGATGGTATCGACTAAATGTCCATACGCTAGTAGTTGTGTGGAGACCACCACCCAAGAATAAGCGATGAGAAGACCTATTACTTTTGCCCGAATCTGTAAATATTAATTGCAATCTAGATTTTCCTTCTATTTTCTTCCTTATCTAAAGGTTATTTCTAAAATAGCACCAAAAAAACGAAATAATTATTAGATATACATTTAGCGGTCTGCTCCGGCTTCGCCCGCTGTACATATGTATACCTATAGCCTAATTAGTAAGTACTCTCAGGGAAAGTAGGTACATATTATGAAACAGATCGAACGATCCTTGATGGAATAGATTCCTGAGATTAGCACGTTTAGACAAACAAACAAACTCTTCAGCTTTATATTTTTACATAAAACTTGTAGTACAGATTACAGAAGTGTAGAATTTACCTGAAAGCTGAACATCTCAGTGGCGATTATGGAGGGTAGTGGTCGGATCCCGCCAGAATACATAACGACAACAACTATCATCAATAGAAATGGCAGGAAGTTTGGAATGCAATAGCCGCAGAGATGAATCTTTAGACCAATGCCCAAGATGATAAAAGCTATCATCGTAACTGTGAAAGAAGTAGCTAGTAGATTCTGTAAGATGTTAATTAAATTACTTCTTACCGTTAAAGATTGATATAATGTTCAATACTAATATACCATTATTTATTTAATACCAATTATACCGCGTATATAGCTTTGCCTGCTACGAATAAAAAACACGTAAGCTACGTAAGCTCTACAAATGTAACTTTATAATTTGAGTACCTAGCGTTTGTTTGTTTGCTATACTTGTCCAATATAATATAGTACCTACATCAATATAATTTAATTAACAATGTTTAAATAGTAGAGCGTTTGTATTGGTAGAGTCACGGATAATATAATTCTGGTAGAGATAAGAAAAAGGAATAGATTCCCACAAGCTTTCAGGCGCACTGGAACTTTATTGATGAGCTTGTATTTTAGAACAGGACCATACAATAGCTTTATTCTTACCCGTCTGCCCCATTTTTCAGCGACACATATAAAGCAAAGCGAAGCGACAATCATACACGAGGGAAAGCTTATTGTTTGATATTCGGCACGTATGATATTAAAATGTCCCTCCTTTAATATAGACTCGGCGAACACTAATATTGTGAACGCTCCGTTCCACGCGTGTATCGTGAATACAACAAGACATATTAAAAAGCCCCGACGCCATGCTTTATCGCGCACTGAAAAATTATTGAAATGTTAGCTAAAAGGTAAGAAGTTGGGAGATAAAAAGCATATCGTTTCAGTAGGTACTGAGTATTACTATTAAAAGTAGATATCTAATAATTAAGAAATTACGCAAGTCACTATTGAATTACTTATGAAAGTTAAGCTTATTACCTATTATCTATTTACAAACTTTATCGCAAAAGATACTTATGATAATAAAAGTGACCTACGTATAACTTTAAAACTAATATTTGGCAAAAGCTTATGTTCATCTTCTATTCGTTTCATAAATTCAACGTCCGCTTTTACTATTGGATGGTCTTTAGTTAGACCTCTAAGAAAGGCAATGGTTTCAAGAGCGTGCTGAAATTAAAATGCAATTTGTTCATTTCGATATTAACTATTTTTACAGATCAATAATCTAGGTATGCCAGTGGGCAGTGGCGCAAACAAAATTGTTTACCTAATAACCATTATTCTATTATGAACATTTAAAAACAAATAATATTGGTATGGATTAAAATTTGGCTCTCAGGAAGTTAAATAAATAGGCGACCAATATACCTATTTAAAAAAATAATGAAAAAACTTACGTCTAATTTGTCATGTTTAACGAGATAATCCGGTGATTCGGGAATAGTTAGAAATAAAACTGCGCATATACAAGGCAACAATAGGAAGATCCACAACATTCGATAGTAATCACACGTAGCTTCTATGATAAACATTAACAAAAAACCTGAATTTTGCAAAAGCGTCGGCAATGAACCTAGTGTGGCTATTATATCATTCTGACTAATTTCCCTTAAGTATATTGTGATCACTATAAAGGTTCCACTAGCTGTGATCCCGGCTAAACATCGGGCAATAGCAAGAACTATTAGGTTCGGGAAAGCGAGTCGCATAATTATGGAAATCTGAAACAATAGCTGTTATAAACAGATGTTTGATGTTGTAGTGATCAATTTATTCAGAACATTTCCAACTAATCTACACTCACAAAATAAGTTTGTAACAGTTACTACCTATACAAATTAAGCTAGGTAGATTTAGTAATTTCGAACTTACTATTTGCGGAAACGGGGTAGCGAAAATGACCCATTTCCTACCGTAATTGTCGGCGGCATGTGAAAATGCAGGCACCATAAAAGCCGCTACAAATGAAACTAAACTCGCCAAAAACGATATAGCAGCATTGGATACTGGAGCTCCGAGAGGTGATCTTTCGGATTGTAGTTCATGCGTCACGGGCGATATCCATCCAGCTTCCATACCATATATTAAATAGTTTAGGCTTACTAAAATTTGTGCGATGAACATTATTTAGATAATAAAATTCTTTTGTTGTAAGTCTATTGAATTAGCTACTTAAATAAAGTACGGTATATCATTCAGATAGAAAGCATGGTTACAGCTCAAAAAAGTAAAACGATAGGCTTCCAACGTTCCTAAATAAACCTCGAATGAGCTACTCATATACATAATAATTATATAATAATGCTTCGATTTCATTTAAGACTGATAATTACCTAATGATGCAAAGGTCCACTGCCAGTGAGTTGTGCCTTTAGCAAGTTCTGGCGGAGGAGGTATCATTTTATTAGGTAGGTACCTTTTATCCTGTTTGAATTTCGACTACCATATATTAATACGACACATATTTGTTGTTTACCGTATGTACTGTAACAATATTTAAATATGCTGATAGTTGAAATTGCAATATCCTTTAAATTGTTTGTAATGACCAATTATGACAAGATTATAATTATTATGACAGATTAATTTCTGATTCCTCTATGGTGTGAATCATCGAGACAAACGGAGACAAACGTGGTATACGAAAGAGTTATATCTGCTGACCTTTGACATAGTACCTATTGGAATTGGGCCTGGGCTCGTTTATTTGTTTGAACGCCCTAATCTCAGGACCTACTACCTACTGGACGAATTTAAAAACTTCTTTCACTGTTGGTTGTACGTAAACGTAGTACCCGAATGGCTAAATATGAATCAAGAGCGAAGCCGGGGCGAACCGCTAGTGTAGGTACTATACAATGCAGCGAGAAGTATTGACATCAAACCCGGGTACGAAATACGAAAAATAGTTGAATAGAACTGTGTTGACTTACATAATTAATCTTCTTTCTTATATATAAAAATAAATCGCAAAATGTGTTGGTAAGCGCATAACTCGAGAACGGCTGAACCGATTTCGATAATTCTTTTTTTATTATATTCCTTGAAGTACGAGGATGGTTTTTATGTAGAGAAAACGTAAATATGTACCACGGGCGAAGCCGGGGCGGACCGCTAGTTAAGTAATAAAAACTAACAGTATGTAGTTACATTATTTAATATTTTACAGTTTTCAGGTGCAAATACCAATAATCTTCTGGTAAAATTCTATAACCGATCAGGTACCCACTTATGATTTTTTGGTGGTTTTCAGTGTAAATAATAGACAATAAAAATATAGAATGTATAAAATTTATTTACATTATACACTTAATATAAACTTGATAATGGTGGGAACGCATTTTGTTTGCTTACAACAACCTTCTTATGTTGATACGAAATGTAACCTTTTATTTTTCCATCATAGATTAGATTAGCGACGATACATTGAGTTTCTTCGGAATCCACATCCTCTTGGCCCATAATCTGAAGTGCGGCTTGAAAACTCGCAATATCAATTTGGTGCGTATTTTCAGCCAAATAAACTTTCCGGAACAAATTCCTGTATGCAGTTATTTTTAGCTTTTCCACAATCAAGTAAATTCCCGCTTTAATGAAGAACATTTCATGCTCTTCCATGACCTGGTCAATACCACGTAAATCACCATTCTTCACGGCTGACACCAAGTCCCAGAATTGAAGCAGATCATATTTTTGTAGCAAATCTTTAGCTGGCATAAAACCCAATAACATTTTAACTGGTACAAGATAAGTTAAGATGAGTCTTTTATTCTTAATGCTTTGGTAATGGCATCTTTGAAATGCAAATGATAAATATTCATCTGCCGATCTGTAGTCTGAGTCGAACATGGCTTTACGTCCTACAAAATACCTATATGTAATCTGTTGAGCTAAAGGAAAAAGGTCCTTGAATGGTGAGGAGTCTATAGCTCTTATAAGAGGTTTACACAAATGCAATTTGTTTATTCGAAAATAAACTTTAAGTAACTGGTTCACAAGGTTCAACATTCCTAATCTCTTTGTATCTTCATCTGATGTTCTATTATCAGCTGCACATACTCGGAAACATGCCAGCAAACTTTCTGCAGCCTTTTCTAGAATCTTGCCATTGCTTTGAGCTGAAAATAAATAATTCATAGTATGAGCTTTTATTACATTTTTCATTCATTCATCATCAACTTTAAACAGACAATTGAAATATCAATTAAAACTCTCAAACTGCTGAACGAAACTGATGTTATTTGGTCAATGTTTAAACATTTCAAGCAAAGAAATTTCATTATTTTTACTCATAAATTTCCTTATAAATACTAGTATTCCAAAATCTAATAGTGTAATATATCACACTACTTTTTCACATGATAACTTATAAGCTGTGCAAGTTAACATTAAAATTTTTTGTGTCAGAGTTATTTAAATTCAAAAATACAGATAATAAATTGTACTTACGATCACGCATCTCTGCTTTTTGTGCAACTAGCCTTAGATCCAAACAGACTGTGTACATGAGTGGTAAGGTCCAATTCTCCTCTTTCTGGGCATGTAACAGCTTGACCACAGCAGCAACACATTGACTCTGGTGGCTATATGCTGCCATATAATCATGTTGGAAGAGTGCCTAGAATAGACAAGATTTTTGAAGTAAAACTTCTTTATCGGGGTTGGACAAAAATTTAGTGTAACATTTTTGTGTTACGCCGTACGTGTGACATTTTTGCGTTACGCCGTACGCGTGACATTTTTGCGTTACGCCGTACGCGTGACATTTTTGCGTTACGCCATACTCGTGACATTATTAAGGTCATAAAGAAGTTTCACTTCTTACGTGTGTACTCTAGTACACGCATACATTTTTTGTTCATTTCCATATTACAAAGGACTTATTATTATAGTTAGTTCATATTATATAGAGTCCATGGTTAATATAAAAAGCATTTCGTATTATTAGCTCACTCTTGGGAGCGGGTTCTGCATGTTAACACAAAAAAAATTACATCAGAATGAAAAATGAATTAATTTCCCGTGTCATCTTGCAAATTAATTATAATAAATTGATTAAGATCTTGACAGTTTTATTGATATACTGAATAGCACTCTAGTATTGCATTATATGTATATTTTTATTACCTGAACACACAACAGGTGGCAGATAATTATTTCGTCGAGAGGCGCTACACAATTACCGTCAACAATTGCGGCTACATCACTGGAGCGAAGGTTTCTGTTTGTGATGTGTTCATCCCTCAAAGATAAAAGGCGAGCTAAATTAATTCCGTTAGCTGTCCTAAACATACGCTCAACGTATTGTATGTACTGATTTAAAGTGCCGGTTGCCATTTTTAGGTTGGCTACTCAATTCTTGTTATAAATTTCGCGCTGAACTTCCTCCGATATTAATTAGTTTAGTAAGACTTCTATGTCATTGAAATAACAGAATATTTTGCTTATTTTAGGAAATCATTATATCGTTTGAAAATAAACAATACATTTAAAATGTCAAATTTAAAACATGAGCTGTCAATCGTCACTGTCAGTTGCTTTTTTTTCCTTTTTTTGGCAATAAGTTTGAAGTATGAATTACTATTTGCCAGTAGAAGGCTGTGGTAAAAGGTAAGGAATTAATGATCTAAGGTAAGGAAACATTGGGAAACATAATCTGTGATTATCTACTTTCTTTAGGCCGCCTATCCATCTGCAAGAAAACTTCCGCAAGAAATGTCCGATAGTCTGTCTGACAGCAGCTTTCAAGTCTAATTCCGCGTTTCCATTGGTTTCCACCTGCAAGTAGACTTGCAAGTTGCTGTCAGATAGACTGTCGGACATTTCTGGCTAACGGATGAGACTGAAAAAGGTGGCAAATTCTAAAAATAAACGTATGGCAACTTAGGTTATAGTTGCAGATTCTGTGATAAAATTCAAGTTAATCTAAAATTTCGAGACTTACATTGTAATCTTTTTTGTTTGTTTGTTTATGGTATAAAATAACCAATAATATTGATTATTGGAACACAACCGTAGAGCATGTGTGTATAGGCAAATTTTATTCATTTTTGTGATTTTTATGCACTCTTCACGAGAACACAAATCATAAGGCTACTTGCAGTTGGAAACGCGCTTAGATCATTAAGTAATGGATGGAGTACGCCTGTGGAGTACGCTGGCAAATGTTCTAACTAAACTTTCTGCTGATTTTGGTGCGGGGAGGGTAACTCACACTATTGAAACACAATCACACATTCACAAAAATAATTTGTGTCACGAAAGTCGTAAAAATTTACGACCTCTTAAGCGACGAGTTTATAAATTCAACTCTATCCCTAAGTTCAGAAAGATTAAATTTGTATTTCAATCCAAGTTGTCTCGTGGGGAGTGCGGTTCAATATCGCGTTCTAAATTCAACTTTATAACTTAGATCATAAAGATTAAATTTTTATTTCTTTAAAAGATAGTCTCGTAAGGAATGCGGTTCATTATCGCGTTTTAAATTCAACTTTATCTCTTAGTTCATAAAGATTAAATTTGTATATTTTCTTTCCATGATAGTCTCGTGGGGCCGCATCAATGATCGAGTAAACATGACTCGATTATTTGTCTTGATCATATCGCTAAACGATACATCGACGATTATTAGAAATTGCATTTAATTATAAATGTACGTTAAAAAAAATAAAAAAATATACACAAATGAAAGGTTATTCCATCTTTTTTAATATTCGACATGTTTGAATTGCTTCTGCAAGACTTGACAGTGCAATACGGCATTTTTAGCGGAGCACTCGCAGACGTCCTTTCGATGTTTTACGAATACGCAGAGTGTTTGTAATCGATTACGCAAGTAGTTTTTATGAAAGCATAAGATTTTTCGATGAGAATAATCTTATACCTCGGCAAAAGGGGAAACGCCTGCGAGTGTTATCCATTACTTAATGATCTAAGGAAACGCGGAATTAGACTTGCAAGCTGCTGTCAGACAGACTGTCGTACATTTCTTGCGGAAGTTTTCTTGCAGATGGATAGGCGGCCTAATACTGACAACAAAATATTTTAATTCGTTATCTGTTCCGATTCTTTGTCATTAATTGACATTCAGTGTCAACTGTCATCGTCATGTGTTATCTCAGAACAAAGTGTGTTATTTTAGCTGTAGCTGTGAACTGTAGTTTGCGAGGTTAAAAAAAGTTTAATAATAACGATTTCAAATAAAAATTTAAGCAAAATGGAAGAAAATGTTGCTTTAGATTCAAAGAAACAGAAAGACTTCGTGAAGTCTGTTAAAGGAATCAAAAAACTGATTAAGGTAAGAATTGTTTGTATTTTTTGCGGCGTGATATTTGTATTGATTATAACATAATAGCACGTTTTATTTACAGAAACAAAGTAACAAAGAGAAACAAATTACTAAGCCAGAGTCTAAGCCCATTAAAAAAGGGAAGATATCAAAGAGGAAACGTAGTCCCAGAGGGCTCGTGTATTTAGGACATATCCCACATGGATTTTATGAGGTTATAATTTATTTTAATATAAGTAAATAATGCTTTTTAATATTTTTCGTTTCGTTTAGAAGCCGGTGCAGATATCCTTTGTATATAATTATGAATACATAACAGTAGTGTTTGTGGTTAGCGATCACTGAATATGGAACAACTTATGTTAAATAAAAAAAAAGACGTGTGGCACTCGGGGACTGCCGCGGTAAAGCTATTCAATTTCTGGATTCGGTCCCCGCGCTCAAGGCCCGCGATAGAAGCTATGCAATAGCTTAAAATAAAAATAAAATGTAGTTACATAGATATTTAATTAGATGAATAACTGGCATTGTTTAAACTTGGAATTATGCTATAGTACGAGGCCTATCCCTAACTGACCTTTAAATATAATATTTTAATATTCTACAGAATGAAATGACCCAGTACTTCAGACAGTTTGGTATGGTTACCAATGCAAGAGTAATTCGTTCCCCAAGAACTGGCAACTCGAAAGGTTATGCATTCGTAGAATTTAAAGACCCCGCCGTTGCTCAGGTTGTTGCTGAAACAATGAACAATTATTTAATGGGGAAAAGATTAATAAAAGGTAAGATAAGATTAATTTTTACTTATTCGTTAAATTATAGTTTGTATTCACAAACAAAGTAATGTACACACGAATAAGCTGTGTTTCTCAAGAAATAAACAGTTTTCTTTCAAGCAGTTTTGTGTTTCAAATTTGATAATGATAATGTTTTGTATGCCTCTTGATGCATTTATGTTGTTAGCTTGCCACATAAAAATATATTGCTGAATATATTTATAAACAGGGCTCATAATATATTATTTACTTGCTGTTTAATTCATTGAAAATTCTAGTGATAATAATATTTAGTTTTATTTCATTTTCAGCTGCATATATTCCTCCAGAAAAACAAAAGAGATTTGCAAAGAGGAAACACTGGTCTTTCGAAAATAATCCTAGTGTACAAAATAGGAAAAAACACAAAAAGGTAAAATCACATAGTGAATTTAGTAAATGGTTTTTTATTTAAATCAATTACATAACTTATACAATTTTTTGTTGTATTATTCTGGTTATATATGACAATGAATTGCTTATAATTAACGTAACGGCACCAGTCTTGTACAGATTAAGGAAAAAATTGAAGTTTTTTGCAAATTTCTCGTAGGTTTTTTAACTTTATTAGATATTGTTTAGTTATACCTTTAGTTCAATGTTAGTTTAACGTAACCAATGTTAGAAAAAAGAATACAATGCATAAATAATGAAGTTATTTATAAATTAAAAAAACACTTTTTTGCACCAGTGTTGGACAGTGAAAAATCTAATGATGGACACCCCGTTTTGGACAACATCCAGTTATGAACACCCATTTATGGACTGTACCTAATGTCGTTTCTCCAGTTATTTACACTTGGAGAAGACTTGTAGTAGTTATCAATAGAATCTTGAAAATGATGATTGGAATACAATAAATCGGGGATGTATTTATAAAAAATAGTACTTATAACAGTCTTAATTTCCATTTTCTAGGCAAAAATTGGACAAATGCATCGTTAAATACGAGTTATGTCCGTTAAGAAACACCAATATGGTTTTTTTTCTCAATAAGTCAGGGATGAAAAATATAACTAAAAAAAGTACTGCCATTCCATCCATTTTGGGACTTCTTCTTCTTCTTCGTCATATCACTATAGGGGGGTAGATGTTACCCGCGTCACGATGCTCCGCCATATCTCTCTGTTTCCTGGCATTCCGCTACACTCGTGAAGTGAATCGCCAATCTGAATCCGCCAGCAGCCTTAATCTGATCGGTCCATCGATATGGATTCCAAATTGTAGCACGAGGCAAAAAGCTTTTTTTAAACTGTTGTCAAGATGGTGTGGATGAAATTTAAGCGTGTGTGCTATATGGTGGTGGAATTTAGCAGCTGACAACGATCCAAACAGTTCATTAGAGAACTCTCTATGATAGATGCGTTACAATACGCATAAGTATGCGACTTCTCTACGCAGTGATAGAGAATGAAGCCGAGAACGAGTCGCACAGCACATAATGACCCATTGTTCTAAAATATATTCTTCATGTTTAGATAGATACCTAGTTCACTCTAAAAGTTTTGCGTTACTGGCCACCCATAAATGTTTGAATTTCGAATGTTATTTTTTTTTAACATATGAAGTCTCATTAGTAGAAGAAAAAAAAAAACGGGAAGCGCTTGTCAATTGTTTTTTATCCCAAGTTGAAGTTCATTGTCCGTAGCAAAAATGGAACTTACACGAAAAGATTTTAGGGCGATGATTTTTTATGATTTTAAAAGTTCGCTTTCTCCACAAGATTGCACTGCTCGCCTTCAAAATGCTTTTGAGAGGGAAGCACCACATTTGAGCACTGTAAGGCGTTGGTATGTTGAATTTCATCGCGGCCGTGTTTCTCTCTATGATGAAATTCGTGAAGGTCGACCCACAACTGCGATCACGGAGGAAAATTTGGCTACCGTCAGACAACTAATTGAAGAAAATCGCCGTATCACTTATGAGGAGATTCGAGGACATTTGGGGATTGGTATGAGCCAAATTCGGAAAATTTTACAAGAACATTTAAAAGTTAGGAAGCTTTGTTGTCGGTGGATCCCTCACGAACTCACTCCAGAACAAAAACGGCATCGAGTAGATTGGTGTAAGGAAATGCTATTTAAGTACAATCACGGACGTTCTAATGCTGTGTATGACATCGTGACAGGAGATGAAACATGGATATATTGTTATTCTCCAGAAAGAAAGCAGCAATCTTCTGTATGGGTGTTTGAAAGTGACAGCAAACCAACAAAATTGAGGCAGGCGAGAAGCGTCGGCAAACAAATGATTGCGTTTTTTTTCTCCAAGACGGGTCCTGTCTGCACTATCCCACTTGAGCAACAAAAGACCGTTAATGCTGAGTGGTACACCACTATTTGTTTGCCCAATGTCTTTGAAAAAATAAGGGAAAAACGACCTAGATGTCGCATCTTGTTGCACCATGACAATGCTTCGGCGCACACCGCGAAGAAAACAAAGTCATTTTTGGTTTCTGAAAACATAGCGCTCGTGACCCATCCAGCACACAGTCCAGACCTAGCACCGTGCGATTTCTTTGTATTCCCAAAAATTAAAGATTTAATGAGAGGTTCGACATTTACGGGGCCAGAAGAGGCAGTGATTGCTTTCAAACATCATGTAGAAAACATACCATCGGACCAATGGTCCTCATGTTTCCAGAAATGGTTGAACGAATGAAAAAGTGTTTAAAATGTAACGGAGAATACTTTGAAAAGCAGTAAATATAATATTATAAAAATAAATTGTTTTATTTATAAATTACGCAAAACTTTCAGAGTGGCCCACGTATTATGTTGTTGGACCCATTAGTGTAATTTTAACAAAAAATATCAATGTCCATTATAGGAACCAAAGCAAATCCAGTCATGGACAATTGTTGTACAATATTGGAACCCTTTGTTTGAAATGGTCGTGATAGGTATATTATTAATCAGAAAGAAAAGACAATACAGAAAAGCGCATGTAATTAATACCTTTAAAAAAAAGTTTATTTTCGACATATGTCCATAAATGGATATATCCATAGAATTAAATCCAGATATGGACACTGATGTATTTTATTTAAACAACATAACCTATCATGATACTAAATCGTGTAATATTTCGTACACTTAACTACTATAAATAAAAGTAATATCAAATTTTGCTGACATTTATACAAAAATTCTTATAACCAAAATTGTGTCCTCACTTCCTTAAGGATTTTCTTAGTAAAAACGGATTTCTTCGAAACGAGTCGCAGCATCTAAACATAACGTTCTGCCATCTTCAAACATTTTGGCCGAATAAGATGAAATGTCGTATTTTGATAGCTTATGAACCAAACTTTTATTTTAAGTATTGCCAAATGATATAACGTTAATTTTGATCTTAATATTTAAATTTAATATTTATTTTGTCCATTACTGGATGCTTGTCCACGACTGGTGCCGTTACTATAACATTTTTTTTTATTTATAGGAACACAATGCTGAAAAATCAGAAGATAAAGATCTACAAATGGCTAGGAATATGCTTTCAACGTAAGTATGAAAAGTTGTATAAATTGCATACTTAACTAGGTTTCCACACCTGTTCTTAATAGCCAGAGCTAGAGCTAAAAAGAAAATCTTTATTAGGCTATATTATGTTCAAAATGTACAAATTACATACAGTGTTATTAATTACTAGCGGTCCGCCCCGGCTTCGCCCGTGGTACATATTTCGCAATAAAAGGTACCCTATGTTCTTTCTCAGGGTCTAAAGATTATCTGTGCCAAATTTCATCAAAATCGGTCTAGTAGTTTAAGCGTGAAAACCATACATACATACAAACCTTTCCTCTTTATAATATTAGTATAGATTCTTGATTGTTATATTTTTATTAATTAGAATTTTTGAAGGTTTTATAAAAAATGTTTTTTACAGCCTTAACAAAACGAAAAAGAAGTTGAAAGAAATGGGTATAGACTATGATTTCTTTACGCCAGTAGATATTCCAGAAGGTATAGAATTAAAAAAAGATGATCAAAGTCCAAAAAAGGCAAATACTAATGAGAAGAAACCTATTGTTAAGAAAGAAGGTAAAAAAGAAAAGGTTGACAAGAAAAAGGTAAAAGTGGAAGAAACAAAACCTGCAAAGAAGATTATAGAAACAAAAATAGTTGATAAGAAAACTAAAAAGGAAAAACCTAATAAAAGTGAACAGACAATTAAAACTGACGTCAAAGATAAGAAAGAAGTTAAAAAAGGTGACCTAAAGCAAAAGGCAAGCAAGGCAACTAAAAGTGATGATGCTGTGCAAAAACAGAAAAGACAAAGTTTGAAAGATTCTAATGTTAAATTATTGGAAGATTTTATCAACATTCAAGAAGATGATGGTGACAGTGATGGTTCTTTAGAGTTTGATTCTGATGAATTTGAGAAAGCAATGGGTGAAGATGACTCTGCTGGGTCTAGTGATGAAAGTGATGAACCTTTGGACAGTGAGGTTACCTCCGATGAGGAAGAAGAAAAGGAAGAAAAGTAAGTGTTTTATTTTTAATTGATTATATTTATTATAGTCAAGACTTTTCCTGAAAACACTTCTTTTATTTTACTGAACACTATACATTTCAATCAAGCTAAAGTTCTCATTACTTTCAGTGTTAAATATTATATATTTCTAAGTATGTTTCTTCCAAAAAGTGGTTTTAGTTTGATGAAGATATTTTCATAGATAATTATTTACTCAATGTTCGGAACATAATTTCCAAAGTGAAGCCAGAATCCCTAGGGAATCTAGATTTTGACCCACAATAATTTATTTTCTGTTTATTTTGCGTGGTACCTGTATTAATTTATGTTATTTGTTTTCAGGGTACAAAAAATTGTACAAGCTAAACCGAAACCTGTGGTAGCTATTAAGAAAGCAAAAAAACAAAGTAAGTGGTTTATATCATAGTGAATTTAAAATTACCCTAATAAATTTATGGAAAATCATTTTTATCTTTTAAATTATATTATAGAATAACTTTACATAGCAACTCTATTATCTTTATTAGGAAAAATCTGAAAATATGTACTGACCTTATTTTTTTTTTCAGAAAATGTTGTACCACCTAAGAAAGGAAAGTTCGAAAAGCAAACTAACAAGAAAACATTGAATAAAGTGATAAAGAAGAAAAAATAAAATTCTTTAATACTGTAATATTTTGTTTTATTTATTTGTACTTGCCTGCCACTCTCTACTCTGGTATATGCTCTAAGCTGGTTCCATGCAATCATATTATAAGTAGAAAGGTGATTTCAGTTGTCTTGTTTTACCTCAATATAATTTGATCAGATGATTGATAATAATTTAATCATGTTGTCTTACTCTTCTATAATCGTGTATGTGCGGTCCTATGGTGCGGTCACTGTACGGCAGTATTTGAATTTTCGAATGTTGTGTTGGTCACTTATTTACATATTATTTACTGAATGGAGCCATTGCCATGGCCCATGGGTGAAAAATAGATTCTTAAATATTTGAAGCATCTATCAAGTCCAAATTAAACAATTTATAAGCCTGACTACACAGACATACATAGTGTTAAACCCACTACCACAATTCCAACCAGTAATACTAAATACCTTTCAAAGCAGGAAATAATTGTGTTGTCAGATAATATTGGTCAGGGATTTGGCGCTATGCTCAACAACTTAGGGCTTAAAGTTACTAATGTTTGTACGCCTAACAGTTCATTTAAATATATAATCAAATCACTGGATCATTTCAGCTTTAATAAGAATAATATTGTAATTATATTATATGGGGACAGTTTAAATATAAATAATAAGGATATTGATGTAGGATTAAAAAAAATGTTAGATATTAGTAGTAAGACTAAATGTAAATTTATGTTGTGTACCTTGCCATACCTACCTGGTTTGACACAAGAACAAAATAGATTAATTTATAATATGAATTTAAAATTGTATAACCTAACAAATCATCATCGTGATGCATTTATTTACTTTGACATTAACTCATGTATTAAATCTTTTACTTTGACAAAGAATACAGTGTATCTGCCATATAGATATAAGCGTGAACTTGCTATGTTAATAGCATATAATATTAACCAGTCTGGTACATGTTCGGTATCAGACCATCGATCTACTATAATTTTATGTAGTAGTAATTTTATACATCAACCTAGATTAAGTGTAGACAGACAATCTAGCCCTAAGCTAGATTTAAACTAGTATATAAGACAACAGCTAAGCAGTGTTTTTCCATTGTGCATCAAAATATTCAAGGCTTGGCTAGCAAATTGTTAGAAATAGAATTGTTTCTGAATGATAACAATATTAAAATATTTTGTGTAACAGAACATTGGCTTAAACAATGTCAGTCGTTAGTAAATATTGAAAATTACAAATTAAAAAGTATATACTTTAGGACACAGGCTATTCACGGAGGTTCTGTTATTTTTGTACATGATAGTGTAAAATGTAAAGAACGAACTGACATTGTTAGTCTTTCTGTAGAACGGACCATTGAACTGTCCTGTGTGGAGCTGGAGCGTTATATTATTGTTTGCGTTTATAGACCCCCTTCCAGTGACTATAATATGTTTGAGACAGTCATGGAAGAAATATTAAAGCGTCTAAGCAGGAGTAAAAAAAAAGTTATAGTATGTGGTGATTTTAATATTGATTTACTTTTACAAACACAAACGGCTACACGAATTGTTAATTTGTTTCAGTCATTTAATCTATATAAACTTTTTAACGAACCCACACGAATTACACCTACTTCTGCAACTTGTATTGATAATATATACTGTGACTGCATCTGTTTAGAGAAAAATATTCTCAATACATTGACTTCGGATCACTGTGGCCAGAAAGTAGTTTTTGAATGGGATTGCATACCTACATTTAAAAGGATTAATGTTAGGCCTATAACTAAAAAAGGCATTAATAAATTTAGGAATAATATTAATAAAAACCTGCCCGTACTAAATGATCAATCCTATCCTAATAGTCCTTGTGAAATGTTTAAAAATCTTTTTAATTTAGTACATAAAGAATTTGAAAAAATATTTAAAGTTAAATCTTTAAATATTACCAAGGATTTACCATTTAGTAAATGGGCGACAGCTAGTATACATAGGTGCAGGAACATTCTTTATGAATTATATGGTATGAAGCAATATAATAAAGACCCATCTTTTCTTAGTTATGTTAGAAATTACTCAAAAAAATTTTTAAAAAAGTTTGTTTCACTGCAAAGCGTTTGTATATCAAAGAAAAAATACGCGACTCTGATAATAAAGTTAAAACAGTTTGGTCAATTAGGTGAAATGGGTAAAAGCAAATCAAGTAATACCATAAAACTTGTAAATAATGACAGGGTTATTGACAAAAGTGCTGATGTTGCGCTTGCTTTTGAAGAATTCTTCAGTAGTGTCCCTGCTACTATTACTAATAGTTTAAATTCGTCTTCAGCACTTGCAGAGACCTTTTTGAGGGACCATGTTGCGGAGTGCAGTACATTATTTGAATTACGACACGTAACTGCTAATGATATTGTTACTGCCTTTAAGACGCTTAATCTTAAAAATACTTGTGATCTTTGGGGAATGTCCGTAAATTTAGTTAATAATATAATAGAAAATATTGCGAAAAATTTAGCTTCCATATTTAATAAGTGTTGTGACTATGGTACATTTCCTAATTTACTAAAGCTTAGTAAAGTTATACCTTTATTTAAGAAGGGCGATCAAGAAGACTGTAACAATTATAGACCTATCTCTATTTTACCAACATTAAGTAAGGTATTCGAGAAGTTAATATTAAACCAATTGAGTAGTCATTTTGCAAATAATAATTTACTGCACACCAAACAGTTTGGTTTCACAAAGGGGCGCTCAACCACAGATGCTGGAGTTGCACTTCTAACACATATATATAAGGCATGGGAAAACTCAAAAAATGCTCTAGGGATATTTTGTGACCTCTCCAAGGCATTTGACTGCGTTGAACATTGTACTTTGTTACGTAAACTTAATCACTATGGAATTAAAGGAAAAGCCCAGAACCTCATAGCGTCATACCTGCATGATAGGATACAGACTGTAGTTGTTAATGGAGAACGTTCTAGCGGTGCGTCAATTAACATTGGTGTTCCACAGGGGTCAATTTTAGGTCCCTTCTTGTTCTTGGTATATATCAATGATCTTCCCTATTATTTGCAGGATAGGTGTGAAATAGTTCTGTTTGCAGATGATACCTCATTAATTTTTAATGTGGATAGGCATGACCCAAATGTTGACGAAGTGAACAGTGCTCTTTTACACATATCTGAATGGTTTACTGCCAATAATTTATTATTAAATGCCAAAAAAACCACTTGTGTTGAATTTTTACTTCCTAATGTAAAAAAGTTGAACAGAGATATTACCTTGAACGGGGAGGTATTGCATCCTACTGAGTCTACTGTATTTCTAGGGTTAACATTGGACGAGAAACTACAGTGGGGAGCCCATGTCAACACCGCTGCAGGTAAGCTCAGTTCTGCTGCATATGCAGTCCGAAAAATAAGGCATCTCACCGATGAAGATACGGCCAGATTGGTTTATTTCAGCTACTTTCATAGCATTATGTCCTATGGAATTCTACTGTGGGGCAGGGCTGCAGATATAGAAACTATATTTATCTTACAGAAAAGAGCCATTCGCTCTATATATAATTTACGTGCTCGGGACTCACTAAGAGATCATTTTAAGAATACTGGTATCCTTACTGTACCATCACAGTATATATTTAATAATATTTTGCATGTACACAAAAGCTCTGACTTACACACAAGAGTAGGAGATAGACACGATTATGGCACAAGGAACAAGAATAGAATTGAAATGCCATTTTTCCGATTAGCTAAAGTTAAAAATTCATTTATGGGTCAAGGTATACGCTTATACAATAGAATTCCTCATAATATTAAAGAGTTTAGTAGTACTAAATTTAAAACTTACATAAAAAATGTACTAGTTCAGAGAGCGTACTACAGTATTCAGGAATATATGGACGATAAAGACCCATGGAGGGTTGTCGCGTAAAAACCACAGGACAGTTCTTTGGCATATTATGTAGTTAGGTAGATATAAGTTACATATTATGTAAATTTATTGACATTATTTAAAAGAGCAACTATGGAGTTTCTTGCCGATTCTTCTCCATAGATACTGCTTTCCGAATCGGTGGTAAATGTTAAAATACTATGTAATGACGATTCGAAAGTGCTACTAAATAGTAGTCTAATTGAATAAATGAATGTTTGAGTTTGAGTTTGAGTTTATATATAACTTGATTTTCGCTCGCGGCTTCGCCCACGTTTTCAAAGAAAAACCTGCATAGTTCCCGTTCCCGTTTGATTTCCAGGATAAAACCTATCCTGTGTTAATCCAAGTTAGTCTCTATCTATATCTGTGCAAATTTCATTGTAATCGGTTCAGTAGTTTTGTCATGAAAGAGTAACAAACACACACAGTTATATATACACATACATAATATGAATATTAGTAGGATAGGATAGGATTGTAAAGGCTTAAAAATGTATTGAAATAAAACAAGAATAGTGCAGGTACACTTTTATTTACTTTGTAAAACATCTAATAGAATATTTAGCTAAAGAATAGGTATTAGCTATTTTTTTCTTAAGTTTTTCACTATTAGGTACATTAAAATATTAATAAGACATTTAAAAATTTGTAAACATACAATTTTCTAATAAAATATATTATGACATCACCTTCATAACATAGTTAGGTACTATCTTAAAAATTATTTATTGCTAAATTAAATTTTTGTCAGCCTTCCTTTCGTGTAATATTTTAATGGTTATATATATTTATTATTTATATAAAAATTCTATAAAACAAAGCAAATGATTTTGTTAAGTCAGAAATAAATAAATAAAATGCGCATTTATGGTAACTTGTTGCATATGAAGATGATGCCTGTGATAAATACCACATGTACATAGAGAAGTCACATCTAACACCAATATAGGTTTGAATTAGCTAATATTGCTTCCACTAGAAGTAGGTACTACATAATTATCTAAAAACACGGTAGATAAACGATAGTATTAAATTCTCTTATACAACTTTGAGTCAAACAACCTTTTAGTATTCTACCAACATTGCAAATAAAACCAGATTTATAAATTATGCCCACTGATCAAAAAAACATTTTTATTATTTTTCTCTTATTCTACCACAGACCTACCATTTTTTCGTATATGAACTATTCTGAAGTAAAGAAATATTAGAAAGTATTACTAAAAGAAGATATACACATAGTCAGATATAGTACGACAACATGGTAATATAATATGATCTCCTTTATACAACTAGACTCACCTATCGCCTATTATAAGGTTTTAAAAAGTATCCCTTGGTGTATATAAAGTATTCATTCAAATTGACATCTTATTTCGTGGAAATTTTGTTCCAAGTCTATTGTCATTATAAAATTGACTTCATTACGCGGAGGCAGACTTTTGCTTTGGACTATTTTTAGCGTGATAGTGAGTCTAATAGTTTAATGAACATCAAATCAAGTTCTCATATAAAACCAGCCATATAAAGATGATTGATCAAAATAATGTATTTGATTAGGGCAATGATGTGCAAACAGTTTTCAGTTTTGATTTTAACTTAACATTGATCAGCATTTATTTGAATAATACTAGAATACTGCACATTAATAACTATGTCTAAGGGTTCATACGCACTATGCGGGTAGCCGCATTACGGGTAGCCGTCCGGCTGACCGCAGGATGCGGTTGCGAATGCGGCCAGCCGGACGGCTACCCGCAATGCGGCTACCCGCATAGTGCGTATACGCTCTAAGAGCGTATACGCATTGCGATGCGATGCGGCTACCGCAGACCGCATAGTGCGCATAGAAATGAATATTACGTACATAATTGTGCATGCGGTCAGCCGGACGGCTACCCGCAATGCGGCTACCCGCATAGTGCGTATACGCTCTAAAACTTAAGCCTCTACTTAAAAATAACTTTTAAAAAGTAAAATAAACATAACTAAGTTGTCTTCTCTCTTAAAGAATAATTAAATAACGCGAATTTAAATTGAGGTATGAACTGTTATTTAACATTTAAGGAATTTTAAGCTTCTATAAAAAAAATATGTACTTAACGCATTTAAGATCAACACATTATGAGAGATTGCTTTAAATTTTCCAATTAAATGAAATGATAATATGATTGCAGATTTCCTTACTTAATCACAAAATTTGTTTCATAAACAAAAATTTAGTAATAGAATATAATATTATTATAGGTATTACATTATTTTTCAGGATTAGGCATCCAGTTGGCAAAAAATTGTTTTATTAATATCAAGACACAAATTATAATATGTTAGGAACATATTATAATTTGTGTCTTGTAATTTCACATTATGCTTTCAGCATTTATAATGAATTGGATTTGACAATTTATGATTTGAAAAAATACACATATTATTATGGACACATCACATGCAATAAATTATTTTATATTTTTAATCGAAATCTAGCAAAATTTTGCTTATCTAGAAGACATCTTGAAAATATGTCTTTTTGGCTTTGATAACCTATTTTAGAAAAAACATCAATTTTTATGACTACATTAATGTATTCGTGCGTACAAACCAGGAATGTCTTAATCGTCTTCTGGTTCATCAATTTTGACGATAACTGGTCGCTCATCCTCTTCATCATTATCAAGTCCCGTAAAGTCCCACTGTAGTTTGTCTGTCAAATTCTCTTTGAATCGTTCAATCAAAGTGAGAAGACGTCCATCCACTTTGCTCACATACGCCGTTCTGAAGAACTCCCTGAGTTTCTTGTAAACTAGATTCTTATTCATGACAATATCAGCCAGAAAGTCTTCCGGCATTTCTTCAATCTGTATTTCAAGTGTGCGTATGAAGTGAAAGAATACCGTGCGGTATTTGTGTATGGCGTCGTCACAGGAGCACATCAGGATGACGAGATTCTTCCAATGTTCAAATGCTTCTAAGGAATGTCCGATGAGGAAGCATAAGTATGCAAATTGCAGCTCCCCAATTATGTGTAATGGTCTGTCAATTCAAAATAAAAATACTGCTGTAAAGGTAAGTTATCACGATTTCTGTCTCCAATAATATCAGTAACTATCTTACATTTCTAAGTTAAATATCTAGATTCTAGAGAATAATTTATGATAAAAATCAAATATAAAATGATACTTACTCAACTTGTTGAGCAATCATAAGCTCAAGTGTGTATGACTGGTCTAAATAATGTTTGGTAATTTCTTCAGGTGTGGACCCAGGTGGGTATTTATCCCGAGGTATTTCTGTAAATCTCATTGCCGCTCCTGGAAATATTAAAAATTGCCTATTTTAGATAATTAGAAAAATGACACAATACACTACATTCAAACATTTAGAACTAAATCATAAATGAAAGTATTATTTTAAAAAAATATTTGTTATTCGGCAAAGTTATTCGACAAATGTTATTTGGCAAATATTATCATTAAAATATGTAATAATAGGTACATACAGTTAATGTAAATTTGAAATCATATTATTAAAAAATTCACCCTTTTCTACAAATCTTACCAGGGGCAGGTTTTAAGTTTGGCAACATAGCTTCTTCACGTTCTGCAGCTGTGACTCTTTTGGCTTTTTTAGCATCTGACTGACCAGCCATTTTATCATCCTGTTCCTCTGTCGACTCATTCATATCTTCAATTGGTTCTGTGATCTCAATTCTTGGTGATTTCACTCCCCTTGGTCGTTCTGCGTCAGGTGTAGATAGCAGTTCCACTGATGCTCTGATCAATCCACTTTCTGGTGATAGTCTTTGTGCAAGATCCTCTGAAAGTATATGGATTTTATAAGGTAAGAAAATTTTATGTTACATATATTCTAAGTTATGGTTATATTTATATATGAGTTAAAATGTTATTGATATATTCAACAGAGATATTAATAATAATTTGGGAACTTTTGATTATGTATTTCCTAACAAACACTTACTAATAGCATTAGATTAGCAATTACAATCTAAAAGATTTTATGAGGTAAGCTAGTTAATATTACCTGTGACTTGTGATGACAGTAATTTCCATTTCTGCCAAATTTCATATGGATATGGTGCTAAATGTCTATCCAAATTGAGCAAGTTATCTTTCAAACGTTGAATGCTCTCTTCAGTAACTTCATCTTTACTTATGTCTTCATTGTTTTTATCCCACAATTTGACCAGGAATTCCTTTTTTTGAAAGTAATGCATGAATCCAGATCTAAAAATAATACAAAAATTTATTGTAATGTAAATAGATTAAAGATATTCATTGAAATCTTATTCTTACTTTTCACTACTTTATAAAGTTGAGGTATCTCATAATGTGTAAGGTGAAATCATTTTCAAAATAATTATAGTCATAGATATTACGTACACAGCTTAATATAGAGTAAATTGTAATGTTTTTAATACTTGTATGTACTCATATTAAGAATCAAAAGTTCATTTTCATTATTTAGCTACCTTGGTGAAACATCGCCAGTCCCTTTGCTAACAGCAGAATAGTGAATGTAATGTAAGCCGGGCGGAATCATTTTTATTCCGCGAAAATCCTCTTCAGTATTCCAGCATTGCATATCAATTCCAAATTGCGTCTCTTCAGGCACTCCAAGGAAAACGAAGGTTCCTCCGTCTACAAGGAGCTTCTTAGCTGTTTCTTGATCCATTTTGCACTGCCAGGCTTTGGCGCTTGTCAATAATTTGTGTTAAAAATAAAACAAATCAATATGTTTACATTGCTATTTACTTCAAGCGAGGTGATCGATGGGTGAGAATGTAGACCTTTGTGTCAGGCGTCAGCTGTCAGTGTCATTAAAAATGAGTGCAAGTCTGTTCCACTTTCCAATATCGGAGAATAAACAATTTTTGTCTCAATTTACTCATCATTTTATTCATTTTATTTGGTTATATTAATTGTACATAGAGAGATGGAGTTTAAATAAGAAAAATTGCTACTTAGGTATATCAGATTTAATTTAGTAGACTGTAACTTAGGATAATAATTATATTTCATTTATTATTAGGGCATCGCCAGCAAAGATCGTTAGTAGCTTAGGTTAGTAGGTCAAGTAAGACATGATGCGTACCTAATAATTAATATTCGATCATTCAATTTCGATCAAACAATTATTATTAAAAAATATTATGTATGTGGTGGTAAGTTATGTACCTACTCATAATTAATAATTATTATTATTAGCACCTATTAGGTACTTTAAGATTCACACCGTTATAATTTGCATTATATTGAGACACTTTTGATTTTTAAACATGCGTGGCTTAAATCTTAATGCGAGGTAGGTACTTGCTCTTGTGGTACCTATTATCAAGACTTGCACTTAAATATCTCTCTAAAGTCTAAATAATGCACATTGTACAGTGTACATGCTTGACTTCAGCTGTTAACAATTATTCGGCTTTTAAATTATAGGCCCTGTTTTCAGCTTAACCGTAATTGCGTTTGAATAAACATGCCTGAAATATAAATTAAAACTTTATTTTATTTATTCGCTACTTTTCATTCTACTCGAGTGCCGTGCGAACATATTCCGAATATTTTCGGTTCACTGAAAAATTCCAACCGAAAGTTACGCCTGATATTTCCGAGTTACCGTCGAGTGCTTAACACAGAGCACAGGCTTTACGGTAGTGTTAACAGCACCTGATTTTTTGTTTTAGGTACAGATTTTTTTGCCTAATTATTTTTCAACAGGTGACGAATTCCTGTCTCGAGCACCACTACGCCGCGGTAGCGGTAATCATGAAATACCCTTAGTTTAGCTGTCGTATGCAATTAGTGAAATTACTAACTACATGCCTGTGAATAGGAATTGTCGGGTTGCAATATTAATTAAAAAGAGACTGAATTGTGAAAAGGTACAAAAGGTCAAAATTTCTTGCTTTTACAAAACCTTATTACTTTGTACTTGCTTAAGGATTTTTGCGAGAAATTAATTTTAATGCATTCAAATTTCAAGTGTATTCTTTATGTTAGAGGCGTGTCGGTGTCTCGCATGATGATGGGCGACATTAGGACGTCTCTGTTGATATAATCGCGCGTGAGCCCTTTTATAATTGCAATTTACCTTTAAGTAGATACCTACGTCTAAGTATGTAGACACTTTGTTAAACGTGAATTGTAAAAACGGATGCTTTCGATTTTGATACGACTGACGAATAGAGTCTCACCGTAGGACTCGCTAGGGAAATTAGGATGTAAATTTCCATTCCGCTCTTGCGAACCTATATTCACAAACTCTTTGTTTTCGTCAGAAATTTAAGGATACGCGATCTCGCGGGATCTTTGTGTCGGGATATCGAAAACATTCTATGAAAAATCGTCGATGTCGTACCTACCGTGGATATTGTTAAACGTATGAAAGGTGAAAATAAAATAGATACGTTTGTATAGGTCCACATGGGGTTTGAGCATTATTTTTGCAAAGACACCAAAGAAGTTATCGAAGCGGTGGGTTAAAATATCTCAATGATAGAAACATACCTACCTTTATTATACCTTCATAGAGTTTTCGATTCTTGCGAAGAAATATATGTCATAACAGGTCTTTAGGTATATAACCCGTGAACAAAATGATGTAAGTACATAGTTAACAATTACTGTTTAAAAGTATTTAAAATATGAATGAAGTAATAAAAAATTACTTGGTAATAGGTTTATATATATCACAAATAGGTAGGTATTAAGATGGATACTGAACATAAACTAACCGAGGCGTCCGCGTCGGTCTTACGAAGTTGCAAAAGTTTAATAGTGTTTTTGTCTCTAGAGCTTCGAGACGTGTCACATGTACCCACAGCTTATATAAAACCTTCTGTCCATATGCATTCACTGCGAATACGAATAACCGATGTAGAATTCAAGTATTGGACGATTGTAGTAAATGTTATGATAGCTAGCATATCTATTAATAATTGATTTATAGACTACAAGCCGGTATAGGAAAAAAATATGGGTCATTTGAACCACCAGGTGACCTATCTAGAACGATAGAAGAGCATAAAATAATAAGATTCAGCACTATGCCGTCACTTGTAAGCTGTCCAACTGAATGCAGATGAGAATTCGAAAGTACAGGTAGACTCGGTAAATTTTGGTCATATATTTTTGTACGGCATTCTTAACAATAATAAGAAAACGCTCAGTGCCGTACAAAAATGGTGGTCCATAAAGTCGCATAATAAAATGCAAAATTTTTTGCCCAATACATCATGAAATAAATCTATGCAAAAATCATTTCACAAATCGTTCCATCCATGAAAGTATCTATCATCTTCTTTGCACAAAAATTCCTTCATTTATCCTCAAAGTCCTCGTATAATAAAATCAATGGTTAAAGCTTGTGGCGTCGTATCAATTCTTTACAAAATTGTATTCGCATTTGTAAGGATCCTAGATTGGGGATGGAATCGGACTGAATCGGACGTAATTTAACCAATACACAACAATGTTTAGCAAGAAAGTCGGACTCCTTAGCCATCCTATACCGGGTTATTGTTTTTGTTATTGGCGCGGAGAAAATTGAATTTGTCCACAATCCACGGGATTGCAGTGCGGCGTGTGTATCTGGATCAAACAAATATTCAATTTTCCAATCTAGTTTTTACATTTTACAATAGTAAACGCCGACCGCAACAATGCAAGAGTTTCAAACGGCGATGAAAAGATTTTTTTATAGGTAAAGTAAATTTTCTGTATTTCTATGCTTTTTAAAATTAAATTTAAGATTTTTTTCAAATACCATAGAAAATGTTTTATATTGCAGATTATTAATATAATATCTACATATTATTATTATGTGGGTACCTAAATAAATTGTGATCGAGGAGGTAGAGTTTTGTACGTATGAATTAATAATTAATATCTACATAATAATATGTAATCGATTTACTTTATATAATATCCATGTCATAGTTGATTATATAATTAAATTTGATGATTTGTGAATCATTAAAAATATAATCAATAATAAGACCTTATAATATTGAACTTCGTTTGGGTAACAAGGTGCTTTGATACCGAATTTTCAAAGGTAATGTAATCTATACTAATATTATAAAGAAGAAAGGTTTGTAATTATGTATGTATGGTTTTCACGCATAAACTACTGGACCGATTTCAAAAATTCTTTCACCATTAGAAAGTTGCATCTTCACTGAGCAACATAGGCTATATTGCATTTAAAAAAAAATAGAGATCCTTACCAAAAATGCAATAATGTAACCAAATGTGTAAAAAATTTCTTAATAAAAATTCTGTCATGGTGTGCTCTGCGGAATCTATTCCTTGAAGTACGAGGATGGTTCTTCTGAAAAAAACGTAAACATGTAGGTACCACGGGCGAAGCCGGGGCGGAACGCTTGTTATTAATTATTATAAAATAAATCGCTCACGTAAAAGCACAGCTTAGGTAGAGTATAATACCTAAAGGTTAGATACACAAACAGGTAGCTGTAAAAATTCTTTTTGTAGAGTCAAAGTTATCATAAAAAATGCGGAAGCAGCGTTGCCGTTAAGTAATTAGACATTTTTTCTTTAGCAGTGGATATTTTCTTGCAAGTTATATACTTATACCTCTTACAACATCTACGTGTTCTTTTTAATTGTGCAAAAAATTTCTTTTCACCATGTTTTTTCGACTAAATTTACATTTAAAACGAATGGACTTAAAACTAACACCTAATGCTAAATTCTTTTCTGTGAAACGTGATGGAAATGTAAAAGGGGTTTGAAATAAAACTCGATCTAGTTAATTAGTGACGACGTTCGTGGAGCACTAATTGTGTCTTTTTGTTCGAGCTTTTTATTTGACACAAAAGTCAAAGTGAATGGTCTCGTTACGAGGAAAGTCTAGAGATTACTTCTTTTCTTATAAATATTCTGTACAAAAAGTTTAAACTTGGTTGAGGGTGAAAAGGCATCTTCAATTTGTTTAAAGTGATCAAGCATACGCTATAAATACATTGTTCAATTGGGATAACTTTAATTTGGAATTTATCTTTATTTTAAGACAGTTTTGCCTGTGCGGACTGTGATAGAATAGCATCTTGTTGAAAAAGGGGTCCAATCTACTATTAGAGTAAAAAAAATTCAATGTAGGTACTTGTTTTTGCCAAATCAACGTTAACGTTAAGACATAATCACAAAATATTGCTCCAAATTAGCCTGCATCTGACTATTGTCAAGTCATTCACTCGTGATGAACAAGCAAGCAACTTCATTTAGCCGTGGTTTGCTCGAGTGGCCAGCCAAAGATAGGGCACAATCCCTACTTCACTTGTAGCGCCTTTGTTCGTGAAAGCATTTTGAAATGCAGTAAAATTCAAAATTGTGCTTAGCCGTATTTATGTAAAGAATTAACCTCTTGACGTACTGTATCTCGGTATGGTATAACGATCTGATGTTGAGTGACTAGGGTAATGTATCATTGAATAATTTTTTGTTATCAGTTTTTCTGAATTATCTTCGTTTAGAAAAACTGTATGGTTAAAGTATCAAATATTAACTGAATCTGTGAGGGTAGGCTATAGGCTGATGTAGTTTTCAATAGCTTCTGTATAGACAGAAGTAAATTTCGAGTATAGACTTGAAAATGTAAGCAGTCATCTTTTCGGATTGTAATACCTGTATACCAACTGTTACACATTTAATTTTCTTTTCGGAGACGCTTAATTTAAATGTAACCGCCAATCACAGTGATTGATATATACTCAAGTATACAACTATCAATTGTTAATTTTATATACTATCAATAGTTAGGTACATAAATGGATAGATATTTCAATGTAGATTTAAAATCAATTAGATAGAGTAGTCTAACAACTACATCCATTCTAGTTAAAATAAAAGTTAGTAATAATATTTTCTATTTTTAATTCGCAGTTTCTTAAACCCATTTCTGCATATTTAATGCGTGCATTTATCACAGAAATATAAAATAAACAAAGATGACATGATAAAATGCTTGCGATGGGTCTTATCTTGCTTCCCTTCACAATAACGCTAAATCCTGTGTATTTACGATTCAAAGCACCTAAAATTAAATTGATAGGAAGAGATAAATATTCTATCTTGTACTATTTATAGTTGGTTAATAAGAAGTTAAATAAAGAGGTATTATGTGGAATAAATATAATAAAGGTCATTTAAAATTCTTTCTATTAATGTGAATTTATTAATCTTCTAATGTACTAATAGGGAGACGATATTATATATTTATTCAACATAACATTATATCATATCATTTATCATTTATCATTTATCATTATATCATTTATAATATTAGGTATGTACCTTTACTTACGAATAACGATTACAAAACTATTCATTTTCTTAAAAAATTATACCGAAGGTTTTGCAGATACCATGAGCTCATATGGCCAACATAATCTTGTTAGACTAAAGCACACTTCAAACGCTGTAGTGGACCTTTTAAGGGTGATTGCATTTACATCAATAAATGCATATTCCTTGTGATACCGACATAGAGTTAAGTTTTGAATATATATTTTATGTAATGTAATGTTAGTGCAGCAATTTTGATCATTTATAATTGCATTATAAAAATAAATAAAAAACAAACTGTAGGTACCTATTTAATGCATACTAATTACGATGAGTAGGTACCTAGTTCAACGATGTGTACCCAATGTGTGTGTAGGTATTATATAAAAAAAGTCGTTTGAAGCTTAAAGCAATTAGTTTTTAGTTAAAAAAACCCCTTTTGATAAAGCAAATAAACGGAGCAAATAGCGTGAAATTTCTAAATTGGCCACAAAAAGGCGGACTGAAGTTATGAATAACTTTCTTCCTCATCTAATTTAACTTGTAAACATTACCATTTAACCATTTCTACTCGATCCCACTAAAACGCCATTCGCTAGCTTTATTCAGAGAATTTGTGTTTTTTATTTCTCGCTTAGCTCGTTATTTCCTTCCCACTAACCCTGTTTTAGTACTGTTTACACTTCAAACGCAGTTTACTTAATAAATAAGTAATATTATCTTTTTACGCAATTGCAGCTTAAACTATTGACATAAAAATACTAAATGTAGATACTAACTACGTTTTAAATTTGTAACATTTTGAACACAGATTTTGAATATAATCTAAACCCCAAAGTCCTTTTGAATTTGATATCATATTATGAATGAAAAAATGTTCTATATGATTACGAAAGACGAAATTTTCTTTATTTAAAAGTTTAGCATACATGTTTATCCTTTCAAATTTTGAATGGTTTTTTCTAAAGGTTTTAAAAACATGCTTAAAAATGGACGAAAAATGAATTCCCTTTTCTGAACTTTTGATAGATTAGTGTACAAGAGGAATATTGGATCGAGCTTCAAAAATAGCAACATGTGACAAATGTGTCAGGAAACACGACAGTAAATTGATTAGTCCTTTGAAAGATACCGCGTTGGATGAGCCGATAATTGGGACGGGAGTTGGGACGGTCTGACGACCAAACTTCATATTCACTTATTCGCGAAGTATTTCATTATCTGCACGCGGTTATATACCAGAGTAGTTTGAGATAGAAACGAGAATCGAATGAAGTACAGGAGATTTGTTTGTAATGATCGATTTCCGTGCTTCGGAAGTCAAATTCGTGTTTAATAAACGTGAATGCCGACTACTACTTCAATTACCAGGTAGCGAACTAATGAAAAAGTTATTGGAGAATGCCATCACACAATAACGTGTCCGTTATCAAGTTATGAGATAGACTAAGAGTAAAATAGGAATAAAATATGATATTTTTTTATTTTATTTTATTTTATTTTATTAGTTTTTGTATATTAGCTAAGTGTATAAGACATTGTAGGCACTAGGCATAGGCATATAATTAACTTTTAGGCGCGCTAGGGTCTACATAACATTAGATATTCAATAATATAACTCAACTGCTTTAACAAATTTCGTGTTCGTAATAATTTCATAACATATCGAGCTTTTGAAATCGCAGTTACGCAAATTGTCCGCCGTATATATTCATACCTACCTTTGTCAATGCAGTCAGCATTTGTCCAGAACGGTAACTGCTAGTAATTGCATCCGTTCGAGACGACCTGTTCACTTCACGCCACCTTTCTAGTATCCTTGGAAGCTATACTGATTTTAATCGACTTCAAAGAGGAGCGGGTTCTTCTGAAGACATTTAAAGTATGTTTGGATAACAAGTTTTACTGTGTAAGTGGAACGTAATGTACCTAACGACGTAAATTGTTGTGTTATATTATTTCGTTGAATTGGTTTTAGAATAATTACATGTTAATGTCTTATTTTAAAATTGATAAGGGCACGAAAAATGAATACACAGCCATTGCAAGTCTACTAATGTAAAGCCCAGTAACACCCCATTGTGTTTTAAAATAGACTGCAGTTTATTCAACACCACTCCAATTCAACTTTTTTTTAAGTTTTCAATCATGCCTAGGAATCATGCCATCAAATACAAATATAATCCTTCATACTTAAATGATAAAATATTTATACTCGCAAAATTAAATGCACATCTATCTGACCCCTGTCTTGGTTTTGAAGTCGGAAAAGGGTACTATGATACGATGAAAACGTTTGACCTTTTGTCGAATATGTGATTAATAGCTTGATCAGCAGTACTTAACATTCCCATGCAACATAACACTAAAATTCCTTTTGAATTTTAAGTTCCTGCTGCTGATCAATATTTAAAATTGAAACTAAACTAGATGCATGTATGGCAAAGTCGAGTAATGAATGAAAAAGTCGAGTAAGACATTAAAATAAGTTCCTTTTTACAAATGTATTATACATACCTCTTACAACAGATCAATTACTGTTATTCATTCAGCACCAAGATCGAGCTAGGTAGGTACGCATAAATTTGCCTCACCTCACTACATTAAAATAACATACATGGCATCTACCGTTATTCAATTATTCAATAAAGGCTTACATAAATTCTATTTGATTGCCTCAGTGAGTTCTACAAATTGGCTGACCGGCCAGTAAGCGCAGTTAGCTCTTTGCCGCTGATCACCGATGTTTTGTCACCTGAATATTCCGATTCACTATGTAGACACCGCCAAAGGACGTCTAGAGCTTTCGATTACGCTTTTTGATTTTAAATTCCACTAGTGCTTTGACTTTGAAATAGAGCTGACGAGACTTTGACTAGACTACTACAAGTTAAACAAACAATTCTTGTAAATCTAATCATTGTTTATTCTGTAAGTATGTAGTGTAAATTATGAAAATTAGGGTACTACATAGATTACCTATACATTTTACAAAGAACTTTAATGTTGTATTATTATGAGATAGGTAATGATGATGATATTCATAATTTGGTTTTTACACGTTATCAGCTTCAGCATACATAATTCTCATAGTATTCGTGTAACCTGCGCCCTGTCGCCATCCTGAGACAATGATCAAGGGATCGCCAACTCGAACAAAGCCCTGTTCCATGGCCCATTTTGTACAAAAAGTCACGCGGTTATTTAGATCCGTTTGCCAGTCTACATCAGGAGCCGCTACAAATAAAAATGATACTAAAAAGAGCAGCAAAAAACTAATTTGGTAAAAATAGGTCTGGTTCTAGATTGCTTGCTTGCAATCCGTTAATGATATTAGGTCCCTTTCCATTATTACAAGTTTCTACAATAACAGTGTTCTGTACACTGCCTTTTAATACTGTCACAAGAGCAATAATTCTGTGTCGGAATGTGCTCTCTCGTTGTCGGAGTTTTTTTCCTATTTCAATTCCTTTGACAATTAGGCATTCTGTTTTAACACCTGACTTGCTGGAACCGGCTGAATTGGACTGAATTATGTGTTGGCATTTGGACCTTTGCACCCAATAAAGATATCTAAAGTGACACAGTCGTGGACAGCGTTAGTGTTATGTAGTGCAACAACATTTCCGAGTTTCACTGGACTATATATTGAGAAGCTTTTTACAAAAAGGGAGGTTTGATACTGGTACGAAAATTGTAAACATACAATAATTATCCTGGCTATACATCTGACATACATTATGAGTGATTATTCCACTGCTAAAATTAAACAATTACCTTCATAAATAAGAGGCATAATGCCCCTCCATAAATGCATCTGCCTTGCAATAGGCCCGTATCTGGTGACTGCAATGATGGGACATCGAGGCTTGTACTTGGATACGACTTGTGCGGTTTTGCCTGACGTGGTCACGACTACTATGGCGGCTGCGATGGCACGTTGCGCTGCGAGTACAGCAGCTATAGCCGCTCCAGTTGATTGGTCGCAGGGTATTGGCGTCTTAAAGGAAAGAAATTTAACCAACATGAAAATTCTAATAAGCAGAAGCAAATACGGCTCTAGTACATAAAAAGGAGCGTGTGTGTGCAAGAACACGTGTCAAAAGTGAAACTTCTTTGGCAAGATTCAAAGATACCAAAATTATCACCCTACCCCATGACGTGACGGTATTGCCATGAAATTTTACTCACAACGCGCCTAAAGAATGTTCACTTCAAAAAATATTTCAATGCTTAAATATTTTTTATTGAGTGTCTTAAAAATTACAAATTGTAAGTACGTACCTACTATAAATACAGAATAAATTTACATTGTTTATGTGTCTGAATACTTTATTAAAGCTTTCCTTTATTGCAATATGAATTAAAACAGAATAAAGACACATGGAACAATATAAATAACGTTATTCGTTCGACTTAATGCTTATTTATGTGCTCAGCTGTAATTTATTTTTGATGCCCACAGTGTACTGTAGCTGATAAAAGAGAAATCGAAAATAATGACAAACACGGAGAATTACTGGATTAACCTGACAAATAATACTTTATGTGGTTAGCAAAAAATAAAAACGGGAAGCTTTTGATAGTGACATTTTCGCACAACTTTTAAATACTTTTTGTCGTGACTTTCTGGATATACGACCCAATATTTACTAGACTATTATGTTTTGTTAAATTATATCATTCTACGTTAGTTTCAAGCTTAAAATATAACAACATACTTAAATTGATACCTATAAAAAATATGTAAAATTATTAGAATTATGTGTTCAATATCTTCTTGATCGATTATTATTAACTCTTGTCTATTATGAAAAGATTGACAGGCCGTGATAGGATTATAGGGACTCTATTAATAAGTTTGTATTATTTATCGAGTATTCATCCCTATATAACATAGAGCAAGATAGAACAAGTAAAATAAAATCTTATTTATATAAAATAAAGACGAAAATACCTTATCCACTAAATCGTGGAAAATTTGTTTAGTCCACATACAAGCTTCTGCTTCCTTGCATGCGCTGGCTAGGCACATAACCGTGTCCACGGGAAATTGGCCAACCGCTGTTTCAGCGGAGAGAACCAGGGCATCAGCACCGTCGAGGATGCAGTTCGCAATGTCGAGGAGTTCGGCTCGAAGAGGTACGCTCTTATACCTCATGCTACTAAGGAGATGTGCACTGATACAAATAGGTATGTTTGCCTGTCAATAAATAATAAGAAATATATAATAATATGAAGAATGATACTTTTGAATGTTCAATTCATAAAGTCAATCGTAAAATTTGTATCGTATAGGTTATATATTATTTAAAGAAATGAACTGAAATATGAAAACCTTGTTAGCACGTGCAATCATATTTTTCTGAGCAATAACCAATTTTTTTGGTGTGATATCCGATCCCAATTCTTGCCTCGTAATCATTATTCCGTTGCTGATCTGAAAAATAATTTAATCGAACAAAGAGGAAAGATGAAATAAAATTAACAAATTCATTATTTTTTAATATAATATTCAACATAGTTATTACAACATAATTGTAATCTGAATTATTTCACAATATAAATAAAAGAGGAAAATTGATAAATAAGTTCCCACTTGAAATAATAAGCAATCAGACAAACATCTAAAGAACTAAAATGTTGCCAGATAAACTTTTTATATTATAACCGTACTTTCCAACTATCCGAGTCAATGAGAAACTTTTGCGATTGAACAAATATCTATTCAAACTTCCACATGTGACATGACTAAGATGATTTTTCTAAGAGCATCGTGGTGACTACTTGCATTAAAACTACGCGAAAGTCTGCCACAGTATTCCATTAGTTAGCACTTACCGCTAGAATGTCGTCAAAGTTGCGGAAGCCTTCAATAGTTTGGATGTTGGCGACAATGGCTATTTTCCTTCCCTTCTCACCCATTAAATGCCTGAGTTCCGTAATCGCATTAGCCGAGTCTACGAAAGATGCGATAAGAATGTCCAGCTGAAGTGAGAGATACCTTCTTTTATTTAGTATACTTTGCTGCAGTTTTAAGGACTTTGTTATTTTATATGACACAATAAAATAATGGTTTTATATAAAAAGAAAGTGATATTATCTAGATGTAATAATGGTATCTAGTTATACCAAAATGGGGTTGTTCAAATTAATTATTAATCAACAAATGTAAAGTTAAATGTATTCTTTCTCTTACTTGATTAGATATAGCCATGCTGATGTATTCTTTATCTTTATCAGTATAATTCGGCATATCTAAGGAAACGTTCGGTACAAACACATCTTTATAAGAGCCTAACAATCCACCTCTCTCAATTTTACAAGTCAGTGTAGTAGCAGAAATCATTTCAACTTTAAGCATTATAGTTTCATTGTCCAATAGGACGTAGTCTCCCTTTTTTACTTGATCCGAGAAGTACATGAAGTCTATATATATCGTGTAAACGGAGCATCGATCTTTATAAGTTTCGTCTGTAGTTAGCCTTACTGTATCTCCTGTTTTTAATTCTACTGTCTCTCCGTAACTCTGGAAGCAATCCAATACTTGGAATCTAGACGCATTCACTTAAGCGGCGCTTCATTAATCTTGTTAGGACACTTAATATTCGGAGACTTAATTCAAGAAATTTCAATGCTGTGAAGGCTTGATAATTAGTTTAAATGAAATACAGAGTAGTTATCTCATTGGCTTAAATACATTAAGTAGGTTACATTACGTTAGGAAAAAATTTAACTTTCAATTCAACCTCGATTAATATTTATCTTTTTAAATACTATCTGTGATAGATAATAATTACTTTTACAAAAGCGTTGTTTTAAAATAGCCCGAAATAGCCTATTTTGAAAATTAATTACTTAAAACTACAATTACCGTTTAATAATCTAATAAATTTTTAAAGTTACTCGTCTAATTTAACATGAATGTAGGGACGAGCGGCTAGCGAAATAATTATACAACATACGTCAGCAATGGTCCCCGTTCTGATCTTTCGACCAGGCAACCTAGCTGCTATGGCTAATGGATAGTTACGACCCATTTGAATACTGTAGTTCTTAGCTGCTTGTCTGAGCATTTTTATAGTCTCTATGTGTTCTTCTTTCGTTCCAAAATTCAAGTTCAACAGGGCAATATTCATGCCTGCTGATATCAGTTTTTCTAAAACTTCGATGCTATTTGTTGAACGACCTAAAATATGAATTGAAAGCTTTCGGTAAAATGTAGGTATAGGTGTAATTCCGTAGTATATTTAAATTTGCATTTGGTATAGTCATTTAAACCCTTGAATAACACGAAGGATATTATTATTTTTTTATTTTATTTTTTCAAGGTAACCTGGTAGGTTTCAATCTAAAGATATATGTTCTCAAAATACAAATGTGGACCAAATATCAATGAATACGTAAGCAACGTTTGTTAATCCCACGTGACCCTATTTTTATATAAAACCCTTCTAATAAATATAATTTCCAATAATACTTTTTACCCATTGTAACGATAATGCCCGTGAGACGTTGACATCCCGGCGGTGCCTTTATGTCGAGATTGAGTAAATGGTCGAGCGGTGTGTACGCATGCGCAGCCGACAGTTGCTGGCCAGGGAGCTCCAAAGCATCGAACTGTCGGAAATTTATAAAAATATAAGCTTGACTTTAATAAGCATTTATCGGAAATTCCACTGTGAATTGGATAGCCCACGTTTTAAGCAGGTAATTTTATACTTAATTAATTATTGTTTACGCGAAAATAACTACATTATAGACAGACAGAAAGTAAAGGTAATGTAGGGGATAACACACAAGCCTTGAAAATGAAAAGCTACTAACGCAGTTCTTGTTGAACTGATTATAACTATGTCAGTAAGTACTTCGGTGTCTATTTAAATCTTGATTGAAATCCGAAACAAGAATTTCTTATGTCTTCAGTTGAAATAACAATAATGTGAGTGACTGTTAGACCTTTTGGGAACAGTAATGAAATGCAAAGCTATAGCTGTGTTAAGTAGTAATATACCTCGTCAAGTTTTATATCGTGTTCAGTTGGCCAAACCATGATAATTTCTCAATATTAAAAATATAAGATACAAAATAAATCCACTTCTAAAACGCACGTATATTTTGAAGTTTCAAAATTATGACAAGTATCTATCAATCATAAAGAAGAATTAGTTTTTTTAATGTCATAAATTTTATTATAGAAGATTTAGAGCGAGCGCGCACGAGCAACTTTGTCTCCGCAACTATTTTGTCTCCGCAACTATTTTGTCTCTCCCACCTATGGGCTAGTATGAAAGTGCGCGCACGTAGCGACGCAACTCCCCATACAAATTGATGGGAGAGACAAAATAGTTGCGG
Source organism: Colias eurytheme (assembly GCF_061535395.1). NCBI lineage: Eukaryota > Metazoa > Arthropoda > Insecta > Lepidoptera > Pieridae > Colias > Colias eurytheme. The sequence continues at coordinate 5,851,716 of NC_142989.1, read as the reverse complement.
AGACAAAGTTGCTCGTGCGCGCTGGCTCTTACGGAAATTTAGGTAAACCACAAGACGTAAACCCATTACCTGTGTTTTGTTCATGATTTTATTTCTACACCGCAGTCGTATTAATGTTTTTAATATGTATATTCTTCATTCATTCAGGTGTGAACACCATAGAAAACTTGGCCGGAGGCTCATTTCCTTATTTCCTTCTTACTCTTCCTATTCTATTATTTTATTCCCGTCATCAATTCTTTTATAATCCTTTAAAGCGAGTACCACATTTGAAGTGGCCCTCCTATTCAAAATTTCAAGGTGAGCGGTGGTCGCTTACTATCAGGTGAACCACCAAACTCGGCTGATCGATCAAACATATAAAATCATTAAGATTTCTTATTATCTTATATTACGATGTCTTAACTTTACTACTTTTACAAACAAATAAGAAAATGAAACTGTTCTCAAGCCTTAAATAGCTGTATTTCATTTTAAATTTTATTTCAAAATTCAAAACGGATATCTTTTTATCTTGAATGTCACGGATTTTGCGTCGTTTAAGCAGAATCGCAAACAACAAGAGCCGCTGCTAACAACGTCAACGTAAATAAACACGGCTTGGAAAAATAAACAAAGGCTTGTTTTATTTGTGGTAAAACCATTAGGGGATCAAAACGGGGATTGAGATAAATAAAAAATAGGGAAAACTCGGACGCTCCAGAGGGCTACCCTTGACAAGGATCGCTACAAATCTTTATGCTGTGCGAATTGTTCTCGGAAACAAATCAAATCTTCAGTGTGTCCGAATAGAAAACTGTACAATCGGTTGAATAGTAGTTAGAAATTGAATAAAGCTAGATGTATCGTGTGTCAAAAAGCAATTTTTATTTTGACACGCGCTATTCGCTAATATCTACAATGGTCTACGTAGGTTTTCTATTCGGATATATTTTCAAGATTTTTAAAATAGTTTTAATACATACTTAGGTAATATGTATTATTGTGTACTGATTAAGACGTCCATTGCTTATTAAAAAGAATGTAAAACATTACCTATGTCATACTTTATTGCAATAATAACAAAACGCTATTTAAATGTAATGTATAGATTAACAAAATACTGTAAGTCACATCGGTATCTAAATTCAAAAAACTATAAAAACATCACAAATTACGTTCAACCACGTTTGTTTAGTCGTTACATCTGTAAAAAAAGAAAAATAAAAAGAGTTAAATTCGATTAAGCGTGAGATCTGAAAAGAGTTTCCTCCCGGTTTTTTTAAAAATTATCAAGCGATTATTTTTAAACGTAATTGATACAGAAAATTCTCTAAAACCTTTTACCTATTTGAAATCATACTCACTCAACCAACAGTTTCTTCGAGACGCGTACTATCCACACCCTGACCGTGTCACAGAACGAACTATCATCGGACCCTCGCTGAAGCGTCACGTACATGTCCCCGTACACCAACCAGCCCCTTTGTACCGCGTATTCTATGGCGTAGTCGATTCGCTTTTCGATCGCTTCCTGCCAATTTTTCGATGACTCTGGTGGTTCTGTTGAATATTATAATCTAAAGGTTAAGTAAAATGGTATGATCAGGTATTTACAAATTATTCCGAATCAAGGATCAGTTTTTTAGTTTCAAGTTAAACTAGTTAAACATTATACATATTTGTATTGTTGTTATCCTGTTACCTTGATGATATAAAAATATGACCGTCAACAAAAAAATTTGTAGGCATATTTATTTCAAACAATATTCATATGGACTGGCCCTAAAAATTAGGTAACTCCTACATGCCTTTATACATGAGCGGCACAACGCTTCTATACGTATGTAACAGCCTCAAAACACTGATCTTCTTGCTGAGAGAGATTACTAGGCATGCGGGTCTCATACGATGAAGTGCCTTCAGGGTTTTGCCGGTCACTGTTGGTACTATTATAACTCGTGAGTTTGTCTGGTTGGCGACTAAAGCACACGACAATACGACAGCTTCGGCTGCGTTTGTAGGAGATTTTGCCTTAAAATATGAAATTAGAATTGTTAATTAGTTTGTGATTATTTTAATAGAATGTGCATTTGTACATGCAACGATTTATTACAAATAATATATAAAGAAATGTGAAAACAGTGAATTCATAAATTAACGAAGTTTGATGGATATTTTTGAGTTCTATGAATGCGTATGTCAATTTTCTAAATACATTTCGTATATAATTACTATTTATTTATTTATTTATAATTCTTTATTGAACAAAATATGAGAAAACAATAGTTTGCAAAAAGAAGTAGAAATACAAAAGCATAATTTGCCCAAAAGGCGGCCTTATTGCTAAACAGCAATCTCTACCAGGCAACCTGGCGGGAGAGGAAATGCAAGAAGATTATGGGATAGTGCAAAAATACAAACAAAGTATTAATGCAAAAACAACAAAAATAAATATATAATTATATAAACATACACCTACATAAAAATAAACAAATACAATATCATAGATACAATACTACAAATACATATAATATTAAATATATATATATATACATATACACATATATACCTATACATACACATACTAAATAAAAGAAAAATAAAGATAAAACTCAAATAAATGTAATGAATAAAACAATGATTGGCTTCAGAAGGCAAACAGGAAAGCAAGGGAAAAAAAAAAAGAATATGTAGTAACAGAAAATTGAAGAAGCTACTGTTGGGATAGGTAATAGTCTTTAAGTAGCTTTTTAAAGGAGGAGAGTGATTGTGCACGTCTGATATTTTCAGGTAACGCATTCCACAGCTGAATAGCGCGCACTGTGTAGGAATTATTAAAAAAGTTAGAACTACGGATAGGAGTACTTAATAATAACAGATTAGTAGATCGAAGCGAGATAGAATGATTAGAACTTAAATAATTGAATTTATCTTTTAAGTACGGCGGAGTCTTAGGGCTAAATAGTATACAGTATAAGAGATGAAGCACGTGAGTATCCCGGCGATAACGAATAGGAAGCCAGTTTAACCTTTTCCTGAACTCTGAAACATGGTCAAACTTGCGTAAACCGTAAATGAATCTTATGCAGAAATTTTGAAGCTTCTCAAGGGTGTCCAGTTGATATTCATAAATATCAGGATAGCAGGAATCGGAAAAATCGAGGAGAGGAAGGAGAAGAGATTGTGCCAACGTAATTTTGGTAGAGATTGGAAGAAAGTTCCGTAAGCGCCGTAACGAAAATGCAGATGAAAATACCCTTTTTTGCACTTGTTTGATTTGCTCGTCCCAAGAAAAGGTTTGATCGAGCGTCAAGCCTAAATTTTTAACCTGAGTGGAATAAGGGACAAGTACATCATCAACGATAACATTAGGTAAATTGGTCCAGTCAATTTTTGAGACTAATTGCCTACTTCCGAATATAATAGCTTTAGTTTTTGTTGGATTAACTGTTAAACCATAGTTCTTGCACCACTTGACAATGGTTGCAAGATCCCTATTAACTTGTAAAATCGCTTCAGGTAGTTCGAGAAGAGAGGCATGTTTATATAACTGGAAATCGTCCGCATACATGTGGTAGGATGATACAATATTAGTGGAGATTGTGTTGATGAAAATGGAAAAAAGGAGGGGAGATAACACGCCACCCTGAGGAACGCCAGCAGAGACATTGCACCATGTCGAAGCTAACTATGTACCCAGTCTATGGCCGAGGCAGATAAATTAAGAGAGCGTAGTACAGCTAACAATACATCATGATCGACACTATTGAAAGCGTTGCTCAGATCTAGCAGTGTGAGTATTGTAAGCTCCCTGTTGTCGAAACCTCGGCGAATATCGTCTGTAATTTTAATCAGTGCAGTAGTAGTGCTGTGACCTGGTCGGAAACCTGACTGGAAAGGATTAAGGAGTTTGTGATGATTAAGGAAAATACTAAGTTGCTCCTGTACCAACCGTTCAAGGACCTTGGATAAAAATGGCAGGATAGCAATCGGTCGGAAATCGGATGATATAGAAGGATTCGGTTTTTTGGGAAGAGGGACAATGTGAGCATTTTTCCAATCACTCGGAAACTTTCCCGTCGATATAGAAAATACTACTATACTATGTACTTTTATATACATAATCTAGTATGATATACTTCACCTCATCAAGAAACCTCCAAAAATTACTCTTACTAGCAACAATGGGTTCAACAAAGTAGCAGGTCTCATTAATAGCATGCAGGACTTCATACGTATTATCAACGTTGAAGCAATCTCTGAGAATGAAGCCACTAACTCCGTCCATAAGTGCATTCACTACGTCTGATATTTCATTGTCGTAGAATAATCCAGTCTTCAGTGCTTCCTTGAAAACTCCACCGGATAAGTAAAACGGCTTACCTGCCTACAAAAGGAGCTGATTTAACGTATGTCCATTATTAAATAGAAGGAGACTAACGAATACACACAAAGGGAAGATAATTATACAAGAAGAACATGCACGGGTTGAGAAAAATTACTACCTACATGAATTTTTCTTTTTTAAATGGTAAGTATACAATCTAATTGATCAAATACAAATAAAAAAATTGTATTTTAAAAGTATAAATATACACCTATAAATTCAAGAGGAGGTGGATCACGTATTTTTTTAATATTCATTCGGATGTTTTATAAATCATGGTTTGGGATTAAGTAATGAAATAAATACTACCTGCATACATTTTCCGCAGACCCATTTTTGTATATGGGCTAAACGAAACTTTTGCGATACATCTATTTCGAATGGTAAAAATTCCCTCGATAGTATAATACCGTCACATTCCTGGAAATCAATTTTACTACTTACAAAATAAATATGGTCTTTGATAAAAAATCTATGAATTGTTTTAACAAAGCCTTAGTACCAATAGTCTTTACTAGTTTTTGCACTCTTTACCAACAAATCTATAGAAAGTCTGTCCACAGAGAAGGCAAGTTGAACATACTGTCTAGTGAAGTTGGGTGAAGCCACAATGCTTGTTCCATAAGACCATCGTTCTAAGTTTGGTGACCTCTTGTTAGTTGTTAGGTTAGGTGTTCGTACAGCGCGTTTACAGAATAATATATTATATTGCGTTTATGGAGTGTGTTTGCAATAGAACTTTCAGCAATTTATTTAGTATGATGTATTGTGGTATGATTAACGTATGATCTTTTTAATTAACTGATAAATAAATGTTTACCCTGATAAAGTGACTTCTAAAGATGTTTATAAAATAAGTGGATTGAAAAAATTAGGGCCGAATAGATGTTGTTAAATATATTACATGTATAATCAGTTTATACCATTACATACCAAAGCATTAAGCTGATTGAGTTGCGCTTTTATAAATAATTACAGGGATAAAGCCAAGCTTTGCTTTCACAACTAAATGTAAGCCAATAAAAAACAACAGCTACAATCCGATTAAATGTTTTGGACATCTTAATAGTTGATCAAAATATGAGAACATTCTGCAGGATAAATTTTCGTATGAAGCCAATTTTTTTGTGTGGTTGAAAAAGATAAATAAATGTTAGTATTGTCATTGACGGTAGCTCAATAGTTTTTATATAATTTGAGGTTTAATAATTGTGGTTTGTTCATGTAGACGTGGGGAAGTTTATAATGTAGTTTCTGATCCCTAAAGCTTACAAGCTTTGCGACATCCGTTCTGAAAAAAAAAGACGTTTGTAAATTTGAAGAAATGTCTAATCCAACCTTCATTATATCATCGATGTTTTCCAGACCTTCTTGAGTACAAACACCACCAAATATCAAAGGCCTTATCACATTTCCCATGTACTTCTTTATTTCTGTTAAAGTCTCTGCTTTTCTCACGTAATTCACAATTATCATATCGATCTTAAAAAAAATACAATATAGCTTTTACTTACTTTTATTTACTTACTTACTCCCTAGCATAACGTCTGTCACTGATTAACAATGTAACATTTTTAAAAGGTGCAGAAAATCAAACATCACCTTTGAATTAAGGTAAAAATTAATAAAAACTTAAATAAAAGTGACTGAATTTTTATTTTACGTTACCTTTGGTATAAAAATTTATTAAAGCATCTAAAAAATAAATTAGTACTTACCTGATACTGCAAAGCAAATTTAACCATATCTAGATCTTTCTTACTAATAACTGATATATCGTGTGCAACACCTCTGGCACATACGTTACAGACATTCCCCAACTGACCACTTTTGACTACAATACATTTAATATTCTCTTCGTCTAGAATAGCTTCACATTTCAATATAACTTCATCAGATCCAATGGAAATCTCTGTTCCTTCTTTGATGTCTTTAGCTAAAGTGGGATTGTCGACGAACACCTTTTTTAGATTACATTTATTGTAATCTGATAGTCTGCATGTAAGAACTACATGCATTCCTTCTTTAAATGCTATAAAATCTGCATTCTGAAAAAAATTAATAACACTCCAGGTAGCCCGCACTTCATTCAAATTTTATCGATAGATACGATTGTCTGCAGTAAACTGCGAAATGGAGATTTTAGTTTTGGCTAGAATTATTAATAAAACATTTTATGCTATTTTACGCACATTTTCTAGAAGTCCTGTTTTAACGATACACGTTTTCAGTTCGATGCAAGTAGCTACTGGCCAATCGTGAACCCCGAATTTACTACAACACGCTGATGCAGCTTTATCCACTTTTCCGAGCATTCGAATCCTGTCTCCTTTTGTTGTGAAGGACATTTTAAATTTCGCTACATTCATACCCACTTCTAATAATTTTTGGATTTCCACAGGGGTAATTTGAGTGTCCGCTACAATGTGGTCAAATTCAGATTTGTAAGTTATGAATATTATATTAACATGAATTAGTATGCTTTCATCTTTAAAGTTTTAGAAAGTTAATGCATCTTGTTCCCTCAGAATATGCTCTGAATACTCACATAATGTGACGATAACTGGACATCTTCTAAAACGATTGCAAGGGCGTTTCAATATATCAGGATGACTGATATCAACATCTGTAAACTCGATTTTCTCCGGAAATTTCTCTGCCATTTTAATTAAAAAGAAAATAGTTCAAAATAATAAATATTATTTTATAAATAAAATAATTTCAAACTCAATTCATATGACTTGTGTCAATTAAAATTGATAGAAAATGGATAGAAATCAAGATAGAAATAGAAAAGCGACAGGTTCATTTTTGTTGCAATCAAGGTCGCAATCAACACAGATAATATTTCTTGACGTTTTAAAACTTTCGTAATCAATCTTTATATTAAACCTAGCTATTATAGGAACTACCACGGAACTACTGCTCTTACTATTGTTTATCACAGTAGCAATGGTATAATTTTCAATTCAGAACTTTAGTAAATTTTTAATGAAATCTATGTACAAAGCTATTCAAAGCCAGAAAATTATTGGATGAAAAAATTGTCGAAATATAAATTAGTAAAATTACGGACTTTTGCATTTGAATCTACGAGTATTAAGAAGATGAAGTGAAATCTTTACGAATTTATTTAGTCTTTAGATTTTAAGCACTCAGATATTTAATGTTGATTACAAGTCGTAGTTGTATATAATATTATTATACAGCAGCACAGACAAGATACACGTAAATGTTAACTAATCTAAGACACCTGCTAGGGCTTACATAAGCAATTTCAAGGAAGCTTTCGTACAACATTTACCTTTTGGCATTTCGCATTAATCTGAAGTTCAATAGCGTGCATACTTCGTGCATACTATATTTGTTGGTTATTTGAAATGCCAGGAACTCATGAGCGAATATGATACCATCTGATCCCTGAAGCAATCAACGAACGAGTAAACAATAATAAATCGATAATGGATTTTCTGTCTTAAATAAACAAGTAAAATTTGAAGCACTGAAACATGTGCCTATAATAAATATAGTTTAAAACTTAGGTTTAAAAGAACTAAAAATACGCTTACGTAAGTGTACAAAGTTTAAATTAAATAATATGTTTGATTAATGAGTCAAAATCAACTCTAAAGAAGTAGGTTACGTAAAGACATAACATAAGCATACAAATAAACAAACGAAACTAATATAAGTGTATAAAAGAATAATATGCGGTTAAAAAATAAAATTACTAACAAATAATATATTACCATCACAAACCTGAATAATAACATAAATGTTATCCAAACCTTGTTGATCGTAAATTGTGCTTATTATAAGTGGATTTAATTCCATCGGAAACAGATTTCTGACTCTTTGTGCGACATTGGGGTGACGAACGTAATTAATGGTAACTATGTCGAGCTGTAATACGATTATGAACAAACAATATTCATCAATTTTCAAACATAATTCTCTTGTAAAATACTAGGTATCAGATATTTCGTTGCTGAATGTTTTACTTCATAAATATGTTTTATTTCAATTATTTTGCATTATTTAAAGGTTGACCTTTATTAATTTAGTTTGAAACTTAAAGTCTTTTAGTTCAATGTTTATTTCTACTTACTTGACTGTAGTTAGATTAGATTAAGAAATAAATAGCGTAGTACCTCAAATTCCGTAGCAAATTCAATCAATATGAGATCGATGGCTGCGATGTCTTCTTTGGTTTGTTAATGCTCGAAAAATAATATGTTTTCTATTTCGAAGACAACCACCCATCATAACTTTACATTTAATGGATTTTGGATTGATTTCCATACAAAGTAAAAAAATGTCTCTGTGAACTATTGCAATTTCTTAAACTGATTTAACAATTTTCAAAGTGTTCGGATTGTCGATGTATATTTTTTCGGCTGAGCATTTGTTTCAATAATAATCGTTACTTGTGATTTCAGTATTATCGTTCTCTTTCAATGTTATACAGTTACCTGTATCTTAAATGAACGAAATTGCTATTTAATCCATAATATTATAATAGGGGAAAATTATAATATACTTATGTCAATAATTTTAATAGACGATCGACAGAATTACATAATGTATTGACATTATTTAATTCTGTAATTGGAAAATCAGATGTAAGTTATTCATTAAAAATTTGCGTAAATAAATATGTAATCAAATATAAATTATTTACACGTCGTATAGCACCGGTTTGGATGCTGGCACTTGGCAAATCTATGGATATGGCTATTGGCCAAGTTGATACGTCATATTTTCTGCAGGCACCCTTCACAGCGCTCTTCAGCATCGCCAGTAATTTTATTTTGTCTGTTCTTGTCACATTGGACATTTTAAATCTGATGATGTGTAGACCCAATTCAATAAATTGCTGTATATCGATTGATGTTAATATCCCTTCACCTGAAAATAATATGATAAGTTGTTCTGCTTCGATTAATGGTAAATTCATACAGAATTAAGGAGGCTTATAGCCACAAACCGAGTTCTTTTGGAATCAGTGACGTGTGATCCTTTGTTGGTCTTTTGTTTGAGAGCTGTAAAAGTTATCAAGCTGACTGAAATATCAAGGCTCTAACCCTTAAATTGTCACCCCTAGATAACTTGTGTTTATAATGTAAAAATTTGGAGGATGTGTTGGAATTAGGATAGAAAAGAGGAAAATGAAAAAAAAAATTAAAAATTTTAATTTTTTCTATTGTTTTCACTATGTCACATAAAACGGACATTGCCAATTATATGTACATGTTCGAACCGTCACATATAACGGACATTGCACATTATTCCTGCAACCGTGGTACATGAATACAATGCACATTTTCAACTCTGTAATTCAAAATTATTATCAAATTATAATTATGAACGATCTAGAATAAGCTTTTCAAACATCTGTTTTAAAATGTTGGTTAGAACTTTAACGATATCGTTAAAAATAATGGATTTTAAAAAACGACACTACCAAAAATCACAGCCTAAGAATATGCTAAGAATTGGAATAGAAATAGTATTACATAGCCTGAGAACTTATCTAATATACCAAGAAAGTCCTCTTCCCATTCCTTATATTGTACAGATTGAAATGTGTTTGCTTCATCGTATGCAAAGAAGTCGTATAACATGCTTGAGGTACCAAAACAAACAGGAAATTTAAATCGCTTTTTTTTGGATTCTTTGGCATAATATATTATATCCATTTTCTGCCAGTTTTTTAATTTGTAAGGTATTATTATTTAAATTTTCAAACATTGGATGGTATTTCTGGTAAGTAACATCATGCTGTGGCTGAAGAACTACTGAGAAGTAGGGAAGATTCATCTCGCACCGCATGTAATGGCTGTAATTCTGCAGCAATAATATTTTGTTGATGGTAAAAATTCTGACTTTTTGGGTCTTCATTGTGTCTCAAATCAATATGTCGTATAATTCCGAAGGTATGGTGCTGGGGGTAAATGATTGACACTGTTATCATAGTGAAATCACTCCCGTAGGTCTACATTTCCTTCAAAATCGTCATCTCAACTCAACGCCAGACTCTTCAGCTTCCGCCAGAGGTAGGGAGGGAATTTTTTCAATAGAGAAATAGGAAAAATAGAGAAAAATATATCAAAATGATGACGTTGAAAATGGAGGGCCTTATTGGCAACGTCCGTTACATAGGACATGTGAAGAATACCCTAGTATATACTCCAAGTTGTCAACGTCCGTTTTATGGGACATCGTATATAAACTAAGATTTGTATTCCAAATATTGTATAATATGTAAAAATTATGTCAAAATACTATACTTACAATCGTATTCTAACTAATAATATAACATTATAAGCAAAATAGCCGAAATACTTACAGTTATTATCAATTTTATCGGGAGAGTCAAGAGATCCGTTTTTTGCAATTTTCAAATGGTCACCATTCGCGACTGTACTTCGCTTTGGTAAAAATACCTACATGTACGCGAAGGACATAGCTAGTACCTTCCCAATATACCGATTAGCAAAGCTTAGGTCTGCTATAACAGCGCCAGCATGTGTGTAAATACTATGTCCTTTAAAACTGACGAAATCAATTTAAGGGTTGTAAATATTTACATAATGTGCAAAACGTAACGTTACATATTTTTATAATGCTGAATGGTATCGCTTAATAATTTCAATGGGTCACAAATAGGTATAATTAAAATTATTATCTTAAATATTTCATGAAATTGTGCTCATTTCTTAAATAAATAGTATGGATAAAATTTTATCTAAGTAGTTATCCCGTCTTAACATTTTAATATATTGTGTAAATACATCGTTCCGAAGTGCCTAATTCAATGCATAATCTACACTAATATTATAAAGAGGAAAACTTTGTTTGTTTGTTTGTTTGTTTGTTTGTTTGATTGTAATGAATAGGCTCATAAACTACTGGACCGATTTTAAAAATTCTCACCATTCGAAAGCTACATTATCCACGAGTAACATAGGCTAGGTTTTATCCCGGAAATACCACGGGAACGGGAACTATGCGGGTTTTTCTTTGAAAATGCGGGCGAAGCCGCAGGCGGAAAGCTAGTAATATATAAAATGCGAGTCCCAGAAGCGACAACATTGGTAAGAGACTAATGATAGTAATAAGTAATAACTTACAAAAAGTAACGATAAAGGTAGTTAGTCTATAGGTACGGTTTTTCTAGCCGCTCTGAGAAAATTGATTTTTCATCAGCCAAAGATATAGATGCTACTGGAAGTGTCCCACGCTTGGTGCTAGAAGTATGATCAGTTTATTTTATGATTTTTATACACAGTCACATTGCACTTTTTTGTCGCTATCAATCCAAAATAAAACATACCTGCTATCGTTTTTTTAAATAATGTAAAAGTTTATAAAATGTTATCTGTGATCTAATATTAAAATCTAATTAAAAAAAAGCTTCAAAAATTTATGCAAAAAAACATGTCGTAAAAGAAAAAGGAGGTACATAATAAATAAAAAAAAGTATGTGAACAGATTAAATATTTCAATGTCAAATTCCACAAGTAAAAAAGAATAAAAACAATTTACATCTCAGAGCAATTTTATTCCTCTGAGATTTACATATTGTACATATTTTTACTGTTCTGTGGACATGTTCCTTTAATTAATAATATTGACAAATCTTGGACCTGCATTTTTATAATTATTATTATAATGGTTTAATTTTTAAGAATATTAGGTACCATTTTTTTAATCCAATTTTACTGTATAATAAAAAAAAACACATTACCATTTTACATAATAAAACGTAATTACTGTATAAATAAATAATAAATAAATAAATAAATAAAATAAATAAAAATCTTTATCTTTATTATTAACTTTAAAATAGTATTTAATAATCGTTAGTACTTTAATCTGTGGTATATGTTTCATAGTATCGTTACATTACAAAATTAAAAAAAAAGTTAAAAGTATTCCCAATTATTCGATTTTCAAAATACTACAAAAGAAAAATACCGTAATAAGCTTCAAGTACTGGTCAAAATCTTAAGGAGGCCAAGAACAACGAAATATTTGGCAAGAAATCGGCGTGTTTGCTTTGATTCTGTCGCGGCAGACTAATGGACAAACAAGGGTTAGTTGTTCAATGTTGATTTTCAGTTACTTTTCCGCACGCGGCATTATTGTATCTTTTAGATTCATTTTTGTTTGAACTTATTACGATATCGGCTCATTTGCAATTTAGCAATATTAGTGGAATTTTTTAATATAAGTAACATTGTTACATTTAATAATTTACAAACAATATCTAGAGAACGTTTAATAAAAACAAGTCAACATTTATATTATTACTAGCGGTTCGCCCCGGCTTCGCCCGTGGTACATATGAAAAATAGATGTTGGCCGATTCTCAGACTTACCCGATATGCACAGAAAATTTCATGAGAATCGGTCCACCCGTTTCGGAGGAGTATGCAGACTAACATTGTGACACGAGAATTTTATATATAAGAGATGTTGTCATTTTACTTTGGTAACAAAGTTGTCTATATCTAGAATTATTATTTTCTGTTGAAACAATAAAACGATTTTAATAAATCTTGCAATTTCGCTCAGTTCATCAGAATACATAATCGTATCTAATGAAACAGAGATATTATTATGCTTTTGATATCTTACACAGGAATAAAGCATGTAGAAAAGAAATAAATCCCCAAAGGCGTTGAAGTTTTGCTAGCGATCTCAACGACATCAAACTACTCATTCCTTTGGGAATGGCCCATGAATTATGGAAAAACTTGGGTTCACAAAATCATTGTCACTGGTTGGTATCTATTTCTATGAATTCCCTGTGCAATTTTGATTGTTAACAATGCTACGGATATACCTACATAATGCTTTCGTGTCTCTTATTTTATTGTTGAAGGAAATTTAATATTTCTATTAGGTACCTACTATTTAATATTGGTCAATAATTATCCTTTAGATAAAATATAGGAAGTTTATTTTTTACTTTCTTATGTATTCTACGTTTAAAAGGCCTGTAACGTTTCTGAGTTGGTAATTAACTTTTTTATAAACAATCAATTAAGACATTGTGTAAGGGTTTATATTGTTATTTTAATAATTGACTACTCTATTAAACAGCACGAAACTGACAGCTAGACGGCATTGATTTCTAGGTCAGAGTCGAGTTACAGAGTATCACGTATTATACTACCGTTGTTCTATTAACATCACTAGAATGAATACCCGTCCGCCCAGCAGCGTGTCACAATATTAATGGCTGAACAGTTTTGATTTAAAAGTATGTTATTACTCGACTAGGATAGCAAGGAAAACAATGTTGAAATTGCAATGAGGGTGTTTTGGGTAGTTGCAACGTTAACTCTCAAAATGTTGTTTACTCAACTTGCGCTGTTCGCACGGTCCCGTCGTAAATTGTAATCATATTTTCCTTTTATTAATTTTCGATTTGATAACGTCTAAACGTTCGTGTAATGGGGTTTCGATTTAATTAGTGTTGCGAACGCTTTCGTTAATGTGTGACGCGCAAAATGTTAATAATTCAAACAATTGTCTTTAGTTTAAACATTTCAGTTAATAGGCTTTCTATGAAATAAATATATAGGTAGGCAATTCTATTGTTCAAATAGAATATTAAAAGTAAAAACTGACCTCAATTATATTTTTTTATTTTTAATGGGCACAATGAATGGAAAATATTTTTGGCTTTTGCTTAATTTTTAAGACCATTAAATGCTTTTGGCGTTATTATATTAAATTCACATAATTGAGGGATACCTAAATTATGAATGCACTAGGATAAATGAAAATATTCTTTCTTGAATTCTTTTTCATTTTTATCCAGCAAATAATGCAAGCATAAACCAATTAACCAAAATAACATTTGATGCAATAGGTAATATATTTATGTATACATACTTCTAATCTATATTTACCTTGTGTTTAAAGTATAAAAATGCAGTAGATACTACAATATAGACAATAATAACAACTACATTGTGTTGTGCCGTGTAAAACTTTTAGATAACATTCTCTTCAGGAATTGTTGGAGGTTGTTACTTATTTCATTATAGGAATTCCTCCGAAGGCGAGCAACGAGCCCCCTTTACAGCCAAATAGCTATTAAGAGAGATTCGTGCTTTTGTAAATATACGAAAATATATTTTGTACGAAAACGTAACAGGATTGTCGCGTTTTTAATTTGTGTATTCTTTGTGAATGGCATTTAAATAGTTCATGGTTACTCTATGTATATGTTTAAACATGTTTATGTAAAGTCAGAATGTCTTTTTAAACATCATTAACGATTTTCTCGACATTTTGTCTAAAGTAATTGTAAATCCCGAAAGAATCAATGCCAAATACGTCTTTTTTTTGTAAATCCAGCTTCATTGTTGTGCCTTATTGCCCCTTTTGCATGTTTAATTACTTAAACAGAACTTTCGTTGTGTCTTAACAAAAAAGTTAAAAAAATAGCCGAATTGGTCGAACCGCTCTCGAGGTTTGCGCTTAGTAACACATTTGGCAGTTATTTTTCATTATATAGAAAATATTTTTCGAATTAATTTATTTGCTTTATTTTTAAACGGGTTCTATGAAGTAACCGCTCACGGCATTAATTCAAAGAATCATTAATCTAATTAGACGCGAACCGTAGGTAGATTCTGGGAAATAAATAAAAGTATTCTAGCGTTCCATTTCCCAGCGCAGTTCCGTATGTTTTATTTCTAATGGACGCGTAATTGGCCGCTAGCTGACTAATGGACAATTACGTGCACCTACTCATGTAGATTCTACATAAAATTTGATGGGATTTTACTATATAATATTATAGGTTTAAAGTACCTCTGGAGTACTGAAATTGTAATACTTTGTTTGATAAAATATGTGATTCAAAAGTCAACTCACTAGAAAAGCGTTCAACTATAACTGAATGATTAACATTAAATGATAATAGATAAATACAATTTCATTTTAATCGGAATAAGCAGAAATAAACTGATTAATTACAAAAACAATTGGACAATAATAGAAATCCGCATTAAGGCATACAATTAATATTTCGCAAATATCCACATAGTATTTTATTACTTTCATGAAGCCATAAATTTCGTAGCAGGTAAGTGACGCTATTTTATTCTCTACTCATTTAAAATGTTAATTATTTTAGAATGCATTTTATTATTACATACCTACATATCAAATTACACTAGTTTGATTAATAATCGGGATAATAAATCATAATATGACGTGAACACACACACTTATTATCGATCACAGATATCAACGACAAATTGCTACAATAATTTTAAAACTGCAATAACTTACAATAAACACCGTGAAATCTCCCTTGACTTTATAATACAGCCTTATTCGCATTGATTTAAAACCGAGATAGGTGATCTTTACCTCAGTTCAAGTTCACATGTAAAGTGTCCACGATGCACGGTTTGAATGGAAAAAGTCGAGTGCTGTGTCCATACTGGCTGACCCGTCGAGACAATATTTGCTTCTAACGTTCAGATTTATACCGATCTCTGCCAACTCGCTTTATTTGTGTACGAGGAATACGTAATAATTTCTTTTAATGAAGATTATGTAAATCATTATTATAGAGACATTGTTTTTCAATATGGTTCGAAATACTAAATTTCGGCATGAATTTTCATTCCCTAAAGAGTCATATGATATTTTGGACGATATATGATACTATGTATAGGTAGGTAGGTGTGTGTGATATTTGATGGGATTTAATGCAAATGATTCATGTCAAAGTTCTAGCATTTCGTAATTTAGATGTAAACTTTAACGAATAATAATGAACTTTAAGATTTATACATCATATTATGAGTAGTAAAGTGTAGTTAGTTGAAGTCTTGAGATATTCAAAATACGTGATATGCCTATGAAGCTTTAAAGCTGATGGCTTTCTCTGAAGTAAACTTATAATATAAATAAAAATGATATTACTAACTAACTACCTAACTTCGTGAATACGTTATGTTAAAATATTAATTTAAAACATGGTTTACAATCAGAATAATACGTAAGTATAAAAGTATGTATATTTATTCATGATCATGGTGTTTTAGACATTTTAAAATATGCAGAAAATGCTCATTTATTTTAAAAATAGCGGTAGTAAACGATAAAAGTTTATTTTTTTGCAAGAACAGCCATAGTTAATGCGCAATTTCTTACAAACTCTCCTTGAGCTCGGAATTAGTTGAAGTGGATTTTACTGCGTAAACATTTTCTTATTTTTGTTTGGCCGTCTTGTAACTTGTTCGCTCCTTACACTAAAAGAATACGTCTAACTATGCACGACTGTTTGAATAAGCAAAACTTTTATGATGATTTTTATTTTTTACTTCCTCCTTTAAATGTTTTCATTAATCAGAATGCTAATTTCGATTACAATCGATTAGCATTTTTGTTTATTCTTAATTTATAAAAAGCAAGAGTAGAATCACTTGAAAGTATAATTAAGTGAAATTATTAATGTTCATTATAAAACTTATCATGAATCTATTCCAGTGTTTCAGAATCGTGAGTTAAATTAAAGGACTGACTGGTACTAGATTGTCTCCCCAATACCCACATTATAATAAAAACAGCGTATTTTATCGCACGCAAAGACAAGGAACCTTTACGATTCCGAAATTGCCGTACAGCGTAGGTACGTGACGAAAACAAATTCCTAACCTAATTTTGCATTTTGCATTCCGATACTTACTTATTTTCGTTCGAAAAGCGTAAAATACTTTATGTGTCCCAGTTGCTCGATACGATGCTTAGAAAGTGAATTATCCTTTAGGGAGGGAAGGTAAATAAAATCCACCCTGATAAATGGGACTAACAACGTGGGTACACGTTTGCAATCATTTTGTTAAGAACTACGAGTAGACTTATTTCTCTTGGGTGCGGTGAGGACGGAGTTAGGAACTTCCACAAATCACTATTGTATAGAGCAGCGGACATTGGCTTGTATTCCTTACCCTGCACTTTATATTATAAGAAAAGACCTAATATTAATATGGTAAAAGGTTTTGTTCATGTAACCAAAAGTGATTAATGGTTCTGGTTCGCAACAATTTTTGTAAGAGTCTGAATAAGGTTTTAGGAAAAGTTATTCTGAAATAATAAATACTAATAATAAAAACTTATATTAGTGAGATATTCCGTTTTGGTGAATTGGTAGAAAAGATAATTGAATTATTTTATCTAGTATTAAATATTTTCGACATAGTTTGTTATAATATAATACTCATTCTTAACTTTCTAATAAGAGTCATATAAACTTTTCATTATTTACGTATCTACAAAGAAATACGTTGGTAAATACACAGGTAGCTGAAATAAACGTACCACCGGTTAAAATGTATAAAAATAACTCATATTAATAACATCTATCAAATATTCAGAACTGCAAAAAGCGAACATTTTACCATGAAAAGAGAGCTATAATAGGATGTAAATTTTAAAGCATTCTGCAATATATCTAAATCAATGCTGACCCGTATATATTTTTATGGAATTGGTTTTATTGAAACGTATTGAAATACCTTTTTATGTTAACTACATTCATATAATTTCAAAATATGAAAGGTAATAAGAATTAACAAATTATTCTCTTTAGTGTGGTATTCTATAAACAAGCGTGATTATCGATTATTTATGATGCTATAATGGGAAGCTATTACTCCTAATTTTATTTCGTCTTGAAGTATACAAAGCCAAGAATCGTGCAAAATGGTCAGTAGGCGTAGTCTCGACACATTAGTCGACATCGATCTCGACCGAAATCGGTCGGTAACTAACGATTTTCAGTAACTATAGTATAGACCTAAAAAATTTAGTGTTGTTTTTCCAAGAAATTTACCTTGATATTATGTAATATATAGTAAATTAAAATTAGTTAAAATTTTTCGCATTATTACAAATACAATTGCATATGAAAAAAGCACATGTTATGCACAAAAAACATGGCAGTTAATTTAATTTTAATCAAATTCGATATTTTTTTATATCAATCGTTTAATTAATGTTCTATTTATTACATATTCATGGAATCCAAAATTCCATGTATGGCAATCTCCTTATTTACTTTTTTGACATTTGACATCAATCAATCAAAATAATATTTCTATCAAAATAAATATAAATTTTGTGTTTTCAAGAGGATAATTTATATAAAAATCCTATAAATCTATTGGATAACAAATATCCTAAGAAAATATCAATCTGCGTTATGTTTTTATATAGTTAAAGCTATTAGTTTTAGTTTAGTAATATTTTGTTGTTTGTGAAGTGCAATAAAATTCTAATCAAAAGACTCTAAAAGCTCTACAAGATAATTCTGCTCAATTCGAAGCCTTTCGAGAAATCTTTAAGACATCATAGAAATTGACGGAACTAAAACTAAGGACGGAACGGATAATTTGTATCACTTGTATTTTTAGCTTGTATTATTATATTATATTATGTGCATCATTGTATATTTTATTACAGTTAATAAGCAAAAGATGAATATATGCAATTGATTTAGCGGTTCACGGGTAATTATTTATGTAATAAATATAAATATTTATCTATAAATTTTATAATTTACAGATGAACAAGTTACTAGAATTATGTTGATGAGAGATGATGGTTTTGAGCCAACTACGCTATTATAAACTGTTAAATTAAATTTTTCTAATAATTTTTTTTCTTAATTCGATCGTTTTTTATTTGTATTCATCTGTATAATTTTATTATCCTAGAAGTTCAGAAAGAAATTAATCGAATATGAATGCAATAATTTAGGCTGAATAAATGCAGACAGCAGTACACTACATATTTTAATATTTATTTAATATAATATAAGAGGCTTCTTAACATTTTCAATAAAATTTTGAAACCATCTTAAAAATAAAACATTATTTGTTTATTTTATTTTAATTGCAATAACATTAAATAAGAGAAAACAATATTGCGTTAAATCGTGTAGCATCGGAAGTGTGAAATATCTTTTTTATTATAAAATTATAATAATCTTTAATTTTTCCGACATTATCAACCGTAGGTATCTACAAACCCACACAAACCGTAAGGCCCTTCTCCCATTACGATACTTCTAGAATACGATACTCGAGTAGAATACTTGCTCGCTGCCCGATGCTCGCATATTATGCGACTGAAAAATGACTAAATTCATCATTATTGTGCCTCGTTTTTGTAGACGGACGCTATGTCGAACGATTCCAGTGACGACGTAAAAGTAGGAAGTAGGTACTGGATTCATCCATATATTGAAAGAAACATAAATTGTAATAAGATTTTTTTATCTTTCTACCAAAGAGATACGCCCGAAACGCGACGCAAAAGCGACCAATTAAACTAGTCGCGGACGTGTAGGATACCGGTAGCGTAATGGGAGAAGGGCCTTCGAGATCTTGTCGAGATCAAACGTCGGTATCATAACGATTGACAATGTCAAAGAATAATTTGTTTTGACAATATTCGAATGTGTTGCAAAGAAATGATTTTCCAAATCCATGAAATCTATATTTTATTTATTTTTCATATATCTACGGATTTGAAATAATGATGTTATTAATTTAGATAAAAATACATTAATACAAGGCTATTATTATATAAATATTTTGACACATTACGGAAAGTTTTGTGAAGAATAAAAATTATAAACAAATATGTATCCATTGTATACTTCCATCAAATTAGGGAGAGGTATTAAGCGACATCATTTTCATTGCTGAAGACGGGACTATAAATTAGTTGTCGATAATTACCGACTAATGTGTCGAGACTACGCCTACTGAAGACCATTTGGAAAATGTCCTATTGTACCCGACCTGACATGCGCCTAAGTAACCGCGAAATTTTCTCGATATTCCTAGAACAAATATAGGGAAAAGGGAATAGGGATTACTATAATGAATTATGAGATACCCTTCTATAATGGAATAATGAAAGTTACAAGAACTTATGTTTATGACTTATTATGATTTTCTTTATTCATTCCTGAATCTTAAGATTAAGCCAGATGCAAAAATATATATTATTCCAATGTTTTATTTAAAAAAATAAACTGGCCTTTTCAAAATGTATTTAATTGCAAGGATTGGAACAAAGGATAGTATTCTACCGAGACGAACCTATATATAAATCTCGCTCTATTATTATTGGAACCTAAACACACTATGAAAATCTGATCAAAAATCATTCTTCCGTGCACAAAGTTGAACATAATTCGTTTAACGTCAGTGACGTAAGTGACATAAATAGTGAACATCTTCTGAGGGAGCAATATAAAACGTGCTTATTTTCTCTCTTAAAGAATTATTAACACAAAGTCGAAAGTTTGTTAGTTTGGACTTTCGATACTCGATCGTGATTTAATTTTTTTTTAGTGATTCGGTCTGTGTGACGCAGAAGTTAATAATAATTAATCAATTAATATAGGAAAATATCAACGAAACAAATTAATAGCAGTTCTTAGAGTAAAAACGAAGCAGTGTGATATTTGTGAATTCATACGATCAGCGTCGAAAATCTTTCGAAAATAAACACAAAACAAAAATGTTAATTATAGATATTTGTTTCATAATTTTTCAATTGTTTTGTATTAAATGAAATATGACTTTATAAATAAGCATTAAGCCCGTAGGATATATGTTTTGTAATGGGCATTTAATTATACCCAAAACTTTC
This sequence comes from Colias eurytheme, assembly GCF_061535395.1. Classification (NCBI taxonomy): domain Eukaryota; kingdom Metazoa; phylum Arthropoda; class Insecta; order Lepidoptera; family Pieridae; genus Colias; species Colias eurytheme. The sequence continues at coordinate 5,830,640 of NC_142989.1, read as the reverse complement.
TGTTCATTAACAATTTTGGTAACTTACCCAGGACGAAACTAGCTGGCCTTGTGATTGGACATCAAAAGGATTTCTGGATGCCTGCACCTTGTTTGCACAGTTAATCAAATTTTAAAGACAAAAGGCTTAACTGTTTAGTCTGGATTTTAATTTTGTTGTATGAGTTGAAGGTTCTTAGAATAATGTAAATTCCTCATTTGTTCATTCTCATATTATCTGATACATAAGTATGTTTATTTGTCATAAACTGTCCAATTTATACATACATCATGTAAAATTAAAACAATACACAAAGCAAATTCAATAATTATTCATTTGTGAGTACTATCAGATCACTGAAAAAGAAACTGGATACGTTATGATACTGTCAGACATTTTAACGTAAAATTAAACATTGTTAATGTTTCAGCCAATAAAAGTAAATATTACGCTTATCATATTCAATCTCTGCGAAATGCTGTCAGTATGAAATCCAAGAATTTCCAGGTCAATCATTTGATAGGCTTTATAATAATATGTAAATATTGAATTCAACTGCAGTACAGTAATCAAAGTAGAGTAAATATGAACATATGGAGTTGTCATGCGGGCGCTCGGAGTAAATTACACATAGATCAGGCTTTTGTCTCTGTATTTAAGAACTTTTATGTTCCTACTAATTACGTATTCGTAAAGTTATATTATCATTTATCATGCATAAATAAGTAATTTGTACGGTACGGGGACTTTATTATCAGCCTATTACTGATTCATTGCATTCAGACTTTTTAAGGCAAACGGGTCAAGATATTTCTTCATTTTATTAACCGATGATTCCATCATCATCATCATCATAAGCGCATATATTATGTTCCCACTGCCGGGACACGGGCCTCTTATGAGGATTCAGGTCAAAATCCACCACGCGCCTTTTTGAGCATTTCCTTCACCGTTTTGAGCATTGGTTATAATGTTTTTTTTAGATATATAATATATATAACAAAGTCTTGAATTAAATGTTCCAACCAAAGTACCTATTCAATAAATTAAATACTCAATAATTATTCTGAAAACAACTTAATTAGTTTTGCTACCAGGTGTATGGATAGTCAATCAAAGTTTTTAATTACTAATACCGGGATAACCGGGCTCAGGCTTGTAGTTTATCCCGAAGTTGAGCTTGATCTTGTTCGCGACACCAATTTCAAGTGTAATTTTCTATGCAAGACGAACATCTTAACGTAGATGTATGTGATAATGGAAGTGCTTTGTTATTTTAATAAGTGGAGTATTGACAATAATCTGTTGTTTAAACTATTTTGTAAATACATGTTTTTCCAGTATGTAAGATGGAATACAGGTTTTAAACTCGTATACTGTTTAGATATTAGTTGCTCTCTGTACTGAGTTCGTTCAGTTGACTATATGAAGTTCTATAGGTACAGTGTAAAAGCAGAACATGCTGGAAACCATCTTAAACCATAAGGATGCTATGAAACCGATCCTAAATATCTTGATGTGGCGCTTCTTGTCAAAGTGTGTATATCTTACGCTCAAGCCATTTTAGAATTTGAAGGTTCTCCGGCTAATCCAGTTATATTCCCCGGTACATCTATTCAGCAGTAAGGCCGTGTACGACCAAGATTGTCTGGTTTAACATGCAACCAAGGTGTCCAGGGGTTCAACGTTTTAAATTGGCTCTCTGTGGTGAATACTAAAATCGCTTTAATTACCTTATCCGGTACATGCCTGGAGCGAGATGTTAGCCGTGCTTAGATTTTATTCCATTGCAACTGGAACACTAAATTATATGATTTAAATTGTTGGCACTGTGAGCAATATTATTACGGAGAAGTAGGCCAAATTGTTGTTAATGATAATGCATTTATTTTATCCCGGGTACAGCAATTGTGACGCAATAATTAATAAACTAAATAAGTTTCCTATGAGCTTAGTTTAAGAATATTTGAATTCTTTAAAAACTATTCTTTATTTAAGTTTTTACTAGTAAACAGTTGATGTGAGAACAATCGAATTAAAGTGCTATATTAAATAGAGCTTATATATAGCTCTACAAACAAGTGTAATAATTCAAACAATTTTTTAGTAAGAAACATTTTCTTAGCCCCTGTTACTGAAATAAATCCTCTATTTTACAGGGTTTAATTACAGAAATACAACAAATCGTTATAAATGAATTGTAACAATTTTCGCAAATTGCACTCGCAACGAAGCGGATGGACACAATAAATCTATTTCGCACCTTTTGTTACATTTTGTTTTCATGCTTTGTTAGTTTATTGTGCGACTTTTATCTTATTTTTTTCCTTGAGATTGCCTTTTGCCTTCTTAGCTGTGCTGATTAATTTTTTCTTCTTTTTATAATTTAAAGTAATTTGACGGAGGAGAAAATGCGAGGCATTGTCTTTAAACTGTCTTTTCAAATGAAACGTAGATTCATTCATTTAGTTTTTACATGAAAAATAATAGTTTGTGTAATTAAATTAAGTCTTTGTTTCAAAAACTGCTTCGTGTTTCTCGTATATGATTTATGCGAGTAAATATGATAATATTATGGTATATTTCATATTCATTTCATTCAGTAGTAGGAACGCTTTCTGAGTAGTCGAAAACAACCAACAACTGACGAACCTGACTTTTAAAAAGTAAATCTTTTAAACAAACATAAATTGTAGGTACCTACTAATAAAGTATGTTCCACAATCCTTACAAATAAAAGACAGAACCAAAGAACGAATGTTTATACGTTACGTAACATTGTATCAATACGCGAGATCTATAATTCAGAATTCAGCGGCATTAGCGTAGTCGCTACTGAGCGTGTACCGTTGCGTCTAATCCGTATTTATTTCCCCAAAACACTGGAACAGCTGGCTTCAGTTTGCGGCCCGGAATTTATGTCTATACTCCGCGCTTCCTTGGGAACTCACGTACGGAGGTTATTCTGTGAAGGGCAATAAATTTAAAGATGGATTTTTTTAAGACACTCAATATTATAATAACTTAATAATTTTGTTATGCCATGACTAATATAGGTATTTTTTAATGTCTAATGCAGGTATTTTGATATATTAGAAGTAAGATAATACAAGAAATAGAATCAATACAAACAAGCAAGATGTTACGGCCATGATACGAATGATACGAGTGCTACGAATTCGTAGCATCACTTTGTATGTGACTACGCACATTTTAAAATTACTTGGAAGTTATTAATTTAATTGTTTATTAATTCGAATACTGTCGAAATTATCTAATAATACAATTAAATTATATATTTATAATTACATTTGCAAAAGTATTATAAGATATATTTTAAATTATCGTACGATTCCCAAATAGCCCCCTCGTTTGTAAGATGGCTTCTCTAGTGCGGTTCGTTGTTTTGCTTATATTGCGTTACGCTGACTCATATTCAGCTGTAAATTGTAATATAGATAACGCACTTCATTTTACATTGAGTTATAGCTGTATTCAATTTAAATTGTATAAAGATATTAATTAGTATATAATATAAGGCTTTTGGATTTCTCTCTTATTATATATTTTTTTCTACGTTTCGATGTGATTAAATATGTTTCGAATTTAAAAGATTTCATTGCCATGTAGCCTATATGCTAATTGATAAATTTTGATGTATATTAACTTCTGTTAAAGAAAAATATACCCTTCTGGGTACTTCTGGGGACTTATATAAAATATTAAAAGGATAAGGAAGCACCTGAAACAACGCAGCGTATTTTCATAAGAAGTAGCTCACCAAATAAATAAAAGGGTAAATACGTATTTTAATATAATAGATAATATTATACATTTATTACTCCCGCTTATTAATTTTGTAACCTTTTACAATTATTGGTTCAAGTTTAAATTCATATTTACAATTTTTAAATCATTTTATTAAACCGACACCATATAAATGTTTTTTTCTTCACTTAACGAATTTGAAATACTATCGTTTCATTTACTTTCACACAAGTTGTAAGGATTCGTATTCTTGTCTGTCATTCATTGAACCCAGAAAAATGTGAGCTTTGTTAAACCGCCTTAAACCAAAATAGCATTGGAAAATATTTGCTACAATTACAATGAGTTATAATTTTATGTTTTGTAGTTATTTTCCAACATTACGAAAAACGCTTTTATACATGTTGATTTTTTTCATTGCTTTCTTTATATTACATTTTTATATGTTATTTTCATAGGTATATGATATAAGTCTTTTGGATAGGTGTAGAAATAAATACAGCCTTACATAAAAGACGAAAAGAGTCACCATTTAAATTCATACGCGAAAACGCAAATTAATATTAACAAAACAAATTATAAAGGTTCTCCTATTTTAGCCTTAGCCGTGTTTCTCCATAATTCAGAAACTAATTGAGTTTGTGTGTAAATTAACATTAATTAGGTTAATGAGGTAATATTTTTGTAAGGTTATCAAGAGAAAAAAGTTATCACAATTATATAATGGCGTGAATTCAAATGAGAGTAGTTTACGGTTCACGAAGTGACTTCATTCATCATGTGTTGGGCGTAATAAAATGAACACGTTTATTTTTTTTAAATTAAGGCTAGAAAATTTTAGTTCTGTGGAATATGCATTATATTTTATTTTCTGCATTGTAAAGTATACGAAAGTAACATTATATGAATCAATAGATGTGGCAACGATTTAGAATACGAAGGTACGAGCAACAATGTGTACCAACTACCTAGGTGATAGGTAGGTACGCATGATAAAACATTTTATTAAAGTACAAAATATAATACCAAACTCGATATTAAATAACGTTGGTTCTTAATAGTAAATGCGCCACACAAGTTTCTTTCGTAGAGCTTCCTTCCCAGAATCGAACTTAATATGTTTTGTATAGCGTTTTTGTTAAAGTTCAATAAAGAGATTTAATCATCAAATAAATATAGAATGGAGAAAGTGTACGCTAAAATATTACAATATTTTGTTCTCAAAAAGTTGGTTGGTAGGTTACCTTATTGATATTTTTCGATTTTCAGTAAGTATACACGCATTTTTAAAAATCCTCAGATGGACTAATTGACTTGAATGATTGGGAATCTTCCCTTTTGGTGAAGATATAATACGCTTATTCCTCCTCCCAAAAGAATCTTGCATTTGATTTATTCCCTTTATTCCCAGTCTTATAAAGTGAAATGAAAAACAAACGTTTTATATATTAATATGTTACCGGAAATGTATGAAATCAAGGAATTGTATACAATTCCTAGGAAATGTGTACAATTCCGATACCATTTAGGAAATGTAAAAAATATTGTTTAAAAAACTATTTAATGCATGCATATCCTAGGAAATGTATAATCTTCCTAGGAATTGTATACAATTCCAATATCGTATTAGGAAATGTGTAAAGTAAATGCTTTCTGTAATAAAACACGTTGTTATTTTTTTATTATAGCTCTTATTGATACATTCGGGTAACAGTCATACCGTAAAATTGTATTAATATTATGTTCATATTATTATCTTACTAATTAACATTTAAAAATCAACTATCTAACTTTTAACGTAAATATCACTAAATCAACTTATATTTATTCTTATAAAATCAATTTTTCATTTGGCAAGTAATCAGTCCCCTCGTCCCGCTGTCCCCGCGTATATTTGGCGCAGTCGGATTGTATAATCCGCCGTATTACATTACGGCTAGCTGTTTTAATATGCCGAAAATTCGTCTTTTTCCAAAATTCTACAAAAAGACGGTCGCGAGCCGACGGAGCCCCACTTTGTGGGGCTCCTATTTCTGTGTAGTTTTAAAAAACACGAACCTAACCTACCCCACCCCACAAAGTGGGTCTCCTATTTCTGTGTAGTTTTAAAATTCCACCCCCTTGGGTGGGGTAGGTTAGGTTCGTGTTTTTTGGATAAGGATCCAAACCAAAAATTTCTGATTACGAATTATCGGCATAGTTACTACAAAATGCCGACCGTTTGTAAACGGCCAGATTATATACAATTAGCCTGCGACATATCAATATCTTAAATGTTTTACATTTCCGATAGCTATTTAGGAAATGTATAGATTTCCTAGGAAAAGTTAACAAAATAATTTATTTCACACATTTCCGTGCGATTTTAGGAATTGTATACAATGACGGATTACATACATTTCCGGTAAGATATATAAAAGAAAAAAATATGAATTTTATAATTATTATAAAAATAATACCTTTATATTTTTTTACCGTAAGCTGGTCAAAAGCTTAAGGATTCTTAAGTTGAAGTATATCAGTTTCGAAGCAACATTTCTGTAATCACAAAGAATAGTTGAAGCAGTAAATTTACATTATTTTTTACAATGAAACCTCCAGATTTACAACACACCACTTTAACTTTTGCGATTGTCGTTAAACTTTCCTGTTTTACGCCTAAAGTTTTTATTGCTTTTGCCAGTTTGCGTAACATTATGCGACGTGAATAGTAATATTTATCTCAAGGCATTCTGTAGACATTCTATATATAACATACATATACAATCTTAATATATCAACGCGTAATCATGTACGAGGAATTTGATACTCTTTGTGTGATAATAATTGTATGCAATAATGATTCATTGTTATTAAATATGATAAGTTTTTTAAAGTTCAAAGACTTTTTAACAGTGCTCAGGACAGAAACACGACACCATTACAATTTGACGAATTTTTTATTTGAAAAATCCTACAACGTTTGACCACACCCCGGACACTCCATACAAAATGATCGTTTTGACAGTCACACTGTAGAGACTGCAAATGTGTGTGTTAACGCTTTATGGTTGGCACATTTGTGACTAGCGTAAAAAAAAATTCGCGTTTTTCTGATGAAATACATCCGTAAACAGCACAATATCTAACCATTTTCTACGAAAAACGATAATCACAAATCCAAAATAATAAAATTACTTTAAGTCAATTTGATTAATGTTGTCAATCTTCGTTGCGTATCGTCCTTGCAGAAAAATATGGCCCATTTTATGTCTGATCGCGCGGGTGTGAGGTAAGTTTAATTTTGGCGGGAGGCGGAGAGTGTCCGTTCTGTAGCGTTTAGCTACTATTATGTATTCTGTGGTTTAACATCACAATTCATAAGAGAGCAAAAAGTAGTCACTGTAAAATACATTTAAACACAAAAGCTTTAACAACGCTCTTGTATAACAAACTAGATTCAATTTTCACAGCAAAACAACGTCTAGGAAAAAAGAAAATTGTATTCTTATCGCATACTTAAGACACTGAAAGAAACCTAGACGGCATTGAGAGTACTATTACAAATAAGAAAAAAACATTGCAATAACGTTAACGTCTTTCGAAGTGTAGAATCAATTTCAAGTGCAGTTTAAGTGTGAAATGGCGTTAGTTTGAACGGTACTGAGTAAATGGAAAGCTTCTTAAGCTCCACTAATTGTTTTGAAGTGTCTCAATATAACACTGAATATTATGTTTTAGAGTAATTGCTTTTGAATGCGCTTTGATTTTGATTATTGTAGTTGAGAGGGAACTAAGAGTTTAACTTGAAATAAAGAAGAAATACAACAAGCAATACAGTTTAATCTTATTTTTTATTTGGCATCAAAACTATTCGCGCTTTCTTGCATTCATTGCAAAATATGTTGCATGAGAAACATTTTATTTAGCTTCTTTTAAATATTATTTCTAGTGCTACAATAACAGTCACATTATATACATTAGTATATGACTGAGAAGAGAAAATGTTTACTATATTTTCCTTCGAATTGACTTTGTACTTTATTTACGTACAAATATTATAATTTAACTTTTCAGTAGGTTTATAAATTATAATGGAATTCATTACTTCCATTTCGTCTCCGCATACTTCTTCAATTTTATAAACCAACAAAAAGTCGCTTAATCAATTTGAAATTAGTTGATGTAACAGCGGCCAATCCTATTAAACCGAAATCAGGAATCTTGTAACTTTTCGCCTTTACGTTTAAACTCCGAAAGAAAAAACGCGCCTTAAAATCCCCCGAAAATAAGTTCCCTCAGGCTCGAAGCGATTTACATAAAACTTGTTTAAATGGTAATATTAGGAGACATCACCTACCGCAAACCTTCCCTTCGAGCCTTTTACTGAATCTGAGTAAACGTCTTCGCCATAGCTTACCACATTTCCTTTGGACAGATATTGCTATACGGGGCTTTCGGTAATCACTTCTAAGTGTATTTTCTAACCTGTGGCAGCTGGAGTGACGTCACAAATTATACGAACGATTCCGGATTTTTCTATTTCAAGGTGCTCGGTTCTGCGGTGTCAAGTCTGGAGTCAGCACAGTTAGAGAAATTGATAAATCGTTTTCAGCGAACTTACCTGTGGGCTTTTAAAACTTCACCTCACGTTATTTCAGCCTGTCAACATTTTTAAATTTATATAAGTTTCGAGAAATATCGCTTATTTTTATTTTTCGTGGTATTGCAGAAACGGTCTAGAGCAGTCTAGAGATATAGATTGTGTTTGCGAGTAACATTTTGTGTATGTAATATAAATAATTACATCTATAAATACTCTTGAAATCAAACCATAATATCTTCGATATGGAATATCGTAAAAAATGTGGCGTATGTTTTGTAGACACTGCGTAACTAATTAATATTATTTGCGATGTTTACCGGCAATATTAAAAGGGATAATTGGATAAAGTGTCGCATGTACTATATTAAAGAAGTTATTTTTAGAGAGTTATTAAGGTACAGCTTCGTAAATGAGTTAAAGAAGTTACGTACGTGACTTGGCTGCTTATCGTGATAAAGTTTATGTGACGCAATAATGTTTACTTATGACGATGGACAAAATAAGAAAAAAAAAACGCATTTCTTAAAGATTTTATTCTTGAAATTATACGATTGAAACGAAATCTTTCTTACGATGGTAATAATTGGAAAGTTTGTATTTGAATTTATTACTCAGTCACGCCAGGATGGTTCATCGGATTCAGAAAGTATTTGGCGCTGACATGATACAATTATCAATGTATATTTTTTTGCTAACTACAGATATATATTTTATTTTATGTACCAAGCGAGATGACGCGGATTGCAGTTAGCATTTCATAAATCTAAGCTATTTTGTTTTAAATAATAATGACTATAAAGATAAAGCTTCTTACACATTTTAAATTATTCAGTGTCCTTTGGGAGCAATCTACTGTGCTCCGTCAGATTGAGACTTTATTTTGCACCGGGGACAGAGTTTAGAGTCTCTTGGCAGTAACGATTTCTTATTTGCACATAGGTGTGTGTGTGTGTGTGTATGTGTGTGTGTTTATTGAACAAATCAACCGCTTTAAAAATTTTCTAAAACTGACAAGAATTTAAATTTATTTTTTTTCAAACTGATTATTATATTATTTTACTTTTCTTCTTACAATACATAATATTACGATTTAGATAATAAATACTTCAAGAAGCTCATCTTCCCTGTACCCTATTTCCTTTGGTCACGGCATCACGCGTGAACTTGTGGACCGATTTCGATAATTCTTTTTTATTATATTCCTTGAAGTACGAGGATGGTTCTTATGGAGAGAATTACGTTTTCTCTCCATACGAACCATATGTACCACGGGCGAAGCCGGGGCGGACCGCTAGTATTCAAGAAGTGAGTAAATGATTAAATATTACGTAAATCAATGAGAGTTTCCAGTTCAAATTCAAAATATTTGCGTGTCAACAAAGCAAATCACCTAAATGGATAAATTCGCGACTGCTAAACAAACTGAACAATTGTAATGCATTAACAAATTTACAAAGGGGATGTAAAGCGCAAAGAAATTTAATTAGTGCTCATTGAGATAATTCACTCGCACAATGGATTGTTGTAAGACAAATTCTGAATTGGACATACAGATGTGGCGGTTGGAAAGTTAAAAAAATGTTAAATAATAAAAAAAATACAAATTTTAAAAAGTCACTTGGTAAGTTGCCTGGGTACCATGACCTAGAACCATGAACTAGATAGCGGTATGCAAATTTTAGCATTGTAAGACCATAGTTAATGCCGAACATAAATATTTAATTATGAACGCCACCTCTTACTCCTCATTGAGATTCATTTAAAATTATAAGTATAATTCACCACTAACTCACTATAAACTGACTAAATAAAGCGTTCTTGCCTATTAAATAAGATTCTATTACCATTACGCAAGGGAAACGTTTAAAATTTTCGATACATTTAATTTCGGGATATTACAAACCTCTGAATGTTCACCCTTAATATTAGATATGATTGAAGCTTACTTCTTGCTACCGACACTAATATAGTCTATTTCAAGGTTAAACCGACTTCGTTTTTTTCGTTTCATACAAAATAAAATATATAATATGATATCAGAATGGAAAACTTTAGTATAAATGAACTCTGAATATTTCTAAACGTCGATTAGGTAACAAAACATCAGCGATGTAGTACTTTCATCCTGCCGCAATTACATTACACCGTTACTTTGCCAAAACCAATAAAATACATCGAATGTCAGGCCTCTATCTTCTTTGATACTAATTTAATTGTTTGACGTTCGCCAATGCAGTATGTTTTACCTTTAACAACTTATCTGGCTCCAATTATCGAATTCTATGGAACTTGAACAATGGGGTGGTACTTTTGGAATTTAGTACCTGACAAGTGATAATAGTTCACCGTGAAAACTGATGATTTTATTAGATCTCTCTTAAGTGTAAGATGTTTTGAAATGCATATTTTATAAGAACTTTTGAAATTTCTTAATTTTAATTTATTAAATTTGACTTCTAATATTCAATTAACTAATGAAATATCGTTTAATTTACTTTCTAAACACAATTTCAACTCATTTATGTTGCGCTTTTCAGCTTGAAGGGTGTGAACGATAGCATTTTTCGAAATAAAACTATCTGTTAAATATTGTATTACACAAGTTCAATAAAATTAAAAAGTGACATTCTGACGGTAGTATTTTTTCTTTATCGTTAGTTAAAGTTTGATTTTGAAAGTTTAGGAAATGACGATGACGATTGATATTAATTTTCCTGCTTTTACTGCCTCCAACTTACCACTTTAAAAAAGCCCTACTTTTTTCGATTCTTGGAGGGAATTTATATAGCTAACAAAATTGTGTCAAATAACGGAGGGTTTGGTCGAGTAATCTATAAGGATGTGGCTAACACACGATATGATGTGGCTAACACACGATATTTTAGTGTATGTATTTTATCATACGTATATATTACACACAACAAGTATTTAAATATTTTATTTCATATTCATATTCGTATTTAATTATAACACTAAACATTCATTACACAAAACACAAAAAATACAGACATGCATTACACTCATACAAAATAATTATAATATTTATTATTTTATGACGGAGTCGCGGTATTCGCGTAGTATGCGTGCCGCGACGAAATTATCACGGTCCCAGCGGGTAGATCGGAATATTTCTTCAAGTTTCTACATAATTGTAAAATTAACAGTTCGATCTTAGTTACCGAATGCGCATCTAGTCAGTGTCTTTTTGTTCTTGTATTTTCATGCCCAAAGTGTTGCTTGTATCTGATAATTGTCTCTCTCCTTCTACGTGGAGCAATAAACGTTAAAACTGTGAGTGTGTGGTTATTTGTGCATCACCCAAAGGTACTGTACCTAGTGTAATTAATATCCATTATCACGCACCCCACAAGGACATCCCTGAGATCAAGTTAAAACAGGCTTCCCTTTATATTGGGGAAGGTCGAGAACCCTACAGCGTGTATAGCTGCGAAGGATACCGTGTATGTTTACACTGAGAAAGTTTCTTGTAGCAAAATATCATAATTGAGGATTAGTGAATAAGTAACAATAATATTTTAGTGGATTTCGGTTGAGGAAAAAAAATTATTTTATAATTTTCTTGGTGATGTATTCGAAGCTATCTATGTTTCATAATTTTATTCTTAAAATCTTGATTATGAATATTCAATTTCTTTTTTCAGATACTAAGTTCTTCGTCGTCAACAGAAAAAAGAAAATCTAGTGTTTTGATACGTTCAATGTCATTCATACTCGTAAATACTTTGCTTTTCTATCTTATGTGAAAAAAGCAGTCTTGCATTTGCCTAAGTTTGCTGTACCTACAACAAAATGATATTTTGGTTCTGGAAGTAAAACTAGACTATAAAAGGATATTTAAACTACACTGTCCCTATATATGAACGTGTAGCGATGTCTGCTGATGAATACCTCTTGCCAAACTCGAGTCAAGGGCCTGAGTCCGGACGTCTCCGCTTTGTCACCGACATACAGAACAAAGACCGGTTTATGAAGCACGTGTTATGTAAAATAATTAATAAAACACGAATCTGAAATCGTAAAATATACGTTAATAATAAGGTTCACTTGCAGTTTGATTACACGCAAGATGTATATAGATCAAACGTCGTCAAGTAAGTATTAACAACCAATCAATTTATACATTGACCTTATGTTTTTTCATTCTGCACTCGGATTAACAAATCAATTCTTGAACAATTGGTAAAATTATTGTATTGTATATAGGTAGGTATCTACATACTTAGATTTAAACCTTTATAGCCATACACAGCAAATAACAATACATAATATATAGAAATTGTCTCATGTCTACGTATAAATACTAACACAAATTGTTGCTATTTCATTTGGACCCATTTCCGTGACCACCACTTAATCAAATAGGATCTTGATCAATTGCCTGTCTATTGTTATAAAAATAAAAATCAATACGAAAGAACTATCAATTAGGTACCGTTGTATCAACTTAATACTTCCATTAAAATATAGAAAATATATTACAAAAGGTTTTATTTGAGCATTTTGTTTGATGCGGGTCAGACACACATATTGACATTGGGATACATGAGTATAATAGTTATGAGCGATAATCATAAAGGTTAATATATCTATTACTTACCTACTTAAATTTTTTTATAATATTAAGTTATGAGTTAGAGCTGATAGTTTCTTTTGAATTGATATGAAGTATACTTAATTGCGCATAATCAAATTAAAAAAATGCTAATTTCTTAGTAATGCGCTAATTGGACTATCTTAAAAAGTTATCTATTAAATTGGATTATATTAAGCATACTTTGTAATCACAAAGCTTTTATGTAAGGGACAAATTATCAATATAGATTATTACGGTTCGTGGTAAAAATCCATCTGTCCAACCTTGTTGAAAACTCTAACATAAAGTATCATATATTTTACCAACCGCACGTATTAAATTTGAAAATCGATTTCATGACGCTAACATTTTTTTAATTGAAATGTTAATATACACAACAGGATTATAAATTGCGTATTTTCGTTTTCAAATGCAATTTAAAATCTTAGATGACGGTATTTTTTCCAATTCTGCAATTTTATCGACATATTTACGATGGCTATCATATAATGTTAACTTTCTACTATTGACTTTATTCGAATCTGAATCAATTCTCGCTATGTTCACGCAACACTTATTATTTACGCATTAAAAGCACGTTATTTTTATTTGTTCTAAATAGAAAAATTCCATACCCCATTTCCATTCTCAACATAATAACACTACAATTTCCGAAGTAATTTTATTAATTAATTTGACTAAATAAAAATAACACAAGCAAATGAGAATTTTCAAAAAGGTGTACAATTAAATTCAGAACGGATTAAGAGTTCATTTAATACCTAAAATATTATTTAATTTAATTAAAATTTAAGTAAAAACATTACCTATACACTACGCTACTCGCGTAAAATCAAACAAACAAATAGCTTATAAAGATTTTTAATTCCAGCAAAAGCTCAATAAAAGTCGCATAAATTATTCCAGAACATCTGAATCATCGCATTTGTACGGAACGGTGACTATTTGAAAGCCATTGCAATAACCGATGCCTTCTTCCGTCGGGGAGAGCACCACTAATTTGGCTCCAGAATGGAACAGACTCGTCTTCAGAGCGAAAGTCGTGCCAAAACGTATGCGATTCCACCACTCCTGATGCCAGTTCTCCAAACGGGGCTCTGTAATTGCATCACATTATGCTAATATGAGTCTATTTAGGCCATTGTTTTACCAAATTAAGTCATTCAATGGGTGTGTGCTCGTACCATGTTATGATGTAGTGTTGGGTAATTTTGTTCGTAATGAATTAATTTGTATGTTAACTGCTTGAAGCTATCTTTGTACTTTGAAATGTGATTACCATGTAATTTAATAATTGGAAGGCAACTTTGTTGGATTTCATTCGCTGTCAGCAGTAGGTAATAATAAAAATGGGATATACATACGTACCTACCTAATTATAAAATATTATGTGCACAACACTTTATGTTATATTAAACAAGAAAAACGCGTATACCACTAGTCTGTGAAATAACAATGTGAGTTTCTTCAATTACGTGTAGTTATGGTCATATTTTAAGTGTATTCATATTATAAAGTGCATAATATCACAAACAAATAATATATTTAAAGAGATTGGGATCTATTTAACAAAGATTATTTGTTTTTATATCGAAGCGACTTATATAAAGAACGCTAAAGTACTCAGACACAATTCGATTCACGTAAAAAGCGATCGAGTTAAAATTACGATTCGTTTAAGTGTGAACAATCCCTTACATGTGTTGAATATAAAGTCATCGACTCAGTGTAAATCCAGCTAGCACGATAAATAAAATTCCAATTACTTTAAAGAGTTTCCGATCTAAACATTACAAAATAGTGTAATAGTAGTTTCACTACATAGTATTGAACTAAGTCGCTCCTTGCTGTCTGTCTCTCCGTATTGTACGTAATTTTAAAGATTTATCTTTAAAATTACGCAACGGATTTTGATGCCGTTTTTTTAGAGGGTAGATAAGTTCTCGAGGAAGGTTTAAGTTACATATAATTTATTTAAGTTTAGGTAAAGCGGCTGAAGCGTGGTAAGCTATTTTCATAAAATAATATAATTAGGTGCGATGTCAAAAATAATTAATTACGTAAAATTTGGAACAATTTTGAAATTTCTTCGAAAAAGTAACAATTTATATAACTAAATACTAGCATGCAGCATGCATCATTAGGTTTATGATTATTCTTAGAAACTAGGTTTTAAAATTATTAAATTTAACGAGGTCGCTTAAATTGTATAAATTTTACTGGTTTCAATATTACATAACTGCAAACATTGTTAAACTTTAAAAAGAAAATCCTACACTATATGATGATCTCATTAATGAAAATGTTTTAATAAAGAAATAAAAGAAAAATTAAAGAACACTAACTTACCATCGTAAAATAAAGGTATGACTCTCTTATATAAATGTAAGCGTCTTGCCGTTGACTTTTGTGTTGTTATTGCCACAATGGGGGAGCTGGGAGACATTTTAGCGCACCATCGGGCAGAAGTACCGGTTTTTGTTATAACAAAAATTGCTTTTGCTGCACATTTTAGAGCTGCTAAAGATGCGGCTAACGCTGTTGATATACTCGGCAACACTGGTACGTTTAGCTAGAACATTTAAATAGATATGATAAGACCAATTGAATCATATAATTAATTACTTATTATTATTGCAATTAGTTATGAGTGGAATAAATTACGCCTTAAGATGATTATTTCTTCAAAGATGTGGAATTTGGATTTTTACTATGTATCATCTTCTAAGTAGGCAGCTCATACTTTTGACCTTTACTTTTTTAAGATTCTAGGTATATTAAACTTTATATTTTTTACAATATAAAATTCTCGTGTCACAATGTTAGTCTGCATACTCCTCCGAAACGGGTGGACCGATTCTCATGAAATTTTCTGTGCTTATCGGGTAAGTCTGAGAATCGGCCAACATCTATTTTTCATATGTACCACGGGCGAAGCCGGGGCGGACCGCTAGTATTACAATAAAGACTCAACATTTATTCTGCTAATTTACCTTATAACTGAAATCAAAGTAACTTTTTTGTTTGTCACGAATTCGTTCAGCAAAGCTCATTGCTCTTACTATGGAACGAATAATGTCTTTTGGGGGCATTTCCACATCGTCATCTATAATGCTTATTCCATCCACATTGTTTTCAACTACATCTTGTATCACTTGTACAATATGTCTGTCCCTGTCTTTGGAATCGTAATAATCCAGTACCAAATCGGGCTTATTGAAAAACAATGGTTTGTAGAACTGAAAAATAGTCATTATTTTTTTAATAGTCGTTATTTTGTCACTTTTGTAATAATAGTGAGTTAACTGAAACCTAACTCTGCGTTTTTAAACTGTCTAGGTGTTGAATCTAATAAGTATGACAAAAATAATGTTATCAAACTATACTTACTCATTTAACATGGCTTACCTCTTTGCAATAACGTAACACGCAATCGCAATGCTCTTCAGAATAAATATTATTTCTTTCTAGTATAACGCCATCTGAAAACTGAAATTATCTTCAATAGAGCTGCTATTCATTTAATGTATACTGGTGATAATGATAACATTTCGAATTTGTGACGAGTACTACGAAAAAAAATGTATTACTCTCGGTTTTCGTTCTAATATGTAGTGGGTAATATATATTGATTCTGTATTGAAATGTTATACTAAAAATTATTCATTAATATTAAATAGGATGCCTGTTAAATGTAAAATGATATAAATACTCTGATTAATTGCTCTATGTCATCAATATCTCCTCTATTTAACCACAATAATAATGGTTTTGACAATAATTCAGCGTGTTTCTGTTTAAATTCTAGATATTGGTTCAAACACTTCACATCTTTGAGGATAACAATATCAACCTGCAAATGAAAATATTGTTCATAAAATAAAATATATATTTTCAGGAGGTAGTAAAAATAAAGCAATACTTTCCATATTATTAATTATCTGTGGTTCACTAATGGACATTGTAATAACTAGAGTGATAGGAATGTAATATTTTGAGTGGTTACATTTTGTCTGATTTTGGGCCTCAAACATTACATGAATATCTTCAAAGCTTTGATCATGCATAGTTCGATCTATATTGAAAATGTTTACTCCCGATCTAACGAGATAGTTAATCTCATTGATGCTATATTTTCGACTATCTGTAACATTAATAGATTGTTCCTATGATATTGATAAATCTAGATTTTAATTTTCGTCTTAACGCCAAAGTATTTAAAGAGACACATAAGGACATTACCTTGGGTAATATTTAAAAAAAATTCGTAAATAATGAATGTTTTAAAAGAAACATCTATATGTATAAGGCTAAATTAGGAAAGGAATTCTGTCAAATGGATATATAAGTGATCTGATTCTATTAGAATATTTTATACAATCAACCATTTGTAAAACCTGAGTCTTGTGGTACTATATTATAACTGAACATCAATCATTTGAAGCACAGGGGTGTGGTAGTCTTCCTGGTTAGCGTGACCCATTCATAACGTGACGAAACATATTTGACCAAATACTTTTTGCTGATGAACCTTGACCGATTTACGTACGTGGTTAAGGCTTATACATGCGCTAATAACCTTGACCATACTAGACGGATCTCAAACCTCTCCCGCTACACCTTCTTTTTTCCTCGCATTTTGTATTTAAAAAGATACTAATCAGTGAAACAAAAAATCCTCGTCAGGGACTGTTGTGTAACTGATAATTTATTAAACATAAAATTTTCAGAGCTGTAAGTCAGCAGGTTACGAACTTTATAGAGTATTTGCGGAAAAATCGATGACCACGGCACCTTTTTGTTCTAGAAATCTATTAACTTTGGAAAAAAGTCCTCGCGAGCAATTAAAGATCAAAGACCATCCTATTTTATATATTTTTTTCGGTATTGTGCTTTATGTTGTACCAGACTTTATAGAGGTTGAACATAGTCGAAATTGCCGGGTAACGCCTTAAGCATTTGCTTTTACAAATATCAGGTCTAAGATTCAAACTTTAATGGATGATGTCGACTGCTAAAAGATGTAGAATTTTGCCGAAAAATTTATCAGATATCGAATATAAATTTATACTTGCTTTTTGATTAATACTAAGAATACGTACTAAAAGTAAACATTATGTTGGTTGATGGAAAGACTGCATCTCCTTCTGCATCACGAGACTGGTAATAACATAGACTCTGGAAGTACAAAAAGATTATTTTCCTTGAGTGCTTAAGTTTTACCTAAACAGCATAGAGGTACTCTTTTCTTTAGTGTTCGATGTTATAAATACTACAGGAATTTTTGTAAAAACATGATTAATAATTTATGAAGGATATATTGAAATAATATATTTTAAAGATAAAACTATCTTACACCAGATCTGCAAACACTTGGACTCGGCTTGTATCTTGTAATCCACCACACCATTATCAAAATATTATTTTGCGTTTTAAAATTCAAATGTCATAGCTGTATAGATTTGTATTTTGTCAAAGATTACATTAATGTAAATTCTATCCTGAACCTTAGGTACACCGTGGACTAGTTGCATGTTTTGATTGAAATGCGCTTATTATAAATTATAATTAAGATATATGTATAGTGTAGCAGTATCAAACATGACATCCATACTAATATTATAAATGCGAAAGTAACTCTCTCTGTCTGTCTGTTACTCAATCACGCCTAAACTACTGAACCAATTTGCATGAAATTTGGTATGGAGATATTTTGATACCCGAGAAAGGACATAGGCTACCTTTTATTGCGAAATATGTACCACGGGCGAAGCCGGGGCGGACCTCTAGTTTGATATATTCTTGAAAGGGTAAATAAAACAGTTTTTAGCAGTTGTGTTTGATTTGCTTAGATACAGACAGACATGAAAAACCTCCTATTGATAATTTCAGCTCTTTACGAACGAATATAATGCTACAATTTGCATACAAGTAGGTAAAGACCACTTAACCTACTTATTTTTCTTCATTAAGCTCCCGATATTTTACGAGTTAAAATGTGGGCACATCCATCGTATAGGAAGAGCTCTTCAATTTATGTGCGTAATTAAGTGGAGTTTGCGTTGGAGCCAGTTGCTCGGCACTTTGCAGCGGTAAATGAAATTTACGTACGCTCCCACCTTTCGAACGAACCTTAAGTTTCTGGTGTGTGTGGCACGCTTAAGCGGAAACTGAACAACTAGAACTCGCTCATGGATTGAAATATGATATGGTTAAACTTCGCAGCTTCGTCGTTGTCAAGTTATCAATTTTAATGTTTGTATAGTAGTATTTTTAAATACTTAGGCATGGCATTCCCATGGTCTTTTTGAGTTTATTGTGAGTCGGTAGGAACCCGACATGCTCACGGCTCCACTTAAAAAATATTTCATAAACAATGCAACAATTGTACAATTCTATGTTGGCTACAATTATTGCAATAGACTATTGATATCACTTAACATTCTTTGTTCGCACGATTTTTTTACAAATCCCTACAGAGCAACAACATTATACTTGAATCTAGAACCAAACATCTAACGCTATTTTGTCCGCTTTTCGTGACACTTGTATCTCATAAATTGCGCCACAAGAAAGCTTTTAGTCTCGAATCGTAAGAGAAAAGGGTACCCGAGACGCTGACTGTGCACAATTACATTAATAATCTTTAGTTCACGAAAAAAATGATAATTTCTTCCTTCTGTCCCATTATTTAAACGCTAGATGTTTTTTCTATTTTATTGACGAACGCGTAATGAGTTAGAGTCGATTGTCTTCCGCGTCATTAAGGAGGCGCGTAACATCGTTCTTTGTTACATTTGCGACTTGAATCAGACTAGACTGCCTTTTTACAATATAAGAATTTTATAGAAATTGTCTATAGTTCCTTAACTGTATATAGTGAAGAACTTATAGACTTGCAGAACGGCAACAGCTATACTTATCTCCTTTGGTGCTTTGTTTTAAAAATATATCGCGATAGTTTTCTATTGTTGTTAAGATAATATTATGATAATATGTATGTGTCTCTCTGCTTAATTTATTTCCTGATTCACTTTTTGACGGTTTTTTTTTGGATAATAATACTTAATATTCAGCCAAACTACTATATTTTTAATAGCCTTCACGAATACTTGAATACAAGCTTCCCTGCTTCAAAGTGCAAAGTTTACACATTATACTGTTACAAGCACAGGTTAAAACTTAAAAGACTATTTACCAAAAGTTAAAAAATTAAAAAAAAGCTTAGCAAGCATAATACATACATTGTTCGTCATACTTCATAGGGGCGACATCGTCATTAATGTTGCAAGGGAAACACACACAGTTATAATGAAGTCAAATATTCATTATGTACCGTCTACAGTATGGCGGCGCCTTCCAAAATGTCTGCTCGGACATTCTTGGACTAGAATTTTTTATAACTCCTTGGCTTTGTTTTTTTTTTCTTATAAATTTTAAAGTGTAAAGTTTTTATATTTTTACATAGTCCACTTGTGTACCACAAGGTTTTTAATATTTCCTATAATACTATCCAATTACTAGATATTATATTGTAATGTGGTAAATGTAAAACTCATGTAACATGTTCCTTCATCAATCGTTTATATGATTTCATTTTAATATAAAACTAATCGAACGTTTATAAAAGTTACATTTGTTTTTCTTTTAAATGTCCATATTGATGGTAAATTAAGAAAATAATCCATTATTATAAAAAAAAGCTTCTGAACATAATATACCTATTACTCAAGTTTTTTTATATAAAAAAGTTGAGCAAACACCACAGATTACGTAGATAACGAAGATCTATCCTCACAGCTGAAAGTAGGCTATGATGGAGTTAGCACATATACGATTACTTATTAAGGGGATTATGCGAACAGTGTGGGGGTGAGGGCCATTCAGGGCGCGCAGACGGGCGATGAATTTTTGAGAGGCCTCGACGACGTGTGCCTGAAAGCTTTTTTCAGAAAAGAAATCGGCGTTGCACAGATAATGAAACGGCCAGACGTGTTTCCTAATGTTGGAGACATTATTTTTTTCACGTAAACGTGTATTGCACCTTGTATGCATTTTACGAGGCTGAGGCGAACCGACTTTTGGTAAATTTGAAGAGTCCATTGTCATGAATTAAGTTATGTTTGTCTTGCAAAATTTTCAGATGAATAAAATTATTTAAATGTGATGTAGGAAATGGAAGTTATAATTCGAGAATGAGGTTCGGTATTACAGTAAATGTGTTATTGTTAGGTTAGGGGAAAAAAAAAGTTGACGAGGCGTGAAACTTTTATTAAGACAACAATTAAATACATGCGAATAGATACACATAAAATAAATACCAATTTTATATCATGTCATCAAACATGATTTTCACCCCTCCTCCGTATTTAACACTTTAAGTCTACAGGTATAGAAGTAAATAAAAAGAGCAGTTTGGATTATGATATTATTTTGGTGCTCGTTTAATTATTTAATCATGCATACATACGTAGTTATAAAAATAGAGCGTTAATTTACATAGAATAATTAAGATCTCTTAGTCTCTTTCACAAGCCAAGTATCTCGTTTGTATATTGCATCCCACGTGAATTTACTTACAAGGATAATGGGAAATTTGGTAGTTAGGGTCTCATTAGTTGTATTCTGATAAAAATAATAGCATAACTAATTATATTAAATTATAATAAAGTATTTTAAAAAGTCTTACTTACAATCTGTAATTCTATCAAAACTTTTTTAGCTTTTTAATTCAGCTTGTACATGATTTCATTAAATGTACTGGGTTTTTTAAATATTTCGATTACAATGTTGTAATATTATATTGGCTAAGAGCATTTATAAATTTTTCTATGTTATTTCCAATTTGCAATTTTTTAACCCCAATTTAATTAATTTTAAGTTAACTAATAAATACACGAATTGTTTAAATATTTTGGTCTTAATAAAACACGTCATCTGTCGATTAAGCTGACACAACGCTGCAGATATATTGTGATTAATAAAGGACCAATTAATGAGAATTAACACTTGTGTCGAGTGTCAATTATCTCGATAACATAGCGTTAATCCATAACATTGATTAAAATATACCTGAGAATAGTAACTAAGGTATTGAATTGAGTTGAGAATAATTGGATGATTGAAAAGTAATGTAGTGAAATTAATTGCCATTGTGGTAAAAATTATGTTATTGTCAATCTGTTTTTTTTAACACACTGCTCAGGCATTTGACCGCCATCTCACCTGATGGTAAGCGAAGATGCGGTCTTTCAGGTGTCAATCATGTCTATTGTATCAATGTTTTTTTACTCATCTATACATATAATAAAATCGTAGGAAAGTCAAAACTGTACATTGAATATTTTTTTAAAAGAATACATATTCCATGATCTATAATCGATATAGAAGCCAAAAATATAGTTTTTAGAATTTTTGTCTGTTTGTCTGTTTGTCTGTTTGTCTGTTTGTCTGTTTGTCTGTTTGTCTGTATGTTTGTCCGAACTAATCTCGAAAAGTACTGCATAGATTGACTTCAAATTTTGCATGAATATTACTAACAGGTCGAGTGAGGTTTTTTTAAACATATAATCATGCTATCACCTCCGGGGGAGGAGCTGTGAACCTTTACTTTTCTTACGTATTCCGTGTACTACGACAGCGTACAATCTAAAGACTCATGTTTAAATGTTGTTTTTGAGTAAGCCATGCTATTATCTAGCTTTACACTATGAAACTACGTCATTTACGTAATTTGGGCAGAGAAACTGTTTAATGAATCTTAGTAAGTACTATAAAGACAAATTTGATTCAGCGCCATCTATGAGATTTCGTAAAAATCAAATCAATTTACATGTTAACACTACTGAACACAATGTTAAAAATTAATAATTTAAATATAATTATGTTAGTTATTTATTTAACTCTTTAACCCATAATAAATCTTCCCTTCCCTATAAGATGCGCTTATAATTCGTGTGAATATACTACATTTTTAAAAGTGAGGGTAGATGTATATTATTTTAAGTCAAACTAGACACCATTACAGTTAATCTAATATTGATTGTGTTCATTGGTTACATTTTTAAAAATCTTCGTGTTTTAATAATTCGATCACGAGGCGGGACTCTAATACAAAAAGGTTAGTTCGTTGATAATTATTATTCCTTCATCATTTACATGTTGTTAGTAAAAAATAATATACTTTGACTGTTAATACTTTTGTTCAGTATTTATCTATATGATTATTGCTTGGTAATTAATATATTTTCATGTCGTATACCTAATTATAAACATAAGTGTGATGTGAAACTAGCTGGATTTATTTTTACACACTCACAGTCTTATATTTTGTGTTAATGTTAAAATAGTATTAATAATAGTGTAAATCATAATATTTTTTCAAAGTTAAAAATATTTCCTTTTTTCTGATGGTGTTGCCATCGAATTAAACCGCGCTGTCGTTTCGTTCACAAAAAGTCATGTTATTAGGACCGAATATGTAAACGCCTCAACTTACGGAAACGAGAGTAACCTGCGTTGTCTGTTAGTTATTGTATAGTCGAATTTAACGTTACATGGAAATTGGAATCTAAATATATGTATACCTACTTATATTAAATCTGTAGAGGTCAATTCTGCACATGAAATATATTTCCTAAATAACTATTATTTTTCATATTCGTGAGCAGAGCAGCAACTCCATTTTTAAGCTTTCGTCGCGTGTGCGTTCTTAATGCGTGTATCTTAATGGTTAAAGCTACACAGAAATCAAGTATGAAAGAAATGTTCTCCATATTATATAAAAAATATCTCCCGACATCATAAATGTCTATCTTTTATGGTTGAGCTTAGGAGTTCAAAGCTTTCTGATTATATTTGTCTACTAGCTGTCCCCGCGACTTCTTTCGCGTGGAATAGTGACTATGGGACCTATGACCATGGGCTCAGGGTGGGGCAACAATAAAAAATCATTTTTATTTTCATGCTCCCACTCCCGCGCCCACTCGCACTCCCACGCCATATGCCACGTTCAGTCCCAATCCCACGCCCACGCCCACTCCCCTTCACAATTAGTACATACCAGATCAAAGTCAGGGTAAGCGCCCCACCCAGCCCCACCGTGGCTACGCCCATGCTGAATTACTACTTAAGATACAATTATTGAGTAAATACGTACTAAAGTCCGGTCGCGAAGCAGAAAGAATTTCGTACAATGACCTCTTTACCTACTGACAGTGGTCACAAACATTTTTGAATGAAGTGCAGTTTACATGAAATATTTGGAGGAGAAAATGTTTTTTACTAATTTATTAAATAAATGTCCTCTATTCATTTACAATACTTATTAGTTAGTTACATTTTAACTTTTTCAATAACAACGATATATTATATAAAAAAAAGTGTGCGTGTACACACATAAGAAGTGAAACTTCTTTATGACCTTATTTTTCAAAAAATAATTTACTATGTAGGTACAATATTACAGAAATACGTTATTCTAACACGCGATTTCGACTTAGGCGGATTTAGATTGGACATAAAGAGTTTGAGGTTTATTCTTATAAATTTTGAATTCACAAAATCATAATTGAACACCTGACACCAATCAAGCAAACACAAACCTTACGCTCTCAGGTTAAAGGTTTACAATCCCTAAGGACGGCGGTCATTGCACCTGTGCGAGCAAGACACATTATTTTTACAAGGGAGTGACAGTGACAGGTTAATGTACGAAATTCTTCCTGCTCCGCGACCGGACTTTACCATAAATAATTAAAAGAATTGTTATTAAAATTTCTTACTAAACTGAGCTAAAAAACTTACGTACCAAATTATTAAAGAAAATCAAGAAATGAAATGCCTAACCTATACCAAATAGTTACTACATAATGTAATTAAAAATTATGATTAGTATATAATATCGAAAATCAAAAAAGAAATGCCTAACTAATTCTACGTACGTGTACGTCTACGTAAAATTTCTTTTAAATTATGTCATATTATTATTTAGGAACCAGGGGGGGGAGAGGAGCAAATTCTATTTCCTTCCTTTCTTAAACGGATGTTTTTAATAATCTATGGTGTAGCCACTGATCAGCTTAATCGATACTCAGTTTTTATCAAATCCAGCAACAAATCCAAATTAGATCTTTCCTGTCTCACGCACGTAACTAAAGGCTGAAGAGAGAGAGAGCACGTAACTAAACCGTTTAGACGAAGAAAAGTGTATAGAAAAAGGAATAAATAATTTCATAAACTTCCCGACGATCTTTAAAAATAAATTATAACTTTCATTTTTTTCATTCCCACTTTTACCCCTATGTAGGTATAATAAGTGGATGAACCAATTTTGATACACTTTATCTAAGAACCAGCGTCGGAAAATATTCTGCCTAACAAAAAAAACCGCATCTAATTCGGTTTACCTGTTAGCCAGCTACGGTGCCATAGACAGACACACACACAGAAATACATAGCGGTCAAACACAATATAACACCAGTCTTTTTGCGTCGGGGGTTAAAAATATAATACGACATAATTTAAAGGACATTTTATGTGGAAAATTTACCTATACACCAGGGTAGATAATTTTTGAAACAAAAAAAAATCGCAGTAGGATGAAACCCATTAGAAAAGGATATGATAAAAATGTAAGGAAAAATAAATTACGGTCAATCGGAGTTCGGGAAGTGGGAGGGGGGAGCTTTTAAGAGAAAAAAATGGTTTCTCTCGATTTCTCGATAATAATAACACCTGCTAATTTTTTTCTACATATTTTAATTGTACAGACATCACTTTTCCACAATTTTATTATATGTATTGCTTCACAAGCATTGGCAGACGACAAGCGCTTGTCGCCATCCGTCGCGATTTGAACTGAGCGTTCCCACGGCATGTGTGCGTATGGCAAGCACTGGCGAGCGACAAGCGCGCCGATTCCCATGGCATGTGGTGTGGTGTGGCGCGGTCGGATTTGTGAAGCAAACATGTCGTGGGAATCAGGCTTTAACTTAATTTTTATTCACCCGCATCAGTGCCACCTAAAAAATCTTTATATCGAAATTCGAGCAAAGTTAAGAAAATGAGAAATAAGAGTTCTCAAGGATCGTTAGAGATAAGAGGCTTACTATTGACCGAAAACAACATGTGTTATGCCGAACCTGAAACCGCTTCACTACGAGAATTGCGGCTCACAGCTGACCGCGAACGGCATGTACTATCCTGTGAGACCGAAACCTTCACTGAGAGGGTATAACGTCTCACAGCTGATCGCAAATGGCATATTGTACTATCCCGTGAGACCGAAACCCTCACTGAGAGGGAATTACGTCTCACAGCTGATCACGATCGTCATATTTTATCTCGAGAATCTGAAACTTTTACTCAATATGAAGACCGTTTGACAAATAATAGGGTGCACCATAATATTATTCGATCTCTCGAAGATGAACATGAGCATAAGCAATGACTAGAGTAGGGACGCGAATATTACCATTATTTGAGACAAGAACGATTAATAAGTTTGTTTAATGAAAGATTAAGAATTGAAACTATTGGTCTCTTGAAACGGACGAATAGCGAGAGGCCCGTCTTACTGCAGACAGATTTCGACATAGTCTTAATGACTTAGAGGTAAACATAGAAGATCAATCTACAAATTCGGTGGTGTGGTCCGACAAATATAAAAGTGGGTTTGCTTATAACCTCACAATTGATTACCTACAGATCATCTTCTGTATAGGCGATATTAACGTAGTATGTTCTTTTTGTAATGCTTTAAAGTGGAGTAAGGAGTCGGCTTTCGTTTGAAGATACGCCGGAACCTTTGAAATCACTACTTTTAAGTTTTAGAGGAACATGTGCAATCTAAACAGTTCTTAGACAATATTAGCTCTTATAGTATTGCGTTTTAAATGATCCTTTGGTGCTCAACAATTATCAGATGCTCCTTTCATTCTTACTTTTAAGATACAAGGTCAAGTTTATCATTTGATAGGATCCCTTTTGCCTGAAGGCCAACCTAAGTTTCTTTAAATATATTTTGTATTCGACTACGACGAATAATCGAATACAAGAAATCAATATTTCTCGAATTTAAAACTGAACTCATTTCACAATTTTAGAACATGTTAATTCATCAGGTTAATCCGTATATATGCGTTTTAAATCGACATTAGAAGCTTTTCCTCAAGATGGTGATATTAATATAAAATTGGTATAAATGCCGATAGACGGAAGTCTATCAGCACTCAGGAATTCCCTGAGCGTGTTATAACGCCCAGGCCACAGTATTACAATTTTTCCTACAGTAGGGCGACGAATGTATTTTCGCATAGCAACGGAGGGGAACTCGTGGGGGGTAAAGTGACGCGGGCCACGTACCACAAACATGCTTAGTTTGTGGTACCGAGCGCGAAAGAAAGTCATCGTGTTTTTAGTAAAGTTACTATGTAAACTAACGTAATTTATTACTTAGGTACATATTCTATAATGGTGCGCTCAAACTGTTAATCTACATTTAATTTAGATTATTATTTTAATTACTAAGAAATGTAGAATTTAAATCACATTCATTCATGTTTTTCTCAGATATTCGATGTCTATGATTTTCGATGATTTTAAGATTTTCTTATCAGAGTATTCAATTTTAATGTAGTTAAATTTTATAAGAGACAATTAAGAACATTCAAAAATAAAGTGTCACGTATTTTTTTTAAACGACGAATGACGAAAAACGACCGAATCGCGGACGAAGTCGCGGGCAACAGCTAGTTAAAAATTAAATTAATGACATTGATATACTTTAAACCTTGTGTATAAGAATCAGATAATTGTACGAAAAATAAAACACAATTAATGACAAAACAACTAACAAGTTACCAGTACGATTATAATTTTCTTAAACATTTCTGTTATGGAAGAGATGGGGTTCTTTCATAAGTAAGAAATAGAAGCCACGTGTAAAACAGCTCAAAGTTTCTTATCTATGACATTTTCCCTTGGCAATAAGGGTGTAATTTATGCTTAGTAAGTGCATAACCAACGTTTTTTAATTAATTCAGTTGGGCACCTTCACCTAGACGCAGCTTAAGATTTTCATGGCGAGCACAAAAAGAAAACATTTCTATGCTAATGTAAACAGGCTCTTTAGAGGAAAAACTCGAGAGGTCTTAAGGATATTTTCTCCTTTTCATTTTATACTCTTGGCGTTTTAAGTCTTTGCATGTATCGTTTTTAATAAGCCAGTTTTTATTCTAACCTCGCTGCTATCTAACGTGCTACAATGATTTTGGCTAGTATAAAGAATTATTAAATGTTTGAAGTAACACTGAAACTGAATTAATATATAGAAAACACAACTTTTGAATCGTATAATCAAGATATTCATAAAATACTCACATTATAAAAATTATAAAAACCCATGGAGGGTTATCGCGTAAAAACCACAGGACAGTTCTCTGGCATATTATGATAATATACAGTTACATATTTTGTAAAATTAAATTGTAATACTGATATGATTTAAAAGAGCAACTATGGAGTTTCTTGCCGGTTCTTCTCCATAGATACTGCATTCCGAATCGGTGGTAAATGTAAAAAATATGTATTGACGTTTCAAAAGTGCTTCTCCAAGAAGTCTAATTGAATAAATAAATGTTTGAGTTTTGAGTTTGAGTATGAATAATTTTACTCTATAAGTCTGAATTTATACTTTCTTTCTGTAGTTAGATCGTCGGATAATATTTGATTTGACAGACTAATAATGACTTGGCATTTAACGAAAGGTTAGACTGTAAAATCGTAAACTTCTAACCTTTTACAATGGCATCCTTGCAACATAATTTAAACAGCGTAATAAATGTAATACATTCACTTCTGATAAATTTATAATTTAAGATTGCTAATTGCCTTAAAGTGTGACTATGCGAGGGGTTAAAAGGCCTTCCTAGTAATTTAATTAACAATACCGATGAACTTTATGCTCAAATGGAATTATCGAATCAAAGCTTTGTTGAGCAAATGGCGTAAAGCGATTACCTTGTTTGTATTATTAATAATGCAGTTTGTGCTGAATCCATTCTGTTAAAGTGTTCGGTAAACATAGCCGTGACAATGTTTTAGTGTCGCTCGGTGTTTCAATAATGGGTCACCCGTGGCGCCTAATTAGTGGCCAATTTGGCTTCAATTTCGTGTTTGGTATGTGTTTGTTAATGAAAAAGATCTCAAGAGAAACGTTCGTTAATTAGAAGGCTAGGTGAACTTAGACATTAAGTACATTTAACAGGATATTACATGAATATTATTTTTCATTATATTGATAGTGTGAATAGTTTATATTTACAATACAAAGATATCTTCATTTATACCACTATCATTTTCTAGTTCAAAAGAGCGTAAATGTACAATGTACATAGCGTAAATTCCGGTTGCAAACAAATAAAAAAGTCAATTCTGAAGTGAAACTAGATGCAAAGAAAAAGTACGTTAGTAGGTACTATGACGTAATAGCGATGCAGGGAGACACCATTGTACTAGCCGTACGTATCGCGTTACAAGACTGTCTCGAAATCCCTGCATCCAGATGCGCCATCCTAATTTTATGTCCGTATTCTGTGAAAAAAATAGTAACGATTTATTTGTTTTGTCGTGATGTCAACTAAACATGCTTCTTTCAAACAATAACTTTAACCACATTGATATTTTCACTACGAAATCTCAAAATATCGTTTTATTTATATTGAAAAGTAGATAGTTTCTTACTCTTCTAGTTTAAATCTTTTAATTCATTGCAGACGTCTTATTAATCACTTTCAGGTATATCTAACAAAACTGGTAGAGATACAAGTAGATGTGAACAAGTAGCTGAACAAGTAGCTGAACTTATTATTGTACCTGTCTAAAATATTATGCCCCATATTCTAAAATGTGGATCGAGATCCCACTTAAAGATGACGATAACAATATTTGATGGAAAATACATATTTTAATCCGTTTAAACTTTTGTTTAATACAGAAAAGTAAATATAGCATATTATCATACCACAACCAGAATAACACCGTTGCTTAGTTCGTTCACCGAGACCTGCTAATGTCACATGAAATAAGACTAAAACAGGGATATTAAGATGAGAGCTTTTGAAGGATTGTGTTGCAGCCGAAAAGAGTTGACGATAGTACTACGACTTTGTAATTTTGCATTTTATATACGCTGTACTTGACTACCTGAATAGATCTTTCGGAGTTGAAAGAAAAAGGAAGAGTTGTTGTGTGACAAAATAAAGGAGACGGTACTTATCCCTTGTATGCTGTATTTTATGTAATTATATTATTCACCGGATTTTTACGGGTCCTTATACGAGCTAATAAGACCCTTCCTCAACGTTTTGCAAAGAAAAACTACCTATGTTTTTTACTATAATATGCACACTCAAACTCGTACCGTTTAGCAGTGATTATCCATTTAGTCATTCATATAAGCATATAAAACTACAAGAAAATCTTGTCATACAATAAAATCAAACAGACAACGTCGTATCTTTTCCTTGTATTCAATTTATTCCACTTTGAATATTTTTTCATACTCGGTTCCATAGTGACGAAGTGTAGCGACAAAACGTTTCCAATAAAAATGCAAATAAACCGTCTGAGATGGTTTTCCGCGAATTGACTTGAGGACTAGTTTATCTTGAGTTGTTTAAATATTTATTTCTCGGTAAGTGCTTAGTTTTTCAGTTTTAGTACTTCACACTTTATTATTAAAGTATTACTTTTAAAATATTATATTTTCTTTAGAATGTTTTGATTAGCTGAGCTTTTTGGTGAAGTAAAATAATATTATAGTTTGGTTTACTTATTATAAGAAATTAAGTCTCGTGGATTGTCATTTTACTGTATTGTTAATTATAAAAACGGTTACATTTTTTTCTTTATAAGAGTTGATACGTTATTTTAAGATTTTTCAATTTTATTACGGTTATAATAATTTCTTACGTGAGCGGATCTGAACATTTCCAATTTAATCCCAGCTGCGATTCAGCTTACAAATAATTCCTGCGAATGCTTTGAATATAGCAAAATTTTAAAATGAAAAATGTGATTAAGTTATATTGATAGAAATCTTAAGGAGATCATAGAAACTGTCTAAGACGGCTGATTCAACAAAG
Source organism: Colias eurytheme (assembly GCF_061535395.1). Classification (NCBI taxonomy): domain Eukaryota; kingdom Metazoa; phylum Arthropoda; class Insecta; order Lepidoptera; family Pieridae; genus Colias; species Colias eurytheme. Next base: position 5,799,546 of record NC_142989.1, on the reverse strand, counting down.
CTGAAATCTTATTTAATACTATTTAGAGGAACGAAAGCATTCCTTGCAAAATTTTTGCTAAATCCGAATAAATTGAAATATAAAGGAAATTTTATATTAATATAAATTTCGTTATCAGTGTATCTGCTACGATTTATTTTTCTCTTATTATGACATGTTTCGATACATTTCGATTAAAATGTGTAGAAAATTCTTAACGAAAAAGGATTGTCACACAATTTTTAATTAAAATTAATAAATGGGAAGTAGGTACCTAATACTTAATTTCTAGAACTAGGTACTCGTATTTCTTATCATTTTAAATTCTGTGACCTAACAAAAACTTAACGAAAATATAAATATGTATATACGTATAATTTTCTACAATTGTGCATGTCCAATCTCTAATTACCAAATCAACCTAAGTCACAGTTGCAACAATCTTATTAGCAGAACCTAATCTATTAACGAGCTTATTCACGGTTGAAAGTATACTTAAGTATACAGTTTTAAATTAAATATATCCCGACAAGCCGGGGGTATTCTAATGAATATTAATGGGACAAACTCTTGGAATCAGGCGTGACATGGGCCGCGAAACTCCAAGCCTTAAATAAATCACGCTTACTATAGCTTTTAAAGTCCAAACAAACAGTAGATAATTCCTTGTTATTTACTTGTGTATCAAGAATGTAAATATAAAAATGTGACCTATAGTATTATGTAGTTACTGATTAAAATTAATGTTCATTAGCCTACACATTAGTTTAGCATTTGAGATATTGTGTTTCTTGTGTCGATGTCAATATCAGTAAATAATTTGGTATGTATAAATTTGTTAATTGCGATACACAAATACGTAGGCAGCAACGGTATCGATGCCGTACATTGCGATCATTATTTTTTAATAATCTGTTGAATAATTTGAATACAAATCAAGTCATTAGTCGTCAATATCGTAATTTAAATAATGAATGTCTCGACGCGCAGGAGCTATTATTACCCGAAATATTTCTACCTTTTCACTGTTCAAATAGCATTTCCCTTAATTGCTGTCTGACTGGAGCTCACTAATTGCTTAAGTTCAGATCTTTTGGCTCCATGGTTAAGTGTCCAACTACTATTAAAAATTTCTTAAGACTGTTTTGGAGTTTGAAGTTTTGTGCGTTCGAAAAGAGTCGTAATTATTTACTGTATTGAGGCGGCCAGGTGTTCCGATATTTGGAGCCTCATAAAAAGTATCTATTTGCCACTCTATTTTGAAGATTACTATAAATTAAGTAGAGATAATAAAATAAATAAAGATAGCAGAAGTGAGAAAACTAATTCGCACATTCCAACATTGAATCAAACTCGAAAGACATCTCTTAAATAATTTTTAAGTGTTTTTCAAGAAAAAAATATACAGCCTAATAATTCGCTGCTATTTATTAAAATGTTTGCTTCAATTTCAAGGAAGATACTAATAAGTAAAGAAACCACTTCCCACTGAATTAATGTAGAGGCTCTATTCGTTAGCGAATGTTCTAAGTTTAAACTAGGCAGTAAAAACTCGGCTATCTACTAAAAAGATACGGCGGTGTAAAGAACGAAAAAATACGGTCGAGGAATGAAGAGCGAATGAATAGATCCCGTGTCCTAGAAGCTACGGTCCAGATGTTCAACATTTATGCGAGTCTTAGGAAAGGGTCACATTCGGCCGATCTATGGACTCTTTTGACTGATTTTTATTTACTATGCCAGAAGATATATACGCAACTGTAGTGAGTGTGATGTAGTATTCTGACGTGTTTACTTCGATAAAAGTAAACGACCTATATATATTTATATAATATAATGTTTAAAAATATCTACACTGCGATGCATTGAGATTTCAAGGTAACCTCCCGATTACTCCTTGACCATGTTATAATTTGTTGTTCTGCCTGAAGATACTTTTAATATCAACTGAGTAGGTAAATTAAATATAGAGATGGTCAGAATACTATCAATATCTATTATTTATATAAAAAAAAAAAATAACAACACTGAACTGTTTTTAACCTAAAATTATAGCCAATAATTTAATTCGCATTTCAAATATCTCTAGCCATCTAACCAATTCTTTATTGCATGCACCAACATATTGTTCCACTCTAGTGTGGAAACCTCTTTCAATCCAGATCCTTCACGATACCGCTTTCCGGTTCAATACCATTTTAATTTATGAGCTTGAATTTTTAAGCCAAAGTAAGTAAAGTTTAAACAATTCAGAGCAGTATTTTAACCCGCGGCAGAGTGCAGCCTTTGTGGTTACTAGTTAAATAGTTTTCTTATTAAATTCCGACGTCGAGATGTTCTAGTTTATTATATCAAATGTTTGTAGACGTGGGAATTCAAGGTGCGAGACTATTTCATATTTTCTTATATTATATCCCAAGTACATATTTCAAAATTAGTCAAAGGCAAATTTGTGTTTAATCGAATTAAGCGTGGTTGTTACTCTCACAAATGAATAACAATTGAACAGTCGTATAAAGTTAGTATTCTGTATTATTCATATCCAGTAGTATCTGTATTTTTCACTAAGCCAAAAGAACACTTGTACATTTATTTTTCGAAGGATTTTTTTCAGTTTATTTTTACATTCGTCTATAAAACTGTAAACGTAACTTTGCATATATTCGGTACCATGCAATCGAAATATCGATGTTTTGCAAAATAATAAGAGTATTTTTTCAAAGCTTTTAAAGCTACCAATATGAAAAAAACGCTGTAGAATTTAAAAATGAATATTGAGATAGGTATTATTAATTATAGGATGATATTTAAATATTTCGTATTATTCTATCCCTTTAAAAATTCTAGAATTAAAAATAAAATTTGATGGCGAAGTACCTACGAGTACACTAGAATATAATGCTATGTATTTTAAGCAATAAGGTAACGTAGACATACTAATTCAACTGCAACACCATCCTTCATAAGTCCGGTACGACAAAAATTAATCTTATAGTGTAAAAGCGTCGTCGTGTCGTGAAACGTTTTCATAAAAATGCAAATGGTCCCAACGTATTGCCGTCGGCCGAGACGTCTCAACTTCCCCGTACTTGCTCTTTCATCGAAATAAATACTTTTTAAGAAGACAATGTCATTTGCCTGAACTTATTACACGAGTTTGACTTGCGGATGTTGCTGTATTAGCATAGATACGATGCTCTCGCCTTGTTATTAATTCTTTTGCGACCTGTTTTAAATCAAGGATATATTGGATTTGTGTGACAAAAACAATTGGAAATTTTATGAATCTTATTGTTTTAAGTTTTGTCGTTCATGTTTGAAAGTGATCCCACCACAAACCACAATTTAAGTTTTTAATAGTTACATCGTCGTTTTCGCATTACAGTGCAGTTTTGTGAACATTTCATTGGGATACCGATTTTCGAATTAAAATGGGAATTATTGGAGTAAGGATGTTTCGCCCAGTGAATGAACCGTCGTTCAACAAATATCTTCTTGTCTAGGCTCTATATAATTTAACGTTCATTTTTTCTTACTTATTTTACATTGTTCTATGAACGTTTATTCTTTCTTGTATTGTTTTATAAATAAAATCTTATACGAATGAATAAGGACTAGCTCATAAAACTTACTACATGATAGGCTAGATCTGCAGTTAATAATACTTAGTCCTTCCTTAATAGTCCGTATAACGCTAGATAGCGTTGGCACAGATGCTCCTAATTGTTTAGATATTTTTTTGGGACCATTTGAAAGGATTCATGAAGCCTTATTAAAACCAAGACTACTCCATTATTAACCGTATAAGAAAAATGAGACGCTAAATTTGTTACTAAGCGCAAATCTCGAGAAGATTTCGTTAATTCGTTTTTTTATAATATTCCTTGAAGTTCGATAATGGTTCTTATGGAGAGAAAACGTTAACATGTACCACGGGCGTAGCCGGGAACCGCTAGTACGTGAATGAAACACGAAGCTCGTAATTTTTATTGCACCTAATCAACGCAATCTGACTTTAACTAACTTTTGAGGTTAGCTAAAGTTAAAAATTCATTTATGGGCCAAGGTATACGTTTTTACAATAGAATTCCTCATAGTATTAAAGAGTTTAGTAGTGTTAAATTTAAAACTTATTTAAAAAATGTATTAGTTCAGAGAGCCTACTACAGCATTAAGGAATATATGGAAGATGAAAATCCATGGAGGGTTGTCGCGTAAGAATAACAGGACAGTTCTTTGGCATATTATGATAATATATAATATTATGTAGTTAGATGTAAGTAACATGTAATGTAAAATTATATTGTATATGGACATGACTTTAAAAGAGCAACTATGGAGTTTCTTGCCGGTTCTTCTCCATAGATACTGCTTTCCGAATCGGTGGTAAATTTAAAGAATGTAATGACGATTCAAAAGTGCTTCTGGAAGAAGTCTAATTGAATAAATAAATGTTTGAGTTTGAGTTTGAGTTTGACTTTTATCACTCAATGAAACTGCCGTAACGTAGACGATACGATTGTGGATTCGCAAGTTTTATTTCCACTTAATTATTTTTACGACTCTCTATGCGATTTAATATGAGCTTATGAGATATAACTTTAGTTTGAAGTATGCGAAGTTTTTATAACACTCCTTACAAATTATTTCTTCGTCTTTTATCATTATTTCGAAAAAGTAAATATTTAAATATAAATATTGATACTCTTTTGTAGATATACTTTATTTTTGGTAGCTAGGTAGATATTTAGTATTTTTATTTATATATAACATGCTGTATGTACTGAAATATATTCCTAAGTATTTTAAGTTATAATACTCATGAATGAAATTAGGGTAATCGATGTACAAATATACATTTATTTATGAGTTAATTGAGTCCAAAACAGAAATAATTTACTAGTTTTTAAGCAATGAGTTTTCATTTAAAATGGCAGTAAATTAGGGAATGAATTATGTTCATTGCGCATTCATCAATCAATATTGTGATGAGGGAAATGCGGGAAGGATAAAACATTGGATTCATATAAAAAGGAAAGTTATAATTTTATATAATACTAGCGGTCCGGACCGGCTTCGCCCGTGGTACATATTTCGCAATAAAAGGTAGCCTATGTTCTTTCTCATGGTCTAAAGATTATCTGTGCCAAATTTCATCAAAATCGGTCCAGTAGTTTATGCGTGAAAACCATACATACATACATACAAAACTTTCCTCTTTATATAATACTAGCGGTCCTCCCTGGCTTCGCCCGTGGTACCTACATGTTTACTTTTTTTTTCATAAGAACCATCCTCGTACTTCAAGGAATAGATTCCGCAGCGCACGCGATGATAGAATTTTTATTAAGGAATTTTTTAAACCTTGGGTTACATTATTGCATTTTTGGTAAGGATCTCTAATTTTTTTGAAAATGCAATATAGCCTATGTTGCTCAGTGAAGATGCAGCTTTCTAATGGTAAAAGAATTTTTGAAATCGGTCCAGTAGTTTATGCGTGAAAACCATACATACATACATACATAATTACAAACCTTTCCTCTTTATAATATTAGTATAGATAGTATAGATATTAAATATAAATTACTTTATACGATAGCTAGATAACTATATCGGATTTCTGGCTTGCACATCAATTTATCGTGCGACATCTGTTCTTCAAACAAATTACTTTCCTCTCTTTTTAAATTTTGTCTTCGTGATAAAGTGTCTCATCTATCTCTATGCTTTAATTCTTCAAAATTAGATCAACCGTTTTGACGTGAAACTAAGCATAATTGGAACATGTATTCTAGTTTGTGGTATTTTCATGTAAGTAGTAGGTATTATGGAACTTATTTTATGATGTATATGTTTGTCTTATATAAAAATCGATCCCTCTTCACAATAGTTATAATGATTAATCCACAAGGAAATAGCGGAAAAATTAAATAACATTAGAATGATTGCTCAAGTGGATTCTTTAAGGAAATTGCGGTAAATAATATCGTTAATTATTCCAGAGCTAGGGGATTTTTATGAGTCCCTTTTTATAATTACTTTGCGAGGTTCATCGTAAGCACTCATTAAGATTTTCTATCTCAATTTTGGCATTACTCGAAAAATTAGAATTTTTTTTATTACGAGGAACAATTTATGATTTTAGATTGTAAATAATTTCCATCTCCGAAAATCTACGTTAGCTATAATAATTAAGTTAGAATAATGGTAAAACTTTAATTAACGTATTGTAGGAGTCATTACGAGTAAAATAATTTTCATTGTAACAAAGAATTTAGATCAACAAAATACATTTTAAACACGAAATAAACATTCAAATAGTTGTTACCGCAGAGTCGAGTTAACCAATTAAATGCGCTCAATATGTTCAAAATATATTCGCAAATTTGCGATAAAATCATAAAATTTGGTAAAACTGCGTTGTATATTAACTGGGCAGCCTCAATTACGCCACAGTAGAGAAAATTACGCACGTTCGCTTAAAATTTAACACGTAACTACGAAAATACCTCGTATATTCATTAGTAAAATGAACCGGTGCTTTTACAAGCGGTATCTAATTTCAACGTATCTTTTCATTTGAATGCAGGCTGTTTAATTGCGTTATGAGCGTACATTTTTTACTAATAGTTTTAGCGATGCGGTGTAACTAGGTCCACTTCAATTTTACGCTTTTTACCGTCTACCGTTTAATCTCATTCAATAATAATTATTATTCGCATGCTTTTACTTTGAGTAAAACAAATGAGCATGCAAATATGTGGGTATGGAGTGAATAGACTTGATGTTCATTTTATACGATATTTAAACACGATGAATAGCATTGTGTATGGAAAAATGGATGACTAGTATGATAATATAATTATAAATTACATTCAGTTATAAACTTATATTATAACGATTACAGAATAAGCTGTATAGTTGAAGATAACAACTTTGTTTATTTCCAATAATAGATAGTAGATAAGACCTTTAACTCTTTGTAACTTGAATAATGATGGTGTAATATACTTCTATTTATTAGGGTAAGAGGTAGAGCTATTTGTAAAAATAAAGCGGAATCAAAGTGGTCCTCTATAAATACATTGTTATTGCTACATTGAGATACGCTTGTGTAAACCTCAGAAGCATGTTATAGGTCTTTTTCGTTTCTTTCACTCTCACAATATTAAAATAATACAGACAATTGTGCTGTACATTTCTTTGTCTGAAATTTCGCTTTCATTTAAATACCTATCAAGATAAAACGTTCCTTATTTCCAAGGCGAAGTTTTATGGTTTGTAAAATATTGAGGACATAAATAAAGAGTCTGTCGTGTATTACAGCACGTCGCTGTTATACCTACCTACACTCGTATTTTATCTTGGATTCTCTTAAAATAAAAAATATACGTGAAATTGCAAACGTGTACAGTTTTGAACAAAAGCTCCATTCGGCGCGTATAGTGTTGGTAACTGTAATTGGAGCGCGCCTGAGTGACGTCGTCGTTACAGCTTAGGGTAAGAGCTGGATTATTTCCGAATATAATATACGTACGAAGCGTTTAAACTTTAAAACAAAGGGGAACTAAAACTATATAGGTACACGCTAGTTAATTGGAATTGTAGATTTATTTTTACTTGGTAGGTTTAGTTTTGACGAATTGTTCGAATAATTTTTGAGAATTATTTATTGTGAAGAAATGTAGGTACTGTAATTATTAGAAATGCCACGTACTAAAGGAATAGCAAAACTATAATATCAATCTTTGATAAAGTAAAAAAATGTTCTTATAATTAATGACGATACCATTTTTCTCTAAATAAACTTATGTTTATGTAATTATTAAAATAAATGATGCTCTTAGACTGTACCGTCGTGAGCATCATTACGGTATGAGACAAATATTTTTTTGGTTATGTTATGTCTAAAACACGTAAAGTACAATACTTACTTGTTCTGCATACTATAGAAACTTAAGCCTGCTTTTGTAAACTTTACAATATAGGTTGTGAAAACGATGTTAACATGCATGATTTGAAAAATCTTATACTAAGTTTTATTTCTTGCATTTTTAAAAACACACAAGATATTTTGAGTGAAAAATTATAAAAACAATGAAAATTGAATCAAGACAATGGTCTCGTGTAAAATGTTAACAAGAACAGTAGGTATGTAGTAGAAGCAGAAATAAAGATTCATTCAATTACAGATACTTAACTAATTTTGATCGTTAATTTCTTCCATAATAGCTTGAGTATATTAGTCTATGATAATAGCTAGCAAATATCATTACAAAAAGTACGAAATAGCATACGTTGCTTACGAATAAACTTAATAACTATTAAGGCTCCATATATTTATGACATAATAACATATGGAGTAATGTCATTTAATCAAAAGCCATTCCATTATCTCAGATTGGAAGCCTAAATGATAAAACTGTCAAGACCACAACGTCGCCTCAGAATTATATTGTCAGTAAAATATAATGTGTGAATAATAGAGACCTTCTATTCAATAAGGGTTCTTTTGAAGGCGTATGCGTGGAAAATAGATATCATCCCTTTGCTTGGATTAAATTATGGTGTATATTTTTCGGGCCCGTTTGGTGTTAGTCGGCACGATAAATTTGAATTGGTGCGGTTTAGATAATCCTACTAAAGGTAATTTAACTATCGTGTCGGAAAATTAAAAAAAAAATATTTAAATGTATTCGTACTCATCCTGATACCGTGACTAGAATACGAAAAAGACATTATAATATAAATTATGAATTAATGTTATCATTCTATATTTAATTGCTATTACAGGAAAAATTGTTCGTTTGAAATTTAACAAAATATTATAAAAGACTACAAAAGAACTCTCGCCTAAGTATTTTTTATAACTGGAAGTTAGTATTGCGAACATTTTTAACAAAACTGGTACAGAAAATACTAAGCTTTAAGTAAAATAAGCTGCATTTAAGTTTAAATTAAGCGTTGTAGAAGAGCCGATAAGAAGTTACGAGGCACGGAAGTTTTCGATTACACTGAGAGAGATAAAAACCGAACTAAAACATTGTTCTTGCTAGTTCCTATCAGTTAGGAAATGCTTAATGCGATTTTCATTGCTGTTTCAGATCGTTTTATGGCATTTTAATATAATTTCTTACACGATTGAATCGAATAATATTAAACTGATTTCTTTATTTAGTTAGTAGTATTAAATACTTGAACATACTCAGGGACGTGAATGTAAGAGGTTTGGTAATGTGTATAATGTGTATCAGGTTATCTTTTACTTGTGAAAATAAAGTCAGTCAGTCAGTCAATTGCATTATACCAACTGGTGAAATTTTTTATAACCAATTTATGTCCATCATAATTATATAATTATGAATTATAATTTAAGCATACATTGAACATAAAAGCAAATAACCCCATATATCCACAACACACAAACGATATTCAGGAAAGTTATATAACGTAGAATACAAGAGCGTAAGATTTACCTGTAATTACTTCGAATCGCACGTAGCGGCACATCTGCGCGTGTGAGATTAACATAATTAAATCAGCTGCTAATTTGACAAAATCCCTACTGAATGTAGAGGATTGTTTTATTTTTATACCTTTTTATGGGAGAGCTTAATTAACAGATGGTAAATGTGTTAACTAAAATTACGAATGACTTTTTAGTCATTCTGTGGTCTACCTAATTAAATTGAAGGTTGCAAAAGGTATAGGTAAAGTTATTGTTATTTCTTTAAATGGGCAGTGATTGATACAATTTAATTTTGGAAACGAAAAACTATGTAAACTATTATACTGATCTGTAAATAATTATATTTTCTAAAAAATATTAAGGTAGGTCGTTTTTTATCCAGGTTACATTAGTCTTCAATAAAATTCGAGGTATATCATGAAACTTGTTTCTACGAATACCATTTTAAACACGTTCCCAAGAGCCCGGAAAATTATGAGAACACTTCAACATCATCATTATCTATATTATTAGTATAAAGGTTGCGTATAAAAATAGGACAGGCTGAGAGAACCCTTATTTAAGTTGGTAAAAACTCGCATAATACTGGAGCGAGCACGCCAGCGTCTCGGCTGGAGCACGTTCCAGTTCCTCAAATCTAATTTTTCTCTCCGGAGATTCCTTTTTGAGACCTACACCGTTCGGTATTGCCAATCCCGTTGAATGTTTCTATCAGTTACAAACTTTTTCTTATATTCAAACGTGTATTGGACACGTCGCGTCGGCATCACACTCGCATTGATTTATACCTATATCCTACATAGTGTACGAATTTTTTATACGTTTGTGTATTTTGAATAATCAATGCATCTACCAAGGATATTCCGCTTTCAGAGTGTTAGCGAACCGTCAAACACAAAACAGATTAACGAATTAAATACACGTAATAAAACTCGACAATAAAGTAAGAATACTTATATTGGTGATTATATTATATTTATATTATATTACTTTTATTAGTGATTATATTATTGGAATGACAAACTCTTGCTATAATTACGCTCTTGGTTAATTATTTTCTTACGTGGATTAATGTTATAATACCAGTCAAACCTTCTCATGTAATTAGTAGAACTGACACCTTGAAAAGGTCAAGTTCAATTTATTTTAATCATACAAGATAGTGAAATGAAAGTAGCCTTCTACAATATCATAGCTATGTATTTTCTTCTTAATGAAGTTGGTTGCCATGTGGGGGTAGGTACCATGTTTTACTTTTAGTGTGTTTTTCTTTTTAGCGTCTTTCATTTTACCCTGTATTTTGCTAAAAATATTAACATAATTACAATATTTGTTTAACATTTACCTTCTTTACTTACTGCCATAGGCTATTATTATTTATTTGCTATCATTTTGAGGAACAACTATCGTCAAAACTTTTTAAAAAGTTATTGGCGTATAACGGAGAAGTGATGAAAATTTCGCGGTTTCAAAAGTTAAATCAAAATGCAACCCGATAGTATAAATTTACCTTTTGCACGAGTATAATGGAAATTTCGGGCAACCACTTGGAAAGGCTTTTGATCTTAAGAATTTTACTAAAACGTTGAGTAAAAGGATCTTAGCCTTCATAGCAGTTGAAAGTTTTGTAAGTGTTGAGAAAGTTTAAAATTCTTTAAAATATAGTTTTTGCTTTAATTTACAGAATATTTAGTAGTTACTTTGAATTATTTAACGAGTTATCTCGACGTCTGTAACGTATTTTATTATACCTTGTATTGCATTTGATATTCTATGCGTGTACCTAAACGGCATAGTAAATGGTACAGTTAATCCATGTTAAATTGGAATATGTTGAGTTTAAAACACGTACCTACATTAATTTCCTGAGATGAATGTAAAACTTTAAGTCGCCTTTATGCGGGACTTGAGTCTTATCGTCAAAAAAGGTTGAAATTTCTTTAAAGAGAGTTGCATTCGAGAAGTGCTCAGAATACGGTTGAGGTTTGAATTCTCCAACAGTGAATGGGTATTCACTAAATGCAGACCTGCTTTTAAAAACTCGCAAAGACGTGGTGCTCGTTTCTTCTAAGATTCCCTTTTTTCATTTCGCAATCATTAATTTTTTTTCGGGTGCACCTCAGCCGTCTGAGGGCTTTCTTCTTTTTTTAACGGCCGTTGTTTTGGTTCGTGTTAGTGCATTCAAAGTGTGAGGCTGTATTCTGCATAAGTCAACATTGTTTGTTTTGTTCATGTATAGTCTTCCAAAATTCATTCTGCACGTTTTTCGTTTATCTTTTGCTTGTCTACATGGGTTAGGGCTGCTGCTGACATGGATTTCAACTGTGGTGTTACCTGAAAGTTCCAATAGTTCTAGATTTATTATCTATACCTATTTTACATACATTCTGTAAACAAATCGAAATAAAGACATTGTTGACGAAATTAGTTTTCTCTTCTTAAATAAAATTTGACCCTCAAACCACCTTCAAATATCAAAACGTGAATGAAAATAGAACTTGTAAATTGCTATTTATTATAAATTGAATAAACTTGTAATAAATTTACTTCAGACAATCCTTTAATTTAATAAAGACTGTATTTTTATAGGGAATGTCGAAATTTCTCTTTCATCTCGTTTAGACACTTTACAACGTGCGCGTCTCTAAAAATACCCGGGAGATATTTTATTTTAAATATTAATTGAAAGAGTTTCTTGCGTCTTTCGCCGAATTTCAATATAAAGTCTTAACGATATAAAGGTGGGTACGGGACATTACTTTTCGGATTTACCGCAATAATAATGTATATCTTCCCTTATGACGAGTGCGAAATGACAGGGGAGCTGGCACTGCGAGATAAAGAAATTATGTTGTAAGCAGTACATTATGGGATTGGTATGTGAGTTTATATTATGTGAATATGACCTTTTTATTGTATACTAGCTGTCTCACCTGGTTTCACCCGCGGAGGAACCCGCAAGTACCTATTTATATAGGTATTCTGATATATGAGCTCACTGCCAAGTTTTTCTTAATCCGTTTAGTGGTTTTTACGTGAAATAATAATTTCGTATTTATAATATTGATAAGATTGTCACAAAAATTATTTAAAAAAATATTTTTAATCTTTATTTTATAAACGAAATATCCCAATCTTAACTTAATATGTCACCTATTCCTTATACTAGTTACGTACGCGTGACTAATCTCATGGGAGGTCGAGACTAGACTTGAATACAAGATAGAAAAGGAAAAATTAAAGAAAGGAAGAACTTGTATACTAAAACTTAATATTTATATGAAAAAGCAAAAAATATTTTAAATAAAGAACGTCTATTTCAGGAACATTGGTTACAGGTATATTCCCCGAAGAGGATAAATGATCGTAGATTCTCATTTGTTTGGAATTTGCAATTGATATTATTTTACGTACTCATAAAATAACAATACATAGTACGTACTATCCTACAATTTTTCATTAAACACAAGATAGGAGATGAGTTTCATTTGGCTTTGTTATTTTTGAGTGCACTCATTAGTTTTGACTGGGGTGTACGTAACAAAAAATGTATGAAAATTTATAACAGGCAGGTACGTATGAGTTTAAGTTCCATACAATGATTGTTTATAACGATAATAAGGGTAAAACAAAATGTATGCTACTACTTAAAAATATACCTATTAATTGCTATCTATCTGCCAACTTAAAGATAGGTACTGGGACTACAAGACCACATTCTGTAAGGATATTTGCTAGAATTACAAAATAGGTAGTTTTTTTATTTGAAATACAGAATACGATATAAATAATGATTTCTTAGATCAATAAGGACGAGGGTTTTCTGGTTAGTTGGAAGTGAAGCCTGTCTATCTATTATGTATTATAACACTTAATAAATTACTAGTTATATACCAGACATAATACGTTCTCAATAGTGCAAGTAAGGCTCAGTAGCCTCACAATCAGTTACAAATGAAGTATCTTATTTAGGTATATTTGCTAATGAAATGGTGAGAAAACACATAATTTTCCTTTATTTAATTAAAACCTGTTTTTATCTTATTGTAATTCAGTTAGGAAACTCGAGAAATAATAAGGATTCAGCAACGAAAACCTCCTGCATGAGTGTCTATAATCAACGCAGTCGCACTACTATTAAACTTAATTAGAGTTTCTACTCTACCAGCGCAATGTTCTGAACATTAAGAGCTTGGAATTCGAGACAGTTTGCTTTCCAAACAATTTTATGTTTTCATTTAATTAGAAATATTTGATTTTTTTATTTAAATTAAATGATATTACAATAATCGTAATTTTAATACAATATAGCGTCATTTTTAGATTTTTAAATTCACCTCCTATATGATATTTTATCCAGTTTACACTTACCTACCAAATTTTATGGGACATGGGAAATTTACATGAGCTACAATACAAGCTACGGCAACAAAGCTATCGTCGTACGTAAAACTCAGTTATGTAATAGTTGTACACGTGTGCGATGGTAAATAGAATTAAAAGGACTATAAGAATTGGCTAATACAAAATTATCATACTTCTTATCACCAAATAATTTTGCACATAGTAACACCATAGAAAATGTAAATAGCGTAAATTTGTTTATGTAAACTCTGTACAAAAGCAAAGTAATTTACATTTTACTACAAAAATGATGTACATTATTCTCACATTTAATTTAAATTCATCATGAAATCTGTACCGTAAAAGTGGTAACGATGGCTGTCGTGTGTTTTAAGTAGGCACTGCAGTCAGTTCATAAACTTTGAAGCGTCGCAAGAAACCTTTTTCCACACGGACTAAGAGTGTTCCACTTTTTCTATACTTTGAATGTCTTTATTTTGCTTTGAGTTTCACGTAGTTGGACATTTTCGTTTTTATATTTACCTTAATGTTAATAGTAATAAAATTATACCTTCTGAGAAATTCACACTATTGTAAGAAATCACGGTTTACAAGAAATAACCTTGTTTTCACTTCTTTTACTGTAACTACATATTTTTATAATTTCTTCAATAATCATCTTATTAGGAAACGTACCTACCTGATATATTATAATCTATTCATCGGCTCGTCAAGTTCTCAGTCTAATAAGCTACAAATATAAAAGTACGAGTTCTAGATTGCTCGAACCTTCCAGACTGTTCTGGCCTCTCTCGTTCCGTCATTTCGGACCCTCTTCAATCCTCACCTCGCAAATTGAATTTGATCCGTTACATCGTCGCCCGTTTTGTCTATACATTGACGAATTCGTTTTTATTTCCCGTGACGACGTGTTTCAAAGCGTTCGCCTTTGTAACAGATGCGACAAAAATTACTTACAGTTATATCTTCTAGTCTGTTTCTAAAAGCTATTTTTGGAAGTGGACTAAAAGGTCGAAAAACGTAGGACTTATTCGCACTTCTAACGTTCGTTTTTATTTCGATTTTTCATAGTATATTGGAGTATTTTTCTTCAGATATTAAAAGTATTACATTTCGACAAGTAATTTTTGTGTGTAGTGTTTTTTTCTTACAAGACAAGGCGAAGCCTATGGAATCTTATATGAATTAAACTTATGACAAAACTTACAACGACTAAATCAATGAAATAATAAAGATAATAATTCAATTTGGCGCACTCCATAGGGCATAGTTTAACACTTTAACGTACGAAGTTTTGTAGTTTGAGTTTTCAACATTCATATCTTAGCATGAGCCGTTCAAAGAGTTTACTTATTTTTATAATATAGTTTTACAAACTCCTAAACAACTTTATATGAAAAAATATTGTTTATTGTGAAGTAAATACTCACTTCATACGCTTTATACCTTAACGCTTTCATGTCCTGTCTCAATAGAGCTCTGTGATGGGATCTAAATTACTCCATGACAATATACTTCTCAGATTAAAAGGGCGTCTGCACCCTACCGCCGTTCAATGTTAACTATGGCCATGATGATAGATGTCTCTAGACTTTTCTTTACACTATCTACATACTGTTCTAGCTGTGCGTAAGCTTTTTAAGTTGGAGCCAATTTCACGGTTAAAACCTATTTAGTGTAACGCATGTTTACACAGTGACCGAATGCAAATTTTGAAACTATCATAGTACAAAAATTTTCAGGCTAAGTTTGCTTATATAATTCGTTAATGTCTTATTTGATTTCGTAATACATATTATGTTAAGTCCATAAATTTTTAACTCTTAAAAAACTTCTAGACAAAATAAAATAAATAATTAAAACAATATCCTCACTGCGGTATCAACTTAAAATATTCCGCAGTCAAGAGAAACAAGAAATTAAATTCCTTAAAACAAATCGCAAAGGATCGTTAGAATATAACAAGATACTTTCACTCGAGTTGTGAAATTAATAAAGTCTGAGTAGAAAGTTTGAAATTCAGTGGACTGTTGCAGTTAGTAATTGCTTTGAGAGATGTAGTTGTTAAGTTCAAGAGGGTATAAGAACTCGCAGGACCAACAAGTTGACTTATTACTTTTAAACATATAGTTTTGGCGTCTGCTTAAATGAGATAGTGTTATCGTCATTTTGTTTGGCAAATGGCGGTGTACTGCAATGAACTGTGAATTTCATATTGTATTATTCGGGAATATTATTCGCTATTTTAATTATGGTTGAATTAATTTCATTGATTGAAAGCTATATTTTGTTGTTTACGATTGTTTAATGCATATTTTAAATTATATCTTTACAAGATTGGTTGTATTAATTACAGTATTGTTAATGTTGTTTATATGTTATAATTGTATAATAACGATAGCAGTAGAGAGGTAAATAATTATTGTATTTCTTTTCACAGAGAAAGAAGAAACATTTTCCCTTTGACGTAAGCATACCTATACCTACTTAAGACTATTTTATTTACATTTTATATCCGTTTAATATACATTTTTTAAGATTATTTAGTCATTTTTCTTTATCCACTCCTTAGGCCAGTAGAAATCGACACTAAAAAACCCTAAATTCGCAAAGCACGATGTAGATTTGAATTTTTGGTATGTTGTTTGGATCAGTTAGGGTGATGTAAATCTCAATTTGCAACTTCGAAAAAGTTGTGCTCGCTGCGCACCACGTGATAAACTGCGAAAATTTTGGACTTTTTTCACTTTTTGCTCTAAAAGTCATAAACTATGCGTTTCCGACAAGTATGATTCAGTACATAAATTAAGGTTATTAAATTTGCAACAATTTAAGCCTAACCGCAGCTCTCTAAACCTTATAACGACTAAACTGTGGCCATTCGAAGATGGTTCATTTTTCTGGAAATATTGAAATTTTTAGTTTTGCTCCCGTTTGAAGCAAAATATTGGCAAAAACCGCTCGTTCTATGAGAAGTTCGTATAATAAAGTTGTAGTGCATTTAATTTTCTTTCATAAGAGCATAGAACAAAGTCTGTGAGACAAATAGTTCACTCACAATATCTGAAAAACAAAAAGAAGGTAGAAATAGATTTTTAAAGAATTGAAACTGAGGGCATATAAAATCATAAAAAGGATAATACTTTTTCATTTGCAGGATAGGTAATTAACAAAATTACAAAATTTGGGAAAGTAGGAAAAAAGATTATACGCAAATAATAAACTGCGAAAATTTTGGACTTTTTTCACTTTTTGCTCTAAAAGTCATAAACTATGCGTTTCCGACAAGTATCATTCAGTACATAAATTAAGGTTATTAAATTTGCAACAATTTAAGCCTAATTAAAGCTCTCTAAATCTTATAGCGACTAAACTGTGGCCATTCGAAGATGGTTCATTTTTCCCGAAATATTGAAATTTTTAGTTTTGCTCCCGTTTGAAGCAAAATATTGGCAAAAACCGCTCGTTCTATGAGAAGGTCGTATAATAAAGTTGTAGTGCATTTAATTTTCTTTCATTAGAGCATAGAACAAAGTCTGTGAGACAAATAGTTCACTCACAATATCTGAAAAACAAAAAGAAGGTAGAAATAGATTTTTAAAGAATTGAAACTGAGGGCATATAAAATCATAAAAAGGATAATACTTTTTCATTTGCAGGATAGGTAATTAACAAAATTACAAAGATAATTAAATTTGCAACAATTTAAGCTAAACCGCAGCTCTCTAAACCTTATAACAACTAAGCTGTGGCCTTTCAAAGATAGTCAGTTTTTCCCGAAATTTTCAAATTTTTAGTTTTACTCCCGTTTGAACCAAAATATTGGCAAAACCGCTCGTTCTATGAGAAGGTCATAAAATAAAGTTGTAGAAAATTTAATTTTGTTAATTACCTATCCTGCAAATGAAAAAGTATTATCCTTTTTATGATTTTATATGCCCTCAGTTTCAATTCTTTAAAAATCTATTTCTACCTTCTTTTTGTTTTTCAGATATTGTGAGTGAACTATTTGTCTCACAGACTTTGTTCTATGCTCTAATGAAAGAAAATTAAATGCACTACAACTTTATTATACGACCTTCTCATAGAACGAGCGGTTTTTGCCAATATTTTGCTTCAAACGGGAGCAAAACTAAAAATTTCAATATTTCGGGAAAAATGAACCATCTTCGAATGGCCACAGTTTAGTCGCTATAAGATTTAGAGAGCTTTAATTAGGCTTAAATTGTTGCAAATTTAATAACCTTAATTTATGTACTGAATGATACTTGTCGGAAACGCATAGTTTATGACTTTTAGAGCAAAAAGTGAAAAAAGTCCAAAATTTTCGCAGTTTATTATTTGCGTATAATCTTTTTTCCTACTTTCCCAAATTTTGTAATTTTGTTAATTACCTATCCTGCAAATGAAAAAGTATTATTCTTTTTATGATTTTATATGCTCTCAGTTTCAATTCTTTAAAAATCTATTTCTACCTTCTTTTTGTTTTTCAGATATTGTGTGTGAAATATTTGTCTCACAGACTTTGTTCTATGCTCTTATGAAAGAAAATTAAATGCACTACAACTTTATTATACGAACTTCTCATAGAACGAGCGGTTTTTGCCAATATTTTGCTTCAAACGGGAGCAAAACTAAAAATTTCAATATTTCCGGAAAAATGAACCATCTTCGAATGGCCACAGTTTATTCGTTATAAGGTTTAGAGAGCTGCGGTTAGGCTTAAATTGTTGCAAATTTAATAACCTTAATTTATGTACTGAATCATACTTGTCGGAAACGCATAGTTTATGACTTTTAGAGCAAAAAGTGAAAAAAGTCCAAAATTTTCGCAGTTTATCACGTGGTGCGCAGCGAGCACAACTTTTTCGAAGTTGCAAATTGGGATTTACATCACCCTAACTGATCCAAACAACATACCAAAAATTCAAATCTACATCGTGCTTTGCGAATTTAATGTTAATTTCCACTGGCCTACCTTGCTTATAGTATAATATGAGGCTAGCTAACTCTGCTCTTGCCATGTCAAGATCAAGCAACTTCCTTAACTAAGAGGTTCTTCCTGTATTCATTTCGTCCTTAGCCTTAGGTAGGTGATAATATTAAGAGCACTTTGATATAAAATAAAAACATTGCTAGTACATTTTTTTAACGTTCATCACGATAAATTATAAAATTTTGTTAATTGCTTAATTTAGCCACATACGCATTTCAATTAAATTCACGCGAAAATTGAAATACCTTCAACATGTATGTTAGTTTTAA
Organism: Colias eurytheme; assembly: GCF_061535395.1. NCBI lineage: Eukaryota > Metazoa > Arthropoda > Insecta > Lepidoptera > Pieridae > Colias > Colias eurytheme. The sequence goes on along the minus strand of NC_142989.1, from coordinate 5,780,468 downwards.
TCGCTTAGGCACCTCAGTTAAATTGAATCCGCTATTGAGCATTCTGTCACATTTATGCTACTGTGGAATCAGTTTGTATAAAGGATTTACAAGCTTTTACTACACGTGTAGTCTCAGTCCATAATTAACATCAAATTTAAAACAAAAAAAATCTATACTGGCACAGATAACTAAAAAGATACTAGGTACTTACGCAAAAGATATTCAAGAATAGTGCCCATATATATAAATATGTTATATAAGTATATCAGCACACTGACAATAGTCTCCAAAAAGATAGAGTCAGTAGAACAACAGCGAACATATTTGTTCGGGATATTTCCCGTTCATACCGTCCGACCTATCACACTGGGTAGACAATCCGATCCGTATGTTCCTGACAAATACGTCTACTATGCTTCCTTTACATCAAAAAGCGCTCAAAACTCGTATAAATCGATTCTGTCACACAGAAACTGATACAATGCAATGTTCATACAACATAGAAAGGATGAACTGTATTTTTTGTGAAAGGAAATAGTTGGTCGTGTTTACTTTCGAGTCAAAGGAAACAAAATCGAGTGACACGACCAATTTCAAATGCTTTTGAATTTTAAACTTGCTTTGATATTGTCATTTCTCATCTAACACATGCTTCTCTAAGTGCTGCTTTAACGTTTAATTCGTGTACAAATAGAGATACTTCACAAATTATTAGGAACTTCATTTCGCGTTATTTAATTGGATACCGTGGCTTGTGGAACGCTAATTTCAGTAAATGGTGTCCACCACAACATTTCAAATCAAATATAAAATAAGTAAGAGAAGCAACTCTTCGTGTCTTTACCTGTATTTATCGCATAATAAACTGATACTAGTCATTTTATTTAATTAAAATTAGCATTAAAAATTATAATAAAGGGTTAATTTTTTTAAAACGGACGTAAGCCTGATCATCAATCACGAGCATATGAGAAGGCAGCATGTTCTAGATACGTGACTGAAACAATTTATCACGGCCCTAATTATCCTAACACGTTTATTATATTCCAATCATATCGTTATATAATTTTCACGTAGGATTTATTGTGCAGCTATTGTAATTTATTCGTAATTTAGTTTCTAACTTTTATTTAGTGTTGTTTGCTTTTTACAAGTTTTTCCCGCCATCTGCTTGAGTCGTTTTTCGTGATGCTCATTGGTAAATAAGGAAAGAGGTTTCATGAAAATGATTAAAATAATAAAATAAATGACTTTCACTTGAATTTATATAGCTCTATAGAAACATACAATTGTCGTTAATACTCACGTTTTTACAATGTGTTAATAAAGTTAGTTTAGCGGGCTATATTGTCCGCTTAATTCGTAGTTACTGCAAAAATTCGGTACTGCAATGCGGCTTATTTTACAAACTTTTTGTCTGTATTCGTGACCATTTTGAGTTTTTTGGGCTTATTGTTTAAGTCGTATTTTAGATGGTATTTGGCGTAAGTCTATCGAATAAAGCGATTTGGCTGTAGCAGGAATCAGTCGAGCGTCCTATACGGATTAAGACGCTCGGCTTCAGTTATGCCTGGAAAGCTGTATTGAATTTACAATATTATGATTATTATGCTAAATTTAAAAACTTTTTTTTTGTAGGTGTGTGGGTATTTTTGACCCTGATTCATTAATTAATCCGTCAGTCCTCGGATCACAGACACAATAGAAAATCTATTGTGTCTCGGCCCGATCGGGCCGCTCGGTGGTCAATAGGTTAAGACTTTAAATATTAAGATAAAGTATCCAATTACAAATTAAATTAAATAATTAAAAAAAAAATCGTGGCATTGCAGGGGGAACATAATATTATATAGACTGATGATGATGAACGGGTTAACCCAGGAAAAAAAGAGCCTATGTAACGGCTGCTGAATAGTGAAGCTTTCTTTAGTGTAAGAATTTTAATATTTAGATCGTAAGATACTTCCGAAAATTATTCCCTTCAAACATACAAAGTTAAAAACTACCTTTTTTGGTTATAATAGTATTAACATCTTGCTTTTTAGCATGCAACTTTGTTTTTCAACAACTATTTTATATAATACTAGCTTTCCGCCCGCAGCTTCGCCCGCGCAATCAAAGAAAAACCCGCATAGTTCCCGTTCCCGTGGGATTTCCGGGATAAAATCTATCCTATTTCCCGGGGTAAAAAGTAGCCTATGTCCTTTCTCGGGTATCAAAATATCTCAATACAAAATTTCATGCAAATTGGTTCAGTAGTTAAGGCGTGATTGAGTAACAGACAGACAGACAAAGTTACTTTCGCATTTATGGATGTAGGTCAATATTTATATTAAAGTTAATTTAATTATAATTCGCACATAAATATTCCGGACACAGTACTATAAACACAGTAGGAGCACTAAGCTACAATTTACGTAGCATTCTTAATTAGTTAGATGGAGTCTGCACCTGCGTGAGACAATCTTATATATAAAAATGAATCGCAAAATGTGTTGGTAAGCGCATAACTCGAGAACGGCTGAACCGATTTCGATAATTCTTTTTTTATTATATTCCTTGAAGTACGAGGATGGTTTTTACGTAGAGAAAACGTTAATATGTACCACGGGCGAAGCCGGGGCGGACTGCTAGTTATTTATAATTTAAATACCCTGCCTACTTACAGCTTTAGGTTAAATTTGGGAATTAATTTTATCTAAATGATATTAAACTTTCATTTAAGTATGAAGTATGAAAGTTTAAGTAGAGTGATATTATTTTTATGTTTTCGAGAGTATCTGAATATTTTATAATGTATTCAATTTTAGAAGCAAGACTCCAATATATATGAGCATGTTTCCCAAAAATGAACTATTATTCTAACATAAAAGTACTCTATAAGGCATGCTATGCAGATAGAAGCCAGAACCACAGATATAACCATATACTAATACTAGAAGTACTGGAACGTCTATGTCCATTTTATTCAGTCTTGGAACATCTACTGTTAGGCAAAGGTTTTCCCCAAAGATTTGCAGTATGGCCCGACACAGTCTGCACTCAGCGGACCCATAATGTAAAATGCACATGTAAGGACACATAATATATTATGAACGTACTACCAGGACCAGCATGTTTAGCTTACATGTTTCTATTGCTTATTAGGTGATAAATTATAATGACCTTAATTTATATTTTAATGATCATAAACGAGAAACTTTGGTTTGTTGCAGTCGAGAATTAGGTACATAAAGTTATATAATTATCTTTTAAGCATTAAAGAAACGCGTTATATTAAACGTAGCACGGTATTTTAAAGTTTTATTGACTTGCAGACAATATGAGAAAATTAAAACTATTTATATTAATTTCTAAATGAATACATATACATATACATCATGAAATCTATACATATTTATTTCCTCCACTTTTAATAAGAGAATGAAACAAATTGGCCATTGAGAAGATAAGATTGTATCACAATGTTGGCTTCGCGACTTGAAACGGCGCTGTAGCGCAGATTCATCAAATCTCTTGAAGAAAGTGGATATAACCCGGTCCAATATATGTGGCGTATAAAAATTATTATATTGAATTTTCACATAAGATATTTAATTATGTAATAAAAGCTCTGTTTACATACTTTACATAGACGTAGATACTGATACAGAGATACACAATTTTGAAACGACTTTATTTAAGAGTTACAACTAAATAAAATAAGTAAATAATATTATTTATTTAAGTAAATATTAAATTAAACTGTATTCATTTTCTGTAGTAGATTTCTTCAAGATATATATTTTATCAATCATAATTCTGTGTGGTATTTTCAGTTATTATCAAACGCAAGCAAATAGACTTAATACATTTTAAACACCGATCTCTCCCCTACATGATACTTACGATGTTAAAGTACTACCGACATTAAAACATCTATATATTTCAACGCCATATTTATTGTGCCGGCTCTCCACGATCGCAGTGTTATGAGCAAGCCGGAGCAACATGGTCTAATGAGAATAAATTGCCACGCCAGCAAGCTCACACCAACATTACTTTGAAATTAGTGAATTTTTCACTTGACTCCTTAACGCGATTCATCTTGCCTTTAAAACAGATTTATTACAGCGCTAAATTGATTTAAAGTGGAGCGTTAAGCTCATCTCGCTGTGGGAACTGATTGGATTAAAACAATATTTTCACTTATGCTTCTGTCTTGGGAAGCAATGCCTTTGTTGCGGGATTTACAATTTCAGTTAATCCAATTAAGAGTTTCTTCTTCTCCGCTTAACTCAGTTATTTATATATTAATATCTTCTAACAATACAGGTATTTTAGACAGGATTAATCAAATAACACATAGAAAAGCAAAACTACTTTGCCATCGTATTATTATTTTTGTTTACATCATGATCTCATGATCTCTTTTATATTTCTTCTAACACCCATTGCCTATTACAAGAGTACTCGTGAACGTTCTTTTTAAAGATTTTTTAAGGAGAAAAATCGAGTGTTTGTTGAGTAGAACACAAAACAGCTGGAATTAATACGCTCTTACATTTACAGTAACATTAGACATAATTCACGTTATATTTGAATGCAGATATTATCCAAAACTGTCTCAAACGATGGGGTGAAGGTGGTAACGACAGCCTTTATCATTACCATAAGGCTTGTATGAGAAGACGTACTATAATAAAAACATTGCACGGGTAGAACCGTGAAATATACAGAAAAATACTCGGTAGATAGTCGAGGCGTTTATGATTTTTGCGCAGACGATTGTGGTCTAATAACATGTAATTTTGTAAAAAAAAGGACAGAACCTAGTTAGGTACAAAAACACCAATAAAAAAATAAAAAGTAGAATATAAAAAGTTTATTAAAATAATGCCTATTTTTCTTATTTTTTAATTACAAACGACAATTTACATTATAAGGGCTGTTGAATATATTTTCAACTTGATTAAGTACATAATATTCAATGTATTGCAAAAATTGCAAGATTATTAAGCTTTACTGTTTGAGTAAATCGTACATAACATATAGGAAACAAAAGAAGACATAAATTGTTTATATTATTATTTCTTTAAATGATAGATGTTCCTTCAACAACGCTACATTTTAGCCAGCAATATTGGCCCGTATGTATCGCGTTTGGCTCGTTGCTCGCACATGTTTATCCAATTTGGAGCAGTCTGCAAAGTTGTGCAACACGTGTGCCTCCAAATTAGAGATTCATATTAATTTAGGACTTGCACTGACAAAGTTACAAACTTGCAAGACGACAACCGCGATTTGTAATTTCGATTCAAACGTTAACTGTTATTATCGTGGTGGTGTTGATTTTGACGTTTCTGTAACATAATTATAATATTGTTATTCCTTTTTTCAGGTCAGCCCACATTACAAGTCATCATGTCAGGATTTTGGCTACGTCATTGAAGAATTAGGAAGATCCTATTGAAGATGTTCTGAAATACGGGTGCAAACATACAACCTATCTTTGAGCGTCAGAATCTGAGAGATTGAGTTTTCTTGTATGGTCCGGTGCATTGTTTTGATATGACTGGAGAAAAATCAAGAGCAGAATAATTTAGCGTTCCTGTTTGCGATGCATGGTTGTAATTCCAAAACCGCTTTCTACGTGACGCCAGATTGAGAGAACTTGAGATGCTCTGTAGATAAACATTGTAACAAGCTAAAAATACCTATTAAAGCAACGTAAGAAGCATTTTCTTGTTTTAGGCATAAATTGTACATAAACTATCCACATTGCGCCATACTTCTTTATTATTCCAAGAAGCGAAAACTGCAATTTCACCTGAAAATTATCCCCCAACTTAATTTGTACCGTTAATTATGAAGATCGTAAACGCGAAATTATGCTGCTTTAATAGCCCAGTAAATTTCACACGTCCATTTAGCGGGGAGTTAAAACTAATTTCTTCGCATTTTAAAGGCGGGATATTTTATAATGCTATGTAACTATTCCCGCGGTAACAGTTAGTTCCAAGTCCTGTAAGCACGTAGCGAATTTTGTATAATGACGCACATTGTTCCCGCAACAAACTTTATATCAGCTGCAGTGCGAGCGCTGCTGGTGACGTATTTACTTGGCGCGAGGCGCAAGATTCTCTTTAATAATCTTCAGCTCTTCTGAGCAATACTGGATTTATTATTTTAATTACTTCGTGTGTCCTTAGCGCATTCCTTTGCAGCAGTTTATGATTCGCAGATGAAAACCTGAAAACGGTAATTAATGGTCGATTTGTAAAGTATTAAAACATTAAAGACGCCCTAGGTAAAAATATAATCCTTGTGACGTTTTCTGGAAGTCTATTAAACTTTATTGATAACAAGCCTATACTTTTCATAATACGAACTACGTTGTATAATATTGCTTTTTTCTGTACTAAACAATAAATTTATTCCATAGTTCTATAATAAGTAATCTACTTTAAATAATAACGATTATCATAAAAAAAACAATAGCTTAATAAAGACACATCAGCTGTGATAAACTCACTATTTTTAATGAATAAAATACAACCACAAACAGTTGCCACAATCCACAATTATTATAATAAAGTATGAGTAAATTGAAGTAAGGGGTATTTTATTGAAAAATAAAGTCTCTCTACAGACAGAAAAATAAAGAGCAATTAACAAAGGTTTATCATACAGCGGGAGGTACAATTAATCAGAAATGGTTTAAAGCGAATATTTAAATTTTAATGAATCCTTTTAGAGCACTCGTCCACATCTCAATATATTAAGTCGTGCTTAATTAATAAGCAGCGACACGGCATTCGCTGAAATGTGCTCGCAGCGAAATTTTATTAAATGTAGCATGCGTTTGGTAGTCTGACAAAAATCGCGTTAGCGGGAGGGAACGTCGCCCTGAAGTTCTAGATGCGACATCTAGTAATATCGTAATTTTTGTAGTGGGATGCATTATGTTCGGACTATTATTGTATATTAAGACGTGTATAAATAATCATAATATAATACTGCACTATTAGAGACATTGTTCTAATTAAACAAATGTATTCCAATTATATAAGACGCAGCTACATCTACTTGCACCTTTTCAGTTAATAATAATATTTTAACTGTTTATAAACACGCATCATTATGAATTTAAGATTTTAATTGCTTTTTTATTATTTTGGTGTTCAAGTATAATTAATGCTTTTAACTGTAAAATAAATAAACAATGTGTAAAATAAATTATTACCGTGAATCGAGCATTTTTTTCTTTAAACTTAATTTGATAAAATTTCAAATATTCCATTCAATGTCACCTAAAAATGCCGCTATCTCATCCAGTTGTTCGCACATCAGCTGATAGTGGAGAACGCAAGGGGTGTAGGCGGTCTCAAGGGCCGTCTGCTGCAAAGTATCGCTTAATGACGTGTAACGAACATGGTCTACGCGTACCACTCGCATATACATGAAAAACGAGACGTGCATCCGTAGTAAATGAAAAGAACGCGTGAATCTGCTGCGATTTTCCAGACGGTTGAACGATGACTTACCTCCAAGGCTTAATGCAAAAAACAAATAGTCCGTTTCGGATGAATTCGTGACGGTTTTGTGACTATCTAATCCGTTGCATGCTGCATGTTTATGTTTAAGGTAAAGAGGAGTGTAACCATTTTTATAACTATGGTGACTTTTCAATGTGATTTGTTGTTACTGCAATATTATGCTATATTATTGTGTTAGAGATAGGAATATAACATTTTTTGATACTGTAGTTTTTATCAAAACAATATGCTTTAATGGAATGAAATGCTTAGTTGTGGATTTGAGAGCCTTATGGTCATTTATATAACTGTTTTATAAAAAATTTATTATTCAATTACACCTGTGTGTGTTTAAATAGTGGCTGAAAATGCGTGTATTTTCGAATTATATCGATTTTTTTAAACTTTAAATGTAATTTTATCGGTTTGTATTTTACAGTACTCAGTTAAAAGCCAGTGTCTGTTTTCGTCTTGAGCCCGGCATGAATACGTAATAGGGAAATGCTAATAATTAGCTGTGATTATTCATTTCAAGAACCATTATTAGTGAAGAAACTCCAGTCTCTATTGACAATGGACTTACCGAATAGCCGAAAACCTTCGAAATATTCAAGGGAATATTTTTTCGCAATGATTTAATCGCAAGACTACGTGCCTCGCAATCTCATTATCTCTGTGTGCCTCAGCTGCGACTTTTTCGTCGATTTGCATACGTAATTAATTAACTTTTTTGTAGAACGCTCGACTTTTTGTGACAGCAGGTGGAAAGTAAAATTGTGTAACGTCATTGAGACGAGCTCCTGATGTTTGTTTTTTAAAAATGTTCAAAACTTTCTATTAATTATTTGATAACGTGTGTGAATTTTTAATATTTCATATACCTACTGCATTCATTTTGAAAATGTATTTGCGATTATTATAACTTTTAGGATGGTAGTTTGGAATGTAATATGAGGAACGGACAAAAAGTAATCCTACTAATATTATAGACGCGAAAGTTTGTGAGGATGGATGGATGGATGTTTTTTATTCATTCATGTAAAAACTACTGAACCGATTACAATGAAAGTTGGTATATAGGTAGCTGAAGACCCAAAATAAGGCATAGGCTACAATTTATCCCGGAATTCTCACAGAAACGGAACCTATGCGGGATTTTCTTTGCAAACGCGGGCGGAAATCTATTATTTCATAATATCCACACCATTTCATAATATCCACCAACAACATTGTTAATTAACTAAGCTTACTACTTCATATTACTCAATGAAAATTGGTGGCTAATAAATAATTAATTTGAACCATTATATCAATCATTGTCTAATTATCACGGTAAAATCTCAAGCCAAACAGTTCTTTACTCCATCTTAAAATTACATTGAGAAGGGACCTGGGGGGTAACCGGCACCTTTAGAATAACAGTCTTATTATGGGTACGTTTTGTTGCGTTCACAAAATAATCTTACTTTTTTGGCACCGGGACCTTCTAAAACATATGTAAACCAATTGCAACAAGACTGTTTCGAGCGGTTTCGAGACGTCAATCGAAAAATTGGAACCGGCACGCTCTCTTTGACATTTAGCATTCTTGTTATAATGTCAATAATGACAGTTTTAAGCAATTTTAGTGAAGTTGTAAATATGGAACTTTTATAACATTATTTTGAATATTATTAAAAGAATACACATCAAATTTAAGTGAAACGTATGTAGTTGGAAATCTATTTAATAAATGAAGCTTTTAAAGAAGATAATACATTTATTATATTAAAAATGCAAAATTAACATAACTACATCGGGTTGTTCCAAGAAAAGGCTTCAAACCTTTTGATTTAAGAAGAATCGTGTAAATAATTTATTATTGCGAAGTGCGCAATCATCACGAGTCTCTATGAGATATGGGGGCATCATATGAACAATCTTAAAATACAATTATAACCTACAGATTTATGTGTGTAAGATAAAAGTAATGTAAGTACCATACCCAATGCAAATCTTAAGAGTATATTTAAAAATACGTTTGTTTATGTACACATTCTCCACTTGTTATTTCTCTATATAATAAAATGCAACCCTACTTATTCTCTAAACATAAATTTTATCTAATACCTACTCAATGTAAATCTATAAAAGATTGTTTATTATTTCTTCTTGATTCAATATATTTTATCATTTTATATTATTTATATAATAAAACACTTAAAAGTAAATCTACACTCAAATGCACTACCCATATTATACTTATGTTAGGGATCTCATTTAATTTTGAGAAATAATACCATTATTTATTTCCAGATTCTACAATCAATTCCGAGCACTAGGGATAAGATTACCCAGCGTAACCACATGGAAGCATTGATAGTATTCAAGAAGCTATAAAGTGCCAGCGCAACATATGAATATATTTTTTTCAATAGGAAGCAATATCATGCTTTAAATGTATTAGTGCAATTAAAAACATATTTTATAAATCCAAAATCTTTATTTAGTCCTTTTTGTTTATTCATTGACAAATCATTTGCTCCTTTACTTCTCTTGATAACATTTATATATAAAAAAATGTAATAAAACATGGAATTATTTGAAAATAGATTCAAATCTATTTTGATTAAATATTAATTAAAAACAATTAGGTATATTACTCAAATCCAAATTTTTAAGTAAATAGCATATTAAAAAGACCCTTGATTAAAAAAATAAAGTCTTATTTATAACACCAGCCTTTAAAACTTAAAATGCAATAAACAAAAACTTTATATTTACATCACAATGAATAATTCCTACACGAATAGATTAATGGTATTTATATATTTTTATTTTAAATTTGAATCAATTATTGTATTTGCATAATAAAGAGTAGATAAATAATTTAAAAACTTGCAGTACTTATGTATACTTTTAATTTCATTTTTATTAAACTTAAAATGAAAACAATGTAGTAGGTACTATATTAAGGTACAATTAAATTTTTACATTTTCAGATGTATGATACAAATATGAATATTTTAAGTGTAGACTGTAGACATGGTGGCGCCTCCCCCAACTTGAAGTTCTCACTACCACATGATCATCTCCTAAGCCGGTACTTCCTTGTTCAATGTTTGGGCAAGCCGGCAATCAACACAACTGTGAAAGATAAATTGGATTTAAACTGATTCTTTGTTGGTTTAAACTTTAATAAGTACATTTAATATGTTTACTTTTATTATTAAAGGGCTTGTCATGGTGTATGTAATTTAAGATGTTTTTTTAAACAATGTCGGTATAGTTTGTTAAATAATAAATACTTTATTTTTTAATCATTTTTCAAGTATTTTAACATTTTAGTTGTTTATCTTGCAATTCTTAATATCGTATTAAAAAAAAAGTTAAATGTGTAGGTGTGTAATTCCTTACAAAACTGTTAATATAAGTAGCTTCTAACCAAACATAGATAGGTTTGCTTATAAATTAATATAAATATTTACTTTTGACCAGCTGCTCTAGTTTTTGTGAACTCCCAAATCATTTGCACTTAAACTTTCAGCAGAGAATTCTATCAACTTCGTCTCATCATAACTTTTACCTCGCTGGGAGTTATTCATGTACCTATCTTTGTCTTTGTAATTTCGGGGTCAGGGAGCTTCACGCACTCTGCACAATGTTCTGCTGAAAGTTAAATAAAAATTACTTCAATTAAGTAACAATAATCAAAACAGACGAAATCATGCAAAAACCAAAACTTTATTCGTAAAAATATATCTCTGTAGTCTGTTATCATAAATCGTCCTTACTCGTACTTTATCTTACCTTGCTATATCTTATATTGCTTTTTCGCACTTTCTCATTTATCCAGAGATGAGATTCACATATTTAAGTTTAAGTTTATCTGAAATTTTAGATAATATTATGAATTATGAGGACAGTGACATGACATTTTGATTTTTGACGTTTAATGTTCGATACAAATCATTACGACTTGGCCTAAAAGCCTCGTAGCCAAGCCATTAATCTTAAAAAAATAGACAAAACTTCGGAATTCATTCGCTCTTTGGACATTGTAGGCAATCGTATAGTAATCATGTTGAAAAGGCTCCCGGTACCAAAATAAAGTAAGATTATTTTGTGAACTCAACAAAACAAGGTTGTTATTATAAAAATGGCGGTGATTGAAAATTAAACGTCAAAAATCCAAATGTCATAATCGCTGTCCTCGTATTATTATCTAAAATTTGGATAAATCAAATTGAAAGATAAGTAATATGCATTAAAGAATGCATGAAAGAGGCATGAAAGAGCAATTGAAATAGCAAGGTAAGATAATATACGAGTAATAAATATATCTAAAACATTGGACGATTTATGATAACACAGATATATTTTTACGAATAAAGTATTGGTTTTTGCATAATTTTGTCTGTTTTGATTATTGTTAATTGAAGTAATTTTTATTTAACTTGCAGCAGAACATTGTGCAGAGTGCGCGAAGCTCCTTGACCCTGAAGTTACAAAGACAAAGGTACATAAATAACTCCCAACGAGTTAAAAGTTATGCTGAGACGAAGTTGATAGAATTCTCTGAAAGTATAAGTGCAAATGATTTGGGAGTTCACAAAAACTAGAGCAGCTGGTCAAAAGTAAATATTTATATTAATTTATAAGCAAACCTATCTATGTTTGGTTAGAAGCTACTTATATTAAAAGTTTTCTAAGGCATTGTACCTACACATTTAACTTTTTTTTTAATACGATATTAAGAATTGCAAGATAAACAACTAAAACGTTGAAATACTTGAAAAATTATTAACAAATAGGTAAGGTATTTAACAAACCATACCGACATTGTTTAAAAAACTTCTTTTTAGACGTTTACATACACCATGACAAGCCCTTTAATAATAAAAGTAAACATATTAAATGTAAGTACTTATTATAAATTAATTATAAATTTTAAAGCAACAAAGAATCAGTTTAAGTCCAATTTATCTTTCACAGTTGTGTTGATTGCCGGCTTGCCCAAACATTGAACAAGGAAGTACCGGCTTGGGAGATGATCATGTGGTAGTGAGAACTTCAAGTTGGGGGAGGCGCCACCATGTCTACAGTCTACACTTAAAATATTCATATTTGTATCATACATCTGAAAATGTAAAAATTTAATTGTACCTTAATATAGTACCTACATTGTTTTCATTTTAAGTTTAATAAAAATGAAATTAAAAGTATACATAAGTACTGCAAGTTTTTAAATTATTTATCTACTCTTTATTATGCAAATACAATAATTGATTTAAATTTAAAATAAAAATATATATAAATACCATTAATCTATTAGTGTAGGAATTATTCATTGTGATGTAAATATAAAGTTTTTGTTTATTGCATTTTAAGTTTTAAAGGCTGATACTATAAATAAAACTTAATTTTTTTAATCAAGGGTGTTTTTAATATGCTATTTACTTACAAATTTGGATTTGAGTTATATATATATACCTAATTGTTTTTAATAAATATTTAAGCTAAATAGAATTGAATCTAATTTCGAATACTTCCATGTTTTATCACTTTTTTTTATATAAATGATATCAAGAGAAGTAAAGGAGCAAATGATTTGTCAATAAATAAATAAAAAGGACTAAATAAAGATTTTGGATTTATAAATGTTTTTTATTGCACTTAAACATTTAAAGTATGATATTGCTTCCTATTGAAAAAAATATATTCATGTTGCGCTGGCACTTTATAGCTTCTTGAATACTATCAATGCTTCCATGTGGTTACTCTGGGTAATCTTATTCCTTGTGCTCGGAATTGATTGTAGAATCTGGAAATAAATAATAGTTTTATTTCTCAAAATTAAATGAGATCCTTAACAACAGACTACATAAGTATAGGTAATATGGGTAGTGCATTTGAGTGTAGATTTACTTTTATGACTATAAAAGTAAATCTACATATATAGAATATAAGACTTTATATTCTATATAGGTAAATAATAACATGATAAAATATATTGAATTATGAAGAAATAATAAACAATCTTTTATAGATTTACATTAAGTATTAGATAAAATTTATGTTTAGGGAATAAGTAGAGTTGCATTTTATTATACAGAGAAATAACAAGTGGAGAATGTGTACTTATACAGACGTATTTTTAAATAGATTTGCATTGGGTATGGTACTTACATTACTTTTATCTTACACAGATAAATCTGTAGGTTATATTGTATTTTCAAATTGTTCATATGATGCCCCCATATCTCATAGGGACTCGTGATGATTACGCACTTGTTTACTATTTAGGTACACGATTCTTCTTAAATCAAAAGGTTTGAAGCCTTTTCTTCGAACAAGCCGATGTAAAGTTCTATTATTATCTGATAACTGTCAAATTGTCAAATAGATCGCAGTTCGCACCGGTCCCAATAATTGAGTGAACTATTACGAGTGACGTCATCAAAATTGCTAGAAAAACAAAATCAGTTTAAAGCTGCAACAAGCTTGCGTTAAGGGTCTCACGGTACGAAAAGACATAGTAATGTTATAATAAGCTTGCTATAAGAGATGCCGGTTACCCCCCTGTGGTTGTATCGTAAGGAACATTAAAAGCGTTGCTTTGAACATAATATAAATATTTAATAAATTAGTTCCTAAGGTATGTTAGAGGTATGCCTGACCACATACCCTTTCAGGGGCGGAAGCTCCTTAGAAAGTGAATCTAAAGCCCTCGGAGACTGTAACAGACGAAGAATTCTCGGTAAGAACGGGTTATTAGAATCTTTATGTAATAGATATTGTTGGAAGTTATTTTTTGCTCTATCTATATTTAAATCAAGGGTGATATTAACACTACAACTACTAGAAATTCTAATATATTTGTTAAAATTATTGTCTAAACATATTATATAAAGTGAAAATATTATGCGAGAGTTCGTCATCTGAAGATTGCTGAAAAAGAAAAAGTAACTCGTATTAGGTACTTACTTTAAAAATAAAAATAAATTATATAGGTACTTATTAAAAAACTAAATTTACTTGTTCAATTCACTCACCTTAACGTAAACACAGCTATCAGGCTCCTAAGTATACTCGAGTGGTTTCCCCGCAAAATTACATCAAATCACTTGAATTATTAAAACTTTAACCGAAGTGTACTATTGCTTGCTTTTAGAACTTTCTCGAGAAATTGAATTGCTTATTTGAATTGACTACGGGTATAACATGGTTCTATTGTGAATTTGAGTTTTTCGTAATCGAATTACGGTTAGTAATAATTAAGAGAGAGGTTTCAAGTTTAATGGGTAATAGATATTATGTATTATAAATTCTTATAAAATATACTGAAATATAGATAATAATATATCCAGGCGTGACTTTTAAATTGAACGCAGCTTGGGTTTCCAATTCTATCGAGATTTTTATGTATTTTTTATGCGAATGGAAACGCGTCAACTGATTGTAGATAAAAAAGAAGTAAATATTGAATGTATTTTCCTCAGAAAAGATAGGATATTTCGAACCTTCATAATAACAAAATATACAAACAATGTATTTTCCTCAGAAAAGGATATTATTAGCAATGCGTATGATTGTTTCTTTATTTTACTACTATGAAATTATAGCAAAATCAGAAATAATCCCATAAAATTTTCAGCATGTATTTAATTATTACAGGGGCTACTACCACAACAGTATAAATGAAGCAATAAAAGCTCTTATTTGATAATTGCAACTCTCGTAAAGTATACTTTATTACATGATTTCTTTTGACTAAAATGTATATTACGTTACAGTTCCTGCAGACTTAAGCTCAAGGAAGGTCGAGCAATTTGCGTAATACGTATCTGAAGCGTAGGCTGTAAAATGTAATTAATTTTCAAGGGATTACAGTACAAACAGCGGGAAGAAAGGGCCACGGTGACCGGTCGACGTTGGATTTTAGTGTAAATAAAATTACAAGGAGGCCTTATTAAAACCCGTTCCACACCTGGACTTTAATAATATAGCGCCATTAATTAAATAAACTATTTGAATTGTTATCTCAATGGTGTGCACTCAATAATATGCAGTTGAACTCAAAAAAATGTTACCATATAAAATTTTCTAGAAAGAACTCTGTAGTGCAGTCAAAATATTATATTGGAAGCCAGGTAGTGCAGGAAGTAGACACAATCAAGGACCTCGGTGTCCTGTTTGATAAATCAGTAACGTTTGTACCGCATATTGAGAATGTTACGAAAAAAGCTTCCCAAATGCTTGGGTTCGTATTACGAAATACGAAAAATTTTAGTATGGGCCGAACAAAAATTATTTTATACAACTGCTTGGTACGAAGCAGCCTGGAATATTGTAGTTCCGTATGGAGACCCCACTATTCTACTCACATGCTAAGACTAGAAAGAGTACAAAAAAGATTTCTATGGCACTTAGCATTTTCTGTTGGGAAGCTTAGACAACTACCTACATATAAGTCGCGTCTTAACTTTTTTAAAATGCGTGCTTTGCATGTTAAATACAACATTATTGATGCATCTTTCTTATTCAAACTTATCAGAAATAAAATTGACTGTCCCGGTTTGTTGAGTCAAATTAGGTTTCGCGTGCCATATAGGTATCCCCGTAGCTGTATCACACCTTTTTACCCTCCATTACGTAGAACTGTTCTTGGTACTAATTCGCCACTTCTAAGAATGTTTAAAATTTTAAATGAGTGTAGTGATGTAACAGATATTAATTTTGATAGCCATAGATTATTCCTGAATAAAATCTACGAACACTTTATTAATTTAATTTAAAATCACTGAGCTTATATATAATTCATTCATAATCTCATAAATGTTAATCCAATTTAGTTTATTAAGAAAATTATTATTGTTAATCTTTTTTTTTTTTATTTGTCTAAATTTAAAATGTAAACTAACTGTAATGTAAGTACTAATTATCTGCCTTGTTTGTTTTCATAACCGTTCTGTTTTTCTTTTCTTAAAAAAAAAAGTTTTTGCATGTGGTGTTAGCCTTTAAGTAGCTGTTGCATTTGTATAAGTTATTTTGTGTTCTTGTTTCTGTATGTTTGTGTTGATGTAAACAACTGTTGGCTGACCTTAATTAAATAAATAAATAAAATAAATAAATCTCCTTGGTTCACTGTAGGTATATCTTGGCTTTGACGTCGTGGGAAAATGTGTCCTTTCCACTTGGTATAAGGTATTAGTTGGAATAGCAAATTAAACAATTCTGTTGATACGATTTAGAAGTATAAGCGTCGCAATATCGTGTTTTGAATTGCGATTGTGTAACATACTCTGAAAAGGGGAATATGGATATATTAGTAGCGGGAGGGAGCGATACGGATATGGAGCCGTAACTTCTGAAGAAATTTGAGCTGTAATATCTCAATAAAGAAACATTGTAACACAATGTACGCAAGTTAACCGAACTCACAACTAGATGGCACCAGCTGTCGTATCACGATATTTAGATCTCGCTATCGTTTATCTCACTAAGAATAGTGACCTTCGGCCGCATACAAATGTTGGTTCGGTACGCGGTCATGGCCGCGTCTCCTAAATCTCCAGCGCCCACACCCTCCACCTCCTCCGCCGTCGTTGCGCCCGCCGCGACCAGCAAGACTATGACTGCGACCGATACTGCTGCTTCTGTTTCCCCCTCTGCTGCTGCCGGCACTGCAAACGCCGCGCCACCTACCAAACAGCCCAACCGCTACCCCCCTCTTATAGTGGAGACACTGCCCGACTGGCCGACCCACTTTAGGGAGCTAAAAAAGGTCCTCGGGCACACTCCTAACGGACGTCCATTTGGCAAGGGTGTCCGTTTTATACCAAAGACAGACCAGGAGTTCCGACTCATCCAGCGCTATCTTACGCAGCTGGAGAGCAGCACCGGAATCTCTTGGTTCTGCTACTCGCTGCCCGCTGAGAGAAGCGTGAAAGTAGCGATCCGTGGTCTGCCGGCTAACACAGAACCGGCACTAGTGGAGACAGAGCTGCGCGAGCTCGGGTTTATTCCGGAACACGTGCGTGCAATCCCTGCTCGTCCAGGTAGGCCGGGCTGTCTGATGTTCGCGCAACTGCAGCGGACTCCGGACCTCATCCCAGGCATTTATGAGGTGAGCGAACTGCTCTGTATGCCTGGGATCACAATTGAGGCATGGCGCGGCAGAAAGGGGCCAGCGCAATGCCATCGATGCCAGCAATTCAGGCATTCCTCCCAAAATTGCCACCGGCCAATAGCCTGTGTGCGTTGCGGTGACAACCACCCGGCAAAGGAATGCCAGCGTCCGCGCGAGGAACCACCAACGTGCGCCAACTGCGGCGGCGCCCACACGGCTAATAACGCGACCTGTCCGATATTCCGGAAGGAGACGCGCAACCGCCGAGCGGGCACCGTCGCACGCACTGCTACAAATGCGCGCGCGCCCGCAACTGAAGCCGATGCACCTGGCTCGCTCATGGCTGCTGCCAACCAGCCAGGTCCGACAACTAAACGCCGCCGTAAGCGTGGCAAACGCACCCAAACGCGGCCGCCAGCAGCACAGCCTGCGGCGCCACATTCGGCAGCGCCAACCACTGCTCCACCTACTGTTCTGCCGGTAGCATCTACCTCTAGGCCGCGCTCTGCACCACCAGTTGCGCCGCAGCCTACGCAGCGTAGCAAGAAGTCCAAGCCCTCCGTGGTCGCCGCCCCCATACAGGGGACGAAGGCGAAGCGTGTGATGCCGCTGGACCCCAGACTGACTAAGGTTATCAGCACTCTTAATCAGGTGCTGGTGGCTATCCAAGAACAGCGTGACCCAATACCGCTGATCTTGGGCTGCATCGCGGAGCTCTGTGCCTCTTATGTCTGAGCTCCGCATCGCATTTTGGAACGCCGACGGGCTCTCAGCGCAAAAAGCCCGTCTCTTCAAAACCTTGCTCTGTCAACGTCAAGTGGATATCGGCCTGGTTAACGAAACACACCTCCGACCGGTAGACAAGTTGAAGGTTTCCGGATACTATGTCTATCGGGAGGACCACACCTCGCCGATCGGGACTGCTTACAGGGGATTAGCAGTCCTGGTCCGTCGGAATGTCATTCACCAACTACTTCCAGTACCTCAGTTACAGTCGTCGTACGCCCTCGGCGTAGAAATCTGTGTAGACCGCCAGCCCACTCGTGTGTTCGCCTTTTACAAGCCGCCGCAGAATCGACTCGCAGTGGCTGATGTCCGAACCTTGCTGGACTCGCCGCTGCCCACGATCCTCGCTGGCGACTTCAATGCGAAACACACGGCGTGGAACTCCAACACCGTAAGCCCGGACGGCAGACGCCTCCTGGACGACGCAGACCGCCACGGCTACGAAGTGCTAGGACCAGAGGTCCCAACGCACTACCCGTACTGTGCAGCCCACACTCCGGACGTCATCGACATAGCAGTTGCTCGTGGCCTCGCCGCCGCACCGTCGCTTGACGTCCTGGATGACCACCTCATTTCAGACCACCAAGCCGTCCTCATGACGCTGACACTGTCTCCGATGACAACATCAATGCCTTCTCCGAAACATCGCCAGGACTGGAGAATCTTCGCCGAACACATGGCTGAACATTCTCCGTCCTTTAGAGTCGAGAGCCCTGCAGACGTCGACCGACTCGCCACGGACTTCAGCGCAGTCTTGTCCAATGCGCTTCGCGAGTCCAGACTCGACGCTGCATCCACTCGCAAGAAACCCCAGCTCCCTGCCTATATACAAGCGATGTTAGAGGAGAAGAGGAAGCTGCGAAGACTATGGCAAAATCTGCGATGCCCGACCATGAAGACGCGGCTAAACGCTCTGGCAGCCAAGATTTCAGACGCACTGGAAACGGTAGCAGTCGAATCTTGGCACACCGCCATCGAGCGAGCCGGCGATGACTGGTCCGGCATGCACCGCCTTTGCCGCCAGCTCTCCAGGAAGCCCCCTCCGATTAGACCCCTCATGGCCGGTGACGGAACCCCACGTTACCGCGCCGAGGATCGAGCGGAGATTTTTGCAGACTTCCTGGAGACGCAGTTTACGCCTAATCCGACCGGGAATGTGCAGCACGTAGAGACCATCGAGCGACAGGTGAAGGATTACTTCGAACCGCCGATACCACCGACAGAAGACCCCGTCGTGTTCTCTCCTGGACGAGTCCAAAGGATGATTCGACGAACTAAACTACGCAAAGCCCCCGGCCCGGACCGAGTCACCAATGAAGCCCTGCGTCACCTTCCTCCGCGAGCCATCGCGACGCTGACGCGGCTCTTTAACGGAATCCTCCGTACCGGGCACTTTCCATCTCCGTGGAAGCTCGGCCGAGTCATCCTACTTCCCAAACAAGGTAAAAATATCTTGCTACCCGAGAGCTACCGTCCCATCACCCTTCTGTCGTCAACCTCGAAAGTCTTCGAGAAGCTACTGCTGCTGCACATGACGCCCCACCTTCAGCCACGCGACGAACAGTTCGGTTTCCGCGCCGAACACTCCACCACTCTACAAGTGGCGAGAGTACTGCACCACCTCGCTGCCGCCTACAACAAGCGAGAACAATCGGTTGCAGTGCTCCTCGATATGGAGAAAGCGTTCGACCGCGTATGGCACACCGGACTCATCTACAAGCTGTCCACGTCTACTACTCCGCGTCGAGTAGTTAAGACTGTGGCCACCTTCCTGCAAGACAGACGTTTTCAAGTGGCGGTTGAAAATGCTCTGTCCACAGAGCGCCCCATCCGAGCCGGTGTGCCCCAGGGAAGCTGCCTGTCGCCCGTCTGCTATAGCAGATACACGGACGACATCCCAGTCGCTGGCGGAGCCATCCTAGCGTTGTATGCCGACGACGCTGCGTTTATTACCACCTCGCTGAACGCCAAGCATGCATCAGTAAAGATGCAGCGAGCACTGGATGCACTTCCCTCATGGCTGGAGGACTGGAGACTCAAGGTCAACGTGGGGAAAACTCAGGCGATTTCCATCGGACGGGCGCGCCTCCTGCCGCCCCCGGTGTCTCTCATGGGCGAGAATGTCGAATGGTCTCCGACGGCCAAGTACCTTGGTGTGACCATTGACAAGACACTCTCGATGCGGCCCCATGTGAAGAACGTGGTTGCCCAGACGCGCGCCGTGCGGAACATACTCCGCCCCATGCTGGCGTCTCACCTGCCTCTCCGTACGAAGCTGTGCATTTACAAAGCCTACGTTCGCACGCGACTCACCTATGCGGCCCCTGCGTGGTTCGCGCTGACCAATGAGACGGACCGCAAGTCGCTGCGAGCGCAGCAGTCGCTAGCGCTCCGCACCATCTCCGGAGCACCACGCTTCGTACGGAATCAGGTCATCTCCAGGGACCTGCGCATGGAGAGCCTGGACGATTTCGTTCGTCGCCTGAGTTCCTCTATGTTCGCGCGCGCTGACGGAGCGCGATCCCAGCATTTGCAGGGCATCGCGCCATACCATCGGAGACCGCCGGACATAAGAGGCCTACCACGTGACCTAGTCTCCTAGGACACGACCGCTTCCTCGCCGCTGGCTGATGGGCGCCCCCCGGCACCTTGCCGGCGGGCTCGACCTCGCTAAGTGGCGGGTGGCTTCACCCACGGACATTCCTCCCTGCAGCAGCTAGCAGATCGCCCGCGATAACACGCGGGCTCGATCGCACTGCAGCAGGACACCTCCCGGACACGACACCTCGGACCATTAGGTCCCACCCAGTGCCCCGCCTGTAGTTGCAGGCGGCGTTGCCACCACTGAAAGGGGCCGTCGCCCCGAACAGTTACCCCGAGGCCTGTGAAGGCCTGCGTGGAAGACCCCGCGAGCGTGTTGGTTCGGTTCCGTGCCGGTTAGGGCCTGGATACACGCACGCTATACGCTTTCACCTTTGTTGAGACGTCTTAGTGTCAAGTACCCAGATATTCCCGTTGCTATTACAGTGAACTTCCACCCCTGTTGGGATTCACCTTGATAGCACGGCGCGCATCACAGTTATTATTGTCAATAGTCTGTAGTTACGTTTACTCAATAAATACTGTAGTATCAATCTGCATTTCTGTCACCCTTCACCCCTCACCCCTTACAACATGACATTTAATGATATTTTTTATTATTTATTTATAAAATAATTAAATAAAACAGTGTATAGTCATCTCTAAAATTAAATTTTTCTAAGCTGAATATTTACTAGTTGTCTGTATCGTGATTCATACTAAAGATTTAGATTATATTATGTATTATACGCACGATATATTTCGAGTTAGCTAGTATACCTACCAACTTAACATATAACCGAATGACTATTATCACTAAAATGAATATTTTTTTTCAGAAAGTAACTACGAGCTCATCACGATGAACACATAGTTATCATTTCCATGTATTAATCCCGCAATTTAAGTAAATTTGATGCAAATTATGCAGCAAGATTCCCATTTTCAAATGGATGCTCTGACGTTACCTCTACCTTAGCACAAAACAAACAAGGACGCCCACAAAAACGTTTCTATGCAAATATGGACAAATAAACCTCGTACGAGACGAAGGTGCTTAGAAATATAGCCCTGGAAAGGTCTAAAGATTTACGTGAAATGCTAAGAAAAATGCATATTGCACTAACTATTAACCTAAGGGAAGATATGCGAAGAAAATCCGAAGGATGCATAATTAATTCCTGTTAATGAAAGAGCTTTGCTGCAAACATTGAGTTTCTTAGTTCTAATGTTTTTATTTCTTTCGCTACTGTTACGATAAAAATCAAAGTAGGTATTTATCCTAGCAATATGAAGTTGTTGGTTAGTTCTAAGATTAGTTTTACATAGGATAGTAATTTTTTTGGCTCTACATATTTCATAATAATGTTTTAGACACTTTAATACTATGTACCATCGACTTGAAAATATGATAGTTAATTATCATACTTAACAAGAAGAAGACAAGAATTATCTTACGTTAAAATTTAACAGTATAAAGTAAGTATAAATAAAACCTTTCACGATGCTCAAAATGAAACTCGGACTTCCCTATAATTTAATCAACTTTATAAAAAGTTATACTTAGAAAATTTAAATGAAAATACGCGGGTCTTCCATAAATATTACGTAATTTTTTTTCGTTAAGTTCATACCTAAATATATTGTCTTAAGATTATGGAATTATCAATATAAGAGTCAAGGAAGATATTGTTTTTTGTTTAACCGCTATTCTGAAGGGCTTGAAATGTTATTAAACACGGTGACTGCTATTGAACACTTTGAAGAAAGCTTTTGATTAAAAGCTTCAAAGTATCACGACGCGACGGGTAAAACCACTTCTTAAATTTATTAAAGTAAATAGTAGTTACAAAAAATTCTATTCTTTACAGATACGTTTCAATATTGATTGGTTTATAAATATTGTATTTTAAAAGGTATATTAAATATTTATATACCTATTTGTTTATTATTCCTACATTTCTGTAATTGCCTTCATTTTAAACAACAATATCGAATATTGATCAAACAAAATTATCGCATACTGCGTATTGAATTGTATTCGGCGCAATTATCTAATTATACTCAAATAATAGATTCCCAAGAGAGCCTTAATTCAAGCTAAATATTATCACACTTCCACCATTATTTAATGGCAAATGTTTACAAATTGTAGTATAATTATTATCTATTAAATTATATTTATCTACTTAATTATTGGAATGACAAAATCTCGTGTAAATCTTAGTTTTGGTTAGATTAAAAAATAAAGTACCAGTATACACCCTCTGGAAAATCCATCCGTATTTAATTCATTTGTCACAAAATTCTTTTGAGATAATGTTACACATTCCTCTCCCCACTAACATTTCTCTTAGTTGCAATGAATCATCTCAATCTAACCAAATCCATAAGTTTTATGTCTTTCGTTAAGCATTATCGTAGTTTATCGTATCATTTACATTTGTAAACAATATAAAGCATACAAAGGAGGAAATATTACGGCGGAATATAAAAGAATTGAAAACATTTTATCATTTATAATATCATGTTCAGTCGTATCCAGTGTAATCTGATTCCCACGTGAACCTCGCTTCCCTCGAGACCACATTTTCGGCGTAGTTTTATACGCGACGCATGCTTGATTTCCACTATACATATTTATGCCGTTTCCGAGCGTGGAAAAAAGAATTTTATGGTCTTTTACGTAGGTGACCGAATGTGTTTTTAGGCTAGCTGTGCGATAATATTGACTTGTTATTGCTAGTTCATAGTTTATAGACTAACTTATAACTTTACCCAAGCGATATCGCTCATGTAAGCTATCATAAAACTAACAAATTAGTGGGATGCCATTCTTCTAATGAAATCAATTAGACGGAAGTATGAAATCATTTAGATTAGTGTAGATGTCAATAACTTTTATAAGCCTATAAAAGGTAGAATCATAGGTTGAAACTTTAATTATATATATGATACAGGATTATTTTTCAATGGATGAGAAAAATAAACGTAGCTTCTATTGCTATACTTATTCAAATAGATTTTATTAATAGTATATGGGGTTGTAGGACAGGAAAAACGTAGCCGAGTGATTCTAGCGTCGTCACCATTACGTAGGGAACATTATAACTTATAACATAGGTACTATAAATATTAAATTGATTATAATAATATGGGTGGAATAAATGAGTATGATTTAGAATTCGTCGAAAGATACTGTACTGTACCCTACGCATGCAATAATTTATTATGCGTATTAGTATGAATTAGAATTCTTCTTAGGATACAATTAGCATAGGTACACTTAATGCAATTAAAAAAAAACATAATTATACTTTTAAATTGAACAATTCATACCTTTACGAGAAGATATCATTCCAAACGCTATCAGAAGTGATTGAAGTTCAAAAATCAAACAATTATAACAAACATAGATCAACCGATATTCAGATAAGCTAGGGAGCATTTTCTCGATGTAAGACGTCGTAAGACGAATAAGCCAATCCGTCGTAGGGTTGCTACGTCATCTTCATTGGTGTGTGAAAATTATTATTTATTTAAATTCAAGAATGTATATTTATTTACCGTCAAATAATTGCCTGTATTATTTTTAGTAACGACAAAAACCTATATTGTTTTTAAAACCTCATCTTATTCTGAATTAGAAAAATTATGATACTGATTTCGTAGCGAAGTCGATTGCATTATCTACTTAGTATCCACCACTCGATTAAATTAGTCCTGAAGTTTTAATAACAAAAATTTTAAATTAGTAAGATAGAGCATCAAAGTTTGTCTCAATTTCCTAACTAAGTACTGCGAATACATATTTTACTGCGAAACATATTACTGTGAATCAGCATTATTTTTAATTTATAAAATATATCCAACAGTTCCATAATTACTTTTGAAGTTTGTCTTGCCGTCCTACTAACCTTAAAATAATACTACTATAATCAAATATTATTTCGAATATATTAAATGTGTATAAGATAAATTGTCCGGAGGCAGCCCTAGCTCGACAGCGAGTTTGTACAATCAATCGTAACTTGTAGGATGGATTGTGTGCTTCGTATCCATAAAGTTAGTGAGTTTAAGTTCGTTGCATGCTCGGGATCAGCAAGTTAAAATGCCAATTGAACTTCAAACTAAATTACTCCGATATGTTGTTATTAATTGAAAACTATGGGTGCTATTTATCAACTGAATGTCTTAGTAGATCTCTCTTGAATTTCGAATTAAATATGCATGTCAGGAGTAGCTAATTTTAGCACGAATTACGCTTAAATTCTCACTGCTCAGGATAAGGTCTTAGTTGATTTCCCACAAGGACTGTGAAATCGTTGACATACGAGCTTGGCTCTCTGAAAAGTGTATATCTAGAATTAACTTTGAGATTTTAGAATTTTGTATATAAAGATATTTATGTTAAAGTTTATAAGTGGAATTTAATTTTCATCTAAATAAAACCATCCATCCAACCATGTATAAAAGCCAGTTTTTATGTATTTGTGAACTATTAAGATTTTTATGTTTTATTATCATTTAGACATCGTGCATCAATTGCTTCGCGAGGCTGATCGCTCTGTGGAAACTCGCCTATTTACATACTGTTTATTTATAACATTAGATCTTGGAGCTTATCTGCTTATTAGATATGAAATTCATTGTATACAGATATATAGGAAAAGATTAATAAACTTAACTTCTCAACATAACCTTAACCATGCCTATAACAATTTATTATCAGCATTGCCTCTTTTTAGCACAAATCACGAAATGCCTCTACAATTTCACCCTAATTTGAATACACGATAAACTAGTCATGTGATAGCGTATTCAAGTACACGGCCACGTACACAGGCTCCCGGATCGCTAATTTGCGCGGACAAAGCAAAAACATGAGCATTCTGTGAACTAGCCGGGTGTGTTGTTGCAGCGAGCAAATTCTCACGAATTTAGCGTAAGCCCGCACGACTTAGTATCTGGCAACACGTGTATTTACGTTTTTATGTGCATTTTTTCTTGTATGAGAGTTTTTGGACGTCTGATAATGATTCTAAACGCAGTTAGTAATATAGGTTAATCAGCAAATAGCCATCTGCCTAGTTTGTGTATTGATAAACAATGATTACTTAAATATGATAGAAAAATTATGAATTATTATAAAACTAAACATTTTTTACTCCAGTAGGTATATTAGGCTACATAAGCGGAGACATGTTGTTGCGTAGCACATTGCTTAAAACAAACATGTTCCTAAAATATTTAAATTTCATAAAATCGTCTTTACATTGGATGTTTTTACAACTGCGTATAATCAAAAGCATAAAAATATCAAACGTCGCTTGTACGGTCAAAAATATACATCATCTCATACAATAAAGAGAATATTTCATGTCTAAATTTCAGTTGTATTTCATAACATAACAAAGAATTCGCACTGCCTAAGCAAGACAATGTTTGCGCAAAAGGAAAAAGAAACCGTTACATTACATATGATTTTTTATCAAAGGCCGGAGTCTGAGCTATAAATATGGTATAACACTGAATAATGTAACATGGTCCTAAGTAAACAGTCTTGAATAATAACAAAATGGGGACAGGCATATCGCACATTCGCATACATTTGCTTTTAATTGTTAAACTTTCGCTTTGATTTATATACAATGCGCGGTGCTTTAATTACAACAAATCCTTGGAGTTTACACTGTGATATTTTGAAAATATTTCATACAAGTAAGGAAGATTAAATTAAAAGGGAGTGTAATAATTAAATATTTGTATAATGGTATTAGGTCAATATTGTAATAATTACTAATAGTGATGCTAAATACAATTTTTTTCCCTATGCATAATGCTCTACCATTTGACGTGTTAACAGCGTCATGAACAAATGAAGACATTTTTTCTATAATCACGTGAAAAATCAGTCATAATTGACCTTTTTTTACACACACTCATACATAGTTACGCAACACGGCTTATGATGCTCTACTTCTAGGTATCAATAAAATTCTAATTTTCGAAACCTATGTTCCGAATATTGGCACTCATACACAATGCCACACCGCGAATAACCTTTATTTACCTCCTCAAGCTTTATAATCCTGAAAATATAATAATCATTATTTAAAAAAGTTAAAAACAATAACCGTAACTCTAAACAAAATGCGCCAAAATGGGACCTCAATTTATAGCCTTATTCCTGTGTAGTTAAGGCTTTTACGGTTATATGGTTATAATCAAGCAAATTCCACGGAATTGAGGACGGGAGTGTAATATAGATAAACGTTTATTTTCCTTTAGAATTTAAACGGTATAGACTTGGAACTTGGTTATAGTCCATTTTCTTGAATCGTTATTGTTTTATTCGTTATTTCTACAGAGTATGCGCTGTACTTGTAAAGGGTTGGATATAAAGCAATAAATCCCGCGATGCTTTCGTTGTTCACAGTTAAATTAGAAAATATTAGCTTAGTCATTCGTTGTGAATAATTTTATGGGGGAGTTTAATTGCAATTTAAACTCATATCGGCCAAGTGCATTCGGGCTACATTCTGAGGGGTTCTTCTACGGATGAACATTTAAATATGTAAACGAGTATTCAGATTTTAACTTTAATTTAGCTTCACTATTATTCGTGCTAATTTATATTTAACAGCTTATCTTACAACTTCAACTATCGAAGCAAATAAGTATAGATCATTATATTATTGACATTTGTAATATGTATAGCAAATCCACCTATTCCACTCTCCACATCTTTTGGAAAATGCTGGGTTTTCTTAAAATTTTCTTTACTGTTTTTATCAGTGGCGGTGTGGATATTGTGCACACAAATATAAATCTATTAGATATTATATTTTACCACGCTCATGTTATCTCGAATAGCCTAACCTAACCTACGTTCTATTAATAACTTGAGCCATTACCTTGACCAACAACAGACCACAACATTCCTAATATTAAAATATGAAAGAATGGTTCCCGAACACGATCAAATAATAAAGATGCTCATACATTTTACATAGATCCAGTATTGCTTCAGAGTTCCTTGATAAAATCTTGAATAATTTAAAAGTAGTAAAAAGGAAGACCGTTGTCGAGCTTCGCTGTACCGCGTAAATATTGTATGAACAAAGTAAAGGACATTGCTGGGACAGTAAACGGTGTTTTATGGGATAGCATTTATTGTTTTAGTCCCGTAACTTGAAATAGATTTTTTATTTATTCAGCTTTTTATATTTGTTCATATTATAGCGTCTTAAGGATTGTTTATGTGTATCTTTGACCTACTTATAGTGGAGATATGAGTAACGTATTTTTCAAATTGTGTTCTTTTGCATGTTCGTATATTTAACTTGTATTCAGGTAGACCTTTCAATTGAATTTTATAGAAGTTTTCTTACCCATTTGAACTGAAATTCTCAACGGAATTTGTTTTGTTAGCGTGATAGAGCTTAAACAGTCAAATATTTCACTCTACATTATTTTTTTATATTACAAGAGAAATTATTTCCTGCAAAGAATATAGAATATTCGATAGTAGGTTAGCATAACAATGCTACCTTAATTTGATAGATTTTAAGACACACAAACGAGGTTTAAATTGAGTAGACGTTCGTCGTATATTGAAGATAATATTTTTTAAGCATTCCTCGATCTAGGTTCACACAATCAAATCAAATTTAAATGTATTAGCCTTAATTGAATTAAATTGAAAATTACATACAACTAAAATTATTAATTACTGACTGAATCTTTCAAACACTCAAATATTCCCTGAAAATAAAATAAAACTCATCAATTAAGGTTAAACTTTAAGCCAACGACACCTTTAAAAGTTCGAGTCGGGTTATCGACAAGTTTGCCCTCGTTCAACTCTGTCAAAGTTATAATTTTAACGAAAGACTATTTCAGAATTAATCATGTTGCTTGAAAATATATTAAGGATTGAATGGCTTAAACAATCTGTATAATGAAACCAAATAAACAAAACAAATTACGGCTTTATGAGTGATAAATGTATGATTGTAATAGCAATAATATTGTAATAAATGAAACATAACCAAATCAAATTAATAACGAATTCATCCAAAGCCATAATGGCAAAGCAAAAACATTCAAAGCACGGACAATTTAAATTGAGACGAACAAAGCCCACACGGTAATTATCACAACTTTGGAACGGGATACTTTAAAAAGAGAAATTGTAGCAATTCAAACAAAAAAGCGTTAAAACAAATTGCTACTGAATAGAGAAATTTAAATGGAAATGCCTCTCGTGTAGCAAGTGGCGGTCGTTACTCAGTGCAGCTTCACAATAGCCATAGGTCAGAGTGTCGGTGACAGAACAATGTCGAATGCGTAGCCATTATTTTTTTGAAACGTCACACCGACTGCATTAAAGTTACGTAAACAACGTTTATTTTATCTATCTAACAATTTGCCAGTTGATTCGCTCCGAAATAATGGACACTTTTTATGAACAGCTATTAACTTTTTTGTGTTTTAAATGCTAAATTAACATGAAAGTTCATTTTACAAACAGAATTGGTGTAAAAAATGCTGAAGTTTAGCGTAGATACAGAAAATCAAGGGTTAAAATGGAATACTAATTACTAATACGCTCCTGCCTCCTACGGATGCGTATTACAAATGTTTAGTTCTATTTTAAATAAAACACACTAAATTTTGAAAATAAATATATGTAAATGTTAAGATTTGTTCAGTGTATGTAGGTACACTTATCTTATAAACACAAAAACTAGAAACTGATAATTTACTAGTCTACCTTGTATAATATTCTAATATGCTTGTTAGGAAAGTTGGTGTTATGATATAAGAATATCTTTATTTACTAACACTGTCTTGCGATAAACATATTCCTGAAGAAAGCCATTTACAGGTGCAATAAAGGAAGTAAAAGATGGAAAGCGGAGTAGCCTCGGGCCAGATTGATGATCCGGAAAGCCCCCAGGTGAATTGCCATAGATTGCTTCACTGTGAATGTTGATGCCTTTACTTCTATTAACAGTCATAAGGAATTGTGTGACCTGAATTTTAAAGGTCTACTTGTAGTAAGGGGATTTTGGGAATTTTCTCTGTTGCGGTGTTGGCAATTTTTCATGTTAATGTGTGGTGATGGGTTTTAAACTGACATAATAATCTGTATTGTCTAATCGAACAAATATCAATCAACCAAATAGCAGAATTGCATTCTATTGTTTATGCCTACAAATAACAAAACTAGGTAAGACGACTACTGCACTACAAAACTATATTGTAAAAACCACGAGTTGTATTTAAATCTTATTTATAAAAGTACTATTCGATTTATACGTAATTCGTTATTAAATTAAAAGGGAAGATTATAATAACACAAATAAAACAAGTTCGAAAATTCGACTCGATGAATATCCAAATGTTGATGAAAATGTAATCGCTTGGGATGGAATGTCGGGACCACATCTTAGTTTACTAAATATTATTTTGCGAATATTTTCGTCTACCATCTTTTTTCAGAATGTTCCGGAAACTTTAATCAGAGATAAAATGTTTTCGTCTCGTCTAAAAGATTAAGATGATTTTAACTGCGTTTAGAAAGAGAATCTACTGTAATGGGAATGCCTTCTGGGTACAAATCTCGGCAGGCTGAAATTGGATTATTTACGTTTATGGAATTACATGGTAATTATAACTTTAATATGATGATAATGACTGTAATCAATTTATATTTGAATGGATTCTGATAATAGACAATCATAATTTAAGTTTACAACGAATAAATTAACAACATACTGCATACACTATTTTTTATGTGTACCTTTAGGTCCTATAAGTTCATACACAGTAGTTATATAGATACATTTAGACACAATTGTATAATTTAAATAAATTAAACTCATCGAGTGTACAAACCGGATAACTTTTCGATTCATGACTCATTTAAGGGGCTTATCGACTTTCCCGTCCCTTGTATTCAAATACCTACTCACAACTTACTATGTGAGTAGGTATTAGACATAAAGAGGAAGTTATTTTAATACATTTTGCTTAGATATAATTTGAATTTTAGATATAGAAAAACTAAATAGATAGTAGTTATTTTAAATGAATTGTAGATAATGTCTAATAGGAATCTAGATATTTTTTTACTGTATACAGCATTCACAGATTCTTCTATTGCAAAAATACGATATCAGTCGCACTAAACGCATATAGGCATGACAATGAGAACATCCTAACATCGAAGGCTTATACATTTTTTATCGCGCATCCTTAGAAATGTGCATTCAAGTAAATATACTCGCTCGTTAAAATTGTTAAAATACCGTAAAACTCTTGGGGCTTAAGATTTTCTGAGGATAGACGTTATCAGTCTCTTATATTTTTCTAATACTTCTCCCAAAGGATTCTGCATCTTGGCTGCCTTACAACGGTTCAGTGGGCTCAGTGATGGAATATTAAACGTTTATTACGGGCCCGGGGATATAACAAGGTTTTCTTTCATACCTAAATAGGCCGTTGGGTTTAATTGAACCGCTGTGTAATCAGAATTTAGTTCACCTTTCAGTAGCGACCTTCGGGGTGGGATGTCGGGCTTATAATCAGTTTTTTTTTAAACGATATTATAATCATATTAAAATTATAATGTTTATCATTTATTTACTGGAATGAATATATTTCTACACTAACAAAGATTCCGAAACGAATTCATGAATGTTAAATTTCACATTTCATGAAAAATATCACAACCCAAATATTTCTGGATGTTTGTATATAAAACAATAGCAATACAGCAAAGTAGATACGCACAAAAACAATTTCGCAGCGTACCTATAACAAGGGACGGGCAACATATCAGACAAGTTGGTACGGATGAAAGAAGGTAGCAAACAAAGTACCAACGTGTGAGGAATTCGCGTTAGCACGGTTTACAATTTGTTACATCACTTAAATCGTAATAAAGCTCTGAAGTAACGCATACATTATGAAAATTAACTCGCGTATATGCGAAAGACACAACATGCAAATATCAACCTTGTTCGTTTACCAAATGAGATTTAAATTCAATTGAAGTTCTTTTGCACATCCGACGTTCCGGGTTTCCTATATTTTTAGAAGGTTTATAGAAAGCGGTGTACTGTGAATCCCGGATGGATTCAGTTCGTTTTCTATTTACTTTAACAGATGACGTCATTATTTGGTAAGTATTCTATACGACAGCTCCGCGTGAATGAAACGAACTTGGCAAATGGGAATAGAAATCAATGTATGGAATATACGAATGTAAAATACTCAACGAAAATCTAACAAAGGGTTATTTCACTGATTTTATTTATCTGTTTGGGTAGGTAATGTTATGTTGGTAGCTCGTTTTGATACGACCATAACTTTGTACTTATCAATGCTTAAAAAATTGATACGAAATCAATTTATTTCCTTAAAGATGTGCCCATAGTGCTATTTTTAACTATTTCTAGAGGAGTAGATACTTGATGTCCCAGTTATCATTAAAAATATTGCATTTGTGAAATTCTTAATTCATTTCAATCAAATATGGTAATTCATAAGTGTGTTTTTTAAGTTTATTTGTTCTAAACAAATACTTATTAACATGACAAACACGCTCTAATTTAAGTAATTTGTTATGCCGTTGTTCCCGTATAATTTAATAAATTGCTTACATTTTTAGTTTTCAATATTTCAGGCTGACGCTTACAAGCTGACACTGAACTGAACAGCTGTTGCTGTGTTCCCGTTTGTTATATTAATAGAACTGGAAAACTATTTTAAATTTTACGTTTATATATTTCTCTGGAAACTGCAAAACCTTAGTTTTAATGTTTAATTGTTTTATTTAATTATTCATAAGTAAGAAGAGGTCCGCCCGGTTTCGTCCGTGGTACATGTTTACGTTTTCTCTCCATAAGAAACATCCTTACTTACGTAGATACGTACGTACGAAATCGGTGCAGCTGTCCTCGAGATTTGTGCTTAGCAACAATACAAATTAAGCATTTCATTTTTATACTAGCTGTTGCCCGCGACTTCGTCCGCGATTACGTCGTTTTAGGTCATTCGTCGTTTAAAAAAAATACGTGACACTTTATTTTTGAATGTTCTTAATTGTCTCTTATAAAATTTAACTACATTAAAATTGAACACTCTGAAAATATTAAAATCGGAGAAAATTGAAAATCTGAGGAAAACATGAAGGAATGTGATTTAAATTCTACATTACTTAGTATTTCAAATAATAATCTAAATTAAATGTAGATTAACAGTTTGAGCGCACCGTTATAGAATATGTACCTAAGTATTAAATTACGTTAGTTTACATAGTAACAAAACAAAAACACGATGACTTTCTTTCGCGCTCGGTACCACAAACTAAGCATGTTAATGGTACGTGGCCCGCGTCACTTGACCCCCCGCGAGTTCCCCTCCTTTGCTATGCGAAAATACATTCGTCACCCTGCTGTAGGAAAAATTGTAATACTGTGGCCTGGGCGTTATACACGCCCAGGGAGTTCCTGAGTGCCGATAGACATTTATAACAATCTTATATTAATATCACCATCTTGAGGAAAAGCTTCTAATGTCGATTTAAAACTGCATACATACGAATTAACCTGATGAAACATGTTCTAAAATTGTGAAATGAGTTCAGTTTTAAATTCGAGAAATATTGATAATTCTTGTATTCGACTATTCGTTGTAGTCGAATACAAAATATATTTAAAGAAACTTAGGTTGGCCTTCAGGCAAAAGGGATCCTATCAAATGGTAAACTTGACCTTGTATCTTAAAAGTAAGCATGAAAGGACCTTCTGATAATTGTTGAGCACCAAAGGATCATTTGAAACGCACTACTATAAGAGCGAATATTGTCTAAGAACTGTTTAGATTGCACGTCATGTTCCTCTAAAAGTAGTGATTTCAAAGGTTCCGGTGTATCTTCAAACGAAAGCCGACTCCTTACTCCACTTTAAAGCATTACAAAAATAACATACTACGTTAATATCGCCTATACAGAAGATGATCTGTAGGGGAGACCGGGTACAAAAGTAACGGTGGGTCGAAAGTAACAAATGCTCTCTAGATTTATCCAATGGGCGAACACCGCTTAGCCTCTGTCAGGCGATAGCCGAGAGCGCCCCCCTTAATTGTATTCATAAGCCGCGTGCGCCACGCGCTGTTAGGCTATGTGACAGGACGCTATGTGTTTTCACGAATCAAAAGTAAGATTTTCGACATTTTTTTATTAAATGTTTACGTAGTCTTACAAGGATGATATAAATCTGAATGTTTGCATATCCATTCTTGATTAGAGTAATTGTACATTGCTCATAATCATTTTTATGTAGCATGTTCCGTTTTAAAGTTTTGTTGCACGTCTTGGCAAAAATATAGACGGGTACAAAAGTAACATAGCCCTATGGGTACAAAAGTAACATGTTCTTTTTGTCCCATTATGATTATGTATATTTTTATGTACATATTTACTTCAACAGAATGCCGCGACAACGCATTAGAACTACTGATTGAGGTATTACCGACACGGAAGAGCATTTTGAAAGATGGTGCAACAATTAGAGGCCTTGCAAAAATATTATATTTGCCATGTAACATTATATTATAGATTTATAAAAAAAATAAAAGCCGGTATTACTAGTGCAGCTACCTTGCGTCGATCGAGATTTACTAATAACAAGTAAAGTAATCTATGCGACTATTTAATCGAGTGCTCTGCAGTTACTTTTCAGTTATCTCCATCAACGAGCATAATGTGAATAATTTTTTGATAACCTTGCTGAGGTATTGGGAAAGGTACCAATTTGAGTCAAAAGATATTTGGAATATGGACGAGACAGGGGTGACCACTGTCCAAAAACCTGGCAAAATTGTAGATTAAAAAGGGATTTAACAAGTAGGTGCCATAACCTTAGCAGAGCCTGGAAAATGAGTAACTGTTGCTGTTGCCATTAATGCTCTAGGAGAACACATTCCGCTTTTTTCGTATTGCCGAGGGTCCTGTTGGTTGTGCTGGAGCTGGAAATGCTAGTGGATGGATGCAGGATGCAGAATTTTTAATTATAAAATAATGATTCCCTTAATTAATCTCATTACTTGAACTTCGAATATTTTTTACCGATTGTTTTGTATTATATTTGTAAGTATTATATTTAAAATACAAAAGTTGATATGTGTTATTAATACAAAGTCTTTAAACAAATAATTTGTTGATTTACCATCATAATATTGTATTAATTACCAACCCCTTTGTCTTGTTACTTTCGACCCACGACGTGTTACTTTCGACCTGCTTACGGGGCCGAAAGTAACAACTGACGATTTTTTTTTAAAGTTACTTTATTAATATAAAACACTACATAATATAATAAATTGAGTTGCTAGTGTAAAGAATATAAACTAAATTTATATATGGTTATATTAATTTAATGATAACAGTAACACCCAGTCAGAAATCAAGGTACAAGTACAAAGTGTTACTTTTGTACCCGGTCTCCCCTAATCAATTGTGAGGTTATAAGAAAACCCACTTTTATATTTGTCGGACCCCACCACCGAATTCGTAGATTGATCTTCTATGTTTACCTCTAAGTCATTAAGACTATGCGAAATCTGTCTGCAGTAAGAGGGGCCTCTCGCTATTCGTCCGTTTCCAGAGACCGAATAGTTTCAATTCTTAATCTTTCATTAAACAAACTTAATAATCGTTTTTGTCTCAATTAATTGTAATATTCGCGTCCCTACTCTAGTCATTGCTTATGCTCATGTTCATCTTCAAGAGATCGAATAATATTATGGTGCACCCTATCATTTGTCAAACGGTCTTCATATTGAGTAAAAGTTTCAGATTCTCGAGATAAAATGTGACGGCCGTGATCAGCTGTGAGACGTTATACCCTCTCAGTGAAGGTTTCGGTCTCACGGGATAGTACATGCCGTTCGCGGTCAGCTGTGAGCCGCAATTCTCGTTGTGAAGCGGTTTCAGGTTCTCGGCATAACACGTGTTGTTTTCGGCCTAGAGTATACCCCTAACGATTCTTGAGAACTCTTATTTCTCATTTTCTTAGCTTTGCTCGAATTTCGAGATAAAGATTTTTTAGGTGGCACTGATGCATGAAAATAAAAATTGAGTTAAAACGGACTGAGAGTGTTATAGACAAATATAATAAGAAAGCTTCGAACTCCTAAGCTATCGGAAGTTACACGTGTTATTGTGAGTCAACCATAAAAGATAGACATTTATGATGTCGGGAGATATTTTTTATATAATAAGGAGAACATTTCTTTCTGAATACATGATTTCTGTGTAGCTTTAACCATTAAGGTTGCACACGCGACGAAAGCTTAAAAATGGAGTTACTGCTCTGCTCAGGAATATGAAAAATAATTGTACCAAGTTTCGTTTAAATCCGTCGAGTAGTTTTTGTGTCTATACCGGTTATACGGACAAAAATTTTACTGTTTGCTTCTTTGGCATCAGTGTCGATCCCTAATCACCCCGTGATAGTTATTTAGGAAATATATTTCATGTACAGATTTAATATACCTAAGTATACATAATATATTTAGATTCCAATTTCCATGTAACGTTAAATTCGACTATACAATAACTAACAGACAACGCAGGTTACTCTCGTTTCCGTAAGTTGAGGCGGCTACATAACATATTCGGTCCTCATAACATCACTTTTAGTGAACGAAACGACAGCGCGGTTTAATTCGATGCCAACACCATCAGAAAAAAGGAAATATTTTTAATTGTGAAAAAATATTATGATTTACACTATTTTAATATATAAAATATATGGCTGTGAGTGTGTAAAAATAAATCCAGCTAGTTTCACATCACACTTATGTTTATAATTAGCTATACGACATGAAAATATACATATTAATTACCAAGCAATAATCATACAGGTAAATACTGAACAAAAGTATTAACAGTCAAAGTTTATTTTTACTAACATTTAACAACACCCATGTAAATGATGAAGAAATGATAATTATCAACGAACTAACCTTTTCTATAATACTTAACACAGCACATTTTTTAAATTATCTTGCTCAACTCTGCTCAAAAATTTGAGGGTTTTGTTGGAACTGTAATGTGTCAAAACTATGATATATCTAAACTACGATACAACTTGCATGCGCAAATGCTCATTACAATCAGTGAATTTAAAGAATAACTAACAACAACTATTCAATTTTATTGAGCTGATGAATATCTTTTGCCTGGAAGAGATCACCGCCGCCTAATAAATATACTGTGTTTTCTTATAAAATCGTAACATAATTTCTTTTATCTACTAAATTTTAATAAATTTAGTAGATAAAAAAAGTTCTTTTTGTTATTTTTATCTAAAAATGATCTTGAGCTTATATTAGGCAAAAGTATACATTAACTTTTTATAATTTCAGGACCGCACCTTAAATGGGGTGCTCGGAAAATATGCCTACGGATTATTAATAGAGAAATGATACCTACACAACAAAGTTATGTTGGTTCCATTTTATTTATAAAATATAATGAAAATGGGCAAATATAAAACATATTATGTAAAATGATTAAAAATAAATAAATGAAGCAACTACGATTCAAAGAAAACATCTTTTTCAGTGTGAAAATGCTCTAAGCAATCCTGGATGATGAGTATGTATAATATCATGTACTCTCATCCCAGTACGGTCGGTACCTCGATAGCCATAACGATAAATATTATAATCAGATAACAGCAAAGTCAGAATAAAAATCATAACTTGTACAGTTGTGAGTGCAAAATTTATGTTTCATTTGGCAATAACATTTTTTTCGGTACTAAAACGTAGTAGTTTGATATGTGGTTGGCTGCCCCTCCTCTCCTTCCTGAAAAATATCCTCCAAAATTACCCGAGATACTTCCAATGATTGAACCATACGTTGGACATTAACTTCAGTCAAAAATTGACGAAGCGGATGATTACTAATTTCCACTTAATCCTTGCTGCCACTATCTTCATCATCAAATCATCAATTTTCAAGTGTTGTTGTAAAATTGTCAGCAGAAATAGTCTTCCAAAGGCGATATAATTTTATGAACATTGAATCTGTAAATAAAAAATCAAACGTTAATAATTGTAAATCAATAAAAAAAGCTACTTACATATAAAATTTTATCAACAAACTACTGTTCCCAACGCACCTCAAAATCTTGTAAAAGTAAAAGAGAATTCATCATTTTATTATTTCATTCTAAAAGTGTAATATAAAACCATTATAAAACCAATAAAAAACATGAATTGCTATCATTATAAAAATAAATACCTACCTATAAAAGTAACAACTTACCTTTTGTGGGAACGCATGGTGAAAATTCACAAAACACGAAGATTGAATTTGATATTTTTGGTTTTATGACATTTATTTTAATTTTATTTATTTATTTATTCAAATGCTTTATAAATATAAATTTATAAATAATAAATTTATAAAGAATAGAAACATTCGATCACGAAATTATGTGGGTTCGAGTCCCGCCTCGTGATCGAATTTTTTCTATTCTTTATAAATTTATAAAACACGAAGATTAAAAATGTAACCAATGAACACAATCAATATTAGATTAATTGTAATGGTGTCTAGTTTGACTTAAAATAATAAACATCTACCCTCACTTTTAAAAATGTAGTATATTCACACGAAATATAAGCACACCTTATAGGGAAGGGAAGATATGGGTTAAAGAGTTAAATAAATAACATGATTATATTTAAATTATTAATTTTCAACAGTTGTTCAGTAGTGATAACATGTAAATTGATTTGATTTTTACGAAATCTCATAGATGGCGCTGTTTCAAATTTGTCTTTATACTACTAAATTCATTAAACTGTTTCTCTGCCCAAATTACGTAAATGACATAGTTTTTATTTTGTAAAGCTAGATAATAGCATGGCTTACTCGAAACCAACATTTAAACATGAGTCTTTAGATTGTACGCTGTCGTAGTACACGGAATATGTAAGAAAAATAAAGGTTCACAGCTCCTCCCGCGAAGGTGATATCATGATAATATGTTTAAACTATCCTCACCCGACCTCTTAGGAATATTCATGCAAAATTTGAAGTAAATCTATGCAGTACTTTCTGAGATTAGCCCGGAAATACATACAGACAAACAGACAAACAGACAAACCGACAAACAGACAAAAATTCTAAAAACTATATTTTTGGCTTCTATATCGATTACAGATCATGGATCAAGTATTCTTTTAAAAAAATATTCAATGTACAGTTTTGACTTTCCTACGATTTTATTATATGCATAGAATAGATTAAATCAGATAATATTGAGTTTTCCATTTATTTATAAATATAAAATATTGATATTTAAACTGGTCAAAATACATAATTTACGTGATCATGGACGAAATTTAATTGAATCATAAAACGATTTTCTTTTCGATTCAAATACGCAATGTCAATACTGCCCGCATAGAAATATTAATTAATAACCCAAATGTTTATTCAAAAAAGTTTTGAAATCGTAATTTCGACTGAAAGGATTCATTCGGAATTATAATAATCTTTCAAAAGACGCTGAATTGAAAGTATGGATGAGATGGTATTAACATTTATATTCAGATTTTGCGGCAAAGTTACTTATCTCTGCTTAGTATTCTCTTCAAAACGTTTACGTGGATTTCTATTTTAATATTCTTAGGTAAACCATAAATAAACTTCTAAGTTTATATTTTTACTTATAAGACTTATGGACTTTAAACTTTAAGCACTTATCTATATAACATTATGTTTATTTCATGTTTAATATAAGAATTTATCATTTTTTATTCATTTTAATTCCACACATTTGATATATTTTTTACTTTTAATATCACTTCTACGTGCTAAATTTTAAACATGGATCATAATATATTTCAAGATTTAATAATTTTCTTTGAATAAGTTTCAAGATTTCGCGTTCACTATTTTTACCAATTTATTAACAAAGAATATAATAAATTTTGTTTAATAATTGTTACTAAACAAACACTGATAATTCATTCTTAATGTTACATTTTTAGACGAATTTTTAAAAATTTATAACAATTTCCCACAAAGAACGTTATTAAATTATCGGATAGAGGAACGGGAGCAATAAATTTGAACATACGCCGAGAAGATTAACTGAATTTATCCCTAAGGCCGATGCTTTTTAAATCATATCTAGTTATAAAGAATTTACACGTATCATTTTATTAACATTGTTTCTTCCTAAGCAGTCCCACAATCCAAATTATACGAGGGTTGGCGTTAAAGGGACCGTATATAGCGCCGTAAATTGCCTACAATAAAATCTTAACATTACATCGATGGTGATATTCTAGATGAGATCATTTCGATTGTTGTATGCTTATTGCTGTATTCAGTATAGATTTGTTTTAAGTATTTGATGAAAAAGATAAAAATAATTTCCGATATATTTATTTCAAGTGTTTCCGTTGCAAATTAATTATAAATATAACTAAGTGAATTGAAGACTGCGGAATACTGTTCGTATTGCACATTATTTCATTTTATATGAATACTGCGACATATTCTTCAAATAAAATTATTGTATTGCCATACCATACCATAATATGTATCTCATAATCCTGTTTAAGAAAAAAACATCGCAACCTTGTAATTCATTACGGGCATTCATTTTTATTAATAATTCATGTTAATATTCAAGACGCTTCCAGGCGTATATGTTTTGATCTTTACAGTGTACACCCTGCTGAATAAGCAAAAGGAAAATAAGGCAGAAGGACGTTGGGGGAGGGGGCAATTTAATTAATGCTTACCTACGTTTAATTGTCGCTAAAATTGGACAGATAGTATTGTTTATGAAAAATAGACGAAGATATTGTTAATTTGATAATTTAGATCACATATTATTAATTATGATACACAGTTTTGACGATATTGTAATTTTTAGTTAAATATAATTAAATTAATTTGGTACAAACTTGTGTAGTTTTACAAAACAAAAAATGTGTAGGTATTTGTACAAACATGTGTAATTTTACCTAGCTTAACTTCAAGGCGTTTATTCATTTTAGGTGTTTCCTAATTACTTTCAAAAGTTTTTAGATGATTGAGCAACACACAACTATTTATTAAATTAACATACTCTATGTTGGTGTTGTTCAACGTAATAACAATAAATTCAAAAGCTAACCTTATTACTACGTAGCTAAAGATTCATTTAATATGCTAAATTGTGTACAAATAGTCTAAATAATTATATACAGTATGGCATCTAATTTTCTTGTAAACGTCTGTGGATGGAAGCGCCTAACAAATAAATCCACTCTCAAAGGGGTTGCTATGTTAATTGTGTTACTATTTATAGGATTTAAGGACTCTAATATATTCTTGAGACAGTCTATACTCATACTGTAATAAAAGGTGAAGGGTTTGTTTGTTTGAAAGAGCCAATGGTAGGAACTAGCGGTTCGAATTGCTCAATTCATTTTGTTT
The DNA here is from genome assembly GCF_061535395.1 of Colias eurytheme. Classification (NCBI taxonomy): domain Eukaryota; kingdom Metazoa; phylum Arthropoda; class Insecta; order Lepidoptera; family Pieridae; genus Colias; species Colias eurytheme. The sequence continues at coordinate 5,738,962 of NC_142989.1, read as the reverse complement.
GGATAGTACAACGAATAGGAACGGATTATTATCAATGAAAATGTTATAAAAATCTGGTAATAATTGTTAAAGAAATACTAGAACAGTGGTGTTGGAAGGTATTTTCACTATTTGTATAATATTAAAAGTGTAAAATAGTAGATATTTTCTTGACTAATCACAATCACAGCTTTGTATAATTTCAGATAAGCTACTTCGAACTTTAAGAGTTAAAATTTCGTGTTCAGTTGTTATTGGACATTGTATGTTTAAAATAAAGGTAAAAAGATCAATGTTATGTACAAACCCAACTAGCGAAATGGGTAAAAGATTTTACTACAACTTGCATTATAAATTGAAGGCTGTACCGGCCTCTAATTAGGATGTGTGTGGAGTGTGGACGTAGAGGTGTATTACATCTGTTGCCCTAATTATTTTCATTAAAGGATAATTTCTTTTAGTATGGAATGGTTTAGAGAGAAATAAAGTAAGGTAATTTTCTATTCTTCCAAATAATTTCATGTTAATATATAAAATTGCGATAATGTATTTTTACTGTAAAAGTATTGTTTTATAAATGTTATTTATCATTATTCACCGGTCACGAATATTTTTCAAAAATCTAATAATTTGATACGACTTTATATATTAATTTCCCGTGTACGAAAACATTATGGTCAAAATGTCTCAAAATTAGTTCTTTTCTTTTAATTATAATAAATTACTATAACTACCTATATTATGTTTACTTCTGTGGTTTACTTAGAATAAAAGGTTACTTACTACATCTCAGTACTAAATAGTATTTTTCTGGTTAAATTTGTTATTCCTAGCACGCAATTGTAACACGTAATGTAGTTAGTTTTAATGACCTACCCTCAACTTAAATAAAGATTTGTTCTGCAGTTTCCCAGTATGTGGAGTGCTTTTTGATAACTTCTTACTTTTACATTATTTCAAATATAATTCAATCCATTATTTTAAATATTATTCCCTAGTATGTAATACATAAAATAGAAAATAAAAAATGCTTATTTTTAATTAATTTATCATTTAACAATTAAATAAAGATGATAATATAAAAATGCGCAATTCACGCAATTCACTAGTAAATTTTTACATAGGAAAAAATCTTCTACGTATCGTTAAAAAACACCGTAACCTGTAGCTTCTGTAAAAAAACTATGTCAAGCGTTTTTATTATAAAATAATTACAATTTTCATTACTTCACAGGATTGGATTTGTTGTACAAATTGCTTATTTAACCCCTATTAATTAATTATAAGCGACGGGGCTACGGAGCGTGATATTGATGTCTAATTTAATTTAATGTACGCTAAAAGGCGGTTAAAATAATGATAAGTTCATTGGGAATTGAACATTAATAATTGTTCCAATGAAATATTCCTTTGCGGTCACAGATTCCAGGAATAAAATAAGTGATACCGTTGGAGAAACATAATTGTTGGCAACTGAAAAGAAGCGAATTAAATTAATCATTATAATAATTGTAGACGCAAATATTTTTCACGAATATATTTTATCCTATGAAGAAATTAATTAAGCATATTTTAATGGAATTAATTGTTTTTATTTCTGTAGAGTTTTCAAACGATCGTATCGTATCGTAATATACGTTGCTAGAACCACATATTATAACTAAATAGTTTCTACCCAGTATAATTGAATTGAAATACAAATATTTCATGAAATTCTAGTAATTGATAATTTGCCATTTTCATATTATATTCCCGTTTAGTCTAAATTCATAGATAAATTTCCAAGTCAATGTTTGTATTCATTGGTTTTATAATTAATAAAGTTGGAGCCATTTTAAGAAACTACGGCTATAGCGCTAGGGTATGAAATTTTCATAGTTTACACATTACGCTTGTAAGTTGGCTTATCTGCTGTTGTTCATGGTACTCCCAACTTTGTAAGATAACCGTACCAAGTTTACGTAGTGTACATACAATCAAAGGCATATTCTTTAAGCCAGACAACATAATATTATTATTTAAAACTTTTTTTCTCGAATGCTCTTAAATGTGCGTCTGACTTGTTGTTTTGATATGAATAATTATATTTATATTAACATACCCAAGTATTTATGATCGAGATAATTTTTAATTCAAATTATGCACTTAGTCAACCAGGTAAAACCCCGAAGATGCGGTACGTGACTTCATCAAACCGAAGTATATTACGCTTTGAGTTGAAACTCGTGAATTTTTACCCGCAAGGAAGGTTTTACGTTCAAACTTAAATAACGTATTCTAAAGGTGGCAGTCTAGATAAAAATTTAAAGAGGATTTTTCTCTGTAATACCCAAATAGATATGATACCCTGTGGCTTCAAAGTTATTGGTATACCCAGTATCATGCTAGACGTCATATTTTATACTTTATTCAAATATCCACCTAAAAATGTACCTTTGAAATTCTGTTTAAAGTCAGATCAAAAAGATGTATAAAATCATATTTCATAGCGTAACATTATACTCTTATTTATTTCGAATTTTAAATTTTTTACATAGTAACATATATGTTTTTACATAGTAACATACAGAGTAACATTATACTCTTATTTATTTCGAATTTTAAATTTTTTACATAGTAAAATTATTGATGGATATTTTCCAAATTCATTGTTCTCTATATTTTTTTACAATACCTACCTCTAGAAATTAAAGACTTTTTAACGGATTTTAAACGCGATTTATTCATTCTATTATTTTATAAGCTTTACTAAGCTAATAAGCTTTACTCATCAAAGTTTTATTAAACGCTGACACAGTTAGTGTAGGTAATAATATAAATAAAATGTACAAATATTATTTTACAATGTATTTCCAATTAAAGAGGCTTTTTAATTTAACCAATATTTAGTCACTTATCTAACAAGTGTGTTATATGTGCAGAAATTCCACATTGAGTAGGAAAGCTAAATTATTATTGGACCGAGTTGATCCAAATTATATGTGTTTACCAGAATCGGATGCTCAAAACTAAAGTTGAAACTATTTATTAATACAGCTTTGAGCTTAGTATCAGTTTCGTTATCAAAAACGAATATAGAACACCTAATTTTGATATTATCAGAAATCTACTAAAAGGGCTTAAAAAGTAAGAAATTCTACTGCTTTTTTATGTTTGTTATTTGATTAATAATTAATTATTTTTTGTTCATTATGTTGGACTATTTCAGAGGTGATTCCCGTAATATTACCTAGGTTGTATAGTTTTATATTATTATTATTTGCAAAAACACCAGAGGACTTAAGCAAGATGATAAATGACCTAGCATCTGAAAGTGAGAAGGCAGGATTAAAGCTAAATCCGGACAAAACCAAAATTATGACCAATGGCAAAAAATACCCGGTAACAGTGGAACAAAAACAAATGTCATATGTTGAAGATTACATCTACCTCGGTCAACTAATATCCCCAGAGGACAACGAAGCAAGGAAGTTGATCGAAGAGTTATGAATGGCTGGAAAAAGTCCAGTACTTTCTCTTAAAGAAGTAATGAAAGACAATAACCTACACATTTCAACTAAAACTAAATTATTCAACACATGCATCCTACCTGTGCTGACGTATGGAAGTGAAACGTGGGCTCTACCAAAAAACATAACAAATAAACTCCGCATCTGTCAAAATTCCATGGAAAGGAGCATGACTGGCATCAAAAGAAAAGACAATTAAAGCAAAGCAGCATCAGATACAAGACTAAGGTCCAGGACATAACACTGAAGATAAGAAGGCAAAAGTGGAAATGGGCGGGGCACATGATCAGGGGTAAAGAAAAATGGAGCAAAATAACTACACAGTGGTACCCAAGAGAAGGAAAGCGAAAGAGAGGGAGACCCCAAAGAAGATGGGATGACGACATCAGACAGGTAGCGGGTACAACTTGGGGTAGAGTGGCCATAGAGAGACCCGAATGGAAGAGATTGGAGGAGGCCTTTGCCAACTGGCAAACGGACACGCAAAAATGGATCAAACCGAGTATATATAATTACATACATGTGTAAAGTCCGAACAAAGGCTAATAATAATAGTTTTATCATGGACGTATAAAAAAAGACGGACGGTATATCGCCTAAACATTGAGTGAAGCCTAGTAATGGCGGCGAAACATCCATGTGTGTGTGCCATGTTGCCATGGCAACAGCTGTGTTGATGACAATGGCGGCTGTATTTTTTTCTATAAATTTTGCCGTAATAATTTTGTCATTAAAACATGAAAGAAATAACTTGCTTCCCTGTGGAATGTAATCCCTTGTGATTTGTTATTTAAAATTGTACTGTTGCGACACCATTTAACCACGCAAGACGGCATTTTAAATATTTTTTGTGAAACAGTGACGCAGTTAATCAGTCGGTAGTTCACGACGTAATGGCGGCCGACTAGCTTACTATGGTGAGAGTGTGTGCGTGTTTATTGTCTTTACACGATCGCTAGCTTACTATGGTGGCTTCACGTTGTTAGTTCGTAATACGGCGTCCGTCTTTTTTTATACGTCCATGAGTTTTATATTATCTGTGATATTACTAAATACATTCGAGGTGGTCGAATTATTAAGATAAGTTTTTATACGAAAAAATAGTATCGAAATCATTAAATTTAATTATTTTTGACATTAAAATAATTACAATTGATTGATACCATCTAAACATCTATTTATATTATATCTTGTTAGATGCTGTTGTATTTAGTATTCTGTTTTACCTTATTGTAACGATAGGTATCATAATTAAAATGGAGCAAAACAGTTACGAAATATTTTATGAATTTAATATTCAAGTATTCAGTGCCTTTTTAAACCTAGGTGAATGAAAAGATTCGATGAAAAAGATTTTATGAAAGGGTGCCTAATAAGATAAAATTATTTTCAGCCTGTTCGTTAAATTTAAAAAGAAAGACAATTCAATAAATTCGGCGTCCTTGTATTTTTTCGATGTCTTCTTAACACAATTTGAATGGCATCAGAAATTTTATTTGTTTTTTTTTCGTCCAAAATCTTTATAGTTCCAAAGATTTGAGAAGATGGTAGTTAATTGAATATAATTAAGTACTAAGTTACTATAAAAGGCTGAATTGCAGTAAATCTCTCGTCAGTGGAGTATCTTGAAGAAGTAAATAGAGAAACAAGGAAATCTTTTCGTATTTTTTATGGTTAACTGCAAAATGCACGTTTAACAGCAAAAATTAATATAAAAATATCCTAATATTTATTTAAAATGCTTATAAAATGTAAGTATGTTTCGCTATTTTGGTTCTAAATCATGGTGACCAAACCACGATTCGCGGGCACACTGCCTGCCAACCATTATTTCGTGGTTTGTGAGGATTCAAACTATTTTAAAATATTTAATTGTAACTTACTAGCTTCCGCCCACGACTTTGTACGTGCATCCCCGTTTTCCCCGTTCCCGCAAGAATTTCGGGAAATCCTTTCTTAGCGGATGCCTACGTCCTAACATCTACCTGCATGCAAAATTTCAGCCCAATACGTCCAGTGGTTTGGGCTGTGCGTTGATAGATCACTATATCAGTCACCTTTGAGTTATATATATAGGTATATAGATTTACTTTTACTTCCATATTTTATAATAAAGCTACTTCTCTAGATAAGGTCATAACTATAGAAGCGCGAGCACGAAAACTATCGTGAAAACTGAAAGTATTCGTATCATCATCGAGATCATGACGTCATTATTATTATTCAAATTCCCATGCAAATGTTCTCGATGACGAGTACTTTGAACAAGTTTTCTTGCTTACGGCGACATAGAATGTTCTAACTTCTAATGCCCTAAAGATCTCCATTTGTACTGACCATTAGGTCCAAAGCTAGGATTAAGCTGCCATCGCCTCGAATCATTAGACAGTGACACGTAATCAATGCATGACGCGTGACGAGAGCTGATAAATGGATTACATGTAAATGTCAATGATGAGCCGTGGCCTTATTAGCTTAGCCTGATTTATGCTAATAGCTCGCGATAAATGTCGAGTGATAATGTATGCTAATTTATTATATTGATATTTTAATTTAAAGGGCTTTTTGATTGAGTTTTTAAATTTCCTTTTCTCTTAAAATTAGAGTTGTGTCCGTGTGCGTAAAAATAAAATATAAATGTTTATTCGTAGTAGGTACATACAATATTATATATAATTCCATGTAATATTATAATTCGTACTAACAAGCATCGGTGGTTCAGTGGTAGAATGCTCGCCTGCCACGCGGGCGGCCCGGGTTCGATTCCCGGCCGATGCAACTTTTTTTCAATATTTTGTAATACAAAATTCAAAAATTGAAATAATATTATCATCACGAAATAAACCTATGCACTATTAAATTTTTATATTTAATAGTGCATAGGTTCGACAATTTTTATAGACTTTGGATAAATTCTAAACAGGTTAAATGCAAAGTGATTCTATTCAATAAAAGTGAGTCAGAAGTGAAGCATGCTTTAGTATCTACTATTTTCGCACGGAGACCACGCTACCACCGAAATAGTTAGGTATTTTAGTATCCGCTAGACTACTAACTAGGTAGAATAGATCTATCGAAACCCGAAAACCCATGCATATTTCATAAAAATCGGTGGAGCCGTATCTTATGCATTATTAATATTCCTATTTTAAAATTTATTACAAGTCACTCAATTGTTGACATCGAAGAATCAATTGTTTACACTCGGGTGCAAAAAAGTCGCACACCCTCTGCATTCTAAGTTCAACTTCAATTATTATAATGAAAGCATATTTAACAAGCTTTCTAAAAATAGCAAATTCATATACCTACCTTTATATTTGAGGCGTGTATTATATTATTTATTATTTTCAGTGAAGCAATTTTTAATTTTATAATGTTGTATCATAAACATCGGTGGTTCAGTGGTAGAATGCTCGCCTGCCACGCGGGCGGCCCGGGTTCGATTCCCGGCCGATGCAAAATTTTCTTTTTGAATATTTCTAAATTGTGTTATAAATTATTTATTATAAAATTCAGCTACATAAGTAAAAGGCATCATTGAAACCAATACAATGAAAATCTATACTTACATAATAATATAATAAAATCGTTGGAAAGAAAAAAGTACAATATATAGTAACATACTACCTGAAACTATATCTTCATCTAACAAATAACAATTAAATAGTGTAATGAATAATTCCAAACCCACAAATGGGTTATAAATCCTAGAGAAGGTCAGTCTAATTCTCGCTCATAGAATTCACCTAGTGTGAGTGGATTCAGCTGTTTTAAGCTTGTCCAGCTTCGTTCTGAATATCATGCGACACCTGAATGGCATCTGTATTATTTAGACATTAAATTTACTACAATATTCTATATAAAATTGTTTTTTGAAATAATTTTTGTTTATTGATTTATTGATTGATTTACGTACATTCTCTATTATAAGCGCTACGAAGATTAAAAAAGAAGATAAATTTACAAAAACAGTGACAATAAAAACTTTTTACAAAAAAATGTACACTATAATTTGTGCCGTAAATAATTTTCTTTAGTTAAGAACGAGGTGGCCTTCATTCCAATAGATGAAAATTCATTTATATTTATTTTTCATAACCAACAATACTTCATTATTTATCTTCAATCGAATGTAAATAGTTTTTATCACCGTTTATTGGAATTTTGTTTTAGCTTCATTTATTGCTATTCAATAAATTTCTTTCAACTTCGAAATACAATACGGTTAATAAAATGAAATACAATTGTGATGTATAAAACGTTGGCTTAAGAAGTACAAAGCTTGCAAAAAACTAAAGCCAAATAACAAGCGTTGGATTTTCGTCATGATTTCCCCATTAATATCAAGCCGCAGGCCACGCTGCTCCAATTTGTACCAATTCACAATTTCACACAAACTTTGGCAGAACTTTGTTTGATTCTCGTAATTTGATCGATTTTAGATTGCCGGAAAACGGGCAGCGATTCATGGGAACTACTAATCTGTCGTTAGATTTAACTTTGTACATTTCGAATAAACTTTATTGGTGTGCTATTTATGAATTTGGTGTAATAAATCATAGCGTGTTCTATATTTATTTTAAATGTGTGTGACGACTCTAGCAACTGATATTTCAGACATATTCACATAATATTTTTAGTAGGTATAAGATTTTCTCTATGGATATACTTACCCGCTTTAATCAGCTGTATACTTGTACTCCAAAATAAAATATTATTTAAAGTTATTTTTTTAGGATAATTGGGACAATTCAAAGGCTTAATGCCTTAATATTAACAGTAAACTTTTGTTAGCTTTAATGGTAATTATTACATCACACAAGATATTTTAAATACAACAATTTAAATAAGTATGAAAAGAGAAAATATACTTTATCAAGTATTCATATAAAAGATATTTGCTTCATTTTCATCCCAAAAATATATTCAAAGAAAACAAAGACAATGCAAATTGAAGTAAACTCGAAGACAGGATTCAAAAGACACGTAGTTGAGTTTGACTGGCAAGTTTGGGCTCACATTATATTCAATAAGTTTGGCAAGTCAAAGAAACTGTTGTACAGAGGGCTTTCACATTGACGGATTAAACCGGTGCATTTTAAACTCAAATTACGCTAGAATACCTTTTGATTTGTTCGTCCGCCTGCGTTCAGAATGTCTGATACAGTCTTCTTTATTCCTTCATTAGACTATAGCGCTGTGCTCCATCTTTTTTTATAAATAATACGTCATGGTACTCATAAAATAAACAATCGACACAAACACGCTTGACGTAAAGTTTTCTTTAGAATTTCAATAACAGCGTTGTAAATCCTTAATGCGAAAGTTTCCAGCATCACGTATGAAGAGCACAATTTACTTACCCCGCGTTGAATCCCGGGAGGAAGTCATAGTACGTGCAGCTCACCCCAACTTTGCCGTGTCTGGCTATTGTCCGAACATACTATATGTTTACTTGATGAAAGATCGAAGACTGCAGATGCAAAGATTAGCAAATTTACTATTATATTTTCAAAAACGATTCTGCATCGTAGATGCAGAGTCTTTAAAAGTTCTTTGAGTTGTTAAATCCGTTACGTACCGTTTAAATTTCATTTAATATATTTTATACTAATAAATCTGACACACGCTCAACATAAACATTTAACACATATCTATCGAAAGTAACAGCCATAATGCAAGCATATGTAGAGACATATCTACTCTTAACTATTTCCGATGTACCTAACTGTTCTAACAGTGAATTACATAATGTTGTTCTTTCTCAAGAAAGAACTTATTCTCAAGAATAAGGATCGAAGACTCAACAACACTAATGCTAGGCACGAAATAGGCCAAGGTCACCCTAAATATAAGCGAGTTACCATTCCCTTAGAGAAGATTAGTGTTTGTCATTCCCCAAATCTCTAACACATTTAAATGTTTAGTAGTTTCTACATCAACGAAATACATGTACATATTATGTTATGACTCTATATTATGATTTTAAACCAACACGATTTAATATAAATTCATGGATTTCCAAACAAATTATAAATCCTTCTCATTTAACCAAAGCATTAATAAAATAATGTAACAGAAATTAAAATAAAGTACAGCCCTTTAGACTTTTTGCCATATTATTTATTTGTTGTAGTGAGTACGTCATACAAAATACCATCGCAAACCCGGTGACCATACCATTGAAAGTGCCATAAAAATGCAAATAAAGCGTCACACTTACTCACGTATAATGACTACTATCGCGTGAACTGTTCGCATTAACTTTGTAAATATGGTTAACTAGATTTTACTGTTATATTCATGTTAGGCAGATTTCGATTACAGTCCTGTCGTGATGGGCAAAAGCGTAATCAAAGTCTTATGTTGGTGACGTCGACGCATCGCAAAAGACAAATATTGTTGTGTTTACAGAATATATCACATAATTCAATACATGCTCTTTTAAACATTGAAAAGAAATATAGAGCAATATAAAAAACCACGCAACTAAAACGTGGCATGAGCCATCATTACCATGTATTTTATACTCATTGGAATTTTGTAATACATATTATCTGAATGGAAATTACCCTTAAAAGTATTGTAGATAGAAGTTTTTGATCAAACAAAATATTCCGTTATTTTTAAAAACAACAAAAACCGCATTCATAGATCTTTGAAAATCACTGCCGGGAATCGAAACGACAAAAAAATGTGTTAAAATTGCACCATGTCTTTTATTGCATCAATTTCAAGTAAGTGTCAATTATGAGGATGAGGAGGAAATACCACGAGATCGCCGATCGAACGTCAAATGTACCTCTTTAAAAAAATCCTCTGTATGTTATTTATATTGTCTAACCTAAACCTAATAATATCGTTCCTAGTACAGCTGAACTTATCTAAAGCCTACAGATTTCAGAGGCTAAATATATATCCAATCATATTCGACTCCATTTATAATACAATACACAATACAAACGGCTATTATGTAACTAATATAATAAGCCAGGGACGACCCCAATTTATAATATATCGAACGATACGTGGCACAATGGAGACTTATCTTTTGGACCCAGAGGCTCTTTTAACCCTGAATGATGACCGTCGATTTGTTAAGACCCTGTCTTGGGTCGTTACAGACTCTTTTCAGTTTTTATTCCCCTTATGATGTTTCATTTTATGATTGTCGGCAATATTAGCCCGGTACGTGCCGCGTTGAAATATGTTTGATATGTCCGGACAATCCCTTTTTACTGCCCGTTCATACAGCGTATTTGTTACGAATAAAAAATTTAAGGAGCTACTTATCCCGGCTCATGTGGATGGAAATAAGTTATTAAATTTCGTTTTATTTTTGCGGGCATCCAGTGTTGGAAGTATAGAGTACAGACTGGTTTTTAGAATTGATTCCCAGGTTTAGCAAAATACAATAGATATTTCTGATTTAAGTACCTACCTACGTGTTAAGGTTTGATGATTAAGCCGACTAAAAATAGAATATAACCCCAATATCTATTATTGAACCTAACGAAAAAGATTACTTAGAGATCAGAATAATTCCATATTTTTATCACGAATCACGCTTTCGTGACGTCTACGTTTCCAAGAATAGCGCCTTTATATAAAACAATTCTTACTTAATGTCTACGAAGAACAACTAAGAACGTAAACATTGGCTCATTTAAACCACTTATGAATAAATTTATTCCCATTTGGAGAGCTTATTCTGATCAAAGGCTAGTTGAGGTTGACGTGGTTTAGCGATAAGTTTGCTGAAGCATGGCGTGACGTCACGAAACTGTAGCTTTGCCAACAACTTTATTTTTCTAACAGCACTTAATAATATGTCGGACGACAGCTTCACTTAAATGTTTTGTTTTTTATTTCGAATTCATATTTGATAAACAGTATACTCAATTTTACTTTTCATAATTATTAATACCATATTTATTTCATAAAAATACATACATTTCAAAATACTCATAAAAAATAATAAACTACTAAAAAAACATTTGAATTTTATACCTAAATTTAAGTACTACATTCACGTCGCATAGAAAGAGGCCTTAAAAATTCAATTGCAATGTTTTGAAGACGATAACCCCTGTGTTGGTTTTATAGTACATTTCTTTACATTGGTATAGTCGAGGGGAGAGATGGCTTTGGGGCAGTAAACATCTGGTATATAGAAAAATTTACATACATCTCAACGTCAATAAAACAAATTGTTCCCATTCAACTTTTGTGTCACTTTATCCTTTTGCAAATAAATCTAGTTTATGATATTGTAATGGCATTATGGATAGGATAGGTTTGCTTTCTATGAATTTTTATATCTTATGCACACGTTCATGTGGCTTAGGTATATATTATAATATTATATTACTCGTTTTCTGATGTTTGATTAATTGTAAATGATTGCTTACTGACATAAAAAACCCTACAATCATCGAAAATTTACATTTATATGATATTCAATAATATACCTACTAAATATCTATTAATAATTCTTTTTAACTGAAACTTCTTTAGGCGCGTTGACTGAAAAATTTCGTCATGGAATAAGGCGACGATTTTGGTATCTTTGAATCTTGCTGGAGAAGTATTATTTCTGACACGTGTGCTCGGTGAAACTTTATCTTGTCTGCTACGACGTAGATCGCGTAGACTGTTATGTAGAGGTATAAATTTGTTAGTATTCCTTACATCATTAGTATGATGATATTTTTTGCTATTTAAAATTCGGTCAGTCTCATTCATGTGACTATAACGAGCTCAATTTAAAAATTATTGAAGTTTAGATTCACACGCTCTCTATTTCTTAGAAACAATAACATGAAAATGTATTCCTAGAAAATGATTCCTGGAAATTATATTTTCGAACAGGTCGCGTGAGAATACCGGAAAAGTTAATAAGTTCTAAATATTCTGACTTGTGAGGACATAGTTTCATAGTTACATTAATATAAGTAGGTATTAATCTATACTTAATATTACAGAGCTGTAGAGTTTGTTTGTTTCTTTGATCGCGCTAATCTCAGAAACTACTGGTCCGATTTGAAAAATTCTTTCGGTGTTAGATATATTGAGAAAGGCTTTACCTATATAATATAATACACACACGCTTAGACCAACAAGAGCGGTACAGCAATGCCGGTAAAACCCCGGGGCAAAGCTAGTATATAATATGGTGATTTATATTTGTATTAAAGAATAGTGTAATTATTAAAGATTGTTCTATATAAATAAATATATACATTTTCATATAAAGCTGACTAACACAACTATTAATTATCAATTGTTTTAATCAAATAAGGCAGGCATATTCATAGCGTTGACAAGTTTATTGAAGACTAACTAGGCACTAAATTGACACATTACACTTAAAATTTCAGTTTGATAGTCGGCATTTGAATTGTTATGCTTGTCGTGAATATAGATCTTCGCAAGTAATATAACAGGATCTCGTAAATTAGTCTAAGCATGTAGTAAATGGCTCCAAATTATTATGAAGTTCTATAAACCAAATACGTATTTGATATTATATTCGTATTCGTGTGTTAGTGCGTATTATTGTGCATTGGACTAAAATTTATTACAGATGGAAAAATGTATAAATTTTACAAGTGAATTTGTAATGGACATTAATGTTATGTTATATAGAGAGTATTTTATTATTTAAAAAGTGTATGAATATGTTGCAGTAAATATGTACACCTTGTTCATAGTTATAGTATATCCATTACTTAAAATTATATTACCTAGTTACCAAATAATATTGTAATACTGTGCAAATAATATGTATCTATATAAAACCTTTTCGGAAAAAATTTCCAATATAAACTGTTACAACATTAAATGCTTTACGGCATTTAGCAATCAAACAGCAACGTATTTTACACAATACATAACTGTTTGAATGAACCGACATTACGGCGCAAAAACGGTAAAGAAAAAGCTAAATAGATATTTTATCACTTTTATGGCCACTTACTTTGAGCTCCCCGTGATTTATGGTGTCCTGGTAGCTGAATGATCTGATTCGAGCACATTTCATTAAAGTCGTATGTGTATTTTACAGCTACGCTTCATGTGGTAATGAATTTTGGCGTAAGATAACATTTTCACTGTTATTATTAACATTTAATTTGCTTCATTATGAAAAAGAGAGATGAATTAATGAGATACTTGCCTTTAAACAGTTTTATATATTAAAATTGTGGTCAAATGATAACCAAGTATGTTACGGTATGTTTCGTAAAGTATTCGGTGGGATCATGCATCGGGGTCAGCTTTTCAGAGGCTAATTATGCTGGCACACGACTCTATTTGAATCTTCCGTGCTTATAACACCTCATAATGATGCTACTATAGCCCCAATTTACAAAAGAGGATTAGCCATGTAGGTATGGTTATGTTGGTACTTGTTTGTTAGGACATGAACTAAGAATTATTTATGTAGTTTTATATGGTTATTTTTGTTGGTATATCCTTTCCAAAAAGGATGTCGCTACTTTAGAAGTACACTTATTATTGGTATAGGCTAGTGTTAAATATCTTATGTTTTCTCTATTACAAAGTATCAGTATTTTTGGGCTTGAGACATTTTATTTCATCTGGTCATTTGTAACTATAAAATCCCACCATAGTGGATTATATCCTTCAGAATTGGTTAATAAATTAAGTACTAAAATGTAGAGCCGAATTCACCACTTACTGAAAAAGTCCCTGATTGTCTATACACCTTTATACGTAAAATTCTTACCATATTTTCATTTTAACTGACGGATACGCTGAATATCCAGATTTGTAAACCGGGCTATGAATACACATATAATATTTTGTGTGATATATATATCAATGTGGTTCCGAAAGCGACATGAAGTGAGGTTTAAGGGTGTGTTTGACGAATGGCCATGTCTCCCGCTGATAAACAACCCTCGGCATTGATAATAGAAATTACTGAAGTGATTAATTGATTAGCGGCTTTGCGGTTCAATCTGTTTTATTGGATGCTTATTAATTGCAATTATTTACTAAATAAATACAATTTAGAATTATTGAATTCGAATAGCATTAATTCATTATAAAACTGATAATTGTATATGATTTACGTTTAAATTACATCCTGTTGGGCAAGATTTGAATATTTTAGTGTACATTATTTAGTGGTCTTTCAATCTGTTATAATTTTGGCTTCTTATCTTAAGATGAACGGTTTAATAAGCCTATAGGTACAAAATCCTAATTTATTAAATTATTGTTATAGAGCGTAGTTCAATCCTTTACGAAGGAACACGAATTAATTCACACAATTCGAACTACATCATGATTTTAAATTATAAAATTACAGCAATATTAATGGACAATTATTATCTACAATTAGTATTGATTGAATTAACATATTTATTCATTTTGATTTTATTTCCAAATAACATGTAATAAGGCCATAATGTATATTTAAGTGCCTTAAAACTTACCAATAGCGCAAACAGAAATTTGTCCTATCGTATTGGGAACAATTAAATCGATTTTGATGGAAATTGTAAATTGATAATGGGACTACTCTATCCATACTATAAGATTTAATAAGATTTTTATACATACTATAAATGGTCACATATTAATAAAATAGAAATAAATGATTTGGTAG
Organism: Colias eurytheme; assembly: GCF_061535395.1. NCBI lineage: Eukaryota > Metazoa > Arthropoda > Insecta > Lepidoptera > Pieridae > Colias > Colias eurytheme. The sequence continues at coordinate 5,723,833 of NC_142989.1, read as the reverse complement.
ATGAGAATGTTCACTGCGGTAAAAAGAAAGTCTATAAAATCATTAATCACTCTCTAGACACCCTTTAACTATCTTAATCAGAAAAATCATGCCCTATTATCGTTACATTAATAAGGATTTAAAATCGTTAATTCTTAACTTGAGTTTTAATAGTAGATAAGCTCTTATTTGCATTCTTGTTATCTTTATATTTCCCATGTTATATTTACAATTGCAATCAAAGTGCATATTACCTTTGGCAGTAACGTAAGGCTGTGGCCATCAATAATGTATGAGCTCAATTTCAACGGAAAGTATAAAGACAAATATGGCGATGAGAAAGAAAACAGTCCTTAACGTACGGAATTTTAAAAATGAAAATAAAAATTCACCCAACAGTTTTTATTATTTTTAAGAAATTCTTATAGTAAGGTAAAGTTTTGACATTTCTATTAGCTATATTCTTATTACTTATACGTATATAAAGCTGAGTTTGTCTGAGCTCAAGACCTACCGAACTGATTTGAATAAAAAAAATTTTCAGTGTAGCCCATTTATTGAGGAATTCTATCATCAAACTAAAATACGCTATTGGTGTTCTAGCGGGGCAATGAGAGTAAAACACAGATAGTTTTCGTGATGCAATTTGAAAAATCTGTCATCAATAAAAACTTCTATTCTTGAGTGTATTTTTATTGTGATTTAAATAAATTCACGACGATGCGATGGTTCAATTCAATTCTAATAAAATGGACTACCCTTGCGCCTTGTTATTAGGTAGGTAATTCAATTGTATGTATCTATAATGTTTTGTAAGTAAAAAGGTCTTATATTTCGATGATTTAAACCTTTTAATTAATCACCCAAAAACAATTGGAATATGAAATCATAATTGGTACCCAGTTAACCCGTCTAGTGTTATCTCTTTTTAATACAAACATTAAGATTGAGAACTCTTTTTTGAAGTTTTTACATCAATGAGGAAAATAAACAAAATAAAATCAAATATACCTTACATCTGTCTTTCATCACTTTTTTCTTCACCATGAATTCATAAGAGAAAAACTAAATTTCCCAAATAAATTTGGCAATACATTCGCTACCGCTTGCGTATTGTTTCCCGAAGACGCGACACGCGCCTTGCATGTTTAATGTAAAATAGAATTGAATGAAACTATTGTTCAGGATAAAACATAACACAAAAAGGAGCTCAATGCTTCTTAGAACAGTCTCTTCGGTCAAATTGAATAAGTTTCCAATGCAATGTTGGGCACTCTCGAGGATTCCGATACGATAGAGATTTAAATCTAATATGTCGGAGACATGTTGTTTAAAAGAGCTTTTTATCATAACAGTTCCGGGATAAATTCAATTTGAAGATATCAAAACATTTGATTTATGATAAAATATGAAAAGTTATTATATCAATAATATGTTGACTATGTATAATGTTACCCAACGATTAATATAAATATATACATAACATACGTAAGATTTATACATAATTAAAAGTCAATTTCAATATAAAAGGTCCAATCCAATATAGTGCATAAATTACCATACAATATTTTAGTATATTTTTGTGTAACGAAAAACATAAAGTAATTCCATTACAATCAATTTCATATAGTGTAAACATATCTTAACACATTCAATATAAACGATGGCATCGTAATTAATATTTATCGTGCACGTAGATTATGAAGCCGCAAACAACCAAAAACTGATAAAAGCTCTCCGGTCATTAGCCGAAGTGTTGGCTAACAGATTCAATTTCCACGTCCAGTATTGTAACAGTGTTAATTGCAAACAATGCCCCCGGGAATGCACTCAAAGTAAAATTGCATGTATAAATTATGAGCTAACTTTACTATTATGGTTTGGTCGCTTTGCTAATAGAAATAATACAGAGACGACGTTCTACAATGTTGAAGATAATTTGTGACAGGCGACGTTGTTTCGTGTAAAAAGCAAAAGGAAGCATAGGTATCGGGTATTATTTTCTATTTCTATAATATTTAGCAAAGGTTTATTCTAGAATGTTAAGACATTCTAGTTAAGACTAGATTTAAACCTTTTAATTGGACCTACCTTTAATGAAAGTTTCGAATCAAATAAAAATGCAATGTACTTTTTCATATATTTTATTCCATTGAATAAACTACATCATATTGTAATAACAATGCAATATTAAACTTATTTTTATAGGTTCAAAGAAATACTATCATCTATAAGTACACACTGTAATGATCAAATACGCTTTACAACAAAAAGTCGATGAGAAACGAACGCCTGTCCGGAAGACAAAAGCAGTACATCGAATATAAATTCATAGATGCTTTGTTCCAAGTTTTAAGTAAATAGAAGTTCGATGCACTTCTTTCGACGTCAGGCCTGGGCGCGTCAAAACACGATGATATATAAACGAACCTCGTGGCTGCTTGCCAGCCTTGTCGACTTATACACGACACACACTGGCTACTAGGTTCTTCTTGGGTGTAGAAATACCTGAATAAATAAAGAATAATGTTAAAAAGATTCGAAACGGACGAATGAGGACTTAACTATCCATGGGTGTAATACAGGTAATGGTAGAAAGAAGACGCAGCGTCTTCAATCTAGAATTTCAATCTACAATTCTATTGTTATAGGTAATCTAGAGAAAGTTAAGTTGATGCTAAAATATGTGATATCCTAAAGTAATAGTTCTTTGAAAATTGTATTAGCTGTTTAAGAGAAAAATATGTAAAGAAGTTATATTAAACTTTTTTTAAATAAATTAAATAGATACCTATATAAAACAACACGATAAATTTTCAGTTACACGCTAATACCCCCAATTCCTAAGCTAATAATCCCATCTACGCGAAAACTGTAAATTGGTTCAGCATTTTTAACGTAAAAACACGTACATGTAAACACGGCTCCAAAAAGGAGCTAGAGTCAATAGTATGAAAAAATATTGTTTGACAAAACATTATATTATTCCCAATAAATTAAATTTTGATATTTTTGCAACAAAACGTCTGTGTGTATAAGCAATAGGTTCAAACATAAATCCCTTAGCGAAACGAGAGATGCGAGTGGAACAACATGGATACAGTTTTGGCGCGCCTCACCTTGTTTCTCTTTGTAAAATATTTCATCAATAATAGCGTATCTTCTGTTTCATCGTAGAATATAGTAATGGATAAATGTTTTTGGTCTAAACTAGAAATATACAATACTATGTAGGTAGCTTATCTAGCCAACGTTTTGCTGCTAGTAAACCGTGGACTTTTAATATTAATATAATTAACGTCTAATAATTTGTTATTACTCGTGAATTTATATCGATGATAAACTTATCTCAGCAATCAGGTAAATATTGTACTTATAAGCATATTATGTTTACCGTGATTTATGAGTTTATTTTTTTTAATTTGTCGCGAATTATTAAATACTGTACGGCACATATTATATTTTCATGTATTTTAATAACATATTTATTTTGTTGAACGATTTGGCAAAGATTCGGTAAAAGTTAAAAAAAAACAATAAATTGGCATCGCGGCGTCAAGGTGAAAATAAATAAAACGATTGGAGTAGGTAATAGTTACTCTGAAGTTATTAAGCATTTAAGGTAACGAGTAATTTTCTCGCATTTACATAATCATGCCATTCATACTGTAATAAAATAATTGAAAATGATATGAGCTTCAATCAAACAATTACTTGAAACTCCTTTATATTATTTCCTAGCGCGAAATCTTAGCAATTACTTTTATTGTAAAAAGGCTTCGAGGTGAATGACGTCGCAATTATAATTTTTTATACCAAAATAGCCTATAGAATAAAATTAGTAACTGACGAAATTAGTAGATCAAAAAATCAGAAATGCTTGTTTTTCCGACGTTGCTAGTTCTCGTACCATACTATCGAATTGATCTCGGACCCACGATATATTTATCATATTAACTTTCGTAGCAACTAGCAAGGCAGAGCTTTTATTTATTTCATGAATGAAAAATATAGCCTTCTGGACATTACATACAGCGCCATCTAGTGTAAAACTAAGTAAATCCTAACTTGTGCGAAAACTGAGACATGTTTATTATTGTCTATAGAAAATGAGTACAATATCTTGTACCTTGTATCTAGGTAGGTATATTATATAGAATACCTATTGTAATACTAGGTGACAAGAAAATATAATAATCATTTTCTTTTATATTCAGAATGAGAGAATCCAACCACACCTACTGCCAAAAGTCACCACCGAATCAAGCAATTGCTCATTTAATCGCGATACTGCACAAAATGCTATTTGTATAGTTTAGTGTAACATGAAATGTCACGGTCGGCAGGGTGTCCCGTCCGGCTTCCGAACGACTGCCTCCATTCCGACCGACTTCCGTGGCGACAAATGCGCTTGGATTCCGCATGTTACACGTTCAATGTCACAACAATACATAGATTATACAATAATGTTCTTATATCTAAATGTATACGTGTTTAGGAATTTCCTTTTCTTTCATAATATATCTTATTTTATTATTAGAATTATAAACCATTAGATGCGTAGCACTATTCAGATTAAACTCCACATGTGGCAATGGAAACTGCAATATTAATAGGAACATAAAACTGCGGTTTACAACAGACTAGACCAAAAAATGGTCGACCGCACAATATTATTTACCGTATTCAAAACATCGTACATAAGTACAGACTACAGGACCATAATTATATCATAATACGTATATGGTAATATGTTACAAATTATATTCCCATGGCCCTTTGTATTCTGTTTTCATTATAGGAAATTATTTGCCTCAATTACAACCACTCCCTGGAACTAATAGAAGTCGCACAGGTGAAACGTCGTTTCCAAATTGCCCCAGCAATTTAAAGTTTCGTTTTCCGAATCATCTAAGAAGCAAACTTAAACCGATTCCTTTATCGATGTTTCTCGAACGATTAAACTTGTATCCGCGTTTTATAAGGTCATTTAAAGGGGAACAGTGCAACCTCACTTTTTATTATCCTGAATAAATACTTGAATTCGCTACGCACACGGTATCGAGCCCGCTTTATAATTCCACGTAGAGTACAAGTACAATATATAAACTGTTTCATTTCAATATTGTTATATTGCTTCATATAAAAGAATAAATTTATTTCATTCATTTCATTAAATTTATAAATGCTAAAATGAGATACAAAAAAATCCGTAATTTACCGACCTATGTGAATCCTTCGTGGAATTTAAGTTCCCTCAAAAACTCATTTAGCATTTACATTAATTGCGGAGCAAAAGTTTGAATAAAATGTCCGATTTTCATGTAATAGGTACGTATACATTTTCATAATAATTTATATACATTTTTAAAATAACTTATTATGTATAATTACGATGTTAAAAAAAATAAATATCAATTTTAATCAACGTACTCAATGATATTAAACTATAATATAAGTACAAACAAGAGGATCGTACTGAAAATTTGCGAAAAAAAAATGTGTAGATATTTAGTTTAGTTTTTATTTTTTTTACTTAATATTTATAATTACTTAATAAATCTTTTAATATTATTATATATAAAACTACATAATATAACAACAAACTTTATATTAAACGTAAGATTATTTAAATTCAGAAGACAAATAGAATCAAATTAACCATAATACTAACCAAAACAAGTACGCGCTTAATAACAACCTCAATAAACGTTTGAAAAGAGGCAAGGAAAAATGGAACCAGTGATCCGATTTAGTAAAAATTGTATGCGCCTGAATATAAAACGCAAGCACACAGCGGTGCGGTGTTATTGCTCAGTTTGTTTTAATGCGAACAAAAGCTATATCTTGTGTTGTTTTAAACACATCCAGCGATGAGACTGTAACAATAAAGACGGGACAATGCGGACGATAATACAAGAAATATTTACTGACTGAACGTCATGTCTTAGGGTGCACTCACACACATCAGTCACCGTCAAGTCACCGATGACTGATCGGTGACGGTTTGTGTACGTATCCACAAACACCAGTCACCGTCATGTTGTCCGTCAGTCACGTCGCCGGTTTGACTGAATCATTGAACACATACATCAGGTTAGTCAGTGATTAGACGTGTGTCACGCTAGAGAACATGTAGCAATTATTGACGGTAGCACGACGCTGACTGAACTGAGACGTGACGGCACCGGGTGAGTGGGGATAAAAGTATGATACATGTATGGAAAGATTATTTGACGTGCCTGACCGGTGACGTCACTGATAGATTTCGTGCCGGCGACTGTCGTGTGGGAACAGAGTCATACTAGAACTATTGATACATATTTTTTTTTAATCCTGTCCGGTGACGTGCCGTGACGGTGACTGATGTGTGTGAGTGCACCCTTAGGATGAATGTGTATTGTGTTTGAATATACTGATTCTATTTTTCATTGGTCTTTCTTGACTGTCTTTTTAACGTTTTATTGTATTTCAGTGGAGTTTCTTGATTGGATAAGATAAATGTATATAAGCATTTAATTTAACTTTGGCTGTGCCCCGCAGTTTTGACTGCACTCAAAATCACGTGAATGAACTTGCATCATCTATTTAAATCATTTATTTATTTATTTCTGCTTAATAGCTCTAGATTTATTATACATTGAGACTTAACCTAGAATAAATTGAAAAAAAAAATATGATAGCATAATATACACTTGCGCATTTTAATAATATTAGTATAGATTATGCGATTTAATAGTATTTTCTCCACAGAATTTTCTCTATGCTCTACCAGTGCTATATTATAATAAAGAAAAAATTGGTTGTCTGTAAAGTCGGTTTACTGACGATAGTTGAACGTGACAACGGCCTATTGTGCTTCTTTGTCGCTCGTTCCGCGCTTTCGCTTGCACTTCAAGCTTACATGGAACGCCTCAGAGCGAGGTAACGCCGCATGAGTCATGTTTTTTCGTGCGTGCAGCCGGCTATCGAATTATAAGACGTTGTCACGTCAAAAAGCAACCACATAACAACAAGGTTATTTTTAAACCAGTAATCAATAAAAGTGGCACATTATATTGAAGGGCTGGTTACTACTATTTTGTCAATTTAGTCAAAATGCTTATCGATCAAGCTGGCCCTGATTTTGTTGAAATAGGGCGTTGCGTCAACAAATATAGGTGTGTGTTGACATTCTGAATATTGGATTCGATGTGATAGTTTCGTTTATCCTGATACAAGATGAAAGGGAGCTTGTTTAAGTGCGTTGTCAAGATATATCTTTAAATTTGACGTGTGTCTATGATTTTTATTGATATCATTAATTGAAAGTGATATGATTTTTTTGTAAGAATATGAAATGTTAAGTTGCTCATTTGACTTTCTAAAAAGGAAAATTACTGAAATTTACAAACTTTACAAATATTATGGTGAGAGACGGCCTTTTATAACTTTTTAGGTATTTGATATTGTTTTTAACATTCTTTCCATTTTGAGTAAGTTGCTTCCTATTATTTTAACGTGAATTTATCACAATATTTATTTAGCATACAATTTAAACTTTGTGCCGCAATGTAAAGATATGATTATAACCAAATGCGTATAAAGGAAGATTATTTTTTATGCCATACTGGTTGGAGCCTGAAAAAATCCATTACAAAGCAAATCCTACGTTTCATTAACGCCAAAGGGCTGACGGGCGTACTTTTAGTACCATGTGATTAAAATAGATCAACTGTGGTAGAATAGGAATATATTTACTTACAGAATTCAACTGAAATGAAATGATTATAATTACTCTACTTTATATAGGTATCTACTTTATTTCGTACCTGCGTTATTCGTGTGGACTTTATCGTAATTTATCTATTACGATAAAGTAAAAAAACGTAAATATTTTTGATATTCCATACAATTTTTCAATGACAACACATACACACTATTATTAGATACTAGCGGTCCGCCCCGGCTTCGCCCGTGGTACATGTTTACGTTTTCTCTACATAAGAACCATCCTCGTACTTCAAGGAATATAATAAAAAAGAATTATCGAAATCGGTTCAGCCGTTCTCGAGTTATGCGCTTACCAACACATTTTGCGATTCATTTTTATATATAAGAAGATTATATAATGTATCGGTGTACGTTACTTCTACAAAAGGTTGAACAAAAAATACCGTTACAAAATTACAGTTTCACTTATGTCGAATTACTCGTGTAGGCAAAGACCGATAGAACGAGCCCACATTTCAAGCATTTCGCTATTGAACTGCCAAAAACAAATCACGTGAACTTGTATTGCGGTAAACAACCTCAAGCCTAAGATTTTTTGAACGTGATCCGAAACTCGAAGCAGCGGTTTTGGCTGAAGTAGGCTCTTTCAGATTTTTCACGGAAAGCTCTCGAATGCCATCGATATTTTGCTCATGCATGAGTTACTCTCCTTTGACGTGCACTGGTGGAAATCACAGCATTACTATGCATACAAAATTCGTGCTGAATGTATGAATTGCTCAAAAGAAATGGTGCAAAGGACCTAATATTGTAGTCTGCTCATAACGAGAAAAGTTCGCAATTTTATTTTTTCGAATTTCTTCTTATTCGCAAATACTAGTGCGGATAAATCTAATTCCGTATAAATTGGTTTCATAGTTTTTACGTTACACTTTCATATTTGCAAAATCAATACACTAAACATAACGGAGCCAACTGTATGCCCGATTTCATATCTATTCCGAGCGCCTATCAAATATTTCATAGCAAACGTACCCCAATGTGAAAGTGCAGCTCGGAAGACATCTGGCGGTACAATACAAAATTCAATTATTCGAAACGACTACCTTGTCTCCTACTATTTTATAGGTTTCAATAAAAATGTAAAAGGCTTATAGGTATATTAAGAGAGAAGAAGCCACAAGCTTAGTACTACAATTTGCATAATAAAGTATCTCCTAAGAAGTGCCACATTTTAAACCTTCTTCGTTATAAGGTCAAGAGGAAGGATTGACTTTTATTATAATATCTTTCAAGAAGAGAGATTTTATGTAGGTTAAATCCGCTTTACTTACTTTATGTATAGGTTTGTAGGTTAATATTTTAGACTACGAAAAGAGTTATTATTATACTATTGTAACATTTTGGTCAACTTTTATATAAAGAATGGCTTAAAATAATTTTGTTTTAGATATACATAATAAATTATTGTACTGTTAGTTAACGTTTAAAGACATAAGTCATACGTTTATAAATTGTTACTATGATAATATTTATAAATTAATTATATACGTACAATAAAGATTTATAAATTCCAATATCTCGAACATGTGCTGTTCAAATTTGTGTCTATGAAAAGACAATAAGATTGTAACGTACATGGAATTCCGTAGTGAACCGAATAAAATCTCTATCGCACCCCAGTCAGGGCCACGGGACTTTTCAATATAAAATGGCCCATCAAAAGCAATTAAACCGTGGCAGTGTAATAAAAACGTCATCTTCCAATTCACGGAACCAATTTGCCCATTCACTTATACCAGCTGTGCTGGGCTGAGGTAATTTCGCTCCATTTACGTATAATATTGCCCAAGTGATTGATAGTGCATGGTGTTTGTCGAGCGCACGCGCACATGCTTTTCGATATTGGTTCTTAAATTTGTCAATTTATGAGACCATTATCAGACTATTTAATGCTGGGACTGACTGCATGTGTGGATGTCATTTTATTATGGACTGATCCAAATACGCGAAGAAGAATTTAACAAAATTCATAAGTAAATTGGACCCGATATGATGAAGCTGTTGCGGAAATTTCAAATTATCACACTGACAAATACACAAAAAGTCAAATAATCACTATTTTAGTTTGAAATACGTAAATAATTTCATGGTCTTTTTAATTTTATGGTTCTTATGCTTTTTACAATGTAAAAATACTGTAAAAAGCGAAAAAATCGATCAATATTACTATAACGATTCATGGAGAGAAAATTCATAAACGAATTAACAACAACATAAGTTCAAGGGTATGATAATATAGAATAGAAACTTTATTTTATATTAACATAGGCTTACTTGTTAGTAACAATGTCCCGAAAAACGAATGCATTATTTACCTTTTAAGAGACAGCATTAAACCTCCTTTTCGTAGAAAACGAAACATTTTACGGTTTCTGCAGATAATTTAAAGCGCAAAATAAATTAATCCCTTACTACGAGCATTCTGTTGCTACATAATTCCACTATTCTTGAGCTTTTTGCACGTCAACTGCAAAAAAGTTCTGTTTTTGTTGTGTGTTCATTTACTGAATTGCTATAATTATTATTTTTTGTTTTAATTGTTGACTTTTATTTTACTTTATGTGTGAGGGCGCTTGTGCACTACAAGGAATTTTACTGTCCGGCATTCCGATTTTTTACGGTCCGGTGTGGCATGAAAAAACCGATGAATTGCTTGTGCACCTGTCCGTCTTTACTCGGATCAGTGCGGTACAGTTCAAGGAAGTATGGCGGTATAATGCTATCATAAATGATTGTTTTCGCATTTTACAAGAAACGAGTAAAAATATAGAAGGTGAAATATTATATTACTTCGTTATAATAAAAAGTAAAGTTCCGTAAGAGATTTAAAATGCGTGTTTCACTTATTTATTTTAATCGGTGACGAGGAGCTAAATCTATTCCCACTTGAACTTTAACTTACCAACACTTACTTAGATAATAATTATAGGTCAATGCTTGGTCAATGTATATGTATAAAATAACAATACCGACTTCTCAAATCTCATTGCCAGCTAAAAGAAAGTAAAACAAGAGCTTGCTTTCAATTGGCATATGCAATAAAAAGAGTAAAATCCAAGCAAGTGGGCACTTGAAAACAATTATACCTACAGCGACTCGTAAACTCAAAAAACCATCCGGAATAGGGAAAAGTAAAATGTCGGACAGTAAAATTACGTATAATGCACAAGCTAGTATTTAGATTAATTGCGTGCCATACCGGACCGTAAAAAATCGGAATGCCGGACCGTAAAATTCCTTGTAGTGGACAAACGCCCTTAGGGCGCTTGTGCACTACAAGGAAATTTACTGTCCGGCATTCCGATTTTTTACGGTCCGGTGTGGCATGAAAAAACCGATGAATTGCTTGTGCACCTGTCCGTCTTTACTCGGATCAGTGCGGTACAGTTCAAGGAAGTTTGGCGGTATAATGCTATCATAAATGATTGTTTTTGCATTTTACAAGAAGCGAGTAAAAAATATAGAAGGTGAAATATTATATTATTTCGTTATAATAAAAAGTAAAGTTCCGTAAGAGATTTAAAATGCGTGTTTCACTTATTTATTTTAATCGGTGACGAGGAGCTAAAGCTATTCCCACTTGAACTTTAACTTACCAACACTTACTTAGATAATAATTATAGGTCAATGCTTGGTCAATGTATATAAAATAACAATACCGACTTCTCAAATCTCATTGCCAACTAAAAGAAAGTAAAACAAGAGCTTGCTTTCAATTGGCATATGCAGTAAAAACAGTAAAATCCAAGCAAGTGGGCATTCGAAAACAATTATACCTACAGCGACTCGTAGACACAAAAAACCATCCGGAATAGGGAAAAGTAAAATGTCGGACAGTAAAATTACGTATAGTGCACAAGCTAGTATATAGATTAATGGTGTGCCATACCGGACCGTAAAAAATCGGAATGCCGGACCGTAAAATTCCTTGTAGTGGACAAACGCCCTTATATCGAAAAATTAAGTTTTATAAATATAACAGAATTGGAAAACCTGGAATAATATGCGTATTTTTTTAAAACGCTATAATTAAATTAATTTCTTGAATCTTCTTCAAATATAATAATTCTTTATTATGGTACCATTTGGAAAATTATAAATGTTTAGTAAAACATAATATAGGTATGAAGTTACTGATGGAACACCTAACTATTTGTTTCTTCCAATGTCATTATTTTGAGTAGTTAGTAGGTAGTTTTTTATTTTGAGTATATATTGAATTGATTGGAATTTTTTTGGTAAGTAACTTTCACTTTTAAAATTTGTTATGTAAAAAAGGATATCGACGTAATCTATAAATTACAGCTGATTTGACGCGTTATAAGTGATTTTTTTTATTTCATTTTGATATTTTTGCAGTATGACGGTGCATTTCTGAATATAACTTTTATACTTTGTAACTCATTCACTATAAGCAGTTTAACAAACACTTAACCCCTACATGCGTCACGCAAAACAATAATCAAAACTGCATTGAAACATTCGACAGCTAGGTGCTTCAGTTTGGCAAATATTTCGCTATTGTGCCAAAGAGCAATTTCATAACGCATGTCCTCAAAGTGGTCTATATCTGACAACCGAGGTAGTTATGTGACGTTTCATTTCGTTTGATATGATTGATGGAGCCAGTATTCCCATTCCCGCACTAAAATTGTTTAGAAGTGATTAGTTAGCTCTTGGCCAGTGAACACTGCGTTATAGGACAATTTGGACGGAATTCTATCTATCAAAATTGAAAATTCTATTTATATATTCGTTAACGTAGGTATGTATTGCAGAACAATGCACAATATAGCACAATAATTTGGATGGACATATATATATATATATATATATATATATATATATATATATATATATATATATATATATATATATATATATATATATATATATATATATATATATATATATGGGTCATTATACAAAAATGGGGTAACTTTTGAGGATATTTTGTTTACTATATTTTTTATATCAGATTGTTACAAATTAGGGTGTATATGATAGCTAATCTAATGAATATATTGTTCCAAATCGGGCCAGCCACTTTTTTAAATAGATTGTGAGATATTTTAAATTTTCTGGATTTGGCCTCCAGGGGACTGACGAGGCTAACATGGTACTGATAAAAAACTATAACTTGTAATATTCTTAAAGAAATTTAATGAAAATTACTACAAATCTCTCAGTTTTAATAATGGCACATGTCTTTTACGTACTTAACATGTTTAAAAATGATAATTAATAATATGTGATACTGGGAAAAACAATGTCTCAATTTTCAAAACAGCCTTCTGACATTTAACGCAACGTGAATATTCTTACTCTCTTACTTAACTTTTACTACTTTGAAATAGTTTTACTTGATATTTTAAGTAATTCACAAACAATAGAAACAAAAAAACGGCCAAGTGCGAGTTGGACTCCTAACAAACCTATTGTTTATTATGTTTGTAACTTAAAATTTACACTTTTAGCAATTTTTCCTTTATCTGTGTTATAAGACGTTGCTATTTACCGAGTAGAAGTAAACTATAGTAGACTGTATACACGGCAAGCATCCTGTGTGTTTTTTTATTCCCTTGCGAATATTGAATTTTGTGGAAATTTGCAGTATTAACGGATGTAGGTATCTTTTGATTGCGTTGCGTTATAAGTTTGATTTTTTTACAGCCCCAAGGGTTCTTAATCTTGAGTATCCAATATAAATTTCAGATTGATACCTCCACGCGTTCCAAAAAAACGTCTTAACAGACAAACGGACAACAAAGTGATCCTATAAGGGTTCTGTTTTTTCCTTTTGAGGTTCGGAGCCCTAAAAATCTACCAATATTTATGTTAAAAGTACTAATTATAGTAAAATTAAAAACCAAAGGCTCGAATGAAAGTCTCATCTGAGTTTTCATAAGAGCCCCTTGACATTTTTATAATGTTATTAAGTATATTAATTAACTTTTATGTTATTTTGAGGTAATTTTACTTCACAGTATTATACGTATACGTATTTATCTGATAAATATAAAAAGCTATGCCCTGAAAGCATCAAAATCAATAATTAAAAGAAAATAAGATCTTTTTAATAAAATTATTAGTAGTTTGTTTCAATAGCTCTTTTCTTTGCTACTCTTTTTTAAATGTTTCCTCCCTAGTCAAATTCAGTTTCTTTTAGCGTGGCGCATGATATTTTTAACTGAAATATAATATAGAAATGCTTATACCAATAGCAATCAAGATAAAAGTTCTCAAAAATGATAGAGTCATCAGTACTATGGGGCCCCGTCAGTCTTCTGGCGCGATATCTGACAAAGGACTGATGCCAGCGGATTGATGAAAAGGGACTTAATATGAGTGTATAATCACAAATTAGGTTTTTTTGCCTAATTTCTAATATCAACAAACTATATTTTTACAAATCATAGTTAACCATTTATAAATGAAAATAAAAATCGGATTAACAATAAAATAACGACTCACCATAGGACTGAAATGTTGACTGGCGCAGCAAGATTTTAGAGGACAAACACAACCCTAGCGCTGGTACAGTTATGACGGCCGTCAAAATATGCGGTGCACAGGTAACTTCATTACCAACATTAATACTTAGACAGGGATTTGACCTCGACTTGGTGATATTTAGCGAGAATTTCGAATTTAAAAAACACACAACGGACTGACTAGTGAAAACGATGACAAGGTTTAATTTTATTTTTTAAATAAAATGGAAAACATTGCGTTATGAAAGTTGTAGTATATAATACTATGTACATCAAAGATTGTAGTGAATTAGTAAGTTTTCTTAAATCGATGATAATGTTTAAACGATAGTCACTTGATTGTTGGTTTTCGGAGTTGTGACATGCCAAAGTACTGACGTTTGAGGTATTAATTTATTATTTTTATTCATTTGTATTTTAAATAAAGAAGTGAAATTGAGTGACCAAATAAAGGACGCTTCATTGTTTTAAAATAGATTGTTATTTGAATAAAATATAATAAGACTTTGTTTAAATTGGCTGATGACATCGAGTTATCCCATTTTTGTATAATCACCCATATACATATATATATATTTATCAATTCTATTTCTATATTCGTAACGTACGTTTATTGTAGAAATAATATTGCCAATCACTTTGGACCATACGTTGGACCTGTCGATGCAAATCGTTTTCATTAACACATTTGTATTTTATCATATTTTACCATATTATAAATATTAAATTGAATCTGAAAATTGAGGATTAAACATGGTCAGTTTCCAATTTTTCGTAAAATCCTTTATTTTTTCGTAAAAACGAGTGAAGGAAAGGAATTTGATATAATTAAATTCTAAAAATAAACATAATTTTTAGAATTTATACATATATAATATATAGAATTTATTGATCTATGTTGTCATATACAGAATAAAAAATATTTTTACAGCATCATCATTTCATCACGAAATTATTTGTTGACTCCCATTATAACGTCATGATCAGATTGCTGATCCCACCGAACTTCCAAATGAACCATTCATAAGCAATCTGAACCTAAACTCTGTATTATTTCCGGGAACAAACCTTTAACTATAGTGTATGCAAAAAAATATTAATATTTAAACCCACTTCAATTAATTTATATTCACTAGTATAGTTAATTAGGATCTTGGACTGACTATTTTGACAGACAGTCTCGAAATCACTAAAAATAACAGCTTCTTATTACACTGCACAACATTTTACGGAAAAATATTGAATGTATTTATTACACCACTTTAACTGTGAAACAATCTCAATCTTTCAATGTTTTGCTAAACAATACCTAACTTTAAGGATACCTCCTACAGAGTGTTGTCACATCCAATACATTCCCTATAAGTGAGCCAGGCAAGGGTTCAAATTCGTTACCCTACACTTTCTTTGCTACAATTTCATAATTTTCCTCAATTATTTTAATGGAGCACTACAGTAACATTCAACAGCTATTGTTATTAAATAAAACATGCAAAAGAAAATAGAACTGTATTTATTTTTAAAAATGAGTTAAATTGTGTAATTGTTCATCATTTTGAAAACCGTTTTTTTATAATGTCAAAGTTTAAATATTATGAATTGCTAGTTTAATGGGTTAAGTTTATAATAGAGGCTAGAGTTGAAAGGCAATTTAATCCTTTTTTCGTGTTTCCTCAATGATTGAACGGAATGCGACGTTAAAACATAATGAGAGACGAATAATATAATTTTGAGTACCGGTCAAATGTGGCTACTTGACCACATTTTTTTACTTTTTCTTAGCTAACTTATTTATATTAAACTTTTATTAACATTTTATGATTTGTTCATGTCATGAATGATTTCATCATTCACTTTTACTAGGTATTTCTTTAAAATATATTGAATCTGACATTATTTACAAATAAACGTAATACAGGTCAAGTTGACACTGATGTGGTATCTTGACCTTGCACATCAGTTTTCATAGGTAGATGCTTAACATTCTTGTTTTAGGCTAAGTTGCTATTACTTTTTAATTCTTCGACTTTTTAAATATTGCAGCCCGAAGCTTTACAATAAACTGTTAGGCTCTGGCTACCTGGTCAAGTTGCCACGGGATTTGTAATGATTTCATACAAAGCATTACATGTCGGATAGGGTTGTCACAAACAAGACACAAATTTTAATGAACTATTTATTTATTAAACTAAATTTAATACATATGTATATGTATATTACTTAATACTTATAGGTATTTATTAATAGGTAAGGAAACATTTATTTTTCATTAGAAATATGCTAAATCGTTGTCATCAAAGAGAGTATAAGTATCTGGATTGTCCGAAATTTGCAGCAAATTTATTGATTTTTCTATGCAAAACTCGAAACAGATAAAAAAAGGAAAAAATGCAGTCACGTTATTTTTTGTGTCAACCCTAGGCGTAGGTCAAGTTGCCACGCAGCGGTCAATGGCAACTTGACCTAACCTGAGGCATCAATGCCCAAGCAAATATTTCGACAGATGAGCCTAAAGTTGGATAGTTCCCACTGTAAAATCAATCTCTACGGTTTATTACACAACATATCAAAACTAGGTACTCACCTGAGATGTGCAGTTTAAGCTCTACAAACATAATAATACTGACACCGGCAAAAGATCCTTAGTCACAGTCACACTTCGATACGTTATATTGCGAGAACCAACAGCGTTACCGCTTTAAAATTAAAATATGTTGCCAATTAATATTTTAAAAACCTACCAACATCGATACGTTAGGTCAATTTGCTTTCAATTCTACAAAATTTGATATTTTGTTGTTAAACGGAAGGTGTGGTCAAGTTGCCAAGTAAAGGTCAAGTAGCCACATTTGACGGTACAAGGTCAATTTAAATATTATTACCTATGAACTAGTTAATTTAACTTTGTTTAATTTTATTATTTTTATTGCATAGTTTACTCTAATTTAACTTCGTTTATTGATGCAAAATCTTTAAAAATATCCAAACATTGATACAGTTTCTCATCTTGAAGTAGGTATCGGTTAATTTTCTAACAACAAATCTTAACAATTTCCTCAAATCATTTCGATTTCAGTTCATCCTGTGCGGATATTGCTCAAACCAACATCTGTTTGACAGCTTAACAAGACATAAGATAGACAATCCCGTATGATAAACTGTATAGTTTTATGAAACATATCAATATAGTTGTATTTTCTATCTTAATGATAACTGACGCACCCGCATATTGTTTAATTTGGGTTTTCCTAGAAACCGTTTGAACGGTGACAAAATAAACATTTGTAATAGTAGTGTAATAGCGTGCAAAATGTAAAAGGAATAGAGGTTATGTAAAGGCAAAATGTGTTATTTAGAATTATATAGGTTAAGAATCAAACGTATAAACTGACTTATAAAAGCTTTGTACTAGTCAAAGTTAATTACAATAATAAAAAATAATTACAGGCTCTACATTTTACCTGTGATAAGAACTAGCCCGATTAACACCGAGGTTCGGATGGTTTTATTTTTATTTAATAAATTTGCAATCTGTTATAATAACAAAGCTTGTTACCTGAAGTTGTGGCATTTGCACTTGACTCCTTACAGGCTAACAACATATTCGCGTATTCAGGAATTAAAGTTAACTTGTCATATTATAATAATCTTTGTTATTTGTATTTTAGTGTCAGTGTGAAAATGTATTGTAATGACACGATTTGTTTAGTTAGGTTGCAATTAATATTCGTCACACTTCGTCATAAAGTCCAATAATAAAACTTTCATCCTTTCGTTACTACCCTAAATGGATATTTAACTTATACGCGTATGTGACCCAATTTTTACGAAATGTATTTGTCTCATAATATTTATATATTTTTATAATTTCAGAAAACAACTTTTATGAACGGAAGCTTTTTCGATTGATTGTTTAAACGCTAATTGGGAGTGCAAATACGAATTGAAAATTGTTGTTGCATTGGACACTTGGACAATCCATTTATCGAGGAAGGCAGTATAGAGTAACGTCACTCTACAACCAATAAAGGATGAGTTAAAATGTAATAATAATACGTCAAACTTTTAGAGCAAGCAATATACTAGATGTGGGTCAACTAGTTGATTGAAATGCACCAAAATGATCACTTTGGCAAGTCAAACTTGAGCGTGTAGTCGCTCAACCATACTGCAACTGCGATAGGTGTTAATGACGGCTTCATTTCAGAGCTGTGAATAACGGATAAATGCCGAACTTTCCCTGTGAGAAAGTAAACATTGCAACTGCGGAAACAATATGCGATTGTTCGATAGTGACGAATCAATATTTGTGCACACTATTCATAGTTGGTGTTCAGGATTGTATTTGCATTTAGTAATATTGGACATATGAAAACAACCTTACCTAATTAAATAGATTCGTGAATTATAATATTGTGTTTCATTGGTTTTCAAACTCACAATTTTGAATACATTTATGAACTAAAGACCCACGATTTTATAAATCAAAAAACAATATCAAAAAGTGACTTTGATGAATGACCTATTATCAACAACCAGAATAACAATTATTTGACAATATATAAGCTCAAAGTAAACTTTATTACAAAAATGTAAAAACCCGACACAGCAAATATTACTTCCATTTCAATAAACAGAATTCCAAGAATAATGTCAACAAAAGTGAAATATTTATTGCGCAGCAATTCGTTTTTAAAGGTGAAACTTTAAAACAAAATGTGCTTTCATTGTAAAAATAATAATTTGAAATAGGTACTTTGATTGTGATTCATTGTAGTTTTCAATACGCAGACATCTTATACTTATTGTACAACACAAATCTAAAGTTAAATAATTTATTTTAAAAATTGTTATCTTTAAAACATATTATTCCTTCAAATAGGTCTATAAAAACATCATTATTATCCAAACTCTACCAAGTTATACTAGCGTCAAACAAGATCAGTACCTGTATACACTTGTATTCATACATTCCTATTGCATATTTTTTTGTGTTTGTGTTAAGTATATTAATTATCCACAACGATATAATTCTTATATATAAAATACTCGTGTCACAATGTTAGTCTGCATACTCCTCCGAAACGGGTGGACCGATTCTCATGAAATTTTCTGTGCATATCGGGTAAGTCTGAGAATCGGCCAACATCTATTTTTCATATGTACCACGGGCGAAGCCGGGGCGGGCCGCTAGTATTATAAAAAAATGTTGTGTGGTTTTATGAAACCACGGTAAAAGTGAAACTGTTCGAACGGTTCCGACTTCCGAACACTGCTTTGTGTAGCGCATGTCGCGTGACGGTCGGCTGCCGAGTAGGTATACCTACTCGGCAGCCGCGATACACGCGACATGCGCTACACAGACCAAAAAGTTTGAGACGATGTAATAAAAGTTTCACTTTAAAAGGAAGAAGGAGATATAATTGAATTGTATCAATACAGTTATATCGGATAAATAGTGGGCATTGTAGCTGCTTTAAAGTATAGTAGTAGTAGTAATATACAAAACTATTTTTCACTCATCCAACTACTTTCCAACATTAGTAATCATACTTCGCAATTACATCAAAGTTATTTTAGTAGGGTCTCAAACCCTGGAGAATTTCAGAAAAACATGTTTAGCCAACTTCCGCAATGACACAAAATTTGTTTGTTTTCTCGTACAATTAAAGCCGTAAATACTAAACTCATTATCATTCAAACTGAGATGGGTATTCCTGATAATGGCGTATAAGATCCGGAAGGAATTTTCACTATTATTAAGTTCATTTGTTCCAATATTGCCATAAGCCCTGTGGGGTACATCCAATAAATATTGGGGCGAAAGGGTCGTCCCCTTCGAATGTGTAAGATAATTAGTATCTTATGATAGGTTCCAGTGTTAACTGATGTCAAATATTTTGGTAGACGTCTTGGTAGCGAAATGATTATGTCTTATTTATATTAATTTATACCTATAAGTTATGTTATATATGATAATAACCATCATACGTTGTCTTTTTCTAATAACAATATTAGAATTATTAGTTTGTAAAAATTGTGAATGAAAATTATAAATTGGTTATTTATTTTACTAAGAGAGAGCATAAACTATTTAAATACCTACACGTTTACACAAATTCAAATTCAAATTCAAATTTCATTTATTTACAAGAATGTAGTTACAAAAAAGGTGTTATTACAATGTTAACGCGCTAATACATTCTACCCACTTTCTGGGTGTGCAAATATAATATAATGCATCCATCTAATTCTATTACATCACACGTTCTACAATAAACATATTATACAGTTATTCTCACATAAATCACAGTAACCAACCAAATGAATACTGCATTAAGTTCGAGCTTAAACTTCAGTACAAAGCTAAGTAAAATTCATTTTCATTCCCTCCATTGTCGTATAACGGTAGCACATCGAAGCCAAGTAAAATTTAATCAGAAAACATAAAAGATGTGTCCGTAGATTAAACCTTAACAGGAATATAGTTCATAATTTTATATCTTGAAATTTTACATCTAATATATTATATTATAAAGGCGAAAGTTTGTAAGGATGTATGGATGTATGGATGTATGGATGTTTGTTACTCTTTCACGTAAAAACTACTGAAAAGATTACAATGAAATTTAGCACACATATAGAGGGTAACTTGGATTAACACATAGGATAGTTTCTATCCCGGAAATCCCACGGGAACGGGAACTATGCGGGTTTTCCTTTGCAAACGCGGGCGAAGCCGCGGGCGGAAATCTAGTTTATCATATTAAAGGAAAAAAAAGATGAATTTGTTTCCCATTATAACCCTTGTTTACGTAAAGTGCAAATCGGAGCAAACGCTGATAAATGATAAATTTAATCATTAGGTAACTGTGGGGAGTCGGAAAGTAATATCCTTTACCCTTTCTCTTGCTCATATTATGACGTATCAAAATCTTGTTATTCGGTTTTAAGTAGGTATACACGAAAATATTTTCTTCACAATAATTACGAACTTATAATTCTTAATACAAAATAAATTTAACTGTACATTGTTAATGCATTCATTTATTTACAAATACAGCTGTAACTTCAATTACCTTAACTCGCAACTGATATTTCAATCCAAAAAGCATATGATAATACGGTAAATATGAAAGAAAATTATTATTTACGGCGTACACAGTCATTGTGGGTTCGAGTTTTACAAACAACGATAAGCCGCTGTGACCTGGTTAAGTATTTGGTATAATATTTGAGCGCATGCTACATTTGCTTATCTGATAAGAAGAGCATGTGGTATTGAGGGGTTGTATTCAATAATAACATTTATTGTTTATATTTGATTTATACACTTTTTTGTACGCATTCCTAACTCTATGACAATCCATACTAATATTATAAATGCGAAAGTAACTCTGTCTGTCTGTCTGTCTGTTACTCAATCACGCCTTAACTACTGAACCAATTTGCATGAAATTTGGTATAGAGATATTTTGATACCCGAGAAAGGACATAGGATATGTTTTATCCCGGAAATCCCACGGGAACGGGATTTCTTTAAAAACGCGGGCGAAGCCGCGGGCGGAAAGCTAGTATATCTATAAATCAATAAATTTTTTAATAGTAAATGACTCTTCTGATATAAGTACGTAAAACAACGATACTCAATATAATTAGAAACTAGATATTATAACTTTTATTAGACACTATAGATTTCCGCCCGCGGCTTCGTCCGCGTTTTCAAAGAAAAACTCGCATAGTTCCCGTTCCTGATATTAGTAGGAAGTAGGTTAGATAGATACATATAATTTAAAATTTAAGGAAAAAAACATAGAAAAATAAATCTGTAAATATGCCTTACGAATTCATATACATATTCCTCATATTATGTATATCCTTTTGATTTCAGAAAATTATGAAACGAGTTAGATCGCCTAATGTAATTTGCATACCATTTTCTCTTTTGTCCGCGTTTGTACGGAATAATTTAATTATTTTTATGTGCTAGTTGCCTCGTTTCTTTTTCTATATGTCTTTATAGTTTACTATATTCATAGTTGATTATATAGTTTCTGTTTATAAATCTTAATTAATACGTGGAGTAATTTAAAAAAGATGAATATTCATAAATACTTCTAAAACATTACACGAATAAAACCGTTTTAAAGTTTGAATTTATATAAAAAGTGTGATATCAGTTTAAAATCCTTTTAGAATTAAATGCATAAATAATTTCATATGAAATTGCGCTTCTATCATGACTCTTACCCTACTCTTGTTCTTTGGGTCTGAATGCACCCTCCCTTATACATTAACATAACTTAATAGTTTTGGCTTCATTATTTTTTCATAGTAAAATAATTTTTCATAATATTATGCAAAATTTGCAATTTGTGATTATTTTTGTATGTGAATGATTTGTGTTTGATATAAATTAACTTTTATTAACATTCGTAAGCCATGATATAAACAATATTGTACTTACAACTCTTAAAGATTTAGGAAAGTTATAATTTACATTAATTTAAAGTTCATACTTTTACATCGAAACAATATAGGTAAGTACTTACCAATTATAATTATTTAGTAGGTACATGGTTTGTACTGCTCATTGTTAAAGCCAGTACAAGACCCTTAATAATAATTTAATCCTGCTGTTTTTGAAGCCCTTTACACCGCATCAAAATCAGTACAAAACAAATTTAATTTAAAAATTCCCAC
Organism: Colias eurytheme; assembly: GCF_061535395.1. Classification (NCBI taxonomy): domain Eukaryota; kingdom Metazoa; phylum Arthropoda; class Insecta; order Lepidoptera; family Pieridae; genus Colias; species Colias eurytheme. The sequence goes on along the minus strand of NC_142989.1, from coordinate 5,700,881 downwards.
ACACGCGTAGGTACCTACGTCGAGTGTACGCTATGTATTTTCATTTTTTACGAGACATCAAAAGAAACTGAAACGCGTAATTTTATGATAATGGAGGGGTTGCCTACAGGCCCACAAGTAACGAAGGCTTTTAAATTTACGGTTTAGGTGCTATGATGAGAGTGCTTTATGGTTTGCGACATTTAAACTCTTATACAAGGTAATGCGCGGTCGCCATAAACATTCCCGCGAAACTTTGCTAACGAGAGCTCAGAGCTGGGATACCTCGTTCAGGAATTCATGACGTGCCCTTAATACAATGCGAGGAAATTAGACGAGCTATTATAAAGACGCAATGAATTTTAATTAAGATGTGCAGTAATCTTGATTTGTAACGTCGAAATCGTATTAGATTAACGTTAAGCTTTGGACGTCTTTGTTGTGACGATGTTAGAAATAAATTTAATTTATTGAATAATTATTTATGAATAGTGACCCTTTAACAATCTTAATATTTTAAACATATTAGTTTCCTACCCATATTCAACATTGGTAGGTACCTACCACATTTAATTTTATAGTATCGTATAGCAAAATAAAATATAAATTATATTCCATTATTATCAACTTACGTAAACATCAATATTTGCAATGTATCATCTCATTTTTCATTAAAATAAGTATATTGAATACGTTTATAAATCCGAAGTTTTAATTATTATGTATTACGAAGTCTTGATTAAACATACAATTTGATTGTCGTACTTATATTTCATTTTAATTAAAACATTTTACCAGAATCGTTATGAAACTTCGAAATTTTTAATAAGATTTATGGAAATCAGGAGCTAGAGTTAATATCGGAGATCATCTAGAGATGGAATTTAAAAGACCTTTCTGCACGTCAAGTAGGGTTCCCCTTGACGAAGGTTTGAGGACCCGCTTTCATGTGACGTGGGCTTCGAGCTTTTTAAATTAGATATTATGTGATATTCGCATTTCCATTCAATAAATGTATACTGATTAAAATTACAATAAAAGGCCCACAGTCATCTATACGTAGGTAATAAAAATCAGCAATAATTCATGCCGTTACGCTTACAAAGGAAAGGTAAAAATCGTCTTGATTTTCTCTATATCGATCGTAGGTACTTATTTAAAAACTTCACCGTCTCGCTGTTTAAGTCAGTTTACCTTATTTAAATAAAAATCTCATTCGCTCCATATCGAATAGGCCCATGTTAGGAGTAACCGAAAAGGCTTCCGATAAAAATCACATTGCGATCGGATCGAAATCCGATCTCGATACAACTGAGCAGTAACGAGCAAGGCGATTGATCTTCAAGTGACAGTGATGCTAGATAAAGTATGGAGTAAGAGCTTGTATAGATTTTCGTTTAATTATTTCACTTCCTTATTCAGTATTCTACATCAAAAACACGCAGATTGATGTCAATGTTAAAACAAAAAATCTGTGTGCAGTTTCGCATGCCTATTTATAAAATAAGAAAAAATTATAAATTAAACAGATATGCTATAAAAAGGCATGAAAGAATTGCATTATTACCCCTCGTTTTCACCAAAGTATAATACATGTATTTTACAAATTTGATGCAATGTTTTCGTTTCTCATAAACATGTGTAAAACATGTTGTATACAAAATTTGATACATGTAGGATAACTTATATGAAACTTGTTGGTTGAAAACTTCTAGTTGCCTGATCTAAGTTGCCTACATGTTTATGATCTCTTGTTTTTGTTGTAGCAATACTTGTAGAATTCGAGACAAATTCAGTCGTACCTACTCATAATTTCAAAAAAAAAAAAACTTGTGATATGTATGTATGTTGAAAACTTTATCCAACAAACATGGATAAAGTTTAAAACTTGTTTGTTACTAGTATTATACAGAAATTGCAATAAAATAAACAATACTTATTTAAACCACGACTGTGTTTTGTAGGTGAGAACGCTATCAATGGATCAGACAAGTTCTACCATGTCACAGACTTCAGTGTAAACGCAAATGTGTTTTATACTTGTATAAATACTTGTTGGCTACAAAGTGTGAACGAAAGAATGTTTGAGACAGTCTCAATACATGTGTAAAATAAATAATTATGTTTTGAAAAGTATTCTACAAGTTTTGTATCAAACTAGTATTTAACTTGTTTCTTGGTGAAAACGAGGGGTTAAGATTATCATATTGCTGAAAATATTTAACTTTTCATACTGATACTGATCTTTCTAAACAAAATATTTTCAAGTCGAGTTGTATATAAATAATACTTCAAAGCAATCCTAATTCCTAACAAGCAAAATAAAAATGTACGTGTAAAAACACAACATTATAAACTACACAGTAATAAGTAAGCTCTTGATCTATAAGTCTATTGGAATTGATACAATCAGCAATTCAATTAAAACCTAATGATGTCTGACTTGGACTGCGTTAACAACGTACACTCTTCATGAGAAATTCACAAGTACCATTCATCGATATTATATATATCAAGAGATTCACTGACCTTGCTAGTTTGCTACACTTATTAACCTTTACTTTTAATAATTTAAAACTTCGGAAAAGGAACTTATTTATTTTATACGTATTTAACGTATAAAATAAATTCAGGTGTAATTCTAATGTAATTAATGAATCTATCACTCTTTCCTACTACATAGTTTAAAGCATATCATACGAGCCTAAGAATTTAAAAACAAAACAATTTTTTAAGACTGAAAATATTAATGCGTTCATCGCATGTATATTGTATTCAATCGAATGTGTTGCTATCGATTGGATACTATTGATGTTAATTATACAAAGCCCATTGGGGTTTCATTATGGAATTTATTAACAAAAAATATATATTATTTACTAATTTTATCGGACTTACAAGAACGTTGATCATGAATAACAATATACATAATGCTCTGAATCATGAAACTACGTGAACTCTATCAAACATTATTATACTACCAACAATTTACAATGTTTAAGTTAGATATATAACCAAATACATTATGCATTTACTTGAATATTCAATTCATAATGTGTACACAAGTTCTTGTAAAAAATTCACCTCTTGTTATCCGAAACTTTAGCAAAATTTAACTATTAATGAGTTAGTTTGTACAACAACTTGAATCCAATTTGCATTGCAAATCAAGTTTTACTACAATATCGATGAAACACCAACAATTGGTGCAAGTAAATCGATAGTGTTTGAAATGAAGGAAAGGTCGACACTAAACATTGTTAGCCTTACAAATAAATAATATACACTTACACGTGTTTACTAATTATTATTGAAGGAGATATAAGCTAAATGGAATAAATGCACTTTTCCACTAGAATCTTTTATTATTTGCTCTTATTGATTAATAATTTGTGTAGAAAAAGAGATAAGTAGGTAATGAAAACCAACTCTGTTTGGGAGCATTAGTCATTTGATGACTCTACAGCTTAAGGTGTCAATTTGAAACTCTGGTTGTTATTTGATACCAATATATCAATACATACCTTACATACCCTTTTGAGATCCAATTAAATACTCTTTACCAATTCATTATAGCATACGTGTACAGATTTGTTATTGTTTTTATTAAAGATGAAACTTTGACATACATTAGCGATACTTTTTATGAAAACACGAAACATTTTATATTCCATAGGTAGAATTAATTACTTTTTAATATTGTGTATTCATACTCGTGAATCGATAGGCTTATCGATTACCTCATTATATGGTACACTAGATGTTCATAAAACCCATGCATTAGGAGTTAATCGTATAATTTAAATATTAGTACATAATATTATTTTTACTTAGAGATTTCTGCTCTAGGTCAACAATTTGTTTTATTCTAACATTATTTTGGAATGTTTAATCAATTTATATCGAAGCACAAACAATGTTGATATGTATGAACATACGCTTTTAAATTCTCACATCCATTCAAATATAATTACAGGCTTTGTAGTTAAGATTGCATACCACTTTCAATCGTTGATCGTTCAGCAAATATAAGGCGTATAATCATTGAGAATCATCTTTACTTTATAGCCTTACAAAGAGATATTGGTCATGATTGCTAACCAGGTACCATAACAAGCGATCTTCCTATCTAGTCTAGAGAACTACAAATGTACCTTCGTGCTATAAACCAATTTCATTACAATTATCTAGTAACTACTATAAACGTTAACAAGTCCTTGTTATTTATTCTCGTTTGTGTAACGGTTAAAGTAAAGGCAAATTTATTAAACGGCGTAAAATTTTCAGTTGTTTTCATCTCGACAAAAAACCTTTTTAATATTATTATTCTATTTCGATATTATTATTCTATGGTCAACTTAAAGGTAGAATAAACTGAATAGATGACATTATTTTATCACATATTGATATAGCAAACAAAGTTGACGAATAATATCTACCTAATGAAGATTTTAGAATGAACAGTTACAAATTTTTACAGCTTTATATTGTTATTTTTCAATAATCATAAGAGAACTTTATTCTATTCTGTTCAACGTACATAACGTTTACCACACATTCGTTTACAAATATTTTACTAAACTCAATGGATCGCACCGTTTCAGTGAAAACAATAATCGTAAACTGTTCACGTTTTCGTTTTTCATTAACTCCGAAAAGACAAAAGTTTATACTATGAACAATTGAGCAATATAACTTTTTCATTTTCTTTATTCCTCACAATTACCTCGAGTAACTCGGCTAAATAAAACTGAAATGTCGCAATTACCATACATCCTGCCGACTCAGTCCGGCGATAAAGTAACAATTTTATATCGGGATCATAAAATGACATTATAGTGCTTTGTTTTTGCCACTTTAAAGCGCTTCTTAAATCTTAATTTCATTCAAATTTAAGACCGGCATAAATTGTCGCGAATCTTATCACCGCTTTATTTTCTTCTTTGATAGTACATTTTAATAGCGGCCCTTATTTTGATCGCTCTCTTTTAATTAACGAGTTCATTACTTATGCCGTCGCTGTTGGAAAAATAAATCTCGTTATTCCTAATCAACCAGATTTCACTGTCCGTATTATAGACTTCGCGATAAAAATTAAATTTGTAGATACTTCAGGTTGTGTGTGAAACGACACGTATATTCATTCTTTAGATTAAACAGTAAAGACAGCATTTAGAATACTTGTCTCGAAGATTTAAAAGATATTAGATAGATAGATTATAAAGATGCTAACAAAGTAATATTAAAACGGAGATTGAATTTTTCTTAAACATTTCAAAGGTATTCAATTTATTCTTCGTAAAGCTCATTTATATGAATGAAGTCCCTTTAAATCTAGAAACTATTCATCATAAGACAGTACCATAACCGTGTGACACGGTATGTCGTAAAATATCTCACAGTATGGAAACAATGACCAGTATCGATATCCAACGGGCAACAAAGTAAAATAAACGGTGCTCATCTATCAAGCGTGTTAAATATATCTCTACTATTCTATAACACATTTTCATATGTGTATTTGACGTAGCAAAAGTTAGAACTTACTGCCAGTTGCAGTTTCTGTTTGATGCTAAATTTGACCTCAATTTTAAAGCATTTTAATGTTTATTTTTGACCGATGAAAATGTGGCATTTAGTGTGTTTATTTCTGTACTGTGTGGTACATTAGATCGGGATGGTTCTTGGTTTAAAATCATAAAGTTTTAAACCTAATAAATCGGTCGTAAACATGATTGTACAGCGCCTGAGGTCCCAGGTCTTGACGGGAACGGACATTACGTTTTTCTGTCAATAAATAATAAATAACAGGATTTATGTAGTAGGTCTAAATTATGTTAGGAGAATGAGGTTAATAGGTATAACAGAAGAGAGAAGCTAAACATATTAACAACGACATGCGGGTGCTAAGTTTATTTGTGGCTTAACTTTCGTTCAAAATATTTGATAATTTAACGTTACAAATCTTATTTTTCTAAACAAGAAAAGAGTTTTAACGTTCATATAAGTTGTTGGTTCTAGACAAAGGCCCCACTTAAGCACCACTTGTAAATGCTTTGCATATTTGAGTGTAAATTAACAATTACCGCTTCTGTGATGTTAGACAGAAAGAACGCTTAAATTTCAAGAAAGGAAAAAAAGGAAATGGAAGTTTTATTCATTTCTTTCTGTAAAGATTTAATATTTGTGTAGGTATCTGATGTACTAACATAATTTTGACGATTAAGGTTAATAAAATTTGATGTATTCATTAAGAAAGTACATATATTTATCAAAATATTTTATAGCATAAACACACGATGTACCTATATCTACTAATTACATTCTTTCATAATATAAAAACATTCGAATATTAGCAAACAATACGTACATTAAATTTGTGATACAAACCAATGGATATTAGTGATAATAATATATTATACTCTACATCATATATGTTGTGAACATTTAATGATAGGTCAATAGATAGACAGACAGGTAGACAGCGGAATATTAGTGATATTGAATACCTATCAGATGATCCCTGTTAACATTTGAGCTGTTTTATTAATTGTATTATATAAAGAGTGTAGGCAGATCAACTCTATCTACCATATATTATCATTAAATACCTAAAGAAAAAAAATACGTATGTTTGTTATGGATAACTTAGTGAATATTAAAGACAAACTTTACTTTGCCTATACTTTAAAAAAAATATTTAAATTATATTTAAAACTTCGTCGTATTATATTTCCAAATATCATAGGAATATATAAGCCTATTTTTGCTATTAAGTGTATTCTCAGAAATGATACAAAACGTTTATTATAATGGGAATTTACATTGAGTGTGAGTTTCTTAGTAATATACTAGAATACTGTAAATTCAATTGTTTATTATTGAACAGTTAAAAAATTATTTGCTCTCCTTAAATTTTAAAAAGCCAATATTCCCATAGCAAAATGTTTATAAGTTTGGACCATGCGTATTTCATTACGGAATTCTAAGAGGTAACGTTTTTATGGTCTTTACCAAATTGTTTATGACCAACACCCGAGAGATTAATAATAATAGTAAGATAAATAGTGTGGAGCAAATGAAAAAATAGTAGGTAACAATAAAAGTCATTGTATTAATGTCCACCGTAAAAGCCGTGTTGCGCCCACTATAAAAATAAAGACATATTTTATACGACCCTAAGCTAGACTGGGCTCGCTGATAAATATACCTGCGCAGTAAAATATATAACCTAAGCTTTTATGTTATTGACGTAGTTTATTCATGTTGGGTTACTCAGAAGTAGCCACATTTTCATCTAGTTAGGAACGGTAAGAATTATGAAGATTGCTCCCAAGTCTCAAGGTACACAGAAATATATTTTTATAACTGTGACTAAATTTGAGGTTGATAGTATATTTATTTTGTGAAATTTGTAGTCTGTTAATACAGTATTTATAGTATTTTTATTTTCAAGACGCGTACTGATAAAAATATACTTTAAGGAGGATTTCAGCCCACGTATTCACCTCAAAAGCAACAGAATTTATGAAACTACCGATTATTACAGTATACATGAAAATAAAATGCTTTGCTGAGTAAAAATAGATTTTAGAATAAATTATGTTTGAAGACTATTTTATTCATTCTGGTTGTAGCTTCAGCTTGCTGCTTAACGTACGTAGATATAAGAAATAGTAGCTTACTGAAAGCTAAGATAAGCCTTAAGCACGTTATCGTATGAAATTTAACTTAAATAATTTGAGTAGTTTTTACGTCAAATCAACTTTTAATCGTTATAGCTTTAAGTGCTAACATATTTTAATTTTACACAATTATTAAGGGTTTTAACCAGAACTTCAAGAATTGAAAGAGATTTTTTTACAAATAAATTTGTATGGACATTGAGTTTATTATTTACGGCTCTTTCTTTGATAACCAGTATGAAAGTAATTAATTTAAGTGTTTGAAATATATTTTATTACGCGATTTGAATTATTTTTTATTACCTCATTCTTCTAAAGCTCAAACACATAAGTACCTAGTTATTGTGCGTCTATTGTTATCTTTAACCTTATATAAAACTAATGAACGAAGGCGTCTTACTTTGAATTGTAATGTAGATTACACATTAGCAATGACTGGTCACACCTCAGATCCCAAGGGTCGAGGGGAGCCAGAATTGACGACGGCATATCTCATCTGTCGCCCCTATCTATACAAATACTATTTACGACCTGACAATTTTATTTCTACCCTCCGTTGGTATAAGGGAGTAGTAAAACTGTTGTTTTTTCAATGGAGGTTTTGGTAGTTTTATGCCTGTTTCATTATTTTAGCCTCTTCTAAGGTAATTACTATTATGACAAACAAATAAAAATATATTTTAATGAAATTTGATTCCTTATTAAAAATGTTAACTTACTTGTCTAAAATAACACAAACGATCACTATTTCCTCTGTATGGTTTTCTCCATGTTTTTCTGAATATCTTCTATAATCCGTTTCGTGTGAAAAGACCTGTTCTTTCAAGTTTGTACAATAAATTGTAGGAATTAAAAATGTTAACTACACTAATTGTAGTTAATAGTGCAATTAGTGTAGACCGTTATGGATGTGACTTAGAGATAATTGTGAAGTCTGGTTTAAAATAAGACAACATAGAGCCTGAAACACATCCTATTTTTGCTGTTTATTTTATCGAAGATAAAATATATCTTCGCGTCGATCGTCCTAATTGTTATTGCTAAGGACAAAAACAAAAAAACACAAGAGTACTCATAACTTTTATATGGTTTCCCAGCTTGAACACCAGCAAAAATGAGTCATTGCCAAGGGATGAATCATTGTTAATTCACCTATGATATAATCCTACAATACTTGATATAAGATTAAAATAATTCCCCGTTGCAAACATTTAAGAAAATAAATTTCGTCCTTGAACTAAAAAGTGGGGAAGCTAGTTTGAATAAAATATGAATATCAACAATTTGCATCTCGTAAGCCTTATCAAGAGTTGGGTTTGTTCCCCGGGGATGAAATTTCCACTGGAGAAAGAATTTTGATTGCCTACGTACATTTTCGGTAAAAGTTATGTCGATCTGTGGACATTCAAATACGACTACCGCTTAGTTAGAAATTCACTTCGATTCAATATTAACTGGAAACGAATCCAGGCTACTTTAATAAACCGTACCAAAAATTCTCCAAAAGCAAAATTGAGCGGTTTCAATTATACCACGTACTGATATCTCTGTATTCATTTTCTACTGATTAATGTGAACGCAACTCTTCGTATCAGATAAATAAACAAGGATTATAATATGATCATATGAAAGCTTCGGTTAGCTCGAGCTACAATCTAGTAGATATACAATATAGCATACGCCGCTCACGTTTCTCTTTACGTTTTTAACCACTAAAATATTGTTCCTGGCGAACGAGATTTTGCACAGTCAGCTAAAGCGTCACAGACTATGCGTGGCTACGAATCTAGATATGGTAAAACTCCATAAAAATACCTTTCATATTACAAAATTTCATTTTTCACAAAAAATATATTAAATTTTGCGGTAATAGACAAATGGTTATAACGGTAGCAATGGTCACAAACTGAAACTATGCTACTGTTTCAAAATTCGTCGTCAAACCAAAGCTAAATTTATATAGAGTCAATGTTTGTTGAAATATATTCTATTTCGTCTCAACCAGGTAAAATTATAAAAGTAATTGATGGATAACTCTTAGGTTTGTTTCTCCTTCAGAAAAACAGCTTATTATATCTTATAGAAAAGATGTATTTGACACTCAGATGAAATTTGTCTTAATGCTAGATTAGATATTATTCTTAAGCCTCTTTACCCCAAGTAACACGTGAATAAACCACGGTATCCAGCTAGTACGCAATAGTTGATCATCCATTCAACAAAAAACATTTCTTGCGAAAAAATTATACTTCTCTGTATTAAAAGAATCAATTCCACAACCATTTCCAGTTAAACTAGATCATGTTTAGTACTTTCCCACAGCGAATGGGTATTATCCGACGCCCCAGTACTGGTCTAGCCAATATCAAGTTAGTTCTGAACCAGCATTTGTTAGCAATCCTCGATATTGTGATAGCTACACGTATATTTTTAATGACTACATATAATATATAAGATTATATAATCTATATAAATTGCATTTCAAATCTCTAATAGAGTTTCGACCAGCTTTATTCGCTATCTCAGTAAGCGCATAAGATGTGTGGGTATTATTCCAAGTATTCTGTTACATAAAATTTTAATCATATCAATTCAGAAGAATCATAATATATTCTTCAGAATTCATATGTCAGAGAGATGACTCTCACGTCCAAGTTTGAACATTTCTGTGCCTCCAGTGAATAAGGGAATAACTCAAAAACAGCACTTTTCAGGAGAGACAAAAAACTGTATATCAATACTAAATCTTTAGTAATTCAAAATTTTAAGCTTGCATGTGTAAGATATGATGTTAGACTATATTTTTACATATGAACACATATTGTAACAACCCCATAAATATACTTTTTTCGTGTTTTTTTGTAGTTGTGGCCTTATGAACGAGTACTTCATGGAATAACTCAATGTATTCACATAATTTTTTTTTTACTCTTTGCAATATAACGACTTATGCCCTTATGCACTATGTTCATAATCGCACAACACGACTTATATTATTGCCAGTTTTGGTTTTATAGAAATGATGTGACTTATTATGCTTGAAATTTGTGTACTTTATGACTCAATTGAGGCATTTTAGTGGAAAAACTATGCACGTAGCTTGAAAAACGAATGAAATCAACGGGTTTTTTTTTCGTTATTAGATAATAAAAACAAAGCAACATTTAGGTATTTATGCATTTAACCCTAGAAGTCCAATCTACGTAAATTTGACGTATGAACTCTTCTATATTTACCATCGAATCGCTGCAAAATCCAGAACCAACTTATTAGCCGTCGAGACCTAGCAGTACATAGTTGGCTCATCCAGGTAAATTTCGCCATTTGGTTGTAAAGAGGATGTTGTGCGTCATTTTGACGTATAATTGGGCTTTTCGTAACTTTTAAGATTGTTTCAAATTTTTATTTTGTGATTTATTTGAATAATTTTTTTCCAAGTCACGTTTCACATGATACCTATAGTATTATACTATAGATTGTGTATAAAATGGGATCCAGACAACTTTTATACTAGGACGAAAAACCTTCAATTTTAGTAAATGACGATTATAGTCCTCCGCTGGATTTGGACTTCAAGCAAGGGGATTGGGTGGCTGAAGATGTTGTCCGGAGTAAAACCGAATATGTTATGGGGTTTTGTTACCCATGTATAATGAAAGTCGTAGATTGTAAAATAAACGTTTAATCGATCTTTCAATAATACAGTACTATGTTGTTAATGATATACAATGTTTCACCAGTCACCACAATGAGCCTAGTCTGTACAGGTTAGCAGGAGACAATCATTGAGTATTGGTATTAAATACGTATCAACTGCGTATTGCGTTTTGCGTATTAACTATTGTCCTAGTGAAAATTAATCGTCGAATCAATTTAAAATTCGATCAAGTGCGTTCCGTTTCGTAAAATATAGATAATAAAAGTGGCAACGCCACAATGTCATGGTGGTATACATTGAGGATACAAGCACTATAAAGAGATAAGAGAAGACCGAAAACCATATTCCTGTATGTTCAGTTAATACAGGAAAAGTTATAGGTGGTCAGTGGCGATTTTTTACGGCATGATATAGAATTTTAACAATGTCTATATCATATAATATCAATATAATGTAGATAAATAAAGAAAATACAATGAGCCGCAAAGATTTTATGCAAAATTAAGCACAGATTTGAAGGTGCCTTGGATGCAAATACGACTTGTGGCACGCACTTTGAAGAGACTCTACGTGACAATAGCCCAATTTTTTCAAAATATGTGGTACCAGAGTATCCATAAAATGTTTACGAAAATGCAGGACCAAAGAAGTATCGATATTGCGGATTTTTTTCCTATAAAAAAGGCAAATTACCAAAGCACAGTGGCTAAAACGCTATATGCGGAGAAAACAATATTCATAATTATTGTCAAGCCTGGTTATAAATACTTTTTTTTATGCGACTATTATAGACTATAATATTATTGTCTTGATTATTGTAGTTAGATAATTTAAAAAAAAAATTAAAAACGAGTTTTTTTTTTAAAACTTACCCAATTATTTAAGAAGAAAATATAAGTTTAACATTTTTGTTGGCTTTTTTTAGATGATTCAATTATCGTTCTGTATTTATATAAACAAAGAGTATAATATCATTAAATTCACTTAATGTGTTAACTGTATTTTTAATATCTATTGCAAAAAATAGTTAATTTCCATAGAAATATATTAGTATCCCAAGTTAACTGATAAATACCTTTTTTAAAAAATATAAAGATTTGTTGTTGGAGATTTATTGAAAAAAAACGATTTAAAAATAATAAGGAACAGGTATGGTGTGTTGTTTCCGTGCAGTATTCAATTAATAGACCAATAGCAACACGGCATTAATGTCAAACTGTCTCATGTCGTCACTTGAACCAATGACACTAAAAGAGTTGTTCCTTTATGTTCATGTTAGAAAAATGACACAAATGCGTTTATACTAAAATAGTGTTAGGACTGATGGAACAAAATGAATTAAGTCTTTATTCAAAAAGTATAACTACACATACGTCTTTGTGTTCGTGGGTACTTTTGACTCGAGACGAATAGTTCCTTTGCGATTGCCTAAAATGATGGATAAGGTAACTTATACCGTTAATCACACCCTACTTATACCGTTTGGGTCATTCGAAAAAATGGGTTAGGACGCAGCTAGAGATATGACCTTTTGATATGTTGTGTATTTTGACGAGCTGAATCCAATGGTGCAATAAAAACCAAAGGGAATAACTCGTCTTACTCCCTTATTCACTGGAGGCACAGATTTATTTGATTAGTATTAGAAAGGATTTAAGAAAATATTTATTTCATAAACAATTAAAAATAGATAAGTACTTATAGGGTAATATAACAAATTAATATTGTATGTTTTTGAACTCTGCCAATTTTCAACAGATAGGTTATACCGATTGTTTTTAAGGAAAGCAAAACTTTTAACATCCAAACTAAACTTAAATGTATTTGATAAAATAATTTTATTTTAAATTTATTCGTATGCACCTGCGCGCGAGACTTCAAAGCAATTCCTAACACAACATTAGCAGTCTTTGACATCGAATCCACCCTGCTTGAAGCATACTAGACACTTTCTAATATCTACGTTATGAAGTTCATACTTAAACCTACAAATATACCACACATTTATTTTCCCCAAGTTGAAATGAGATCTGACATCCAACAACCCATATAGCTATCACGGTTGATTAAGGTGTAATCTTTCAAAGGAAGCTTAAGCTTAGAAAAACAAATAATAATTAATGGAAAAATGTTTCCGAAAATAACGAAATAAAAATCGTACGTTGTAATCCCATTGAATTGATATTATTAGACTTTAAATTATTCTCTACATAAAAGACGGGTACTGGGAAACTTCAGCCTTTATCTACTTCGTCGAATTTCTGTTGAAATTAAATGCTACAACGCTTCGAAATTTGCATGAAGATATGCGTGATCCTCGTACGAATATATTATCTCGATGGAAGAAATCCTTATCCACCTAAAAAAGTACAAAATAGAAAAGGAAAGAAAATATTTTTTTTGTATCGTTATATTTCAAATGTCACACAGCCATAGATTGACCTTAAAGCAGGGACAATAGAAGGACACTTCGGTAATATTTCGCGGTTAGTAAGAAAATATTAGGGTCGCTCATCATCTTTATTTAGGTGAGATTTACGCTTTCATCACACTGTCTCGTTGCTAATAGCCGTCTGAGGAAGGGTTCGTCTGCTCTTTCTTCTAGTTTTTAAATATAATAATACATTACTAGTAAGAGTGGAACAATAATTTAATATGCATCAAAGTTGAACAAACACTGACTGTGAGATATGATCGGAATTTCTTTCATTCAGTAAATAAATCAAGTAAGACATTTGTAGATGAAGATGAAGATGTTATAATTATCAAGAATATTTGTTGGTTTCAGACGATAGTATTCTAATGATTTGTTCAATATATTATCTCATAATTATTAAATATGTTATTTACTAAAACATGAACAATTCGAAACCTATCTATATTTATAAATTACATGCGAGTAGACCTCAAGGCCTTCGTGTATTTTCACCTTTTTATATAATTGAAATAATAACGAGTTGTTTATTATTCCCAGAATACATTTTATCTTATCATCCTTTCTCCGTACGTCCATTCGAAATTCAGAGTAGAAAAATCACTGTCGGATATAAGATTAAAACGTCATACTACTAAAAGAATATTATTGCGGTTTCCGATTCGCTTCGAACGTTCAAATTTAACAGTCGAAATAAATTGTTCGTTTCGATGCACTTTTTATTCGATCAGCTACAAAGGATTGTTTTCTTTTTGAGCTTTAAGCTTCTGATTTTTATGTTTTAAAGAGTTGTTACGTTTATTGCAGTAAGAAATTATTCCGAGAAATTCAACCCTGAAAAGTTTCAAGAACTATCAAACAAGAAAGTGTTGCTTCTTACAAGAAGATAATTCCGCGTATTATCAAACAGCAAATCGATGCTTACCCAATTTCTGATTAATAACCAAGAAAATTTAATTAAAAGAATATAAAAATGAAAAAATTAAATATGAAGACTTTATTTCCCTAGGTGAATATAAAACACTTTACGACAAGCTACAAACACGGGACTTTTGCACAATTTATGTGTTGAAATTTTATCGAGGAGCGGTCAATTGAATTTATTGTCAAACTTTTAGTTTAACAGCCAGCAAGCATACCTTTACGAGGTTTTTAAACGCGTTTATGGAGTGAGTGTATAATAATAGCTGACTTTTGAAAAGATAGTTCAATTCATATTTCGCTTGATTAATTAATATTTAATAACACAATGTTTTCAATAAAGAGTACCTAATAAAGTAAGTTTCTCTTCTGCATAAATATTAAATTGTGTGTACAGTTTGCCCTTAAACCACTCCCAATATTATTATTCGACCGGTTAAAAATGATTTATTGACCACGAAGATGACTCGGCCGCGCAGGACTCATTAATTAACATTTGATATACAACACTTCTTCAAAACAATAGCCGCATTAGTACTAACGTGTTTTATTATTTAGATTTCTATGATACTAACGCAATACTGCAATACCAGTTTTCTTAATTAATTAGGTCACAAGTCAATAGTGTTTGCTTGCTATTTACCTTTGCCAGCAGTTTCGTGATCAGCATCAATTGATTCATCAGGCGCTCACACACTAGTCTAAACACATTAACGTTTGTTAGTAAATCCGACAGTTCTCTAAAGCTTAGATTTATTGAATTAAGCGGTCGCTGTTAGGCTGTGCACTACGTGTGTAGAATGTTTTATTACTCGAGTTAGGGACAGTGATTGTGGCTTTAAGACGACATTGTATATCGTGGGGGGGTCAAGGATACATAGTTTTATCGAATTATAAAATAGTAGAGTACGATTCGATTCTTAACACGTTTTTATATAGGTTGACAATTTTATACACGACATACAAATACATAAAGTTAGGCTTAACCGTAAAATAACTTGATTTTAAGATTTTCGATAAAAATTGGATTGAATAAATAATTACTCGCAATTCGCAAAGTTTAAACTATTACCCCATTATGCCTTAATTTTATTTAACGTTATTATTTATTGGTAATTAAAATAAAATTATGATAAAAACTGTTTGCTAGAAGATATCAAGGGATTAATTAAAACCCATTTCAACGAAGCTACGATGTATAAAATTATTAAAATAAACTTTTATTTTCTGACCGACTATTAAAATATGCTATGTATTAAAAAATATAAGGCGTTAAAATATATTCAAGACCTTTATAACTCTGAAGCATTTAAATTTTAAACGGATAAACCTATAGGTATAAAATATTCGTCTCTTTCAGTACAGTTGAAATTTTAATTTCCTTTAAAATAAATCGTATATTATGTTTTATGTAAAAAGCCTTTATTTTATTTTGTATCTATAGTTCGATCAAATACTCGACAGAGATTGTATTTGTCCCGCTAAGAATTAGGCGTTTTCTTTTTTTTTTCTTTTTAAAGATTAAATAATATTTAAATAATATATTATCTAATAATCGTTAATTGGCATCTGAATTACGCTCTAAACCTACTACCAAATTAGCACAGTAATCCTTCTAATTCATCTAAATCCTACAGCTTATTAGGATAGATGTGAAGATGTTCGTTGCTTTTCCTGTAAAAACCACTCAACCAGATTTGCTGAAATTAGTAGAATAACATATAATAGATACCGCTTATCGAGATATTATTACATAGATGTATGCAGTTGAAGCCACAGGCAGAAAATAAATTTTACTGTGACTAATTCGTGTTTTAACAAATCCCACTTCTTATAAAACTGTAACCATCAGTATCTATTACTTATGTATATCTATACTAAAAAAAGCATACCATAGCATAGTTACTCTATTACAAAGCTGAAGAGTTTGTTTGTTTGAACGCGCTAATCACAGCAACAGCTACTCCGACTTAAAAAAATATTTCTTTTTTAGCCCATTTATCGAGAAAGGCGAAGAGCGAAGCAATGCGGGTAAAACCGCGGGGCACAGCTAGTATTGAATAATTGTAAGTTTACTATTTTCAAAAGCTCTCACTTCAAAGCAGCGATTATGATTATCATAATAATATTATGCGCTCAGAAAAGTTTTGATAAATTGTAGCGTAGTTTGCACACGGAATTAAATTTCATCATATTATATAGTTTTGGTAATAAGCGCTGGTAAATCTAAAATTTTCGCATAGTGGGTGACGAGCACAAATTCAATTTATGAGCAATTTGACTAAAAATAACTTTACAAAATTTTTGCATTTCAGTTTTTGTAAATGAATATTTAAAAATTGTAAATGTTGTTTTGAGATTTTCTCCCCTTTTTGAATAAGATTTTCGATGCATGTGTTTTCATAATATTTTTATTAAGATCATCACTCATAATTATAATGTCTAAAAGTGATCAATAAATTTAAATATTTTTAACGGTGATAATAAAATAATATACGGAGAGTCTTATGGACTTACCAAAAATGGAGCCTTCATTGCATATCGCATTCATCGTGGGATTAAATCTAATGTCGAAAATGACGATTCCAGTAAACTTGCTTTACATAACTCAAACACATACTCTAGCTACTCGTAGCTAGCGGATAGAGTGCTTGCTCTAGAACATTCTAGAACAAGCACTATATCCGCTTACCATCAATATAAACAATAATACATACGATTACCAATGCCGACAAATCAGCAACGCCTAAAGCCGGATCACACGGCTCAAAGGTACTTACGAGAATGGTTCTACAAAATTATAGGTCATAGCGGTCTAATTCCCGTGCACATGTCGTACATCGGCACACGAAGCGCAGGCTAATCAATCAAGTGGCTGTCCAAACTCAGAATACAATTATGAACTTAGTCCTTGTCGCTGGTGTAGGTACCGTGTTCGGTACTTCGGTGATTAATTAGTGTACACTGCATTAAGTGAGGTCACGCTTTTGTTTTTGAGTTTTGTAGTGGCATTTGGAAGGTGTGGAAGTTTGAGTACTGATTTTGAGCGGATTCCCACGATTGTAAAGTTACTTGAGACGGCGTCAAGTTCGAGAAATTAGTCGAAATTGAGGTGCACTTATAATAAAACAGTTCGACGTTTCAAAACAACACTTGAATTAATTTTTCTAAAATAATACACTTCAAAATCAACAAGAGCCATACAACAAGTACCATATAAATGTCAATATTTGTAGTGCCTATCTTTGTCTACAAATATTTTTGATGAAAGCTTTACGATGGAAATAACAATTTCCAAAGCATGTGTATATTATATTTCCTACCTTTTAATCTATAACCTTGCAAATTATTTTATTGTTTACGAAAAAGGGACATTCAGTCAAATCACAAAATCGCGTGCACTCTGTCAACAACTTGCCAAACGAGTTCACTATCTTACCTTTACAACCAAAACAAAGGTATTTATTAGTTGAATTATTTACGATTCCCGTCGACAAACTCACGCACAGGAAAATTGTAAGCCATACGATTTCATTACAATAAATCTTCGCCTGAGATATAAAGTTTGCGATCGAAACTAAACCGAGGAGATAATGTTCTATGGTCTGACCATTCTTTATGCCCCATTTACATCCGTAAACGATATTGAACTGCAAAATTTACGATGTAAAGTCCAATTTAGATTAGCATTTGATATACTGAATACGAGTAAGAAGAAATGTGTATAAACTTTCTGTATAAATGTTATTAAGTATGATTGACTTTCAAAGCTGATCTGAAAACGATGTATCGTTTAATTATGTTCATAAAATAATTACACCAAAGCACTTCTTCTCTACTCTTCAAATAATTAAATGCATATTATGTTCGTGATAGTTAACAAAGAAATTATGTTAAGTAATTATAAAATGCAAGTAAGCTGACCTCTTAAAGGCATAAAAAGAACACGCTTTTCTACGTTATTTTTTTATTATTTTATAAAACTATGAAATGATATTACTTGTTACACAACATATTTATAGAACCGTAAAATGTTTACGACTAACAAAACCCGATCATAAAATTTACAAAAGCCACTGTAAATCATAAAAGACGGTTTCCAAAATCAATAGGAATTTTCTGCACATAAACATTTCTGAATAATTAAACAATATTCTGTGAAATAGATGTTCTGAATAATGTAGTTTAAAACGTTATTCATTCAAGCTTTTAAATTTATATCGATCTAGTGAATTTATGCAAACGATTTTTAAATACGATTATTTATTGTAAATAGATTAAAATTTATCGGAGCGTAACTTGATATAGGGAAAATTAACTATGGAAAATTTTACACAATTAAATTCATACTTGTCTTATTTTATGGTAAATAAAGATCCAATTTGTAAAAGTAGTCTATGATTTTATCTCTGAAATAGCCTTATACATAATCATTATATTAGGTCCTATCACGATTATATTAATATATTAATACATATAGATTATGTATGTTTATGAAGGTGCCATTTTTTTATTTATTTTTGGCGTAACTCTCGATAAACTAAATTATCCCACAACTTTATAGAATAAGCTAGTTTAACACATAATTAAGTAATACATTCCATGAAGTATGCAATGTACGCACGTAACAAGCGCATGTCGCTATTAATTTGTGCCAGAATGCTTCGTGTACAAAGTATTATCAGAATTATACCATGTAATATTGGCGGAACGTGTTTTTAGTTATTTCTAAGGCATTAGAGTGTTCAGGAGAATAAAGGAACGAGGGCATTGTTGGTGTCACGCGTGCCCAGATGCATCTGCCTGTATGTACCTACTCTTGAATGAGTATTGTTCTGGCAATTACCATCATGAAAAAATATTGCGTGTCAATATGTGTGCGAACACACACATGTAGTATGTATATAATATCATATATGGGTGTAGTATTTTTGGATGGTTGTAAACTGACGCAAATTGACGATTCAATGTTAGGAAATACCCTTGATAAACGTATGGTAACAGTGTTTTCTATTTTCTCGAGTTAAACAAATATTATATTTATATATTTATATTAAAAAAATATTTTGGTCCAATTTTTTCATAATGAACGTCCTTTATATAACCCCGTGATTAATTAAGCAAAATGATTTATCTTAAACCAGCTTCAAAATATTATGTACCACCATATGAAAAAGATTTGAATAATTCGCCAACCGCGCAAAGTAACTTCGCAAGAAGTTTTTCAACTTTTCAATGACAATCCCGGAAAAATAGCTCACACGAAGCAGGGAGCGTCAAAGCCGATATAAATTACCCAAGGCGGAGGGATAGCACAAATGAATTCGCCGTTCAATCTCACGCTACATTCTCTTTTAATCTCTTTAAACGGCGACAAATTTACTGCTACAGATTTTCATTTAATACTCGAAATTCCTCTTTTTTTAATAAACAATCAAAGCGCTGACACATTTGTTTCTTAAGTCGTTCTTTATTCGTTACTAAAGCGAAAATGAAAACATCTGCTTTGCGTATATTGTACATTTCTGCGAATACGCCTTTCATTATGCGTTTGAAGTGAGAAATGATATATACTTTGTGCTTTGTACGTGCGTGATGGAGTGGGAATTTATTACTGGTGTTGATAAACTATGCTCCGATATCAAAGTGTTATGTAAATAGTTTCTCTTCCTTTGGAGGACAAGGAAATATTAAAGTTGACGTATCTTTCTTCGTGTACTTTTGTTATTTTAAATTTAATTAAATTTTTTACTCATTTATAAAAGTAATATAAATGGTAACCAAACCTTCTTTTGCTTCGTTCATCTCGATACGGGCTTGCAGGAAAAATGATAAAAAAAAACATTCAAATTGTTAGTATCAATTGTAAGGGTATTGTTTTTCTCATTTCGCAAGAAAATTAAAAACATGATTTAAAAAAAATAATAAAAAGAAAAACCATTTTTACAATGTGATCTTTGAAATAATACCTTCGAAGTTAATTTAGTTTGTGACGTTTAACTAAGATTTTGCTATGATACTTCTTATCAGTTTCTCAAATCCAGCGACTCTTACAAAGTCCCATTGAGTTTATCCAGTTATTACTTTAATACCGCTTCTGAAGCTACCATTAAACTAAACGCATGGACCTCATAACATAAGCCATAAAGGTGATCCTCCTTTCTATGATCTCCTAGTAACTGAGGCTTTGAAAGCATTACCTCGTGGAATTTGATTAGAACCTTTTGAGACTCCGTACTTGCGTGGTTTTATTATATTGCTATTATATTTCAAAAAATCTGTTACAATTCTCTCCTAATCCTACTTTAGGTACTAGATTTTTTATAGGATAATGTTGAGAAGATTATATAAATAGCTATTGAATGTACATGTACCAATTCAATTATGTTATTTTTAGTATCAATGTATATAATAGTGAGTAAAAAGTAGATACTTTCGCAAACGCGATTGCAAATTACACAATTGTGAGCATAATTTAATAGTCTATATTATATACTTGTTATATAATTTAATAGTCTATATACTGTTTACCAGAAAATGAAACTGTATAATTGTTTATATAATTTATATAAACAATTATACAGTTTCATTTACATTTATATAAACAATTATACAGTTTCATTTTCTGGTAAACATTCGTCTAACTGGACAGCTGACCTAATAACCCAAACGAAATTAATTTTCCACTATAAATTCGCACTAACACGAAATGTAAATCCTAGCATAATATTTCAGTAACATGCATAGAACATTTAACACAATGGATCAACGAGCGTTTGGGTAAAAAAGCTCTTAACCGAGAAACAAGCGAAGTTCCACAATCGACCCAAATGGTCACAAATAGTTGAAAGGCGTGCAAGGTCATTATACGCCGTGTAACCCGGCTAAAGTGTCAGGGTTGTAGACGACCAACATTTGTCTACATCCGTGGGGCACCACTGATTTTGGGAGGTATATATCACTGCCTTCTCTGAAATTGGGAAAATAAATTGTTTGACCCGGTGTTAGTCATTAAGTTTTTTTTGGTAAATAAATATACTTAATACAAAATTTAATATTTTCTACGACAGATGCGGTGGTGGTAATTTAAACTCAGAATATAACAGAATCTAGATACTTAATACCACATTCGTCGAATCATATTTTTTTATTCTACCGAGAACAGCTCTGTTTCCTTTCAGCATGAACATAATATATGGATATGATGATGATGGGAACAGAAATTAGTAATTACGCAAACTATTTATTGTAACATTGTAACAATAAGTTAGTAGTAAATAAGTATAGCTACTTATGTACTACTAACTTATTGTTGTTGAATCAATTAAAATGTTGCTCAAGATTCTTGCAAGTCTCTCACTCTCAATTCATTTCAGAACCGTAGAATAAGAAACTAACATTTAATTTTGTAAAACCTCTCAGCCACTTCTAACAAAGCTAAGTGGGTCACTGGATTAAGTTATGCATACAGATTGCGAGAGGGCGACGCGGACGTCAAGAAGAAAAAATAGGGTAAGATCCAGAGGCAATAGTTTACGACTTTCAAAAAATCTTTTCGGCAGCCGAATCGGTGCAATCTTGTGCTCCATTAAGTTCTTCACGCCCACCGCGTATGGAAATTGAACATAAAACGAAATATTGTAGTTCCTGAATAGTTCCTTTGCAAGATTTGTTGATATCGTTGGCGAACATTCTGGAACTGGTGCAAGTAAATGGACGGTGACCGTACTTATATTTGCATTAACCGTTCTTTGCGCTTGAAATATATTTATAGCCGACTATAGTCATTTTTATGGGGCAATTTATTATTTGAACATATTTCTCGAAACACAATTTACGTCTGACCAATGAATGATTCTTTGAATGTCTTATTAAGTTCTTAAACTATTAGAAGTAGAAAAATCTGATGCCCTAGAATGTAGTCTTAAAAAAGCAGTAATAAAATCAGGCACATATTTCCAAAGCGATAATAAAAACAATATCATAGATAATTTCACCATAAGGCAAAAGCAAAGAGGCTTACCCAAATAATTTGTGTGAATTCGTTTTCCGAACTTTGTCAAGAATATCACTTTATTTCCTCATTGCTTGAGTAAAAGAGATAACAAGAGGTTTTCCGATAAGAAAGCCTCGAAAAGCCTACAAAAGTGTATTAGCCGGGTTTCATCCCGCTCTTTATTTCATATGGTTTTTATTCGAACGTTCACCCCAATTTTTGTAGAACAACGAAGAGTTTAATCGACAGAAATATTCTCTGTCAGTATTTGCTCATACATACATTATAATAATATTAAATTCGTTTTACAATATGACGACTTTTATCTAAACATTTAAAATTTTAACCAGAAGACTAGAATCCACATTAACCAGCTTAGGCTTGTTTTTATTTAAATTAAAAATGCTAACATACCCAAGAGTTAAGGCACTATTTGACTTCAAAAGAATAAATAAACATTCAAGTCTGTATCGGGTAAAATGACAGCAATTCACGATAATTGGTGCTTTCATACCGAAAATCACACTCAACTAATATTATTGTCTTTTTGTGCTTCATTGCCCACATTTCAGTAGATTCTGTAAGGAGGTGATGCATCATGGAATGGCGATAAAAAATAACGTGGACTCAATGTAAATTAACTTTCGATCAACATTGATTTCAACTGAATATGAACCATAGAGTTTAAGGTCAAGTTTACTCCAAAAACATTTGATTTACATGTAGCAATTTCTCAAATGTTCATTTCTATTCAACGTTTGTTATTGTTTAGTCTGTGTTGTATGATGAACTAACTGATCCAGAACTTTATAGCATAGTAAGTGGAATACGCAGAAACTACATTAAGAATGTATAATATGATGTAATAAAAATAAAGATAATATGTATGAATGTATTATATTTAGTATCTGAATTACAAAGTTGACACTGATATATTTTAAATTAAAAAGCAACATTCAATCATCGTTTAGTGATTAGTCCTTGCATATAAATAAACAATTAATATATAAAACAATGGAAACATCACAAAGAAATAACGAAACGAAATAATAGAAAAGCAAAATAATAAGCATAGGTACCTACCTATATATTTTTATTAAACATCGACCCAGATTCATAATTAATTACTACTGGCTTCATTTATTTATCGTGAATGACTATACTCGTGTTAATCCCAGCATTTCAATTCTCATATATTTAGTTCAGTACAATTTATAATAAGCGCAATGTGATATGACGGGTTACATGTTTCATAGCATCATGAGTAGTATTATTGTTTGATTTCATGTAATTTTTGGTCACAAGTGTATTTTCTGTCGTAATTTCAATAATAACAAAAAATGAAATGGGCAGAATTTTTAACGCTATAGCACACGTTCTAATATGAATCTTAACAACTGAATTAATTAAGATTTAAGGTTCTTGTATAATACAAGTAAGAAATAGCCAGCTAGTTTAAAGACTGCACAACCGTGCTTTTATGAAAGCTTCAAAGAATTTTACATTTGATTTCACTCTCAATTTACCTCAGTCGACAGAAGTGAGAAAGTGAAATATAAACTGCATACACAAGTATCTTTGCGCATACTATTTATGTATCTTATAAGATTGGACAATTCATCTAAAAGCTACAAAATGAGGCAGAATTTTTATTCATTATCTGTTTATTTCTTTAAGGCTCACAATATTTACGACGCTTACGTCTGATTTCACAGCAACTGGATATTATAAGCATGTTCAGTTTATTGTTAGATGTATGAAAATATACGCCTGAAAGTGATAAAAAAGAATGTTTGTGTTAGTGACATAATCTGCAAATAGCAAACCAGCCTAAAATTCTTATATTACTGAATTTGCAAACGATTTAGCAAATAAATGAAACGAAACACAAACTCAACTGTCACCTGTACCGCCATTAGCAAAGATATACATTACCAACATCTCTTTGAGCAGGATTGCAGACAAACCAAAATAAGCTGAAACATGCTTCGCATGTGAGCAATTTCCAACGCTTATGTTCCCAGTCTGGAGATATTTCCTAGAGTGCTTGTCGTATTTCCAAGCATCTGCTTAAACAACTGCAAGTGATGCTGGTTTAAAACGAATTTGATGTTTTATATCAAGCACACCACACCAGGTATTAAGGAATTCATTTATTATACAAAAGCTTTCAGACACATTTTGTATTTCAAAAATGTTTTCAAATGTATCCTGAAGCAAAAATCAAAGATTTAATTTTAACACACTCTTATATATTTTAAAATTAAGTATATTGGCTCTATCTCATCCATACATTTCTTGAATTTTAATCCTTTTCGTCTACTATCTAACCAATATCAATTCTCATGTACAAATAGGTACACCTACATAAAAAATTTGGGAAATTAAAAATGAATAAGCTTTCCAGCATAGAGCCTTACTATACCTAAACGTCATTACTCATAACTCATAATACACATTTGTTTTGTGTAAAATGTTGGCGCTTTACAAATCAAAAAGTAATTGACCTATATATTCAACGATTTGAGGACTTGAGGTACGTTTTAAGTGCTTTACTGTTACATAAATGTTATATTTCAACATAAAATCAGTTAATTCTACTTGTATCAGGTTTCAGTCAGCGAATCTGAACAGTACAATAAAATGAGGTTTCTTAATTCTCCCTAGGCTCCATACTAGTTGAACGAGCTCAAAACTGGGGCAAATAATCTTGAGGCTAGCCTATCTGCGGAGATAGCAAAATGTCGCGATAACCTCAGCTTGCCTTATCATTTCATTTTACTAAACGGAATACGTAGGTACATATATTTAAATTGAAACGGTTATATATTTTTCTTATTGGTATGGGTAATTCCATATAAGTACCTAGATTGTATTGGTTTACTACGATTAGAGATGTGAATGTTTTGTTGGTTTTAGTAATTAATAAAATGCAAATAGGATTTGGAAAATGTTTTGCGTGGGGATATTTCAGGTGGGACTTATTGAATTCTGTTTATATATACTATTATTGACAAACGTAGAGTCTGAATATAAAAGTGGAGCAAGCAGTTACGTTTACTGAGTAGTTAGGTAGTTTTATTTATGAAGGTGCTATTTTTGTATAAATTTAAACTTTCTGTGACAGTCTGACTTCTGATGTTCGTGGGTGGTTAAACTCAGCGGCAGCGATCAGTTAACCACGTAGCCATGTTCCACTATCTATATGTTTTATATTTAGGTACATATTATATGTAGGTATTTTGTTTGAGTTATTTTAAAAAGAGCTTTTTGGAGCTTTCATTGATGGAGGATGAAATTACTAATAATAAATTAAATAAAAATTCACGTCTGTCATGCTAAAATTCGTAAGTATGTACGTATAATATCTGTCAACTGTGTAAGTATCGTACCTACCTAATTTTATTACGTTTCATTAGAATTTTCATTTATAATCATAGATACAATTAAGGGCCGATTTTTCAAACTCTGGTTAAAACTTATCCGTCCAATAAAGTATTACACGATAATATTAAAATGTCTCCTGTAAACTGTCAATTGCGGGCAATAAGAATTAATTTCGAAATGGTAGTTTTATACGTTATTCGACGAATAAGTTTTAACTGAGGATTGAAAAATTTGTCCTTAAAGAAATTAAAAAATAAACTGTAGATATCATTTTATTTCTGTTTCAATCACAAACTTGAAACAATGGAAGTAAAATAGAAAAACCTTTTGCGCCAGTCAATGCTCAATTCACAATCACGGTGAAAAAAATTGAAAAGGAAATTTCTCTTAAAATAATTAATAAAGCAAGAGGAAAGTTATTAAGAAAGTTGCGTTCGCTTAAATAAACCTCGACACTCGTAGTTTCAGTTACCGAAATAAGATAAAACAGGTTCAAGAAGTTTAATGAGTAACAGCTTTAGCAAAAGTAAACTTTGCATCGCTTCCCCGTTTGTGGGTAATTAACTCTGTACTGAGTCAACATACTATGTGTTTAACATGTAGAATATACATTGCTATTTTAATAGGGGTACGTAGAATTCTTTGATAAATTTCGTGCGATATTTCTGGCAAATACTTTGATTTCACGTAAGTAAACTCGAATCTGCTGAAAAGTGTATGCCATTTGTCTACTATTGAACCCTTGACTTGTAGTTTGTAGTATTTCAAATAAGAAATAATAAAGATAAGGTGACCTTCTGACGGGTCTATTTTAACGATGTATAACTTAGCTTTCTATAAAGTTTAAACAAATAATCCTGTAAGTGTTTTTTTTTTTTGTAAAATCCTATAGTATCAATACTGTAGATGTTTTCAATAATAATGTTGTTTACTCCAAATACTTAACACAATATTGGTACTGAAAATACATAGTGATTTAAAAATTAAAATCACATACGAAAAGGCGCCATAAGTACGTGATTTTGCCAATAGCATGGTGTAATACGTTGGATTACATCGCAACGTAGTCGGATTATGGACTCAGCCTTGTAAATAGGCCTTACGCTATTTCGAGAGGCAAAT
Source organism: Colias eurytheme (assembly GCF_061535395.1). Classification (NCBI taxonomy): domain Eukaryota; kingdom Metazoa; phylum Arthropoda; class Insecta; order Lepidoptera; family Pieridae; genus Colias; species Colias eurytheme. Next base: position 5,673,699 of record NC_142989.1, on the reverse strand, counting down.
TCGCTTTGAATTGTAAAACGTGGTCGAGAAGAACGCAGGTACACTGCAGATGCAGACGAACATATAAACAAAGTAAATATTCACGGTATAAGATTAATTAGATAATATTGTAGAGATTTACGCGTGAATGGTGATAGAGATATAAATTAATAAATGGTGATAGAGATCATTAACAAGTGAACGAAATTTTTTCCCAAAAATCGATTCAACATGCTTTTTTTTTTTTTTTTGTGTGGTGTCTCTCAATGTTAGCCAGAAGGGCTTCTACATTTTAACGCGGACGCGGGGGTGAACTGAAGGTTCACCCTGGTAGCGACATGCACAAGGGCGTCCCCCCTTGACGGGGACCACGAACCTCGGCTTGAGCTGTCGCTTGAGTGGAGGAGGCCAGAAGGGCCCTAATCGGACGGGTCAACATGCTTGCAGCCAAATTTTGACTGGCAACCTAGTCGATATATTATATTCTCCTGATTATAAATTATACACAAAATTTTGGTTTTATCCTGCTGTGGGATCTAGTACTATACTTATAGTACTTATACATATTTGTACTTACAAATATGTCAAGAATAAAATATTTGAAATCTATAAAATAACAATAATAACTGTCAATAACTGTCAGTAAAATGGTTCAAAATTCAAAAGTATTTTTTTCAGAACATTAACCAAAAGCTCTTGGCTTTGGGTGCCATAAACAAAACTCCAATAAGTTTGACCGCTGAATAATGTAAACAATTTATTATTTTAAAGCACCTTTAGCATGGCGTGAGCCGCGTCGCGCACCTCTAAAGTATGAAACGATTATGCTACAAAATGTCAAAAAGCAAAAGCACGTAGGTCTAGGGGCGGCGACCGCGGCTTACAGAGGGGCGAGGGGGGAATGGGGGAGCGAAGTCGCCAGTTTCTCGCCGTCTGCCGTGAAGCGAGCACGCTTTGTGATGTCCCGCGTGTTTTGACGCGATATGGCCTCGTCGACGAACGGAAACATCGTAATCGAGTGGTTACGATCGCTTCACCTGGGCCAGTACGCGGAAAGCTTTATTGACAATGGTTACGATGATTTAGAAATTTGCAAACAGGTCGGAGAACCCGATCTGGATGCAATCGGAGTTCTTAACCCTGCACATCGTCAGAGACTTTTGCACTCAGTGAGAACTTTGAGAGAAGAAGGTGCAGCGGCTGTGTATTTTACCTTGGAGGAGGCTGCTGCTGCTCGGGACTGCCGTTGTGACGATGAAGTCCGCAAGGAACAGGCAGTGGCAACCGTGGAACCGGCAAAATACGCTGACGAATATGAGGAGGGAAAAGCGGAGTTAGTGAAAATACCACGTATCCAGTTGAAGCGTCTTCTTCGGGAACGTCTTGCTCAAGATGGAATACGCTTGAGCCTGCAGCCTTATTCGACAACGGTCAGTGTAAATTTGTTGTGGGAACTGGCAGTGCTTCTCGCGGCTGCCTGTGATTTGTGTTTGTGATTTGTAAACATACCTAATAGTGTGTAGAGTGGCGGCAAAAGTATTTAATGAGGCGAGGCTGAGTAGAGGCACTGCCCGCGCCTAGTTGTTATTTCTTTTGAATTTGAACTGTGTGTGGTAAAGAATGTTGGCCGCTTCAGGCGTGAAGTCTCGGATGCGTTGATATAAAGTTTGTTGCGTGCGTGATTTCCCTGGAGATGAGGAGTTCGCGCGCCTTTCCTGTCGTGAGAAGATTGTAATCGCGTGCCTCCCAACTCTAAATTGGCTTTCACGATAAATCGCAACGCCTGCTATACCTGCCCCAGGCGCTAATTAGTAATACGATTCCTCTTTACATGTGTATCGATTTCGTTTTCTTCGAAATCAATCAATCGGTCTGAAATTAACTGACTTTACAAAGCCATTTATTATATTATTCTACACATACATAAATGAGTAAGTAATTAACGAAGGTATTTACCGAAATCTAAATAATCATCTCTGACTAAATATAAATTTTAAGCTTTATTGAAACTGATGAAATTTATTTAAAAGCATAACTAATAAAAAGGATTGGAGAAAATTCACTTTCCTTTGATTGCCACCATAGAAATCTAAATAACAAGATTGCTACATTACCTACTTTATTAATTTAATTATTAAATTATAACTTAGTTGTTGGGCTAGTTATTAAAAGTAAAGTTGTGTCGTTTTAGAAATTGATTTCTTGTGTAACTTATTTGAAGTAAGCACTTATTAGGTACTTACAAAAATTATCTTAATAATTTAGTAAGTAATACTATTCTTACTATTTCAAAGTGTGTCTTTAAAAAATGTTGGTTTAAACGGAACCCAACTGAATATCCAACTGATAACTGAATGTGCATACCTTTTAAAATTTCACGAGAAAATGCAACGGCCAATAATGCGGCACTTAAAACAATTTCGCAATTTAAAAAGTATACAAAACCAGCGTTTTAGCGCTTACCGGGAATGCCGTAATTGCTGTAAAATTTAAAACCGAAGATTGTTATCGTCAGCGAGAATGCTAAATGACCAATACTTTACCTGCTCTTCAACAAAAACATGTTTCAAATACATGTTATTATACCTCAAGACTTCATTACTTCCTTAGTAGCGAAGTATTTAGCTTCATAGCACTTTTTATGGAGTATTTCTTTGTTTCGACTTGGACAATACGTTGTTTCTAATAATTTTCGTAACGACTACTCGGTAATAGCTCTAGCAAGCTACAATGGATCTTTAGGTTCCTACAATGTAACTCATACGACCTAGGTTCTGAAAGGAAAATAAATACGACGCGGTCAACGTGATTTACTGACGTTCTAACGGATGGCAATATTTTACATACTTCATAGAAACTGAGGTTGTAGAACTTTTCACGACATTGGCTATAAATTTTAAAGCAGTAAAATGTTCAGCGGGTTATTGGCGATGTTACACTTTTATGCAAAATTGTTAATACCTTAGATGGACTTTTGAAATTTTAAAGCTTTGTCAAACATTTCAGTATCTTCTATTTTAAGAATCTCTTAGCAATAAAATATATAATCTTCTATCAGATGTTGATCTTTCATAAATATTTGTCTAACAAAGATTTGTCCTTTAAAGGGTTACTCAAATATTGATTTAATATTTGATTTAAATCAATAATTTCACAGTTGCGAGTTAAAAAAAAGAGCGCGTGTTCCGAGCACATGGTACCTATCAAATGTGAAACTTCTTTGGCAAGATTCAAAGATACCAAAATCGTCGCCTTAGATGACGTGACGGTATTGCCATGATTTTGAAATTTTGAAATGTTACTCTCAACGCGTCTAAAGTAGTTTCACTTCAAAAGTAAATGATTATAGTTAGGTATAATAGTTATTGGGAATAGTTTTTGGATGCATTTTATTTTTTAATAGATCCACTGTTGAAAAAGACATCGTAATGCAATAGGTAGATAGGATGGGTACCTCTAGTGCAATCTGATTATATAAGAAAAATGTAATCGAATTACAATAAAATGGGTTATCAATGGATGAAATTGTAAAACGATGGGCCTGCTGTAATTATTCATGGTGATTTTTACCGGTTTCTAAAGCATACCTAGTATTGAAACCTGTTTGGAGTGAAGCGTAAGCCAAGACCTATACGACGCATTCGTCGCATTGTTTAGTTTAGTGTACTGTATATAGAGTAAAAGGTGTAGCGGGTATATCTAGCCTTTGTGCTCTTGATATTCCTTAAAAAAGCAGAAAGCTTTTCCGATTAACACAAGAATAATAACAGAGGAGAATTTAACTTATTAATACCTACCTACTGAATAATGTTTACACAGTGAAATTAATTCGTTTGAATGGAACATTAACACAATACTCTTTTGTGATATCAACTCGACACAAACAGATATAACACAAAGCTTTGCTTTGAAATAAACAAAAAATAAAAGAAACTCGAAAATTAAATGATACTCCTATTAACGCAGGTTAATTTACAAAGTAAAAAAAACATGCATTTAAACCGGCTTGGCTTTATAAAAGTTTAATTATAAAATCGCGGAAAGTGAATACCGTTTTCACCGTCCAACTTAATGAATACTGCATAAATAATCCCGCAGCAAACTATCACATTCACATATTTACAGTGTGATTCTGATCCACCCTCTACCTGGGAACATTCCTTTATGCGTTCATCCCAAACAATCCGTTAGTTTTTGCCCCTGTCCATTTGTAAAGCGATTACCGGCGGAACTGCTCACAAAGCACTGACAAATATCGTCAGGGTATCAATATCGTAGTTTCGACTATTAGCCAATATTTATGTCGTGTTGACGTCCATTGTTGTGCGTTGTTCCGGCGCGATATCGGTGTATCATTTTTTAAAATTGCGACTTTTCAGATTGATTGAATTTTATTGGAGTATGAATTGATGAAATCTAACAGTTTCACAGTTACACTTTAAACTTGTGTTCTATGGATTATTAAAATTCCCATTAAAGTTTCCGTCATTTCCGCCATAATGTTTATGATACTTTTTCGTTTGGTATGTTATATACAGGTATTTAAGTTACTTTGGTGTTTAAGAATTGTTTCTATATTGAATTAAAATGTGACTAAACACAATACGATTAATCTTATAACAAAACGTTCGTGTTTGAAGACAATAACCGCATAAGCACTACAGAGTTGCTTAAGAACTTTCTAGAATGAATTTATAAATAGGCAGATGCCATTAGATCTGCAATAACCACCCCCATAAACCGTAACTGATAGTTCCTTCTTTGTTATTCGATCCCATATTGATGAATCGTTTCCTCTATACAGCCAATTCTATACAGAAATGTACGGATTGATTATAATGTATTAACATTATCCCTTTCACAAACGTTTATCGAGGCGTTAATATATCCTAGTTAACAATAATTAAATAAACGTTATCAACGAATATTAATAAGATTACCAGTAATGTGATTATTCACTCTAAATTAATAGTTATGATCTAATTAGGTATTATCATTTCGTGGAGGAAAATCTTTCGAAGATAGAAAAGTGCATTATCTTTATTCAACGTAAGTTGCGATGTTCAGATCTAAGAACAAAAACTAAGGTTGTTTGATGGTTGTTTAATAGATGTTCTTCATACATAGATTTAGTACCTATACCAGTATAATAACTCCTTAATGACGGTATGGATTATATAGGTGATGCTAGGTGGTGAAACCTAAAAAATATATGAAAACAGGTACTGTGCGTGAGTACGTTTTTAATTCTTGCACGCAAACTTAATGAGATAAGTATCGAAAGACCATAAGTGTAGGCTAAGGAATTCCCTTCGTGAATTTAACATATTTTGTGTCGTTGGCGGACTATTTTTTGGTAGTTAATTAATTTAATTGTGTCGAATACTATTGTTTTATTGTGTTATGTGCTATTGTATAAAAACCTTTTACATAGGTTCCTATAGAGGTAGTTTGGTGAAAATAATATCTAATTTAACATACAAAATGGATAAGGATATAATAAAAAACAACTTAGATTCATACTAGCTGATCCTGTTATATGCAAAATGATATAAGAAGAAGCTGTTCGTCAAAAAGTACAATAGCATCGACAAAAAATTTGCAATATCATTCTTGAATGTAGCATGAAAATTAGCATTTGACAGATGCAGGACACGTATATAAAGGCGTGAAAAGTCACGGAGTATCAATCAGTTTATCTTATAGGTAATTAGCCAAAAATCCAACGTCATTGCATTTTTTCCAACTAAATAATTTCCTTTTAGCAATATAGCATACAAAGCGACAGTAATTCGGAGTCTTAAATTTTTGCACATAGTTTAAACGAAAGTCTGATGTTGAATATTAAAAGGATGCTTTGAAACTGGGTCAATAAATTGCAGGGATCTCGAACAATATTCCAAGCCGCTTAACGACAGACAGCCTTCATTTGAGCGGAACTCAAAAATTCATTATCATATAATCGGTTTATGTGGTACCGGCGAAGTCGTAAAAGTCAACAAATCAAGTTGTCTCCGTTTAAGTGTAATGATGCATCATGCAAGCATAAACCTTGCACCAGTCGATAAGTCTATCTTTATAGAAGCCCAAATGACGATCACACGTTAAAAATTTTATGACTCTATAAATTCTTTTCACTCATTAAGCATTCTTTTCGGTTTATCTCCACCGTTTAATTGACCGTTATTTGAAACTAATTGTCTTTTGAACAAACGACAATTATATCTTCATTTTTAATTCGCGAATTTTGCTTCATTATAATATGGGAAGGAAAATCTATTGTTACGTTTTGTTGGTTCTATGTAATTTAAGATATCGGTAAAGAAACAAATGTGTTATTGAAACATGTGTTATCTATAATTTATTCTAGGGAGTAAAAAAAACAGTATTGAACAAGGTTATCTATTTCACTATCACACTTATTAAATTGAATATAATGCTACAAATAAAGTAAACATGATAGTGGGTTCACGTGAAATTGGTTCGCTAAACAACCGTGTTTGTCTGGTTACACCGCGCAAACCTACATTCAACAAAAGTGAAATCGCTACAATAGGTTTTCCGAAGGATTAAGAGTCTGTGGAATCGAGTTATTCTATAATACTTCAATATATTATATGTTTTAATTAGCTGTTTAGCGAACACATAAAAAGTGATTTTAACTACTGTACCTACTCTTAAAAATATTTGGCAGTCATTAAAATTTGTTTGAAGTTTATAACCTTATATTTAGCTCAAACATGCACTTATAAATAATTATCTAAACCTTAATAAGTTATATTTATTGAAGAATTGAGTGAAATATTTTCTTAATTAATAATTTTATCACTTATAAGCATCTGACATCAACACCTGTACATAATTGCCCAACATTAAAGTAATGAATACAGATATCCATTAAAATGTAAAAATATAAGTATATTTTTTCATATCTGTATTCATACATGTAATACAGAAAGTGCCAAACGATGTTCATTTAACCACCGTCGTATGTAATAAGTGGCAATATGAGCCTAGCATCGAATTTTCTTGATTGCCTTAACCGCGTAGGTGTTATCTGAAGGCTTAAGATCAAATTTTTATTTACCGTTAACCCAACGTTTCTCTTTAAATTAAAGGGACGAGTTTGATTACATTTTTCTTGTATATCCGTGTCACAACTTTCTCTCCCAGATTGAATAAATCATTGCTAACTGAAGCCTGCTAACTATTCCGAATAATGGAATTTGTATGACTACTATTTCAGTTATTTAAGCCAAGTTTATATTGAGTAATAAGTTGACTAGTTCAGCCCCGAAACACCTTAATGAGTCTTGTTATCTATAGACACAATAAGATAAAGGAAGGCTTAATATAAGTTTAAACAATAGAATCAAGACAGCTTGTGATAGACTAAAATCTTATACGAAACCCATTTAAATGTATAAAAGCTAAGATAATATATAACAATACGTCAATATCTCGGTTAATTCGGGCGAGTTCATCAAAATTCTATTGTTATTTAGCGTAAAATCATTAATAGCCACATTTAATATTACATATATCTTTATGTACTAAAACAAAATCCTAAACATGTTATCATAGCCCGGTTTTGAACAATGTTGCGTGCGGATAATTCTTTAAGACGATACACAAAAAAAAATCCACTGCTTGGCGGGCGGAGTCTAATAGCTCGCTATCGCGAACGCGGGTGTGCGCGAAGTCATTCTTGCAAACTCGCCGCGCTGCCGCTGGCCGACTCGGGACAAACATGTATGGAGTCGTCATACAGTTATAATATTGTTATACATTTATTCAATTGTTGATTTATTGGTTTTATTTTCTTGCTTATAAACAAATAATCTTCTTTCCAACAACTACTTAGACATTATTAATAATTATTATTATTTCGTAATGTTTACTTTATTACAAAATAATACAGGTTATAAATAATCTTTAAAATAACAAAAAATATTGTTACTCTGAAAAAATGAAATGGTAATCAATAACTCGGACTACTGAATTGATTTAGATAGAATTTGATGCTGACGTAGATATTACATCATGCCCAGAAATGAAAGGTACTATTTCTGAAAGAAGTTATAAACCCTAATTCTTCTCAGTCAAAGTCAAGAGTGGAAGATATCACTAATACAGTAAAACTGATGCGAAACTTTGGATGTTAATTTGTATATTTTTTTGTTAGTTGTTACTTAATCACGTCAAGACTACATTACCAATTTTGATAAAATATAGCTAATTGCCTGGATTTACACATAGGATACTTTTTATCCGAACTGAACACTTCTGTGGGATAAAACAGGATTCACGATATAACCTAATTCCAAGCGGGCAAAGCCGCGGTCGGAATGATATTTTTTTAAATAGAAAAATTGTTTTAAAAAAACACAAAATATATTGACGCATGTATTTATTTTTTGCACTCTATTATAATTGCAATTATTCATTACAAATAATCAAAATAAAATAGCCAGAACAAAGTTAGGCCCTGGTAGGGTAGGTAGGCAGGTACAGCAATGTGAGACGAACACTGGCTTATTTATACCAATAATAATGTATTATAAACATTAAATTAAGTTTACAACAAAAATACATAATATTAGCTAATGTGAAAACGAATCAACCAATCATCCCACAACAATGAAATGTGCACACACATATTCATCCAAATCGGTTCATGTGATTAGGAGGAGTGACTGCAGCGCCATCTTCCGGGCCCAATTGTGTTTCCAGATTACCCAGGAACTCAATTTAATATACTTACACAAAATTATTCGAAATTAAAACTCACATTACTATGTAAATATGAATATAAACCTGTTTTAGTACTAAGCAATTTCCCGCACAGGTGTAGTAAGTATAAATGAAATAAATATCAACATCAAATTCTTTATACAACATACTTATCTACCACCTACTAAGAAATGTAATTCTTGAAATTATTTCGTATTTTTTTTAAATATAATGCTACTCCAATGAGCTCCTGTTCCATATCACGTCCGCCATACTTCCACTAAGTTCACCATGATTTTTTATTTCTTTGCACTTTGTTGCTTTTTGCTAAAAATGGAATCATGCGATAAAACCAGTAGAACGTTGATAACATACATTTTTGACTGAATAAAGGTACTTACGAAGGAGTGGGTTCACATTGTGAACAATCAGTGGGTTTATTTTCCTTCTGGATTCCAGATTTCTGAAAAGATTATCTATGCTATAAATGAAAAAAATCTTACACATTCGTTATGTACTTAAAACAGGGGTACATATCAAACATCGTCTATAATACAATTATCATCAAATTTAAAATAAAACCAACTTCTTCATTAATTTATTCCAATTGTAAGCATTCTTTTTTCTCCAACCTTTATGTTTCTTCTTCTTATTTTCTTTATTGTCCCCATTTGTCACATTTTGTCTTATCGTGTTGTCACCCTTTTTTACGATTGCGCGAGCGACACAAGTTCCCCGTGTGACGGCCGTAGCGGGAATGACTCGTGCAGCGATCGGGGTAGGAAGGTACAGGGCGGCTCTCGCTATATTGGCTGGTCGCGCGCTAATTTCAAGTATTTCTTGTTTATTTCAAAACCATCGCATATTTCAAAATTCTAAATCGGTAGACGTATAGGTTGTATATTTTATAGTTAATATCCAAAAAGTCGTAACTTTACGTTTGTTATTTTGAAGATGCCAGAGATTATAAAAAAATAACAATGAGAACTTTGTATTTTTTTTCTATCGAGAAAATATCATGGAATCATGTTTCTAAAACGGTAGACGTATTGCGTTACTATTGAACTTTCTTGTCAAGAATTTTCATCACGACAACTTTAATAATATAAAAATTACGAAGGTTTGAAAAGGGCCGTAAATGTTAGAAAAATTAATTCATCACCTTAAACATGTTTCTTTCAACACAATTTGGCAAATAAAAATGAATGCAAATCACCGGTCTAACGAGGAATTTCCATTAATGCGAGAGCCTCCATATACTTTGGCTTGTATCAAATTACATTGTGCTTATAAACGATTTTGCATAAGAATTGGTAATACGGTCGTTGATTGTCGAAAGTATTTTAATGATGAATATTGTAATGACTTACTATAAGTATAATTATTTAAAATATTAAATACTATAACTAGAGTAGACATGACAGTAATTTTATCTGGGACAAAAAAAATACCAGTTGTGGACTAGTTTAAGCACGTATTTATTCATCCTTCAGTTTTACTTCAGGTAAAGAATTTCTAAAAACTAGAAAGGGATATTCCTATCCTTCGCAGAATTGAACAGTACTCATGTGCTCGTACACCCAATTGGCTTAAATTAGTGCCATGTAGACAAATGTACGATTATGCTAATATTGTATTGTAGACAGGTGAGGTCAGTTCAATAGAAAATTAGAAATGAAATAATTGGAAAGATGGTTTAATTTAAAAAAAAAAAAAATGTTTTACTACCTTTCCTTCGGATTGCTGGACTGGAAATCGGACTGGATGACCGACTAATTTTGGTATTTTAGTAGGAGTAGATAAATTTTTATATTTTTTTTTTTGATGATAGATGAAACTATGTGCCTGTTTAATATCATCATGCATTTGATGATGAAATTTGTTCTAAAAAGTAATTATTTCATATCCGATATCCAACTATTTAGGTACTATTTAGTGGAAGTAGGTTCGATAAGATACTTGGAAATCATGTAGTTACCTGTTCCGTTTTATTTTATTAAGCTGGTTGTTGCCGCAACAAAATCGTGCAGAACGGAGCGTTGCGACTGCGTCATCGCGTCGTTACGTAGCGGCGCCGTGCGATTGGCCGCGGATTGACCCCACTGTCCTCTACGACTAGGACTCGCCACGCAACCGCTGAGCAGGACACTCCCTCACTAAAATTAATTGTCTAAACGCACTCTGTAATTTTGAAAATTAAATTAATACGCGCAAATTTATTCTTCTTTCGCCACCTAAAATCCAGAACCAGTACGCTACATAACTTTTCTGGACCTTCGACACCGGATCACATCCTGGATTTTGGAGACGCAATCGGCGAAGAAGTCGCAAAATTACAGTGCAGTTTGGTAAGACGGCCAGCTAATTTATCCAACCCTGTAAAGCTTCATCTGAGTGATACTGTGCTTTGTATATTCCAGAGCTTTCGGTGTTGCTTGCCTCCTCACGTGCTTTTACGCTACCGAAGAATCTGCTTCACGTGGCACGTAAGTACTTGTAGCTTTTTACTTCAGTCATTATGTCTCTTTCTGAGCAAAAGGAGCTTAAGGATTTGAGGAAAAAAGGGGGTTAATCAAATGTAGGTTAACGAATTTTAAGAAATATGTTTCGTCTTTTGAAAACGTGGATCTTGATACACATCAAAGGGCAGAACTAAAATTACGTATACCAGGTGCACAAAGTTTAATGAACGATTTCAACCAAGTACAAAGTAAAATCGAAGATCTTGTCCCGGAGTCAGAAACGGATAAACTCATAGAATCACGCGTAGAGTTTGAGAGGGAATATTATGTTGTCCTGGCGATGCTGGACTGCATGGTAAACCCAGATAATTCCGAGGATAGATCTGTTAATAAATCCATTGACTGTTCCTTAGCGCACGACCATACGACCTGTAACAATTTTAATAACGATTCAGTAAAATTACCGACTATTTCTGTACCTAGCTTTGACGGTTCACATGAACACTGGGTAGAATTTCGCGACACGTTTTCATCCTTAATTCACAATTCGAAAACAATACCACCGGTTCAAAAATTCCATTATTTAAAGGCGAGTTTAAAAGGCGATGCCAAAATCGTTATAGAAAACATAGAATTTTCATCCGAAAATTATATGGTTGCATGGGAGCTTTTATTACACCGTTTTAATAACACGCGATTGATAGTGCAAAGTCACATTAAAGCAATATTTTCACTTCAAAACGTCTCAAGAGAATCGGCTATTCAATTACACAATTTAATTGATACAGTTTTAAAAAATTTACGTATTCTTAAAATCTTAGGAGAACCCACGGAATACTGGGACACTTTGATTATTTATATCGTAGTTTCAAAGTTAGATCCTACCACTGAACGCGAGTGGGAACAATTTAAAAACACATTTTATAAATTACATAAGGACAAAATTATTAAACTAAACGATTTATTAGAATTCATTAAAGAAAAAGCCGATTTATTAACTACACTATCCGTAAATCACAGTAAACCTAGTATTTCAAATAACTCAAATAAATTTTCAACTTACCAAAATAAAAATTCATCATCCAAAATTCATTGCAACATAGTTTCGGATAACAAACACTCTAAATCGCAATCCAATAAGTCGCGCAGCCATTACAAGTCATGTTTGCTATGTAACGAAAAGCATCAGCTGTATTCATGCCAGAAGTTTCTCGACTTATCCCCGCAACAGAGGTTTAAGTTAATTACGGATAAAAACTTATGCATTAATTGTATGCGTCCAGGTCATTCGGTTGGTACTTGTCTTTTTGGTCCGTGTAGAAAGTGTGAACAAAAGCACAATAGTTTACTTTGTGATGCAATTAAATTATCACCAATTAAACAAAATACAGTGACGTTAACTACGTACGAGCACCCCTCGCTTACTAATACGCATCCCGTTTCAGTGGTTTCAGTAGATAACGCACACATGCAACTTCAATGTATTAATCACGCACAAACCGTTATGCATACAAAGGATGACAATTCTTCGCAACAGATTGTCATATTGTCAACGGCGATAGTTGAAGTATTTAATGAATCGGGTGAGTATTATTGCGCACGCGCAGTTCTAGATAGCGGAAGCGAGCGATCCTTTATAACGCAATCGTTTGCAAATAAATTAAATATACGAATATTACAGTCCACTCAACATATTCACGGTGTAGGTAATTCTATTACGCAATGTTCGCAATCTTGTAACATTGAAATTAAATCGCGCGACGGGAGCTTCACTGCCCGTTTTCAATGTTTGATTTTGCCTCAAATTACATCAAAATTGCCTACAACCACGGTTAATTTAAATCAATTTAATATTCCTCACAATTTATTGTTAGCTGATCCCAATTTTTACGAAAGTCAACCTATTGATTTACTGATCGGTGCTGATTTATTTTGGGAATTAATAACTGAAGGAAAAATGCGCCTGAAAAGTGGTCCTTTCCTTCAAAACACCAAATTAGGTTGGATAGTGTCAGGTGCAATTAAATCTTTTCCGTATACTAGTAATAAAAAATTATCACATATTAATTGTAATTATTCGACATTATCCACGGAAGATGATTCACTCGATAAGTTAGTTAGGAATTTCTGGGAATTAGAAGAATTATCCGCGCCTAGCAATAAATTACAGCAATTATCGAGCGAAGATAATATTGCTTGTGAGGAACATTTTATTCGCACAACACGTCGACTTTCCGATGGTCGTTTCTGTGTTTCAATTCCGTTGAAACAATCACCTGAGTTATTAGGTAATACACGCGCACAAGCTGAACGTCGTTTTTACGCGTTAGAGAAACGTCTTCAGCAAAATACTAATTATAAAAAGATGTATTCTGATTTTATACAGGAGTATATTAATTTAGGTCATATGAGTCTCGTCAATACGTATGGGAATCCGCACTATTTCCTACCGCATCATGGTGTGTTTAGGGAGCACGCCACCACAACTAAATTACGCGTAGTTTTTGATGCGAGTATGAAGTCTAGTTCCGGCGTATCATTAAACGACATACAAATGATTGGACCTGCTATTCAAGGTGATTTAATTTCTATTTTATTACATTTTCGCGAGAATAGGTATGTTGCATGCGCTGACATTGAAAAATTTTACAGGCAATTGAATATTGCTGAAGATCAGCGTGACCTGCAGCTGATCTTGTGGCGGGATGATCCCTCAGAGCCGCTGAGGGTGTACCGACTCAACACCGTGACGTACGGAACGGCATCCGCACCGTATCTAAGCTGTAGATGTTTAAAGGAATTAGCCAAACACTCGAATATTCCGTATGTAGCCGATACTATTAATAATTGTTTTTACGTTGACGATCTCATAGTTTCATCGAATTCTATATCCGAATTAGAAAATATTTGTAAAGAAACTAGTAGTCTTTTAGATTCAGCATGTATTAAATTACGAAAATGGATTTTTAGTCATAATTTAAATTTAATTACGCCTAGCGTTAATGAATCGCAAACACACGATCTATGTTTACTGAATAAAACTTGTAACGATAAAACTTTAGGTATCGGATGGAATAGTCTCGATGATTATATTTATTATTTCACGCAAATTATACAAAAGAGTGAAGTAGTGACAAAACGTATTATTTTATCGTGTGCTTCACAAATATACGATCCGCTAGGATTATTAAGTCCGTTTATTACTATCGCAAAGCATTTATTACAAAGATGTTGGTTGTTAAAATTGACGTGGGATGAATCGGTTCCTAACGAAATTTCGCAAATATGGGATAAGTTTATAAATGGATTATCTTTTCTTAGTAGTTTACGAATACCGCGTCACGTTATGTGCATTGATCCAGTGCGAACCGAACTACATATATTTACCGATGCTTCACAGGTCGCGTAAGGAGCTTGCGCATACGCTCGTACGATCAATGCAACAGCTGATGTCACAGTGCGCTTGATATGTTCGGAGGGTAAGATCGCGCCGACTAAACCTACAACTATACCTAGATTAGAGTTGTGTGGTGCGTTGTTAGGTGCACGATTATATTATAAGCTTATTGGATCACTGCCTTCAAATTTTGATAAAATTGTATTTTGGACAGATTCAACTATCGTTTTAGGTTGGTTAGGTATGCCTATTAATTTATTAAAACCTTATGTTCAAAATAGGACGGCAGAGATTCACGAGCTGACCAAGGAACATTCATGGCGTCACGTCGCAGGCAAGGATAATCCAGCCGATTTAGTCTCACGCGGGCAAAGTCTAGAAGCGCTTAGCTCCTCATCTTTATGGTGGGAGGGTCCGTTATTTTTACATAATGTACATTTTGAATTGCCCGATTTAAAACATTCCAAATTAATTAATTCAGATTTGCCGGAAATTAAATCTACGAATATTTGTTGTCACATAAGTAATAATTTAAACGATAATTTAATTATTTTTTCTCGATTTTCACAATATAATAGACTTAAACGCGCAGCTGCTTATGTATTACGTTTTATTAATAACGCGCGAAATAAAACTAATAAGTGGACAGGTTTATTATCAGTCGAGGAATTAAATCGTGCTGAATTAACGTTAGCAAAGTTGAGTCAACAGGAATCGTTTCCCGATATTTACTATGCGCTTAAAAATAATAAAAATATAACGAATATATCAGGCTACAATCAAATTTCTAAATTAAATGTATTCTTTGACGCAAATAATAATTTAATTCGTGTAGGTGGGCGTATTCAAAATTCGCCAAATTTTAGTTTTAATAAAAAATTTCCTATTTTAATCGCAGCTAATCATCATTTTTCACTTTTGCTTTTTCGGTTCGAGCATGAACGTTTACTCCACGCCGGGCCACAGCTTCTACTGTTTACGCTCAGAGAGATGTGGTGGCCGGTCGGCGGCAGAAACCTCGGTAGGAAGGTGGTACATTCGTGCATGCGCTGCGCACGACTGCAACCAACTACGGTCGCGCCTATAATGGGGAATCTACCGCAGGAGCGTCTGGACCCAGGTTATCCGTTTATACGTTGTGGTGTCGACTACGCTGGCCCAGTGTTCACGTTGAATCGTAAAGGCAGAGGTGCTAAGTTGCAAAAATCGTACATATGCTTATTTATATGTTTTGTTACACGCGCGGTTCACTTGGAACTTGTTAGCGATCTATCGTCGGAATCATATCTATTAGCTTTGAAACGTTTTATATCGCGGCGAGGTAAACCCGTGACTATCTTTTCTGACAATGGGAAGAATTTTGTCGGTCTCATGAATGAGTTCAAAAAATTTTTAGCTACCTGTTCTGATGAAATTAAAGCATATGCAACTTCGCAAAATATTAATTTTAAAATGATACCTTTTTACGCTAGTCATTTCGGGGGATTGTGGGAAGCTGGAGTAAAAAGCTGCAAGCACCATCTCAAACGTGTAGTAGGTAACGCACATCTAACGTTCGAGGAGTTTAGCACAGTATTGACCCAGGTTGAAGCTGTCCTGAACTCCCGTCCTTTGACCCATCTTTCCACAGATCCCAATGATTTCCTTCCACTTAGCCCTGCACATTTCCTGGTTGGTCGTCCGCTGACTGCACCTGTAACGGCTGAGCTGCTATACGACGTGCCTGAGCTTCGTCTCCCGAGGTTCCAGAGGGTGGAACAAATACGCCAGCACTTTTGGAATCGTTGGTCCAAAGAGTATGTCTCCGAGATGCAAACGCGAACCAGATGGCACCAGCACAAGGGGGAGCTCAAGGAGAACACGCTCGTTCTCATTAAGGACGACCGATTGCCGCCGTTGAAGTGGAGCTTGGGGCGCATCCACGCGACATATCCGGGGAAGGATGGAGTAGCACGAGTGGCCGACATTCGTACTGCAGACGGCATCGTGCGTCGGGCGTTCACTAAAATTTGTCCGCTTCCTTCACCAGATAGCTGATTCTTCGCTTCGTGGTCGACAGTTCGTTGGAACCAGCACGTTCCAAGGCCGGGAGCATGTTGCCGCAACAAAATCGTGCAGAACGGAGCGTTGCGACTGCGTCATCGCGTCGTTACGTAGCGGCGCCGTGCGATTGGCCGCGGATTGACCCCACTGTCCTCTACGACTAGGACTCGCCACGCAACCGCTGAGCAGGACACTCCCTCACTAAAATTAATTGTCTAAACGCACTCTGTAATTTTGATTAATAAACTATATACGCACAAGTTTATTTTCATCTTCTTTCGCCACCTAAAATCCAGAACCAGTACGCTACACTGGTCAATGTTTTATGGGTCTATACCTCACGATCCCAAAATCGCTGTATTTAACAAGAATCCTTAATTTTTTATTCGTATTCTCCTTGTAAAAAGTTTATGGTCATATAAATTGTACGAATCGTGAAGCTCGATGTACGTTGTGATTTTTAATGAACTTTTATATCTTTTTTATTGCTGTGAAATAAACATGATTTAATGATAAGATATTGGTAGCGTGCAGTATCTGGACTGATTTTGGTAATTTTTACAACTTTTAACGACGTGCTCAGAATTTTATTGCTGATCATGATGTCACGATTTGAAAGAAACTACAGCTTTGTTAATAAAAACGATGTTGATTGTTATCTAAAATCGTATAAATCGATTAAATGTAACCATTTGTTAAATAAAACACGTAGTAAATTGTATTTGTATTCTGCAATGACTGGTAGAAATAATTTCGGACGATCTATGTGATTTATTCTAGCATGAATTCGCAAAATACCTTAGCAAAATATTTAATACTAGCGACCCGCCCCGGCTTCGCACGGGTGCAATGCTGATACTAAATACACTACAGAATAACTTTTAACGTTGTATATAAAAACATAGCGGCCGGCCGGCCGCGCCGGTACCGCCGCAAACGGTACGCCCCGCAATTTTTAAATCTGTAATATCTTCGAAAATATTCACTTAAATCATACGGTGTAATGGGCCATATAGATCTATATTAAATGAACAATGTATTCAAGGTATTTAATTGGTTAAGGATTAATGCTGTATTGGTTAAAATCGCTTCGAAAATTAGCCATTATTTGTCGTAAAAAGTAAATGACAAAAAAAAGTTATTGTGGGTTATCCATAAGAGATAGACATATGCCATCGCGGACTTTTCTGTAGACCTTTTCAATGTGTACAATACTTAGTACATTATTTTGATAAAACTCGTAGGGTTCAGCCTACGTTTGCAATGTAAGCGGATAAAATGTAATTGTTTACGACATCACATTAGAAACCTCAAAAATAACATTACTTCTCCACTATTTAATGGATGTTATTATACATATAAACCTTCCTCTTGAATCACTCTATCTATTAAAAAAAACCGCATCAAAATCCGTTGCGTAGTTTCAAAGATTTAAGCGTACAAAGGGACATAGGGACATAGGGAAATAGGGACAGAGAATGCGACTTTGTTTTATACTATGTAGTGACATCGATGCCAAAAGAACATTTAACCTTGACATTTATTTCGTCTCGATGAAAAAACCAAAACACGGCACGGATTCTTAAAACTACATAGAAGGGTTCCTAGAAGTTGTAGTTCAAAATAAACCAAAGGGTCTTTGTTTTGACTTCTTAGGTGGCATCTCCCGTTGTATTTATGTTGCTTCGTTATCTTATACAATTCAAACGGAAGTACTGAGTAAATATTTATTAAAAACCTTTCTGTATCAACACACGCTGTGTAACACCTCACATATTTGTATCACAAAGTAATAGAAATTTATATGAAACAAAATTATATGTAGGTACTAGGTATACTTATCCCTACTTTTCTTTACGAAATATCCAGTTATAAATTTCATGTTATGATTTACTGTCGCAATTAAGGAAGATAAATAATAATTTACGCGTAGTTAATCAAATGTTATACACTTTTATGAGATTCCTGACAACGTAAATAGAGTGAGAATGAAAAATTTCCCGTGAAAACAAAAAGCGGTTCCGGGACAATCGCAAATTGTTAACAATGGCAAAATTAATAAACGCGCTGGAAGTTTTTTCCTTCACGCCGTTTCACACTATGTGTTAGCATTGTGGGACAGATGTTCAAACATAAACTCCCGCTAAAATTTTATAGTAATAAACGCCAAGCAAATTTGTCTATTGTCAACATTTATCAAACAATTTTCTCTCGCTTGTTTAGAATTTTTGATTACAGTTTGGATTTTTTAATATTCAACCCGATAGTATTTTCGAGTTCGCACTGCTTAAGTGGAAATAGATAAAGTGTCGGCACGTTTATAAGATTACAATTATGAATTAACAATATGTATGTAACCTCGATATGATATGGGAACGACAACAAGATTAAAAAACATCAACAATAACTGGAGAATATTCTCGAAAAATCATCGAACGAAACGTAATTTTTTAAATAAGTCAGCAGATATTGATTGCAATTCTTTATCTCGCACAACCTTTTTAAACTCAATTCAATTTATAAATGAACGATATTGTAGGCAAAAGCAGTCAATTTTATATCCACATGCAAAAAGGGTGTTTATATAAGAACTGCAACATTTCTGTCAATGTGTTGTGACATATCTCATCAATTCATCATGATTTCTGAAGAAATTAGGTTAGTCAAAGCTTTTATCTAAACTATGGAATGTGAGCCACTTCCAAATCACTTGCAGCATACAATCCTATATGAAATTCAGAATGTAGGGCAGGATTTTAGTTTTTCAGTATCACTGTGGATTCATCTTCAAAACTTTTACTGGGTTTCATTAATTCGATCACGTTCTACCTAAATGTACCAAGAGGACCGTTAATTGAAGATAAACGAATGTTGATAACTTTTTAATACCCTTTGTTTCATTGTTGTTTTTGCTATCCATTTAGCAAAACATGTCTCGATAACAATTGAAATAGATAAAGTATAATATGCTTAAAAAACAATGCTTCTAGAATCCAACATAGCAATCATGTGGAATTAACGGTTGCTTTTTTCTTGTTTTCATTTCTACCCAACAGAGCTGCATTTTAAATTGCTCCGGGTGGGTACTCGGCAAAAAATTCATTCGTGTTATGTTAATCAAGAAATTTATTCTGCCATAAAGCGAAGTGTTTATTCTTATCTCTTGTTTCGCAGTTTTTGGCTTGGGTATTGTTTGATAGCTTATAAAAATATATTTTTGGTGTCACATAAATTGACCTCAAATTCATGACTTTGTACACAGCACTAACTATAAAGGTATATAAATCTGTATTATCTTTTATCCCTTTGAGTATTTAAATAAAATTTTTGCATGGTTTATGACGGAGATAAATACGAAGGGTATTTATCTCTTACGTTGTGTATGTTTTCTTTGTTATTTTTTATTTGAATCGTTACTGTTCATGCAATCAACAAAATCGGCTTATTGTTTATTTTGTTTTGACTACGATTCATATTTATATGAAAACAATACGATCACATAGTAGACTGTCAAAATTTTATTATTATAAACAATTATCACGAGATTGTATCATTACCAATAGGTACTCGATCTAAACACACAAAATGTTTAAAAAACTGCGGCATTATCACATTGAACTGGATTGATACACAAAAAATAACACATTTATTTTTTACAATTCCATAGCGCCGCCGCAAACGTTCATCTATTAGATTTGCCGGCTTACCGAATTTTTGTTTCAATTTAGTATTCCACATTCCTCGTTAGTACAAGTTTCGAATATCCGACGATTCTAACAGCTCTAGCTATTTGATTTCCATTATGTAGGTATGTACTGTAGATATGCATCGAGTACCAATCTAAAGCAAATTAGTATTACGTTTCCATTACCAGTAGATATGTTCTTTTATTTAGCGAAAACATTATATACCAGTTTTATATGAAAACAAAACACTTAAAAGGCTATTAAATTAGTCGGGAACTTCACCAAAAATGTGCTTTATTCGGTGAAAACTATTGTCTTGCCCCTATGATCTTAATGATTGGGACTCCCTACCTATTATTTTCGTATTAACCCGTACCCGATTGTCGAACAAAAAGTGATTCATTTGATCAATTACCGGTCTACAAATTTCAAACTTTATGATTATAATGATAACCTTCCTGTCGCTGACTGTTAGTAAATTGCTTTTTGGGCACGTCGAGATGTTAAGCTAATGATTCAAATCCGCCAATTATTAATTTGATTTTGCACGGCATGGAATAAAAATCCTAATCAGAATTATGTTCATGATTATTTCATTTTTCACTTACCAATATATTGGTTTGTCTTTGTGTAAATTTAAATTTCCAGCTTAAATCTATGTGGTTCGGTGGTTTGTTTTCATCAACGTGACTTTTATTATAAACATATTATTGACCTTTATTTATTGAGTAACGTATTGCTTTTCGTATTTATTCTAAGACATTCTTGACCCCGCGTACCCGATTTAAGATATTTATCTCTGAGCATGAATGGGCCGATAAACCTCCAACTTAATGGCCGTGTGGGCAGGCCAGTTTAGACACTTTTTTTTGTTTTTTATTTACATCCGTCAAACGAGGCGCCTATATGCGATGCATCTCGCAGCGGGAGTCGAACCTCTGTACCTTATTCATGTAATTTATTACTTACTTGTGAATCGCACTTTTCATCTTCTCGTTACAACTTTCCAATTTGTTTGTGACTATGTAATTACTTGGGACCGTGTTAAAGTGTGATTGTTGTAAGGGAATTTGTATGCTCGTTAATGAAATTATATGACAATTATTGGATGTTGGTTCTTCGCTTCATTATGTTTAAAAATTCAATCTGCAAGTGAATCAAAAGTTTAACACTTTCAGTCTATTATCAATACGCTCTGTTTTTTTTTAGAGATTAAAGGGATCACTTTTAATCTAGGTAATTTAAGTTTTCTTAATTTCAGCAAAGACATTTAAGAAATTTTCAATTAATCAATACACATTTGTATACAGGCCAGTTCGAAAAATAACGTTACCGCCACGTACATATTATCAATGCGGTATTCCAGATCCGAGTTCAGTTTGAAAAAATTCAGTTTTCACTGTCATTGCAAAAACTAAACTTTATTTTAGCTGTTAAAACTAATAGTTAAGGTGCAAGCGACGTCAAAAGCAAACATTGAAACTATTGGATAGCTTCAATTTTATTTTCGAGTATCGTTTTAGCCGAAACATAAAAGTGTACAGCACAATTGTATCGTGAAATACGTAATGGATTTCGAATTGAAACTTTCCCTAGTTTGAAATTGATTAAAGCGAAAATGAAAGGATCCCTACAAAGTTTCTAGTAGCTACGAAATAGATTTGAAGCGTCAAATTGAACTACGACTATTTGTTTACAATGTTTCGTGGTGTGACTATGTTCTTATTATCTTACAACTATCACGAAATTACCCGGTTAATGCACACGGATTGTGCTTCTATGATGTAGATTAGTTTGTTTATTCTTATTAATTCTTCGTACATTATCTGGCCTTATATTATACCTACTATGTAAGAATGTTTAGGTTTGTAAGTATTTGGATCTACCTCTAGACTAGTATCTAATCTGTGATCTAGACCAGTTTCCACCATATTTGCTCTGTTTTTAATCAAATAGCGCTGTTTATTAACCAAGAATTTGTATTTCAACTTCGGTGAAATATAACATAGGTATTTTGATACAATCTTCAATTTCCTAGTACAATCTAGTATTGGTAAACGCCGATACTGATTATCGTTACATATTCTCAGAACGATACTTTATTTGCGTAAGCCTTATCTGTGACGTAATAATGAATTCCTTATTGCGAGTGACACATTCCATAAAGTGAGTCGGATTTGGGACAGGAGCGAGAGAAAAATATTGTCTTTTTTACAGCTTGGGACGGGAATAACGGGAACAATGCATTCCTTCGTTGTTATGGGCGGTCAACAAAAAGGCACAGCATTACCGTTTTTGCCAACTCCCGCTAAATTAACAGAGGAGCTGATTTTGTTATTTTTGTTTTTACTGCGCCCCGTTTCAATATTACTGCGAAAATGGTGGATAATGTATCTAGAACAGTGGAACGTTTAGATTTTGGACATTTTGATCCTTTCTCTTCTGATACTTTGCAATAACGTTACCTATTTACATGTTTATAATACTGATTAAAACATCATATAAAACATACTTGTAAAGTCACACGCCTTTGTTTACTCATAACAATAATCATGCATATTAAGTAATCAAACAAAGCCAAGCCGCCCTATAATAGCTCTTAATTGATCGATATTACATCTATCAAAGCGTATAATTACAAACAACCGGTTAATAGCACGTTACTGGATCAACATTCTGGTATGGTCATTATGGAAAGCTCTTAGCTATTATTTGTTCAGGAGCGTCTTAACCTCATCTTGACCTGAACCGATTAACATTCCACGCTCTGTATGACCACCTAGGGGCTGGAGCAATTTGTCCGAGCTTCGCTTAATTGTTTGCGGACATGATTTTACTGGTATTGCTTGTGAGTTGTGGTACAATGACTATCGATGCCTTTTGTTTACATTTTACATGGACAATTGGTTATCGCTATTTGAACTGTTCTGCTCAAAGCGGTGGTTTTATTTCCTTTAGTTTTAAAACATTCGTTTTGATACCGGGCGTTTGCAACTTGATCAACTTTTACAATATGGATACATAAATTTTAATACCGCAGGTAATTTATTGCAAAAAATTGCACTCGTATTACAGAAATGATAGATATGGACCAATTTAAATAAAACTAAATCAATTTACCCGATTGCAGAAGAATGTATGTACTTATTTACGCGTTTAAAGTACGGTTTATTCACAATTCACAATAACATTACAGCAGTCAATTCTCACTAAGTAAACGCTCGTATAAAATCAAACTAAACCAATGATACTAAATCGCAACTGACCATTTCATTTTAATGTTCCATGCGATAGCCACAATGTTGTATCCGAAATCGATGAAATGCTCATAAGTAAACTATTTGTGGGGCTTACATTGAGTCCTATAGTTTGTAGTGTCCCATAATCCACTGGTAACTGTTAAACAACAAAACTCATTACTCTGCGCTATCCGTGGCGAGTACCTGGCTAAGCTTACATTAGTACGTGGTACAAAGACGTTAAACAAGCGGGGATTTTTAGTATTGTTATTACTAATGTGTCCTTAAAAAGTTTGGTTCGGGGAAAGCCTCGTGAACTGAATAGTTTTACGTTGTCATTCTTGACCGTAAAATTTTTAGCTCAAAATAACAAAAAAAAAAAAAAAAGAATCTGAATCATTATTATTACAAATGTTTTACTTGAATCTTGAACGATTCTGATAGAACGTAGATGAATCATCGATGATTCAATTTCTTATCAAATGATCCTATTTATTTCCATTAAACTAATTAAAAAAGAAGATTCTGTAATTATAGTGGATGTCCCCTATAATTTCAGAATCGAAGTCGCTACGAAGTTTTACAACAATGTGAAGTTCTAATAAGTCACTTCAACATTATTCACTTAGCATGACTAATACGAAAATCCCAACACTGACTGTAGTTAATGATTATTGTCACAAAAATTCTTGAAAATGTTATAATTTAAATCGCAAATCCTAAACACCGAGGTCACAACACATTACAATATGAGATAATCTTATCTGAAACATTACGCCATTATTCACCCCGCACACATCCCTACAGAGTTACAAGTTTGTTTCTTGTACCAAAACTACTCGCCGGATTAGGAGATTAGCAAATGGGGCCAGTCACTATACGCCAAAGCCTGAACTTCCCTACCTTAGCTTAGGGATTTTTAATTATGTCATTAAACTAGCCAGCGTGCATGCAACCAACTGATTAACCAGTTTTATCGCTGTAAGGGCACGCTTTGTTATTTATAAGGTAAGCCAGGCATGAAACTTCTGTAATATGCGGCGCGATGGTTTCAAACTTGACGTTTTAGGGTGATTTCGGTAGCCCACTACGTAGGGGAGTGTTGATTTTCTTGTTATTACACGAAATATTACTGTTGGATAGATGTATACTTATGTTGGATTTGAAAGCTGTTTCGTGTACTACACCGTGAAAGAATAAATGAAATTCAAGATTCAATTCTTCGTACTTGAAGATATAGTTTTGTAACTACAAAGAACTGCATTTTGGTAATGTATGTAATTCTTGCTGTCTTTTAAACGCAGTATTACAAAAGTTTAATGAACATAGTAGTAGCGGTATAAGTTCTTCCAGTTTTGTTTCCTAAAGAAAAGAAATGACTAATACCACTTGACATAGAAGCTTACAAGGGGCCGGAGGAGCGAGGCAACAAAAGAAAACCCTTGTTTTAAATAAATAACGTGAGCTGTTTCTATCCTAGAGCTACTGTTAAGGGAACGAATTGGCTCTACTTTATGACCTATTTTATTGCCGCAAAAAATATGAATAAGTTTTGTGTTTTTTTGGTAAAATTAGTAATTCTATTTTCATGGGTAATTTCATATAATGAGTTCGTTAGTCATTCATGTTTGCAAACAAGATGTGAGAAAAAATATCTTGATTGTTGAAACGTAGTCTTTGGTAATCTCGATGTTGAAACACGCATTTTCACCCTTATTCTTGTAAGTGGATTTTATATACCATTGTTATTATATCAGTAATATTAAGATTTCTAAAAAGTGGTACTGATAGTATGAAATAATGAGTTATTATATTATGTATATAATACCTGTCATTTAGTCTGAGTCTAACAATCCAACATTTTAGTATCAATACAAAAAAGTAATATGTATAATAGTAAATACAGAAACTTGTTCAATCGAGCAATAAGCTATTTTCTTGAAATGTCGAATAAATCAAAAGATTGTAATCTACTTTATTGCCTACTAATCCGACATTCTGAGGAACTCACAGCGTAGTTAAATTGGCTCAGAGATTTTATTGAATCAAATCGCAAAGCCGGGTTTGAAGTCATTTCTATCTTGAATATCGCAATTAAATATTTATTGGTTCCGTAGAAAAAATGTTACAACGTTCTATTTTATGAAACTAGTTCATTTTTATTAGTATCGTGCGGTATATTAATTATAGGTATGTTGAATGGACACAAGTGTAAAATTAATGTGAAATAATTAGTGTACTAAAGCTATTTCTAATTAAATCGTTACTTCAGTGATTTGTGGAACAGACAGAGCTTTGTTCATTTCGCCCGTTTTCCTGGAAAGTTGAATAAGTTTTGATTGGATTTACGTGTTTGTGCATGAACAAGTTTTATTGCTTTTTATATGGTTTTTGGAAAACAAAGCAATATTCTTTCTTTTTCGCGGGTAGGCGCACAAAAGAAAATAACGTATTTTTGCTGTCTCTGATATTCTAAATTCAATTTTTATTTATTTTTAAAGTTTACTTTATATTTTTATGTGCTAGTTTAAAGCCTTTACCTGCCAGTGTCCTCTCAATATATTTATTTCACCTCTCTATCACTTAAAATTCACCATCACTTGATTTCACTTCACTATGGACTCTGTTCAACACTCCATGATGGAAATGACTGCTACATTTAATAAGAAGATGGCTGAGTTTCAACGGGATCTGCAGAATATTAGCAGCAATAATTCACAACCTGCCTCTAATAGCCCAACATCCAAATTAGCTGCTGAATTCAACGCATTCCAGTCTTTTGTGCTATCGTCCCTCAAGACCTTACAAACTCAAATTACATTTTTATCTAATCAGTACAATAAATTGGAGATGCGGAGTCGTAGAAAAATACTATTGATCCACGGTGTGCCTGAAGATAGCAAGGAGTTTCCTTCCAAACTGGCTATTAAAATCTTGACGGATCATCTAAAGAATCTTGACTTGACAGAGGATGCTATTTCACGGTGTCATCGCTTAGGTGTTTCAAAGAAAGACAAGCCAAGACCCATAGTCATCAAATTCAAAGATGCTGTTATGAGAAATAGCATTTGGTATGCTAAAACTGATTTAAAAGGCAGCGGTTTCACTTTATCCGAGTTCCTAACCAAAGATAGGCATGATGTTTTTGTGGCAGCAAGGGCTCGCTTTGGTATAACTAACTGCTGGACCAAAGAAGGATTCATCTTTGTACAACGTGCTGACGGTGCTAAGCATAGGATCTCTGTGATGGCTGATCTGGATAACATTCCTTCCAACCATGCAAGTTCGTCCCCAGGTGCAACTGGATCCACTTCCAACACTCATAAGGGGTCCAAATTGGCACAGAATGTTAGACCGAAGAGACCTGGCCGAGCTAAGTAATCGCTGTACCTAATTTTTATGTGCTTTTTTTTTAACTTCAATCTTAATTTTCCTTGTAGTATCATATTTATACAATATATTTATAATGTATTTTTGTTTTCTCTTCCGTGGCTAATCTCTAAATTGTTTTATGATGCAACTAAATAGCTAGTCTACTTTGAGTAATAATTTGTAGGTAGTACTCGATTATTTTTATTCTATCACGTAGGTACTTATTTTGATAACACTGTTTTTGACATAATATTATGACAAGTGATAAGAATGTCAAATGTCAACGCAATGTCTTTGTGAATTATTGTTGTTTGTAATTTTATAGTTTTGGATACTTGTCTTTTGGTTTAAAATAATCTTGTAGTAAATTTTTAAGTGTCTCATGTTTTACGATACTGGTGGTAATGGAGTGTTTACTGGTTACGCTTATTTTATTTTATATTTGTTAAATATTTATGTATTTTTATTATTTTATTTATTTATTTGTAGTATTTTTATATATTATTTATTTATATTTTATTTAGAGATGTCTTTAGACATCAGCATTTCTAGCGACACATTTGTTTCAGTTTCGTCGATCGAAGAGCAATCAGGTGAAGACAGCTTTCACAGTACATCATCTCCTTTAAATGTCCCCTCCCTTTTCGACAATGGTCTTAAGAACTTTAACGTTGTTCACATCAATGCTCAAAGTATCCCGGCTCACTTTCCCGAACTATTAGCTTCTTTTGATTGTAATTCTCTTCATGCCATTTTAATTTCGGAATCCTGGCTAAAACCTTGCTTACCTTCTTTATCTTATAGTCTCCCAGGGTTCCAATTAATTCGCAATGACCGCATTGGTAGGACCGGGGGTGGAGTAGCTATCTATTTACGTTCGCATATTCCTTTTTCCATAATTAGTAGCTCTCCTCAACCTCCACCTGCTGATGCGGCTGAGCACCTTTTACTTGAGGTATCCTTATCCAACACGAAAATTCTTCTTGGTGTTTTCTACTCTCCCAATTTTACCGTTAATTACTTTTCGTCTTTTGACCACCTCCTAGATATTCATACCCCTGCCTATAAACATATAATATTTATGGGCGACTTCAACACCTGCCTTCTCAAGGATGATCTACGTAGCAAAAAGTTAATGTCCATCGTTGATTCCTTTAACCTAAAAATCCTTCCTCTTAGCGCTACCCATTCCCTTCCAAACTGTACTCCTTCTCTTCTTGACCTTATCATAGTTTCCTCTCCTGAACTTGTCGCTAAGCATGGTCAGTGCTCAGCTGATTTGTTCTCCTTCCACGATTTAATCTTCCTTTCCTATAAATTAAAGCCTCCTAAATCTAAGCCTAGAATTATTATGCAGCGCAATTTTGGTAAAATCGATGTAGATCGCCTTTGTGAAGATGCCGCTGATACCGACTGGTCAGCCATTTACTCTGCTGGTTCCATTGACGAGAAGGTTGCGTTATTTAACTCTTTACTTCTGAACCTATTTGACAAGCATGCTCCCTTGCGCCCAGTCAAGTTGAAGCATTTGCCCGCGCCTTGGATGACGGCTGAACTGAAATCACTTTTGAAAAAGAAGGCCCGTGCGAAAACAAAATTAAAGATGCACGATTCTGATGGTAACCGGGAAAAGTATCAGAGTATTCGAAATCGCTGCAATACATTATGTAGGGATGCGCAACGACGTCACATTTCTACATCGGTCGAAAACGGCGACCCAAGCAAAACGTGGAAATTTCTCAAATCCCTCGGTATTGGAAAGGCCGCGCAAAATTCCATTCCAGACACAGTTACTATTGATGAACTAAATTCTCACTTTTCTAATCCTCTCTTGGATTTTAACACAAATTCTAAAGCGCGCACCTTAAGTTTTCTTAATTCATTATCTTCTTCTGGCCATCCTCCGTTTATTTTAAGTCAATTTTCCGATTGTGGTGTTAAGAAGAGCATATTGTCTATAACTTCGAAGGCTGTTGGTAGTGATTGCATTGGTCGGAGCATGATTATTCCTATTTTACCTATCGTTAATCCTGTCATCACACACATCCTTAACTTTTCTATTTCCTCGAGTACATTTCCTGTTATCTGGAAAGATGCTCATATCTTACCTCTCCCTAAAACCATGAATCCTGTCTCTGCTTCTGACTTCCGCCCCATTGCTATTCTTCCTTTCCTGTCGAAAGTGTTAGAACGGCTGGTGCAGGAGCAGTTAAGTCGCTTCCTTAATTCCCATAATCTCCTTAACCCCTATCAATCTGGTTTCCGCCCAGGTCATAGCACGACCACTGCACTTATTAAAATCACTGATGACATACGCCTGGGTTTTGACAATAAGCAGTTGACAATCCTTTCATTGCTTGACTTTAGCAATGCTTTTAACACCGTCGACCATGAGGTATTGTTGGCTATGCTACGCTCTATTAACATATCTCCAACGGCTATTGACTGGTTTCAAAGTTACTTGCGGGGACGTCGGCAGCGTGTTCTAGTGGAGAACCTAACCTCTTCCTGGAGCAATGTTCATGCCGGGGTTCCGCAAGGTGGCGTGTTGTCTCCTCTCTTATTCTCAATCTTTATTAACTCCATCTCCAATAACATTTCTTCTCCTTATCATATGTATGCAGACGATTTCCAACTATATTCGCACGTGGCCCTGCCTGAACTTTCTGAAGCGATTTTTCGTACAAACACTGATCTCGCAGCCATCGTCAATTGGAGCAAGGAACACGGTTTAAAGGTAAACCCCTCAAAAACTAAAATAATTATAATTGGAAGCAAGCCGCTTATGAGCAAAGTTAATTGGGATTGTTTGCCGGATGTAGTGGTCGATGGTACTCGCATCCCTATCTGCAAAACTGTTAAAAGTCTTGGTTTGCACCTCGACCAGCACTTATCCTGGTCGGAACACATCAAGCAAATTCGAAAAAAAGTGTTTGCTACTGCATCCTGTTTGCGCCGCTTACGAAACTTTCTACCGATTTCCACCAAAATTGCGTTAGCCCAATCCCTTCTACTTCCTTTCCTTGACTATGCCGATTCCTCATTTCCCGATCTTTTTGAGTATCAGTTAGACATCCTTGAGAGGGTGCAAAATTTCTGCATCAGATTTATTTTTGGCTTACGTAAATTTGATCATGTCACCGAATTTCGTAAAAAACTTAATTGGCTTCCCATCCGTCGTCGCCGGGATGCCCACATACTTAACCTTCTGTACTGTGTTCTGTTTGACCCTAAAACGCCAGGCTATCTTAAAACTCAATTTAATTACCTTAGTTCAAATAATTCACTCTCTCTTCGCTCTTCTAATCTTCTGCTTCTTTCTGTACCGGTTCGCCGCACTAATTTCTATGGATCTTCATTCACTGCTCGCGCTATTCAACTTTGGAACGCTCTGCCTGAATCCATCAGGCGGGCGCAAAATGTTAAAAGTTTTAAAGCTCTTGTCAAAAATCATTTCCTATCTCTATAATGTGTTGCTTATATTTATTTTAGATTATATTATAGTGTTTATTTTTTCGTATTGTATGTAGTGTATTTAGTAGGTTATGTATTATTATGTGTATGTATATTTATAAAATATGTAAGTAGTTTATTATATTTACGTAAGTATATTAATTTATATACTTATTTTATTTTATTTTTATTGTTATTATTGTATATATTGTTTTTATTAATTATATTTTAATGCTTAATTTATTAATTGAATTTGCGCCAAGTCGCGTTCTAGCATACATTCCTTACCAATCAGGGTTGCCTGGAAGAGATTGCTTTTAAGCAATAAGGCCGCCTTTTAGTACGTATGTGCCGTGTGTTTTCATTGTACCTTAATTGTAATTATAGAATAGCTTATTTATGTTTGGTATATTATGTACAATAAAGAATAAATAAATAATACAATATTTGAACAATGGCTTCAGGTAATTTGTAATTGTGCAGAATAATTAACATGCCATCGAACATATGCTTGCCAGCTGAAGTGGCACCTGCCGCCATTTCTTTGCGAAACTTAATATAGCAGAGCTAATTCCGAACACTAAAAAACTAAAGACCGCACTTGAGAAAGGGAATTTCATTAAGATAACACTGAATTCATTTTAAAGCCAGGTTGAGATAAAAACGTTTACTGCCTTTTTACATAATTTTGTCATTACGGAATAAACAGATTCGGATCGGGTAATGAGTATTTCTATGAAATACCCTTAAAAACATTGCAACCTGAGAAGTCCTGAGACCGACAGATGAGCCACTTAGCTTACACTCTATTGAGCTCACGTTTAATTTTGTAAAGGATTGACGAAAGCGCTTTGTTTGTATGGTAAGCAAATTTGTGGACATTGATCGATGGTTGGGAGTTGGGACGTAGAAATTCTTTTATGCGTTCATCATTAATTTCCATCAAGGAAATGTGAACTATTTGTTTATTAATCGACAGGAGTGTAATGAATGGTACATACTGAAATGTACCGTTAATATGCAGTCGATCATGTTGATATTGTTATCGATATGAGGGACAATGACTCATAAGGAAACGAGTATGAAACGATTTCAAGAAACTACGGTATATTTTAACATGCATTTTAATATTTTTAAAATAAGATGAACGTAAAAGAACCGGCAGTAAAAACAAATATCCACACGAAATACTAACGATTATTTCTTTTATACCATTATGGAAAATGCTATTTGTTCACAAGCAAATAAACATTTAGCTGACACACTGCCTGCAAAATTACGCTAATTTAATGTTGTTACGCATCTGATGAGATAGCATATTTTTAATGGAATCGACGATTTATTTTTAATTAATGTTCTTTTTTTTGTATGCATATTAACCAAAAACGTACTTTTATTACGTTAATTGTTTCGTTAACTATTGTTTCGTGTTAACTATTGAGTTAGTGGATTTATTAATATTTATGGTAAAGTTCAAAGTAGCTATACATTTTTATCAATTAGTTAGTATTCGTTTTTTCTAAAAATAAATGTTTACGTTTTACACCTTCCAACCAAATGTTCGTTATGTACGAAGTAGATAACATTTGTTCAGTTATTAATGTCGTTCTCCAAACTATAAGCCCTCTGCTTAATTAAATTATGACGCTAGTCTAGCCGTGTGGTAAGAGACAAAGTTACCTCCATAATAATAATATTAGTTAAAATTAGTTTAGCTATCATCTTTTTAGGGTTCCGTTAGTTGAAAGAGGAATTAATTAAACTTATAGAAAGCACAGAAAGTTTCACAACAATAGATTTTTTATGTATTACACACCAAACACCACTAGGTACTAGCAAGACATAACAAATGAACAGCCCTTGTTAAGTATTCTATCTTTGTTATTGTAGGAAATTCTTCCGTATTCACGATGTCAGTATGTTCAAAACAGGGAAAGGAAAACTTTCATTTTTACGTCTAAAGGTTTCAATATCGACGCGGCTTGAATGAGTTTGGGGGTGGAAAATCGTTAATCATTCCTTTGTTAGATTTTTGTAACAGCCTAACTCGTTGCTCGCTTGTTTGCCGCGCCATTTTTCTTTTTAAGCGCCGTTTTGGTCGTCGTGAATGATTGTTTTATTTAGTTTTGGACTTGGGGCATTTTCCACGGCGGTATCCTCAAACTTTTCACTTTGTTATGGCTTCTTATTTTTTGACATTGCAGCAATTTGTTTTAGGCTTTAAAGTTCGTCCAATATTTGTAGGTATACGTATCTATTTTAAGTAGGTATAATATTATGTTGATCTAGCAAAAGTATTTCAATATGATTGTTTTTAATTTTAAACAACGTGAATAAATCAGATTTCATTGGTGCGGTCTACTGATTTAGAATATGAATATTGCAATTGTTTTAGCGTTGTTTGCTAGACATTTATACGTACCTACTTAATTCCACATTTAATTTATAGGACGAATATAAATTATTATCTATATTAATATTTACTCCCCTATTTTAATAGGTAAATAATAAATATGGAAATGTTAGGTATGTCAAGAATTGATTTTTTTTAATTATGTATATTATTTTACAATGCAAAAGCGCTAAATATGTCAGTTTTTGCGCTACTATTTACCTACTGAATTACAAAATTGATAATACTATTACGTAGGACCGTTTTAAATATGTATAGGTATTGTTCTATATTATTGACAATAGTAACATTATCAACGATTATAAGATGTTGAATGCCGATGTTTAATAACTTAGTTACTAGACAAAGGGATTACTAATTCGATTGGCTTAAAAAATGCCAGTAAAATTCCACATCCCCATAAAGAGAAAATACAATGAGTCAGTCGACAAGCAACGCCCGCATTTATTAATGTATAAACAAAAATCCCCCGAATCACGTCGGGGTCACCAGCCAAATTGTTCCCGCTTTAGGCATGGGAACTGGAATCTCTTTAGGGAAACTCAATATTCCTTGTATATAGATTTTATTTTCAACACCAACGCCCCATTTGTACAAAAGTTTCTTTATGAGTAAAAAAAATACATTCTACCCGGCCAATAAATGATAAATTAATAAAAATGACAATCCATGTCGGTGCGTGCGCGATTGCTATTATAAATTAACAGGCGTAGACATAATCCTCCCCCCGGTGAAAAGCGTAGATTTTCAAGCTTGAAGGTCTTCAGAAGTGGGCAGAGGACACAGTCGAACCAAAGGTCTTCGAACGCAGCCTCTTGTAGTTTCGACGTCCGCAACTCGACAAACGCCGTCTGTTCCATGGAATAATCGAACGATACGCCCCATGCGCCAACAAAGTGGTGGAGAATTATCCTCTTGAAGCAGTACGAGGTCTCCGACGTTTATTTTTGATTTGTCAACCTTCCATTTGGTTCGTAGTTGCATTTCTGAGATATACTCTTTCTGCCATCTCTATCCAGGGAGCTCTCTTTAGCGTTATCCAACGAAGGAGCCGGCAGTGCATTCAATGGTCTTCCGATTAAGAAGTGCCCTGGGGACAAGGAAAGGAAGTCATTGGGGAAAGATGACATGGGACACAGAGGACGGCTATTGAGAATGGCCTCCACTTGAGCAAACAATGTCGAAAGTTCCTCAAATGCGAGATGAGTATTGCCCATGACTCGCTTTATATGAAATTTAGCGGACATAACACCGGCCTCCCATATTCCACCAAAGTGAGGAGCGGGGATAAAAGAAAATTTTATTCCCTCCTGAGCAGCAAACTCAGACAGAGGTTCTTGATTAGCCTTTAGAAAACTATTTAATTCTTTCGCGGCAGCTACAAAATTTTTACCGTTGTCGGAAAATATTTCGATTGGCCTTCCACGGCGTGCCACAAATCTGCGAAGTGTCATAATATAAGCATCTTTTGTCAAATCAGACACGACCTCTAAGTGAATGCATTTGAAACGCAGACACACAAACAAACATAAGTAGCACTTAATTACTCTAGCACCGCGTCCTTTACGATTTAGAAAGGGCCCGCATAGTCCACTCCAACAGACTTGAAGGGAAAGTCAACGTTGACGCGATTTGAAGGTAAGTTAGCCATTTTTGGATTACAGGTCTGACCACGAAGACGAGTGCAGGTAACGCAGTTTTTGAAAAGAATAATTTAATTAGTCAATTGATAAAATGCCGGTAAGTTTATTATTTTTATTTTGTTTTTAGAGTTGTGTAAAATCGTAGAATGTAAATGAAAGTTATTTGAAGTTTTGTAAATTAAGAAAATTTTTTAAAATCAAAATTAATTTCAGATTCGACAGCTGTATGTATGGACCTTGACTTCAGGTAAGTCTTCTTCGTATTTTTTGTTAAGTTGAGGCCATTAGTGCATTGAGATGCATCGCTAAACGAATGTAAACGATTTTTGGTGAGTTGCAAAGAACTCTACGAGAAATATCGATGTTTGAAAGAAATTTTAGATTATCAACAATATCCAACCAGTCATTTTTGATATCCTGCGACACAGGTTCATCCCACTCAACACCCTTGAGCCACAATTTTTGGAGCAACATCTTTGGTTGAATAATACACGGGCTCAAAAGACCTAAAGGATCGAAGATTCGAAATGAACTTGAGAGGATATGTCTCTTTGTGATTTTGTCACTATGAAGTGAAATTTCGATTGGAAAATTGAAGGCATCCTTCGATGGATCCCAACAAAGTCCGAGAGTGCTCGACGACTCACTGATTGTTAAATGTTCTGTATTACTTTCGTGTAAATTTTGAAATAAGTTTTTTGAATTAGTTTTGTACTTTCGTAGAGGAAAACAAGCTGAATTTAGAGCGTTTGAAACTGAATTTTGAATGTATTTAAGTTGATCTTCATCATCACAGCCGGTGATTAGATATTATTTCGTCTAAATCTTTTCTCAAGATTTAGGAATCGTTTTTTAGCTTGAGAATATGAATCGCCGAGGCAGTCAGGTGAGTCCTTTAGGGGTAACTTCACACAGAATCTGCCGGTTTCTAAGCGAGTGGTGGTATTTAGAAAGTGTTTTTCGCATGTTATGTCATTTTGACTTAGAACAGTTTTTTGGGGTAGCTCTTCAAGCTCCCAGAATTTTGTGAGCATTTTGTGAATTTCGTTAGAAATTGGGTTTGTAATTATGGCATGATTGCAATGAATTTCGTTACTACGAGAATAATTATTGATTGGGCCAGCTATTATCCAGCCGAATTTAGAATTTTGCAATTTAGGATTATTAGGACCTAAAGAAAGCTGTTCGCTTTCTAGAATGTCCCAGAAGATATCTGCTCCAATTAAAACTTCAATCGGAGCTGGCTTGTAGAACTCAGGGTCCGCCAAAGTTAAAGAATTAGGTATTTTGAGACCTTGAATGTCAACTGGGGTCTTAGGTAAGCGGCCCGTCAATTCATTGAGAACAAGACATGAAAGAGTAACGCTGTAGTTGCTATTTAGAGATTTTAATTGAGTGAGACAGCTTTCGTGCACTGTATTAGAAGAATTATTGCCAATGCCAATGACATTCATTGCCTGCAATGGGCAAGTTCTCAATGACATTCTTCGTTGCAGGGATTTAGTAACAAATGAATACTGGCTGCCACAATCCAAGAGAGCACGAACCTTTTCTACTTGCTTATTAATTGGGTTAAAAACTTCTATCAATGCTGTAGATAGGAGAACATGTTTGGACATTTGTTTAGAAAAGGCTGCTACAGATTCGTTTGGTTCAACGTGTTCATCTGTGCTGAAGTTGGCAGTGACGTCATCATTAGAATTATGGAGAAGGGTATTGTGTTTTTGCTGGCATTGTCGACATGGACCCATGCGGCAGTTACTGACAGGATGCCCTTGTCTGAGGCAATTTCGACATAATTTATATTTATTTACATACGACAGCCTATCTTGAATGTTTTTAGACTTAAATGTAGGACAGTCATAAATTCTGTGATTTTCGTTACAAATTATGCAAAGATAAACGTTTAATTTATTTTGATTAGATGTAGAAAATGAATTAGTATTTCTATTTGTATTAAATTTATAATTTTTTTGTGAATTTAGTTGTGAGGGACGTGACGTGAATTGTGATTTAGAATTATTTTGGGATTCATTATTAGTGCCAACCTTATTGCGATTTAAAGATTCCAACACATCTGCACGGTTGATTAAAAATCGTTGAAATTGTTGCATAGTTGGAATGTCATCAATAGTATTTCGATACTCTTCCCACTTAACAAGAGTACACTTGTCCAATTTAGAAGATAAAATAAATATTATAAGTACATCCCAATAGTCAGTAGGCTGACCCAGGCTAGACAAGGCGCGAAGATTTTTTGTAACATGATCGACTAAAAAACGTAGTGACTTGTCTGACTCACGAGTTAAAGATTGAATATTAAGTAAAGAATCTAAGTGATGATCAACAAGAAGCCTTTTGTTATTATATCTGTCGCAAAGTAGCGTCCAGGCTGCCTGGTAGTTTGCTGTTGACACTTCGAGATTAGAGACAATCCGTGCCGCATCACCCTCAAGGTAAGAAATTAAATAATGAAATTTATGTATATCAGTAATATTTTTGTTTTTATGAACTAAATTTGAAAATGTATCGCGGAACTCTAGCCAACGGAAGTATGAACCATCAAACTTTGAGATTTCGATTCGTGGTAATTTAACATTTGAGTCTTGATGGAAAGAGTCTTCATTGCCCATCGATTTCCTACGATTTTCGTTGTCATTAAATAAATTATCATATTTTTTAATCATTATTTTAGCAGAAGCAATACCTTGGACGAAATCGTTCTCAATGTCGTCTCTTTCATCAATCTCAGAATCTATATTTTCAGAATTAAGAACCTCAATCTCAGTCTGCAACACATCAAACTTTGTTGACAATGCTTCGAATTTACCAAGTTTCAATTTAAATTCAGCCATTAATAGTTCATCCATTGAAGTGGACTCGCTAATTCTTTCCAAATAATTTTTAAATTTTGTAATTTGGCCCTTAATAGCAGACCTTTTTGAATATAAATCTCTTAATAACTTTGGATTAGGTTCCGTAGACATTTTGTAAAATAGTTTAATTGAATATTGTTATGAAATTAAAATTTAATTGTTTGTAATTATTTTGAAATTATGTAATTATTTTTCGATTTAATTATTTAAATGCACGTCAACAAGCTTAATAAAATTATGGAAGAAATAAAATGCTTATCTCACGCTCCTCGCCTGGTGGAACCTGCCGCTGGTAGCCGGGCTGCTGCTCACACGCAGCTGCTTCGCAGAAGATCGTGCAAGCGATATTTAGTCGCCTGAGAAGACGGCTCCTGAAATTATTCGGCGAAGTCGTGTTTATAAGCGAAAAGGGCTATGATATTCGAGCTTGTTGTAAACAAAAAATGAATTTAATTTGGAACAAATAAATTACGATTTATATGCCAATCCCGCAAGGGAATCTGGCGTAAAGAAATGATAATAGGTATTGATAAACCAATATTACTATAATTTAAATTGTTTTACACAAATGGAAGCGAAATAATAGGTAATTTTTGGATATTTTTGAACGTGAATTTTATGTTATAAGGTTAGGTATAGGAATGTGTTATTGGAATTAAGGATTTGCACTTAACTTGGTACTATGAGCTGCACTCCGGCACGACACTTTAGCTGTATCGTTGTTCAGACGAGCAGGTTATCCTTTTCGACAGGAATCAGTCCCAAATTGAAGTCGTCAATTCCAGAAACAATGTTGCGTAGATGTGTAGATATTTTGTAATAAACTCGTATTTTGCGGTGAAATCCGTTTTTGTCCTGTCACGGTCGCCAAATTGTTCCCGCTTTAGGCATGGGAACTGGAATCTCTTTAGGGAAACTCAATATTCCTTGTATATAGATTTTATTTTCAACACCAACGCCCCATTTGTACAAAAGTTTCTTTATGAGTAAAAAAAATACATTCTACCCGGCCAATAAATGATAAATTAATAAAAATGACAATCCATGTCGGTGCGTGCGCGATTGCTATTATAAATTAACAGGCGTAGACAGCATTAAATATATTTTACGATTCCACAATAATGGGCAATATCTCTGAACTCCAACGAACATTACTGATAATTTTGTAAGGAATGTGTCTTATCTCAAACTTTTCAATGACAATCCCGCTTTGATGAACTTGTTATGGACAACCTTTGATTATAAAGTTCTCCGGTTTGTAAATTAACTTCAGTATTTAGCATTATCGTGGTTTAATTATA
Organism: Colias eurytheme; assembly: GCF_061535395.1. Classification (NCBI taxonomy): domain Eukaryota; kingdom Metazoa; phylum Arthropoda; class Insecta; order Lepidoptera; family Pieridae; genus Colias; species Colias eurytheme. Next base: position 5,635,102 of record NC_142989.1, on the reverse strand, counting down.
ATACTACTAGCTTTTGCCCGTTTTCAAAGAAAAAACCAGCATAGTTTCTAAAATTTCTGAGTCTTCAGCTACAGGTACCTACCAAATTTCATTGAAATCGGTTCAGTAGTACCTGTACTTATATTTTGCGTGAAAGAGAAACATCTATCCATCCTAACAAACTTTCGCATAAAATAAGTAGGATAATACAGATCATATTATACTAAATTATGAAAAACAACACGTTTCAAAATGCAATAACATATTTGGTTTCGTAATACCTTTCTACACCTGTAATGTGACTACTAGACGAGGTGATCGACCTCGACCGGTCAAGTTCAAAGAGTTGCCGCGCTCGGGGCATTTCATATTAACTGTGTGGTGATATTCCGCTTTTATTGACATAATTCGAACGTATAAATAATCTATATCCAGTTTTTTTTTTAAGAAATATTCTACTAATGTTTATTCTATAATCTGTAAATAGAGCAGAAGATAGAGCCGATACTGATTAAATATTTGGCATACTAATATTAAAAATCTGAAGAGTTATGTATGGATATGTATAGGCTGTAATGATCACGCTAAGACCAATAGGAACGGAACAGTACGTGTAAAACCGCAGGGCACAGCTAAATGATAAACCCTGTAAGAACTATACAAAAATGCTCAATCATACATGCCCTTATTTTCAACATTTTTAATGACAACATGATAATGTTCTTGCGTCTCGTTAATGATTAAGAGAATTGCTTTACATTATCCTACTTAATTGGCTTATTAAATCAGTGGAACAATAACAGTGCCAAGAAGATAAGCTTTTGTATGGATTTAATGGTGCGATAATATTCTAACAATACAGATTTGAATACATTGTTATCTTATCTTTAGCAACACCTTTGTATAGCAATAAATTGTTACATAAACAACCGTCTTTTGCCAAGTTCTTTAATAACATTATTTATTTTTTGTAACGAAATTTCATAACTTTCCCCGCGTGGAAACTCTGCACGAACTGCTATTTTAATACACCTCCGATTGCTATGATTGCCTATTTATAAAAAATAGTGCCTACGTAACAACATATATCAAATCTACTTCGGGCAGAACGGGTGACGGGACTACCTTTTCCCCGAAGTTTTGTTTTGTGAAAATGAAGCTTCTATAATCGTAATAAGGTGCTTTTTGGAAAGGTACTTGGTAGGTATAGATGCAGGTGAGATCGTCCCACTCACGCGATAGGAATATAAACTTGCCACTGAATGTGGCCAAGCCTCGAACTCCATATTTCCTAATAAATGAGCGCGTATATTCTCTTAACGGTCAAAGTTTTGCGACAGAAACAATGGAAGTTAGAAAAAGTATCAGCACTTTAAATAATAGTTTATTTAACTTGCTACAGCTCTTTGTAAATACAGAGTTATTTTAACTGTAGGTACTTTGTTTTTATTCGAAGCCGTGCATCCAAATGTAGGCGATGTTACTCCACGAATATATATAAAATTGCATGGAATTAGTGAGATAGGAAATATGAAAATAGACACGAAAAACTATGTTATGACTGAACTTATGCTACAACTGAATTTAGTACCCTTATTTCCAGAAAATAAAACATCTCAGAATTATTACTGACTCAACTTTCACTACTACTTATTATTTGTAATGTTGTGTCGTAATGAGAACTAGAAATCATGGTAAAATAAATATGATAAAACTTTATTATATTTAAAAAAATAAGAGGACATCGTTAAAACAAAAAAAATATCTATTTAACAACATGTTTAACGTTATAAAAACATTAAATTATATTTATATGTAATTTTTGTTTCAGGTAAGATCTTTAGTCATCATGTTATATTATATTCTACGCACGCTATAGTAAGTGAATTTTCATGGTATGATATTACGTTTGTACATGACTTACGGAACAGTAATAGAACTGGCATAAAATCTACATTTATACTCCGTTCATCGGATACGGATAAATTTAAGGCTGATATTTTTTTATTGTTATATTATAGACGTTTAACATATATTTGCGGAAAATTATTTCGTTAATTTTATATTTATAACGTTCGTAACGTTTTATGATAATTCTAGTTATTAAATACTGTTCATTTTTTGAAAATTCATGTTTAATGGCAAATCGAGAGATATCTATTAGCAAATTAGCTTTAAAAACTTTAATATCACACCAAATGTTTCAAAGTTCAGAAAAGAGAACATAACATACTAGAAGTCTAACCACAACCTGAAACGTGCTATTTTAATACCTATCGCCAATTTCAAATGCCTAAAATACCAAAACCAAATGACAACGAACTCGCCAAGTGACGTTGATTTAAGAATTGAATTACGAAAACGAAAGCACAAAAGATACATTCACACTGCATAGGATTCGTTAGCAGCCGTGCCGGTCGCAGCCTAATCCGGATCGATCCACGTCTTTTTGACCAGAGCTCACGTACTGCCATACATCGTGGTTTTCTTGACGCAAACACGTCTCCGCTGAACAATTTGAAAATAAATCTTTGCCAAATTCCAATTTTCAGACGTTTCTCAGACACCTTTTGCTCGGAATTATGTTAATATTTAACTTATCCGTGAATCCGACTGGGTAACTATATTCGGGGTTTGTGTCAAAAATATAAATATTTCTCGTTTAAATATTTTATTTTCCTGTTGTGTTTTATTTTGTTACTTTAAAATATTGTTTGAAACGTAATGGCTATTAGTAACTGACTCATTAATCTCTACAAATAAAGAGATTTCATTCAAATAAGCGAACGAAACAAACAATGTTTGAAACATTTAACAACTTTAGTTTAGCAAAATTTCGTAGGCAATTAAACCTTTTAAGCTTACGAGAAATGAAGCAATAGAACCATTAATTAAATTAGTTCGAGTAAGTTATTATATTAATATATGAATTGATTCTATTGCGGAAAGACTGAAGATACATTTGCATATGACTTGAATACGGCCTTGGCAGATCGTCAAATCCTATTCAGCATAATAGGGTGTAAAGAGGGTCTTCGAGCTCTATTCTGAAAACGTATTTATCAAATATAATAATTTCGCATTGACATACTTGGTATTTTTTATATTTGCATAATATTATGCTCGTGTTTTCTTACTTTTTCTTATTAGATATGCAACCATTGTAGATATATGAGATAAGTTCGTAAGACCATAAATTATTTATACATGATATAATGGCCGAAGGCGCTCTTTCTTTGTTGAAATTCACACGGGAAATCAAAAATGCAATTTATGATCCTACTTGTTGAAGATATTATTAAACACTAAGTTATTATTTAGGACTAGGAACACTTATTGAAATGTAGGCATTATACAATTAATATATAGTATTTTATTTATTTATTATAAAAGCGATGGATATGTAGGTACTGACGAAACATCTAGAATCTAGATAATCTCGGAAAGTACTTGAACTGTGGACATGAAATTTGGCAGGTAGCCTGTAGGTTGCTAGGTTATGGGAGGTCTTAGCTTAGAGTAAATTTTGCGACAGGGGTCGGATTAAGGTTATTAGCAAATTTGTATGTTGTCCCTTGTTTTTAAATGTAGTTACGTAATATTTAATCTGACTAATGAGGCGTCAACTCATTCCTGTTATATATTTCAAATACATTTGTCTTTTAATAACATTACAACTATTTCATTCCATAGAAAATATTTTATTATCTTCGCCAATAAAAAGTTAAGTTTATTCTCAATTAAACATTGACAAATAGCACAATATGATATAGGTACGAAGTCTAACGCATAAAACTTATTTTATCTGATTGCACGTTGATTAATGTGTCCTGCCATAAATCTTATTTTAAATTCAAATAAATTCAACGATAAACAACGATAATTTATTAATAATATTTAAATATTTACATATTGTAGTGAAATTTTATACAAACTTATAGACGAAAACTTCGTGTTTGTTATTAATTACGGATAGGTTTCATGTTTGATGTATGTGTTTACGACGTCAATAAATAAAATTTTAAGTGTTTCGAAATATTTAAATTGGCGTTTAAATAGTTTATCACTCATCAATAGTTAAATGCTAATAATAAATTTTGTAAATTCTTATGTAATAATCCTTAAAAATGTGTTATTAGTTCTTGTGCCTATTATATATAATTTTTTACTAAAATACCGTAAAAAGTTGTTTTCATTAGCGAACCCTTACATAAAATTTATAAGCCAATCCTTCAATATAATCAACGGAACAATACTATACCGTTACCAAAATGGTTATTATCTTTTATCAGTTACCGTTCTCATTGTATGATAAACCACTTACAAATGCTGCCAGCCTTGTTACGGCTAGATATCTCAAAAGGCAGGTACTCGATTATTTCACCATCGGCCTCCAATGATAGAACAATTTATATATGTCACAATAATAGTCCCTTAGCTTAGAACAGGCTTCATTAAATTGCTAGAACGGTAAATAACTAAGATAAGTACATTTCCGTGTCAGTTTGTGATTTACTTGTACTTTGTAATGGTTTGTATAATGCGTTTAGATAATATAATGTAATGTACCTACTTAATCAGGTATACTTAATACTATGTAATAATTTCATACAGAGAGGCAAAATTAAACAGTTTTTAATCATAATAAAAAATACAAATTTCTGTGATAACATTTCATATTCTAACTAATGTAAATCGTTCTTATTATTCCAACAAAAAGTTTTATTATTCCAAAATAACAAATAGCACAAACCCACTTTTCTGTATTCAAGTGCGCATAAATATTTTACATCCATATAACCTTTTTGTGCGAATAAACAGAGGTCGGTCTATTAAAGCTAGTTGAACTAAATTTAATTCTTTGTTAAAACGATGAACCGAATTAGCAAAAGGCCTGTATTTAATTAAAACGGTAAAGCTTAACGTGGTTGTATGTGCAACCTTGTTGAAGCACAAACTTGAAAGTAAAACATCCCTTTTGATCTTATTGTTCTCTTGACCATTCCGGCTAAATTTGCTAACAGAAGTATGCCCTTGGGTGAGGTATTTTATTCTAAATCGTTTACAACCCACCCCTTTATAAACTTTCCAAATGCATTTCATTTTTGCGTTTGTCCCTACAATTTGAATTGCAGAAGAATATTTCTGTATAATATTTCGAGCATAACGATGCAAATGTTTCAGAAGTTAGAAATAAATAATGTATATTCACACTTTTATTACCTGCATAAAGTTTATTAGTTGCGATAAAATATGTCATTATTTAGAACTGGGAAGTCGGTTATCGGCATGTCGTATGATGTGAAGTCATAAGGTCTCTCCCTTCGCACTTCATATGCAGATATCTTTATATCCATAGTTCAGAGGCCGTTGACCACTCAGCAGTCCTTTAAAGATTAAGACTTGTAATCGTATTCATGTCATCCCTCGCGATAAAAAGGGGAGTTGTGGCGAGATAAAGTACCTTACAAGGACTTACCTCTTCAGAACTTCGTCCCCTTACCATTGTGAGGTGCATATTAAAACGAGCGGGCTTTCTTGAGAATTCTTCGTGATTAAAGTTCTTGCAGAGCCAATTCTCGGGGTGAGTAATTCTAACCAATTTGACGTTGAAACACGGGCTAGGATACGCTTTGTCATAACTCTAAGATGAGTTTTAAAATTGCCTGAATAATATTTTCGTTCTTATATTAAGCTCTATTGTTGTTTAAAATGACTGTTAACCTATTAAACTGCTAATTAATATATACGCATATAACTTGAATATCTTATATATAAAATTCTCGTGTCACAATGTTAGTCTGCATACTCCTCCGAAACGGGTGGACCGATTCTCATGAAATTTTCTGTGCATATCGGGTAAGTCTGAGAATCGGCCAACATCTATTTTTCATATGTACCACGGGCGAAGCCGGGGTGGACCGCTAGTTTATATATAAAAAATGGAATATGTCAATGTCGGTAGAAAATATAATCAATAAAGTCGTGTTTACGTAGATTATTCAGTTCAAAAAAACTAACTAGTATTTTCCTATTCCGTTACAATGTATCAATTATTTATGTATCCTGTGCCAATTTTAACTTTTTCATCCACACATGCGATAAGTTTTAAATCCGGACATTCTTACAAAATCATAGAAAACAAAATGAATCTATGAAACTGATAGCGTGCGAAGCGCACTATAATCTGAAACTGTATCCACTCAATCAGATTAGTTAGAAAACGACAAAATAAACGTATTCAATTCTTGCGAACGCTTCACAAGCTAGAATTCGATACATGATAGCCACCTACGACGTACTATCTTTTTTCATTTGGCCAAGCTTGAACAAAAAAGCAATCTATGAATCGGTGAGTAACCAGCTATTTCAATTCGTGTACGACGAAAGGAGCTCTTAATGCGAGTGCAATAAGGTCGATGTTGAGAATGTCGACTGTAAAATGTACATTTGTGATAGTAAGATGATATTGGCGACCATGAAAGCCAGTGTCGATGAGCATCGTGTATTAGATTACATACTCTTTGTGGTTATGTGGAGACGCCACGAGCATTGTGGTTATTAAGCTTCTCACGGTTGTTTCTATTTACTACATTTATTTAATTTATATTATCTTTGAGTGCTGTGTATCGGTTTCTCGAAGCTCGGATAAAAATGTTATTATTTATCCGACGCTTCTTTTTCCTTATTGGAAAATAACTTGCCTTAAAGGATTACATTGTCTTAATTACAAGGAGGCTTCCTTATTTGATCGTTTATTAAAATATTTAATCGGTGTAAATTTCGCAGTCCAAATTATAAGACCGCTAGCGAAGTAAATAAATTTATGAATTTATTTGAAACATTTTCGATGAGCACAGAACCAAATTAACTAAAACTATATTGAAGAAGATATAATACTTGTATATTATTTTGAAAGTAGTACCTATATATTCATTTTTATTTTTACCAGAGCGATACAATAATACCTATTTTAAATTCGATATTTTAAGGATATGTTCAAATTTATCATTTACGAACATAAAACTTGAACTTATTCGTGAAATATGTGTACACACATAATTGGTGTGCTGCTACAATATTTCCATAAAAGTTGCACTATGATTCAGTCTGGGCGTACATTATCCCACAGGGTGTATTAAATCACGCTGTAAACTGTAAAGATACCAAGATTGTTCCCAGAGTTTGCGGTCGTAACAGTCTCTAAATTTATTCCTTCCCCAATCCAGTGCATCACCAAAGAGTTTCGCAGCTTTTAGTGGGCGTGAACCACCATTGTGACAAAATAATGTCTCCGTACTATAATTTCGTTCAGAAAAATACAAGGAAAACTCCTTCTTATTGTGTGTTCCTTGGGACAAAAATTGCGTGAACAAAGCGAACAGATGGCAAGCCACGATACCGCTGAATAATCAACGCTTAAAACGTCTGGAAAAGTAAGATACGGTAATGTTATATGAATAACACGACAGAGACGTATTCTCATTTAATTCTTATTGCTCGACACCAACAATGCTATATAAATTTCTTCATCTGGTTATTTAATGTTTACCAAGATTTTTTTCGGAGAAAATTATGTTAACGACTCTTTTTTACCGAAATGAGTATTAATATAAATCATGCTTTTTTATATTGAGGTCGGTAAGGAAAATATATTATTATTTATTCGGAGATAAATTTTAAATCAGCCTTCCCCATATAATTAATTGCAGAAAGGGATCCTTAACAATAATTTATCATACCACTGCAATAATAATATTATTCACTGCACCAATTTCTTGGTACTTAAAGTAAATTTTGAAGTACGAACATAATTTAAAAACCAGATTACTTGGTGTAATAACAAAATAAAACTGGATCATTAATTCGGATCGTTAATGGCCTTTTATCTACAATCGATAGATCTATCTATCTTAACTAGTTTACGTTGTAAATGAAATGACGTACAATTCCGATTAAACCAAATCAATTTTAAATAATGTTTACCTACACTAGGTATAACATTATAAGAAACGTGAAATAATAGTGGAATGTAGGTACTAGATAAATTTTAAACATCCTTAGTCCAATAGTTTCGATATCTATTTGAACAATCCCTCCATATTTCATGCCAATATGAATATAAATCAAATATCGAGTTATCAAAGATGACACGAGTGAACGGGTCCAAGTACATTACTCGGTCCATACCTCCAATTTTCCAGCAGAGCGCGTCACCACCTGATGCGGCCCGACATGGAGACAGTTGTGTGGATTAATTACTTCGCCAACTCACCGGTGGGGCTTCTTTCAAAGGTTATGTTACCGGTTTTCGCGTTTAAAAGTTGGAAACGTGATGAATTTGCGCTGAACCCTCGATCGCTTTTCCACGATTGTCACGCGCTCGCCATAAAGGTCTAAACTTTCAATAATGTTTGAGTTTTTTGCTGCCCCGTTATAACTTGTGTTGTTAGAGTTTGAATGCAACTTATTTTAATGAAGTTTGAGATGTTATATTCTAGTAATTTCTATTTTTAACTTTGCGATAAAATTATACTATTATTATATTGTGTTGGTCAATGATGAACAATACTAATATTCTGATATAAACAGAGGGTACATGAATATATATTTTAATACAGTGTAAATAAAAGATTTAGCTAATCTGGGTCTGTAATAAATTATCTGGCGTCCAGTCGTAAAAACTCGTTTTGGGAGTGTCGAAAATACATCGACAACTTTATTTTTCTTTGCAAAAGTTTTAATTAAGCAACCTTACATAAATAACGGCTTCATTAAAGAATGTCGTAATATTTTAATTATTTCCTTGATTATTGTAAGTTATTGTATATTTTAAAGCTTGCTGTACCTATAAAGTTTCGAGAAATATTGATATTGAGGATCTTTCGCAAGTTTGTTGCAGCTTTGTTAATTTCTTTTATTATTCACATTCTTGATGGATTGGATATGCTAACGCTAAAATGCTAAAAGAATGTAGATGCAAATTGAATAAAAAATGAAGGAATCTGAATGGCACGCTTAAGCAGCACCTCTATAACCACCAGCACCGCTATGCTCGAAAAGATAATCAACCAGAGAATGTTATATGAAATGCTTCCCCAAAGAAAGGAAAGAAGGATAAGATTAACCCTTTCAGACCTGAATTATTTTTTTTTAGAATACATTAATGCTGATTTTTTTCGAATGAAAGTACCAACAATTAAGCTTGGAAAAAATAAAACAAAAATTATTTGTTGTTCATTTTTCGAGAAAATTAATATTTTCTTTATGTGCTCAAATGCGGACATTCGGTCCAAGTGGTATGGCTCAAGTAGTATATGCAAAGTATGGGAGATTTTTCAATAAAATTAAAAATTGTCTGTATTGAAATGTTTTTATTTTATTTTAATGTTTTTATTACAGGAATGGAATTTTGGTAAATTATAAAGTCATACGCACAACCATTTTTCCCACACAAGAAGAATAATTTGATGCCCCAAGGACATGGTTTGCCTTTTACATACTGTTTAGCAGAATGCTTTCCCGTAAAAGGAACGATTTGTTCATCAACACACAGTTCTTTTTCTAATGGTATTTTTAAGCATCGGCTTCGGATTGCGTCATAGAAGGGTCGAACTTTATAGAATGCATCTTTACAATTTGAAGGCATTTTCATATTATCTACAAGATGTAAATTATTACGAAGTTCGAAGAATCTGTCTCTCGTCATATTTTCTGTGAATAGTCAATAGGGGTATGCTTATGCTGGTTTCCCAGTACATTTTCAAAACCGGATAGTTAAATATCCCAGTTGCCATATGTAAGCCAAATAAGACTTCAATTTCATTGCTGGTAGTAGGTCGAAACCTGGTTTTTCCCGACTGAACAGCATATATATTTGTCATTTCAGCCATTTGACGAAATAACCCTTCAGGTACATACTTGTGATAGTAATCTAGAGGACTTTGTACGATGGGATCAACAGCTATTGGTGGGGAAAAATCAGTCGATATTGTATTTTCAATTTTTCGGTGCCTCCACTTTATATTCTGTTTAGGTGTGAGATAGTCAAATGTCTCACCATTCGATGTAGATTCCTCCTCTTCAATATCCATATCTGCTCCTGGTTCCTCCAAAACTGGCTCGAAATCAATAGGCAATCTTTCTTCGTCCTCGCTCTCGTCTTCATTTCCGTCCGATAAGTCAAGTGGAACATACTCCCTCTGATTCTGACTTATGGCATCGGCACCCAAGCGGACATATCTTGTATCTTGAGCTGTACAGTACTGTGTGCTTGTACAGCCCACATCCTCATCATCTGAAGACAGCTCCAAGTCCGAAAGATTTCTATCTTGCAGAAGCTTCCAGGCCTCTCTTGAGAACATATTTAAAAAGATTATCTGAAAAAATATATCAGATTTATTTATTTCGTTTTAATTTAAATAAAATTAAATTTAAATGAATGTGCATAAAAGAAAAAGTTTATTTTGTTCCAATAAAACCGTTATTGAACGTTACGAAAAATATATCCACTTGAAACCGCACGTCCACATTCGTAGACATTACGAATATTCACGTTTTAGTGTACAAATAACAAAATTTTTACACATAAAATACTTTGATCTATAACTTTACACCATAATTAATCGATATATATTTTTTTTAATACCTATCTTAGGAAAAATCTTAATATTTTCAAATAAAGTAAATCACTCACCTACGCAATTCTAAGATTCACCGGTTACTGGTTCAAAAGTTGTCGACTAGTACGAAATCGCGGCAAAACATGGCGTTAGTGGTATCGAGTTTCGTAGCTCATAATGTTCTCATGCGATTACATTAGGATCTGGTTACATGACACTTGTTTTTGGTAAGATAATTAACAAAATGCTTTATGTCCTCAATTGTGCACCGTAGGTTTGAAAGGGTTAACTTGTTTTTAATGTTTTTATTTTAATGAAATCATTAAATGTTAGATACAAAATGCCTTCAATGTATAACTGTAAATCTATCAGGCCCATATTTAATATCTATAAACTGCCAATAATAAACTGAATTTCAAAACTGTCAATAGCAATCAAGAAAATAATATTATGGAAAAGTTCTATGAAACACGCTTTTATGGCAAATTGAACTGAGAACCGAAAGAGATTCTTAATACGTTTGCAAATTTCCTTTCTATCTAATCTGACGCCGACACGAAAAAGGTGAAAATCGAGTTCAAAGATTGCCATCCCATATAAAGATACATCTACTTTACGATAGTAAAAAATATATTAACGTCATGAAATCAATACTCCTTACGTCACAATTCTCCTTAGCAATTTTCCATATTAGAATACGTGTGTAATAAAACTAACTGACTTAGATGACCCTACAGACGTTGTCCTGTCTTCGCGCAAATTATCAAACCCGTGAAGTTTACATGGCCGTTATATTTAGCATTATCTTAATTTTTGGTGCAAATTTCTTGAGTTTTACTTTCATATAATAATTCTCCTCACAATAACGAACACATGAAAATAAAAATTATCGAAATCTGTCCACCAGTTCACGCGTGGTATGAAAAACAGAAGTTGGCCGATTCTCAGACCCAATAGGCACACATAATTTCATGAGAATGAGTCCATTCGCTTCGAGAACTAAACTTACATCGTGACACCAGAATTTTATACATATAGAGAATAGATAGATATTCATAGAATACGTGTCATAATATCTAACATAGCTATTTATATAGCTACATAGTTAGTTTTGTTCAGTCCATTCGTACAAGTAATACTGATGGAGTAGATAATGCAGCAGCGTGGCGCGATGCCAGCGGTTTTCACCCCACTGCTTGCTAGGTATTCAGATTTATTGTCCGTATGTTACTTCGTGAATCAAATGTAATAATATGTTAGTTACTTTGTGATAAGTATAGTGGGAGTTTCATTTGAGGACGTATTTTCGTGACGGATTATGTATGTAGCTTTGGTTAGTTTTGAAACTTCTTTAGTAGGTATTAAGAAAATTATCTACTACTTTTTATTTGGACGTATTGATATAAGAAAGCGAGAGAAGAAAGACGATATTAAAACAACGTAATCAAGAAAATAACTTTATACGATCGATCCATAAAGTTTATGTATACCCAGGGATATTATGATAATATGTTCATAAGTAATAAATATCAATTTGTATTTCGGTCGACTTTGTTATTTATTTTCGGAAAACTCAAAATATCGTGATGCTCAACGATTTTGAACTCTTTTTCGCAAATTATTATAATAATTAATAATACTAGTAATACTACGTAATACTGAAGAAGTGAATACAAGAAAAAGCAAAGCAAAGGGCTCGTTCATTCTATAAACAGGCGCGAATTTATTTAATCTTGCAAATTGGCAAATAACAAAAAGGGCTGCGAATAGACAGATATCAAAATCTCACCACAAGGGATCTTTAACATCCGTAAGGTACGGAATATTTTAATTATTCTTGGTTAAAATAAATTAATTAAATAGGACGGACTAATCAGCTTCTTTGCAATATTACAATTTACAAAGTAACAAAAATAAATTTTATAAGGTTAGGTTTTTGTACGTTACCCAATCATTCAAAATTGTTCTCAAACTCATTTCAAAGACATGTTGTTCGCATATTAATTTTACAAAACGTAACACAGCTGTGATCGAGTAAATTCAGGACAAATGTTTAGTACATATAATAAAATTAATTGAAAATAACGCGAATGGTTTTTAAGCGAGACCTCCAATAATACTGCATCATCCCTAATTAACACAGCATGTCACGTACACACTTGAAATTATAAAATTGAATATTTACCAAACTCGTCAGCCTGTCACATTTTAATGGGCCCTCTTCTCAATGGGCAGCGTTGGGCGAGTAGAGGCAATCACAAAAGTGTAGAGGTCCTAAATATGATCGGCCGTCATTGTAGATGTTTATTCATAATCGACGTAATGGCGGCAAACATGGACAATCATTTGTTGGACCAACGCTACCCATTGTGAAGAGGGCGCATAAGCATTTTATAATAGGCATATCTGTGAACGAATATCAAATGAGCTTTCACTTAATTGAGGGTAACTCGGGCTTTGAGATGCAAATGTAGGTGGACAGACAAACACCTTGCTGTGCCACATTGTTCGACGTAATACACAATGTTACGGTTGGTTGCTCTTGAATAGATTATCAATATTGTTTTATCAACAAAATTGATCATGTAACGGACGGATTATGAAATATTGCGTCGTGGGCTAACTATTAATATAAGGCGGAATTAATAATTTGATTTATAGCAATAGGTACTGTCTATAAATTACATAATGATTACTTATACAAATGTAGGTTTATCTGATCAATGCATTTAGTTTGTTGTCTTATTCATATAAAGCAATTTTAACAGTAGTTTCTTTCACAGTAATTATTTCCTATTTCTTCTAAATTATTTGATGATACTTACAATTTTCCTAAGTGGTTCTTAATTGAAAAGCTTAGTTTGTTTTATATAACTCACCATACGACGAAATTAAAAAATTCATTCTGTACGTGTTCTTCCTTCCAGCACGCAATTGACACATTAAAGCGTCGTGCGTAATTCATTTCATTGAAAATTCGACTTTGAGTGATTCCTGTTAAGGTGTATTACAGTCAAAATGATCCCGGAGAAATTTTCCTTACATGGGGAGCAAACCCTTCAATTGCCTCGAGTTTCTACATTGACAGCTGTCGTGAGATTCTACGCTTTCCTGAGTGTTTACTTATATGTGTTTGTACTCGTATTTGCTTATGGAATTTACATTAGGAAATTTTAAACACGTTTGTATAATTCCACGCTATAAATTATTAATTAAATTAGAATGTAAATATTTCTGATGGCTTTGAAAATTTTTTGGAGGAAGATTCGGCAAGAGCAGATTCACGGACCAATAGACATATTTTTCATCTGCAAGCGCACCTGAAGATCAATAACCACTTATTTTTTAATCAAACTTAGTGTTAACCATATCCCCGTCCTGTCGCCCTCTTGATTTTTCATAAAAGTCTCCACACGCTTCAAGTTTTGATTTGCGTTCATATCAATTGAGACCAAAAAATTGGGGATGTCGTTGGAATACAAACTTTATCTCGGTATAATAGAGTTGATAATGGACGAAAGTTATTATATGTGTACTAACTTGTAGGGTCGATGTTTTGCTTTGCGGCGACATCGTTCAACCCACCTTATTGGGAAAGTAAATCGAATCAAAGCTTCGTGTTCCCTCATCGTTAGCAATACAAGTGAATACATCGTTTTGAACTAGCCCCGTCGCATTCCGAGTGTCTTGATTGATTTAAATGTCCATTCATTTTATGCACGACATAGCTATGTGAGTTTTTTCAAAGGTAACTAGATTGATTAAAATGTTTTGTGGGCTTTTTTCTGAGTTGAATAACTGGAAAGCGTCGTAATCAACGACAAGTTGTTGCATTTTTCCATACAAGTAAATTCAAAGAGAATGTGCACTGATCTTAACTGACAGCATAATTCCTTAAAAAGTTAGTCCTGTGTACCGGTTTTGTATACGGTAGACGTACACCCTCGACCTCTGTTTCACGAATCGATTTTTCTTTTCGGGCAAATGCTTACTCTTTCCTACCAGACCGTATTTTGCATCTAATAAACTCAACGTTTAGTTGGAAAACTACTGAATTATTAACTATCGCGGACAACTAATATTGATGGTATAAATACAAATAAATAATTTATGTTCTTCTCTTCAAAAAATCTTTGTTCTCACTATGCGTCGGTTAAGTTTTATAAGTAGGTATAATTAGCAACCCTTAAGGGGTAATAAAGTAATTGCATCAATTAAATAATATGGCCAGTTCACATATTAATTAAATGGCGACCATTCGCTACGTGGGTGGTCAACTGAGCATTGCATTTTAATTTTATGACCATTGCGTTTTAAAATAATTGTGCATATTTTTTTTATAATTAAACCTATATTTCTTAATACACCAAAGAATTAAAATTATTTTGGAAATTTCATGCCAATTTAAAGCATATTTAGTAGTTATATTGACTTTAATTTAGGCACCCGTATAAATTTCTCTTTTGGCAATATTGTTAATTAATTGTCAAAGAAAAGTATATTTACCCTAATTTCACTGAATATAAATTTTACCGCAACGTATTTTTCCCCAACGTACCTTTTATAATTAAACAATAGAATACATTATTTTGTAATACCATTGCGATTTTGATTACAAGAAAAAGGGGTATTAACATAGTCAGCCGATTGACAAAGCGCTGTTTTTAAATTCATCTTGAAAGGTGCGCAAGACATAAAGAATTCCATTGCTATTTCTGTTCACTAGACCCTTTGAATATTCTCCAATTATGTTCGCTTCTCTGGTTTATAATTTTGTTTTACATAATTACGGTAGTTGGGCGCAATCATATAAATTACCTCTTGAAAGCATGTTAATAGTTTCAACTTTAAGTCACCTTTGAATAAATTATGGAAGAAGATTTTATAAAGTTTTCTTCAATAAGCACATGGCCACAGCACATGGCACTTTAAATGTGATAGTTATTATTATTGCATATATTCATATTGTATCTGACAGGCTCACTTACCTATACATTTTTTTTAATTAGTGATGCCAGAAAACTACAAAATGTTATGGATATAATATTATACAATATTAAGTGTGTTTATTTTTAGGAAAGAGTTCCAAAAACTGTTGAAATGCTACAATAAAACGTGCCTAGGGATTAAATGAATATCACATTAATTCAAGGCTGATTATTTTATGTTGTATTTCGAGTTCCTACACGTTAAGAATAATTTACAAAAAAGAAACATTAGTTGTAAATTTAGGTCCCGAAATAAACGATTTTGTTGTTTTGTAGGTGGCTAATTACATTGTATTAAGGATTTACGAAAAGAAAACATTTTGATACTTTTTAAGTTATTAATAGCACAAAACCTATTTATGTACCTCCTACAAGAGTTGTATTATTTCATGCTAATGGTTTAAAGGTTATATTAACTTTCTTTTGTTTCTTTAGAAATCAGTAAGTAGTAAGAAATCAGTTTTTTACTATATGAAAATAAGTTAACACACACGAAACTTGGCGTAGTGTATAAGGTAATAAATCATTAGTTTGTTACTTTGGTATACAGGGTGGAAGGTTAAGATGGGGCATGAAGGGCAGGTACCTTAACCGTTGTAGCTACATGAAAATGTTCTTAGGAGACTATCCTTAAATTCTTGAGAAATTTTAATCTACATTCACAGATTTTTGAAAAAATGTACGGTCAGCAAGGAAATCGGCAGTTTTAAAAAAAAATTTTTTTGATGCCAATCGATCCAGTTTCTCATGGGGATCAAAACACTCTAAAAGACCAACTGAGGTATGAGTACTAGAAAAGTCAGAAATCGCGAAAAACTATTTCCACACATTCACTAAGAAAATAAGTGATTCAACAAAAGATGCGCTAATAGAAAACTCCAAAGAGATTTTCAGGCTTCAATATTTTTTGTTTATGATTATTAAAACACATACTGATTAAGAAGAAACATTAATTTAATTAAACGGTTGTCAAAGGAAATAAAAAATAACAAAAAAACAACATTTAAAGTGGTGATAATTCCAGAATTTCTGAAATAATTTACATAAAACTTATGATATGAGATGCTCAAAGTGGTCACCGTTTTGAGGTAAACATAGGTTTGTTCGTTTTGAACGTCGCGGACGTGTCAAGCTTTTCTCAAATGAGCCACTTTCTGCTAGATTTTTTACAAGATTCGCAATTACCTTTCGCGTCGGTACATGTCGCATTGGGTATTTATTCCTGTACCATTCCAATGCAACTGTTGGGTTTTTATTATTTAAAAAGTAAGCCTCTAACAGATCTAAACGTTCCAAATTATTTAAGGACATTATAAGTGAAGACAGACTTTTGGTAACTTTTGTTTTCTATGTGTTATTGTTTACATAAGCCATAAAAATGTGACGTGTTCGTTCGATATTCAAATTTAAATAATTTTTCATCTCGTACACGAGCTGCCAGCCACCGCCCGCTCATGCCCCGCGTCGCTGGCATATTATGCTGCTGTGCCTTTGTCTTTTTACTTGTTCATGAATGAAAATAGTTTTTCGCGATTTCTGACTTTTCTAGTACTCATACCTCAGTTGGTCTTTTAGAGTGTTTTGATCCCCATGAGAAACTGGATCGATTGGCATCAAAAATTTTTTTTTTGAAAACTGCCGATTTCCTTGCTGACCGTACATTTTTTCAAAAATCTGTGAATGCAGATTAAAATTTCTCAAGAATTTAAGGATAGTCTCCTAAGAACATTTTCATGTAGCTACAACGGTTAAGGTACCTGCCCTTCATGCCCCATCTTAACCTTCCACCCTGTATAATGTTGTGTTCATACCTTTATATTTTTATTATATATATGTATGACTTCTTCATTAGTGACTACCACTACACTGTACTCACCACGTACTCACACTATCAAGCAAACACAAACAAAACATTCAAGATAAATCCATAATATTAATGTTCATAATTAAGTCAAAACAGAGCTGCAAACGTAGTTTTGTATTTACAATACATAAGTAGGTATAGACAAAACATAGTCTGGAAAATTTGAGCAGCGAAACCTTTGAAGTTTATAGTCTTGTAATCCCTAGAGGGTTGGCACGCTATGTCTTCAATCCTTCATATTGTCTTGGCTCCGGTCAGAAACATTCTTAATGATTAATAATTAATAAGGTATTATCCCTTTGGGTCTCATGTTGCAAGATTGGAAATACAATTCCAATCAACAACATAACAGCCGGCACAATCGTTTGGTACCTACGGTATAGCTTTCTTATTCGAAAAAGGCTCTTCCAATGAAAGTAGATGAGAATTGGACGTATAATAATCGACATATTGAGTTTCTCTTATCCAGATCTTCTTAATTATTATAATATAATTACGTACCGGTAATGTAGGCATATGTGATGTGTATGTACACATATCGGATTACTACATAAAGCCTACACAATTAGCTCTTTTAGATCAATGATTAATGTAAAATGTCTGAGCAAATTCATCAAACATATCATTTATTATTGTGAAATATTTTATACGTAAAATCCATACTAATACTAGCGGTCCGCCCCGTCTTCGCCCGTGGTACTTATGAAAAATAGATGTTGGCCGATTCTCAGACTTACCCGATATGCACAGAAAATTTCATCAGAATCTGTCCACCCGTTTCGGAGGAGTATGCAGACTAACATTGTGACACGAGAATTTTATATATAAGATTATAAATGCGAAAGTAACTCTGTCTGTCTGTCTGTTACTCAATCACGCCTTAACTACTGAACCAATTGACATGAAATTTGGTATAGAGATATTTTGATACCCGAGAAAGGACATAGGATAGGTTTTATCCCGGAAATCCTACGGAAACAGGTTTTTCTTTGAAAACGCGGGCGAAGCCGCGGGCGGAAAGCTAGTTCTCTATAAAATCTTATCTCAAAATGTATGTTGTTAGAATAGAATTAAATGAAAGAAATAAGATATTATCACGCATATTCCATTAGAAACACAAGGCTATTTCCACGCATTATTCATTAGAAATGGCCTATAGCAACGGCTTTTGAGTCCATAGAATACGAAACCAGTCTAGAGTAATTCAGACCTACAGCAAGCCATTATCCTATTTATTACTTGACTTTAGCTCATAATATGTAAATGGCAGGAAGCGGTGATGGGTGGCCATCCATCATCGCGAATTATCAGCATTGACAACTGGCCATTGCTTATTTCGCAGTTGCCATCATTGGTTGTAATGATGCATGTTTTATAGTCTGTGCAAATATTGTTTGGTAATTACGGTTCTTATATAATACTAGCGGTCCGCCCCGGCTTCGCCCGTGGTACATGTTTACGTTTTCTCTCCATAAGAACCATCCTCGTACTTCAAGGAATATAATAAAAAAAGAATTATCGAAATCGGTTCAGCCGTTCTCGAGTTATGCGCTTACCAACACATTTTGCGATTCATTTTTATATATAAAGATTATCTACGGTGCATTTACATCAAACGAAATTTATTCTTTAAATTTATAAAAATTTATTCTTTCTTATATTAATCTTTGTGTAAATTTGTTACAATCAAAATTTATTTGTTTTATTTATAAGGCTGTTTATTGCTTAAATTTCGTTATGGTTACTTGTACATCTCAAATTCTATTTTGTAAAAATGGAATTTATTTTATTACCAAATTAACACGAGATTATTACCATTTTTCACCAGAAATCAGCATCAGTGCCTAATACAACAACATAACAGTAAACTAACAACTAAAGCCCTTAACAGTTGCTTAATATTTGATACTTAGATATGTATTGGGTGTACCCAAACTAATAAACTTCTTATTTATATTTCTCCAGCAATAGGCTAAAGACGTTTCTACCCCTCCAGGCATTAAACACTTTATCGTATAACCTAGAGCTAAAGAAGTTTGTGAGTATATTTTGTGTATATTTAAAGCTTTGGCCTTTGTCAAACTTGTACCTAATATCTATACCTATATGTTATTGAACCCTAAACTTTATGGTTCAATTAGCTAACTATACGTTAGGCTCAACCCCTTTAGTCTAACCCCGCCTGCACACTATAGTGGTATATAAAAGTATTGTTTCTCCCGCTTAAAAATAAATTTACTATTGATGAATTCGACAATCGATTTTGTGTTGTTGCAATAAAGATACACAAATAAACCGAAATATTAAACCCTGCAGCTACGTTGAAAGCTCTTAAAAGTGTATTTAAATAAAAATTGAATCAATATTGAAGCCAAAGCCTTTCACCCATCGCTTCTAGGAAAAGCATAAAAACCGCAAACAATTGGAACTTCCTGGAACTGTTTCCCATATTTAATTTTGAGGGCGAGTTAAACTAACAAAAGATTTAATTACATTAATCGATCTATTGATTTGATTTACTGTTGTTGTTTATAATCTAATATCTATGTAATTACATTAACTATTTCAAAATTCATTTCGTAGATTTAGCACACAAATACTTCTATATAAACATAGGTAATATTGTCTGCTGTTAGTAAATAATTGAAACCAATACGGTCGAGTATCATAGCGATCGATTGCTATCAAGAGCTCATTAATTGACGACGCGGTTGGCGCAGTGGTAAGTAACTGCCTACTGAGCCGACGGTCCCGGGTTCGATCCCCGGTCAGGGCAAATATTTGTGTGATGAACTCAATTATTTGTTCTTGGGTCTGGGTGTTTATCTATATATGTATTTATTAAATATTATATTTATCGTTGCCTAGTACCCACAACACAAGCCTTAGTTGAGCTTACTGTGGGACTAGGTCGATTTGTGTAATAATGTCCTATAATATTTATTTATTTATTTATTTATTAATACAGGTAAGTATAGTAAGTATACTTGACCTGACCTTAAATTTCCATCCACCTCTCAGACCGTCTAGAAATGCGAAATGAGTCTATCACAGAACCTTGCGAAGGACGTGTAAGACAGTATTGGATATCCTGTCCCCTGATTGGATTCCGACTCTTTGCTGACGTGTGAAATAACACGTCACTCAAATAGAACTGATAATAAATTCAATTTTCTTTCCCCTTCTGAAGGCCGGACAGGATTAAACGCGTTTTATTTGCCTTTGTCCTCCGAAACACTGCTTGTTTTTTACGTTTTCCATTCGATTTCCCGCACGGATAACAAGTATGTGCCTTGTGTAATAATTTCGCAAATGAACGGGATAAACGCTTTTTTATAAGGGATGCTTCTTGGTTACATTTCTTTGTCAGTTTATCCGTACGCAGGAGGCGTATTTACTGTTTTCGTAAGTCTTGATGATAAGTAAAGAATCATCTTTATTGTTGGGTCGAAATGTATACCTACCTACCTTATAAAAGCTTATGATAATATGTACCATTAATACATTATTCCTGGTTAAACAACTACACATATCAATATTTAAGAAATATAACACACATACACACACACATTTACACACACTAGTTTCTCATGAATCTTGATCTCGAGATAAATAAATATTATAAAAGAGATTTTCCATACCAAAAAAAATAAATACTCAACAATATCTCATGTACATTTATATTCTGAACTACAATACAAATCAAATACTCGTTTAAATTTTGTTCAATGCATGAGCAATCTCGGGCCACTCGAGAAATAGCAAGACTACAAATTTTATTCTGTTCGTGCAACTTATATCAAAGGATCTATTGCGAAAAGGTAATGCCGTTTATCCGTTTGACTTTAGCTTCAATAGTAAATATATACAACTAGGTACATACTCTACCATAAAATTTGTATAATTTTGATAACTTGTTCGCGCTAATCTCAGGAACCACGGCCCCCGTGGACTATCTAAAAGTGAAATAATTTAGATATGAAAAATTATTTCACTTTTAGATAGTCCATTTGTCGATAAAGGTATGCTACATCAAGCTAATACAATCTATAGGAGCGGAGCGGATACCAAAAGCAGGTAAAACCGCGGAGCGCAACTAGTCCATAATATTTATTAATATACATTCCTACTCTATTCCGGATCCTAAATATTCATAAAGGTGTTATTTATTATTTTTATCTCTAGTGAAAGTGTTACATAAGATTGTAAGAACCGACTTTTCATTAAATTTGTAAGATTATGTAGGGCGGAAAAGTAAGGGTAAAAATACGATCGATGACGCTGCATTTAATTTTATTAGGGTAGGCTCGGGAGAATAACATTACATAACACAATATTTTGTAGAGGAAATTTCATGAATATAAGACCAGCTAAATTGGTATACGAAAGTTAAAGTTTACGAACAAAGTGTTATCAAAAATTGGTGCCTACTAAACATAAAAATAATTTTGTGTATAACATTACACTCTTACGATCAAGAAAAAATAATCTTAAAATATTTAGAAACGTTTTATTTGTAAATGTAGGTATCTAAAATAAAATACCTATAGGTCTCCGAATTTCGATTTCAAGTCTATAATACAAACATTTTACATCAAGCGTTAAAATCAGGTTGGCCATGTTTGCTCGGAGAATTTACTGCCTCTACCGGTCTCAACAACCAATATACAGGATTATCTCTAAATAAAACACATTTATTCTTGTTTTGCATTGTTTTCTTTGCATTTACCTTCGATAGAAGTTATTATTGAATAGTACCGCTATATAAAGATAATTTCTAAGAAAATCATCATATAAATGCTACTTATAATTTTTATCCCAAATCTGTGAACTGTAGGTAGGTAGATACATTTTTTATGTTTTATTTTTCATAAGATAAATAAATATAACTTTAGTTTAAAATCGAATGAAAATATTTTTCAATAGCTTAATCATTAAACCGAAATAGTATCAGCTTAGCATCGAAAACATTTTACGTGTACAATTTTTTTTAATAAAAATTCAGCTAAATACCTTCACTAAATATTTTAGCTGGGAATAAATAAAGTTTTTAACAACACCTTTGAAAGGTATTTATTGAAAGTAATCAATTTAATAAGTAATAAGTATTTGATCATGAAATTTACTACCGAATTTATCCACCCAATTACATTTTAGATGTATTGAATTTACATTAGATTAACCCTGGTTTAAATTCTGTACTGTCTGATGTAGGTCATACAGCATTACACCATACAGTGTAAGTAATCACACATATAGCAATTAATTATATACGGAACCCTAAAGATGAAAATAGGTAGGAATAAAGTAAAGAATTTAATAATCACTATCTACAAAAGTTTTATTTAGTAGGTTCTCTCTATCGGCATCTTAATAATATTCAAAAAACATTTTTTTTTAACAAAACCATTATGTATTTAAATAAGATTTTCAGAATTACAATAGGCATGACGAAAGATTTTGAAATTCTCTTCCATAATGTGTGTATACGTTTACTATACAAGAAAAACCCTATATTTCGGTAATATACTTAAATTTAACGAAGATTAAAGCCATTTTTCAAAAAATATTTAATATCTGTGCCAAAACAGCTCGCAGGTGTCATGGCGTAGGCGTGACGTCAAACTTTGGTAAATACGTAATTATTTGTACGCATTGCGAAGAAAATTAAAAAAGTCTTTATTTAATATGTGTTATAGAAACGAATTACAAAGTTTATAAGTGGTGTGCAGTATTGCAGTGTGAATCCACATAAATATAATGCTCAAAAATGTGTTAGTAATTATTTCAAGCGAAAAAATAATAAGAAATTATTGTATAAAGTTGGCGCGGAGAATCCCGAACCATGTATTCGTGAATTCGCAATTATATTTCTGTTCTGAGTCGATAAAGCATACGTGAAACAATAGAAAATAAATAAAAATGCGTATTCTCAACATATTCATAACAACAAAATACATCTGACGTGAGTTGTTTACTTATGCGTGACGTCACGCGTGTTTTAGTCAAAATGGCGAACTTCAGAATTTCAATGTTTTATTTTATTGATAATCTCATTAATCTTAATGTTTTTAAGATTTCTAAGTCGCTATATTTAATTTATTTATTATACATTTTCCCTTAAAAACACTAATACGATCATTTATGGATACTGTCGTCATGCCTATTTTCCAATACATTTATAACCAAAATACAATTTCAATGGGAGATTTAGACATTCATTTATATTCAACTTTTTATTATATCTAGACTGTATATTCATATAATAGACGCTCGACTGTATTGAAAGTAAAAATTGCTAATACCTACGAATAAAACATTTAGAATTATCGAACCGTTCCATATTAAATTGAAAGGGTCCAGCAATTTTTAACGTTGATTAGCTCTGATTGCATACCAAGAGCTGTTTATTGCGAGTAACGGTAAATCAAATAATAAAATTAAAGTTGAAATAAAATCGCGAAGTAAATGCGTACGGAGAAATAACTTCATTTTATGGCCAATTATTCGAGAATCATTCGATAATAAATACGAGATTATGTTTTAGACAATCGAGTTCTGTATGTATTTTTAATCTGTTGTTATCTGTTTACTTTCCTTTATCTTTACTGTTTTTGAAACTTGTAAATATGTGTTTGAGATAAAAATTATAACATTTATTTAAATGGTTACTATATTCTATAGTGATTTTGAAAAATGATAAAATTCACGTGGTAGATGAGTAAAATTATACAATCTTATCTGTCACAACTCACAAGTATTGTCGTAAATACAAGAATAACGACTCCAAATATTATGTGCTTATCTCCACCATTTGCACGAAATGGGGTTTTTTGGAAGTTTGAGTAAGTTGGAATCCGATTATTCCTATTTAATAAAATGTATGTACACATGCCTGTACAAACATAAGAAATATATTTTGACTGTCGTGTTTATATAGCAAAAGTTCCCAGTTAAGCAATTGTTACATGTACCTACATTCATATTTAAGTATTTACCTACAACACAAAGACGTGCGTGGGTTGTTTAAATAAAAATATATACCGAAAGAATTTAACCAATTTTAAACTATTTCTAATAATTCATATACTTGAGCAATAATTTATTCCAATTCATTTACATAATATATAAAGATATCGGGTCTTTGTACAAATAGATTTATTAACTTTAAATAACTTTTGCTGATCTAAGCCTTCTTGATATGAGGTTTTGTAAAAGTTTCGCACGTCAAGATAGTACCTAACTTTAGGTGGCTGTTTCGACCCTTCGTGAAATGCCTTTTGTAGTTTTATCGTATTGGAAAAGTCAAAAATACCTTTTCAAATATGCATGTAAATCTCACATAATATATTAAGAGATTGAATAAATTAAAGGCATAAAGAAACATATTATATTCGACTAGCGGTCCGCCCCAGCTTCGCCCGTGGTACCTACATGTTTAAACTATCCTATCTCTCAAGTTGGATCGAACTGCACATGGTGTGCGAATTTTATTATAATCGGTTAAGTGGTTTAGGAGTCCATTGAGGACAAACATTGTGACACGAGATTTATATATATTACTAGCGGTCCGCCCCGGCTTCGCCCGTGGTACATATGAAAAATAGATGTTGGCCGATTCTCAGACTTACCCGATATGCACAGAAAATTTCATGAGAATCGGTCCACCCGTTTCGGAGGAGTATGCAGACTAACATTGTGAAACGAGAATTTTATATATAAGATATTAAGATTTGTTTTGTAGATCAAAATTTGAAATTATCGATATGGGTAAATTAAATATAAATTTCGATTAAAATATCAATTACCAATTTAGTTAACATTACTAATAGGTAGGTAGAATTTCTATCCTATACAAGAATTGTACTATTGCATACATTCTATCCTATACAAGAATTGTACTATTGCATATAAAGGTGTCTATGAACAAAATTAGAGCAGTCAATACAAAACAATTACCACCAGTTACCACAACATCAAATGCAATCTAAAGCATTATACCAATACGAATTCCATTTTTACAGCGCTGACAATTCAATACGATAGATAAGCTCCATTACTAATACGATCTGGCAGTACCAATGACACTGAACATAAAAATCTTTGTATAGAGTCGTGGAATGTAATCGAATCCGATATTGAACAGGATTATAAAGTTTCAAACGTTTCCACCGCTTTTTGGTTAGCCGGTCGGAATTACTACCTGTTTCTTATGTAATTCTTATATTTAGAAATGATTTTAGTATAGAAATATAGACATGGAAGTGACTTGGACTTGTCAAAACTTCCACAAAAGCCGGTCATCCTCCAAAAGCTATGTCCAATTTTAAATTTCGATACATTTTTTTGTTATATAATTTTGTAAGTAGGTATTCTTACATACCAATGTAAAATAAATTACATATTTAAAATGAATGTCCTCTATTGTTTCAGGTAAAAGTCACCTCACTTACGGCCTCTCCTACCTCCATAATACTTAAGCCTTTTATTCTTACTTGCGTTAAACATAATGTATCAGTGTAAGTACTCTGCATTGCATGCGTCAATTGCAATATAATCATGAATGAGATGGGAGTTGAAAGCAACGTCGAGTGAAGATCATACATTAAATAACTTGTGTGTTAGATTGTTTACTGTTCTTTAGTAAACATCGAAAATTGATACGTAATTGGGACTAGATGGCGCTGTTTAAAGAGATCGATTGTTCTAAGACAGCGGCCGAATAAACTGCTACTTCATAATAAAATATTCTTTAAGTTCTTCTTTGAATTGTTGTATTTGCAATCATTAATTATCAATCAATAATATCTCATCCAATACGATTCAATCTAATTAAAGATTTTACTATAAAAGCTCTACATCGGTAAATAAAACGCAGCTTACATATTCAATATTTAAACGTTGTGATGGCTTTTAATTTACAAATGTTCACAAACAGAAGCAACACTTCATTAGCGTTAGCATGATAATTTAAATTATTAACATTTAATCTCGCGAATAGCGCCGACCTTTTTACTTATTCACGAATGAAGCTATGATATGACGTTGACTAATGATACAAGTACCCTTAGCTACCGTATAGCATTGATGTCACGATTATATTCTATGGAGCTTTGATCTTACCGGCCGTGGTCGGTGGTCTACCAATAATAGCTTCTTCTATTTCAGGTATAAGTCATACAAACGCACTGCGTTAGCCCTTATTCGATTCAAGTCGGATCAGCTCAGCCTTTGTTTTAGCTCCGACTTTGACTTACAAATATAACTTTACCGTTCGAGCTGCTTGTGCCCAGTTAAGAGAATAGAAACCAGAGCTCCCAGCTTGCTTTTTCCATTTATCTTTTTTCAATGTCTTTTTGTTTTCCCACTATTTTGATAATTTGTTGTTGTACCTGACAACGTTGTACTCAATAACTTGTATTGAGAGTGCCTTTGATTTTAATTACGTAAATTTACCTTCAGTTAAATTATTAATTGTCACAACAGTTATTTTAGTTATTTCAATATCGCGGTGTATTTCGCAACGTTCCTGTATTCAAATCTTTTGTAACTACTCCGTTAGCGTTGTTGGACAATTGCCAGACGAGGTCGGAATAAATATTTGGTTTTAAGTGATTGTGAGCTTGAAATGATTTTTGAACTGCGTGTTGTGTATATCTCGAAGCACTCACGGTGTTTATGCCAACATTTTCTGGGACCAGCAAATGCTGTATAAACTTTATTGTAGTTATATGCTCCAGAATAAAGTTATATTTAACCCATTGACCACCGAGCGGCCCGATCGGGCCGCGACACAATAGATTTTCTATTGTGTCTGTGATTCAGGGACTGAGGGATTAAATTACGCCCTTATTATAAATATGAGCAATTGGATTTCGATCAAATTTACGACACAGATTGTTTATAATCCGGATTCCGGATTAGTACCACGTACTATACCTACATCTTAACACTATAAATACCACGAAAGCCTTATCAGGTGATTCGTCAATAAAATGTACATATGTTATATTATTATAGAACATATTACGAAAAGTTTTGTCATAATATATTTAGTTAATCGGATTTAAATGTACAGTTGGTTTATATGGGATGTTTTTCTGTTTTGTAAGTTACATCGTGTTTAATGCGTTGCAATCTATTTGTTTTAAATGTTATCAGCTATTGAATGGTATAACACGTTTTACAACAATGGATTACAAGCTGTTTTAAAATCAAACGCCCTTACAAGTGCCCCGATAATGTTATTCTTTAGCTGACAACTCAAGGTAATATATAACCGAATTATCAATGACGTAAATTGTAGTATCGATGTTTAAATATTGCTTTGTCAACATTAGAAACAATATACGACTTATATACGTGTATATTATACTTAGCTGTCCTACGCAACTTTTCTTGTAACTTTATTCATTTGATATTCTGCTCCTGTGAGCGCGATGATTTTTATCTATAGCTTATCCTCGTTGTTAGATTTCGACTATTGGACCACTCATTTTTCAGTTTGAACCAGTAGTTCCTTACATGTTCAAACGAACTGTCTAGCTTTATCACATCATTAGGTACTAGAATTTATACCCCCATCGTCAAACAATGCACAACACATTCATCACCGTAAACTTCACAATCGCAAACTTAACCATCTATCTCCATTAAATATGTAGAGATCGTTATAATTATAATACGCGGCTTTCCCGCGGGATTAAGGAACACAAGTTTCGCATCTTATTACCAATCTGAGATTATAGCAAACAAGTCAGATCACTCCCGCTCAAGTCAACACGATATCACTTACGGGACCTTTCACAAAGTGTGTTTATATTGGCGTAACTTTTCTTTTCGTGTTTGCCCTGTACAAATATTCCTTCCTACTTTTTAGATTCAACTATTTACTATTATTTATGACGTGCTGTTTAGCGTTGATGATATCGATGCAGGTTTGATTTGGAAGTTTTTCGTAGTTTACAATTAAATTGAAGTTCCATTGATAATTATGGTTACCAAACAATACATACCTTCGCCTTCCTGTCCACCTGATACTTCTCGTATTTAATTATTTTTTAAACAACGTTAGTATTCAAAACTAACTGATTCGGTGGCGGTTCTTAATTATGAATATGTACAATAGTTGGTAATAGTAAGACAAAGATCTTACAAAGATTTAACTTTGTCAATCTTTTAAAACAATCCTTATTTAAATTAGATTGTGATCGCGCGATGACAGAATGTAAATAAATTCATCGGAAATCTGATTGACGGATTACTTTCGCCTGCAGCAATGTTAACGCTTAAGATTGATTTAAAGCTTTGTAAATATTGTTCTTAGGATTATTAGCTTATTTCTTTACAAAATGATACGTAATCTTTCGGACTTTTAACTGAATCAGAACAACGTCACATAAAAAAAAACATTTCACTTAGTTACTCAGTTTTAAAATTAAAGCTATTGCATATAACTAAATATTTATCAAACAAGTAATAATAATTCATTTTGCTATTTAATATTCCTAGCCATATACTTTCTAAAATCGGATTAATAAATAGTAAAATCAGTAATGCGTTTATAAATTAGAAATCATTACAACGGATGGGATAAGCAAAGAAATCTGATCTTGGAGACGTTTCTGTTTTCATTAGTGTCTTGACAAATGGTCCGTTTTCTTGGCGATAACGATTCTCGAAAGATCTTTATTAAAATTCGTAATTTATTACGTTGTGCAATTTATTTTTAGTCGTCTGTTTTTATACGAGAAACCAAAAACCTAACATACGAATTTTTGTAAAATAAATCGTAATGATTTAAGCCTCTGTAACGAATTTATTTATTTGTTGCTTTCCGAATTTTCATAAACATCATCATATGAATTTTATATAGTGTCAGTACCTGTCCCTTTAAGAATAATAAGAATCAGATAAATTTAGTAACAAATTTACGACAAAAAACCATTTAAATAATTACAACAGTGTGTTGAAATCGCTTAACGTTAACATCTCCTATTTTACAACAATAAACGTGTGAAGATATTAATTGACGTAATAAAATATATAGACCGGGAGATACTGACACAAAATTTCGAGTCATTTGTAACAGGATGGCGGTTCTACAGGGGTCTTAGTACGCAATGACAAAAAGAAAAACGATGGTGTGAACGCTGGTACCGGCGGCTTAGTCGCGTGGGCGTTAGTCGAACTCGTCGGAAAAATAGCGAAGTCAAACGATTTGTAACACAAAAATTTTAGAATTTACCGATAGCCCATAAAAAAGAAGTAGGCGGTAGTGTCATGCCATACTTTTCCGGTGTGACTTACAGCCCGCCATACCGACGCGAATGTGTTGATTTAAAAAAAACAATTCAACCATTTGTACCAGGCTAACTTTTGCACAGGTAACCATCGTCGTGCAGCCATTTACGAAAATCGCCATGCCATACTTTTTGGACGATTCCAAATGGTCACCATACCGCCGAAAATCTGCAAATTTTTTTTTCACCGAACCATTTGTAACACCCTTAATTTTTTTTTCAACAACTCCTGAATGATTATAAATAGAAGTGTGATAATGCCATACCTGTGGGAGGTGGCAAATGTGTATAAGATTTTTTTTTATTGTATGATTTTATTCGTATTTTGAACGATTTGTAACAGTATGGCATTAATCTTTCCTATAAGTTTGAGGTTCAACAAATATAAATACAAAATTTCAAAGATCTAGGTGGTAGAAATCTTCACTCCTATAAATTAATATTCAATTTATTTATGAAGTATGGCAGCACTTTTTCCCCCTACTAGAAGTATGGCAAATATAATAATGGTCACATTTTATCAAATACTCTCCAAAAATCCAAATGCAATACTGGTACAAAAAGTTTAGCGAAAAAAAAAATTTTTGCAGATTTTCGGCGGTATGGCGACCATTTGGAATCGTCCGAAAAGTATGGTATGGTTATTTTCGTAAATGGCTACACGACGATGGTTACCTGTGCAAAAGTTAGCCTGGTACAAATGGTTGAATTGTTTTTTTTTTAAATCAACACATTTGCGTCGGTATGGCGGGCTGTAAGTCACACCGGAAAAGTATGGCATGACACTACCGCCTACTTCTTTTTTAGGGGCTATCGGTAAATTCTAAAATTTTTGTGTTACAAATCGTTTGACTTTCGCTATTTTTACGACGAGTTCGATTAACGCCCACGCGACTAAGCCGCCGCACAGTATTTTTTTGACCCTTCTTTTGCGACAGCCTAATTTTATTGAATGAATGTATGGATATATACATGACAAACGCAAGAGTAAAACTCCCATGAAGCTCACTATCATACTTTTCGAAAAAATTCAATCTGAATAAAAAGTACCGGTATTTTATATAATTCAATTTTAATTTTTTATTAATTTTTCTACCATTATAACACATTTTTTTGCATTGCGAGCGTCAAGGCTAGCCATAGGGCCAATTTTCGATCCATTCGGGGAAGAGCTGTGACTTCGCAATTTCGAGATAATCGCATAAATAACAAAATTTCATTTCTTTTTTTGTGACTGAACTTTTAAGAATAGGCAAATTATTTTTACTTCAAAACATAGTTATATGTATGGACTACTTCCACAAAAAAAACCGATCGCGAAAAGAGCGGGATTCGCGAGATATTAATTTCTGAAAAAGTACCGGTTCTTTAACGATTTTTTTGTATAAAATCCTAAATCACACTTTATCAATATTTTTATTTCATACTTTCATATAAAGGTAAGTAGGTACCCCAATTACTATTTCTTTTCTTTATTTATATACTTATACCACATTATACTATGAAGAGGATTACATAAATTTGTAAGTTTCCTTGTTTGTAAAATTATTAAAATAAACTTGACCTTGGATTTGGCAGGAAAAAATATGTAGCTAAGGGAGTGAAATGAAATGTGAAAATGTCTAAACTAAAAATACGTCATTTTCATTTGTTAGAATGAGTGAACTGTCTTCAATTTCAGTACAATATGATTCTTCTTCGTTGTGTTCATCTTCTTCTTCATTAAATTGAAATGGTTTCAACATTTCGATAACAGCAGAGGGCAAAGGCAATTTTTTCATACTGTTTTGGCGCATACTCAAACGTGTATTCGATATAACTGGATCGGACGATTCCAATGCCCTATGAAATAAGTCTTCCATTGTGTGTTTTCTGTCGTCTTTTCGGCTGTGATGTTCGCGGTCATATCGCCAATATTTATTTCTGGACTCTCCAGCTTGTTCGGATAAAACACCTACGGGCAGTACCGAGTTTTCTATAATTTCTTGGCCGTGAATAAGGATTTTGTGCATTGTCGTCGTCATGGGGTGCCAGTTGTAATTAGCTACATATTTTTTGGCTAAATTTCTGCAAAAAATTCCGAACTTCGTTGAGTCTACCGGTAGACCGCAGTTAATTGCCACTAAAATTACGTGTATGTCATCTACAAGCCATCTACTTATTCCTAATATGTCTGCAAATATGCCGCGACTTTCCTCATTAGCGAAAACTCTTCGAGCAGTATTTCCGTCATTAGTTGTTCCAGAGTTCGGACGTACAACATCTACTAGTATACCCAGACGATCCCGTATTTGCGCCTGAATTGTTTTTTTTCGGTCTTCAGTAATTATGCCCGCAGGTGACAACTTTGAGACTCGCCACTGTCTTACTCGGGGGTCATTTTTGTATCCCAAGTGGAGTAAGAACTCTAGAAATCTTATAAATGCATGAAGAGGGCTCAGACCATTTTTTATAGCTTCTTTATTAATTTGTGTAGAGAACGCCAAATCCAGGTCATTGAATTTAGTTGCTGTCAACCCGCAAATTGGACACCTTAGTTGAGAAAAGGTATTGTTGATGATATTGTACACCTTGCCATCTATTATACTTAATGTAAGATTACAAATAGTTTTTACTATGAAGCCTTTTGATGTGGCTGCTGCGATAGGGGACAAATTTTTTAATTGTTGTTCAACGTACTGTTTTTCTCTGAGAATAAGAGACTTTGACTCTTTTCTATATTGAATATGTAGAGGCCTGCAAGAGCGATATGATTGAGGTGTTGGATTTACCCAGAGAATTTGACTGCTGCACGTTTCCATGACCTTTAATGGTACGAAGGTTGTGGCAAATATAGTATTTTCATCATACAAAGGATCTTGGGGTGCCTTCTGCTTATATAATGATTGGCCTGTGCTGCCGTCAAAGCCCCAAGAGCCTTCAAATTTACAAGACAATTCGTCCAAATCCATTCGTTCGCAATACGCATTAATGACATCATCACAGAGACTTACAATTCTTTTAAATGTGTGTGCAAGCAGACCTTGTAGCGAAACAGAAGCTTCAACTTCATTTGCCAAGACTCCATCCTCTGGGTAACACTCCAGTTTTGCTTTTGCTACAAGTCTGTACGGTGGAAAAGCTTTAAAACCTCTTTTATTTAAATCTTGTTGTAAAAATTTATATGTTTCGACACTATATTTTCGGTCAATAAGTATACCAAGCGCTTCTTCTGGAGAGTATGGATTACTGTACTGATTTATTTTTGCCAACACTTCAGTTGATTTATTTGCAGACTCCAAACATATCTTTATCACAGCTTCTAAGTCATGGGCACTTTTTTTGCTTAGTTTTTTGTTGTCATGAGATTTAATGACTTTAGTAAATGATGAAATCAGTTTTGCTGATGGTTCATTCTGAATCAATAATTCTAGTGATTTTTGTTTTCTAAGTTGCGTTCGTTTATGAAGTTTTGCATATTCTTCATCTTTATTACAACAGGCAATTTCACGCAAGACCAAGCGATGAGGATCGGGAACTATTGGGTGTTCATCGGCTACCTCAGATGGCACGTCCAAAACCATAGGCGATACATCCAAGACGGCAGGTGGTACATTCACAACCTCAGAAGGTTTCGAAATGACATCTTGAGGAAGATCATTTATAAAAGGCTTATTCAACCAAGCGTTATTTTTTTTTCGAAATTGTGACAAAATTCTGTTGCTATCGTTATATCTTTTCTCAACTTTGTTGATAAAACGGTTTATAGCAATGTTAAAATTTTTCTCCTGTGGTTCTGAAAGGGGTGTATTTAATATAGTTGCAAAAATCGATTTTACAAAAATATTCCTTTCCGATTTGGATAAGTCAAACGGTTTTCCATAGCGACCATGGAGTTTTTTACTCTCTTGATCCAGATATATGTATATATCATATCGAGTTAGTGTATGGCAGCCTGTTTCTACATCTAGCCTGTATGAGGCCACCTCCGAAGGATAAGAGGTTCCAGCTACAGCGTTATCCATAGCCTTTACGTATACAAAACTGTATGAATGGCAGTGAAAGTATTTAATCAAATAAAATAATTGGATTAAAGAAATTAAAAAACAAAGTAAAAAAGAAAAGTCAAAAATCAACAACCAATAAATGGCTTTACAAAACGAAATAGAAGATTTAATTAGGGTTTTGACCCACAACCAACCAACTGAAACGGTTGGACCGATAAAACCAACCGATTTTTCGTTTAAAGCGGATAAAACGCTAATTCAACCAACCTTACTTTTCAAACTACCAACTTTACTTTTTTTTACTTATTTCTCCAAACCAATTAACCCAACTCATGGAAATCAGCTTACATCTTATATGTAACTAACAAAACATTTCAATAGCGCGATTCAGCGCGCAAAAGCGCCCTCTAGTCTGGATTGCGAAAACTCCACACACCCCGATAATGTCAACTAATAAGTTGAAATAAATAGTCGTAATCTTGATATCTAGTGCCTAGAGAAAGCAATTTCAATTGATGGATGAGTTGAATAAAAAAAATTTGAACTATTTATTTTTATTTATCTAATTAAATGTCATCCGACCAAACAAATAGAGAATTTATTGAAAGTCTTTTAAAGCAAAAACATTTTTATTATAACACCTTATGTCGCGATAAACGCTAAATAACATCAATAAAAAAATAATTAAGATTAATTTGTAAATGATGTAATTTTACTGCATAAAGAAATTTTGTTTAATTTTAACTCAATTTTTTTTATAACTTTTTTATTTTTTATATTTTGTTATAGACACTTCAATTTACTAACAATATGTCTCATCAAATTTTCTGTAGTATTCCGTCATCTGAGAAACGCAACTCTATATAAGTTCAATTTATATTGTGGATTTTATACAAAAAATTCGTTAAAGAACCGGTACTTTTTCAGAAATTAATATCTCGCGAATCCCGCTCTTTTCGCGATCGGTTTTTTTTGTGGAAGTAGTCCATACATATAACTATGTTTTGAAGTAAAAATAATTTGCCTATTCTTAAAAGTTCAGTCACAAAAAAAGAAATGAAATTTTGTTATTTATGCGATTATCTCGAAATTGCGAAGTCACAGCTCTTCCCCGAATGGATCGAAAATTGGCCCTATGGCTAGCCTTGACGCTCGCAATGCAAAAAAATGTGTTATAATGGTAGAAAAATTAATAAAAAATTAAAATTGAATTATATAAAATACCGGTACTTTTTATTCAGATTGAATTTTTTCGAAAAGTATGATAGTGAGCTTCATGGGAGTTTTACTCTTGCGTTTGTCATGTATATATCCATACATTCATTCAATAAAATTAGGCTGTCGCAAAAGAAGGGTCAAAAAAATACTGTGCGCCGGTACCAGTGTTCACACCATCGTTTTTCTTTTTGTCATTGCGTACTAAGACCCCTGTAGAACCGCCATCCTGTTACAAATGACTCGAAATTTTGTGTCAGTATCTCCCGGTCTAATATTTACTGCTTTCGGCACTTTTCTATGGAATAATACAATCGAATTTATGGCCACATTTAATCTCTTAATTGAATATTTTACGACAGATATCCCTTACTTTCACTATTGTTATTCGAATCCGTTATTAAAGATTCGATAAACCGTGTATCACACATTCCTTTGATTTTATTACTCGATAAGATTCATTCATTCATCACTATTATATGAATAATAATTTTATAACAAAACACTAGTTTCGATTCTTTAAAAAATTCTCGTTTATATGAAGCTTTTGAATGTTATAACTGAATATAAAAACCGGAAAACCGCCTTAAAATTGTCAGAACTTGGTAGATAAAAATTTATTGGGATCAACCCGAAGGCACTAGTACCAGCTAACAATCACAAAATAAATAATCATCAAAATCGGTTAATCCAGTCTTAAGTTCTAAGATAACAAATCCGAAAAAATACAGTCGATTGAGAACCTCCTCCTTTTCTAAAATCGGTTGAAAATAAATTATCATATTCACAAATGTATTGATACAAACAAAAGTAAGGAAAAAGTAATAATATCAGTGGAATCGTAAATCCCACGGGATGCAAAGCTGATCCCTTTACAAACACTTGAGGGTAACCACAAATAAGGTCGGAGTGACTATTGAATGAATTTTACGATATTCACAGTTCATTAAGCCATCATCGACTATTTCCAATGTATTAAAAGAACTTTATTTATAGTTACAGCGATTATGAGATCTTGATTCGTAGATAGAATATAATCTTTAGGATTTAAGTTACAGAATTTGTAATTTAAACGAAAAGAAACACGCAAACCGATGACAAAAATGAGAATTCATTAAAATATTTTGTCATACACATTAGATATTTATACAGATCCTTATATGACGGCTTTAACACGGTTGGATTGGACGAATTCGATTTGGATTTTTTGATTGATTGTATCAATTATAATAATGACAAAGGCAAAGCTTCGAAAATGACAAAGAATTTAATATAGCGATCCTCCCACGTTTGAACATTACGGTACCTGTTTTCCAACCACATAAATTAATAATTTAAAAATGTCAAACGCATTATGATACATATCATATAAGAAAAAACTTAATAAATTAAAGATAAACATCAGGGTTTAATCGAAATTCCGCATGTTCTTAGTTTTGGGACGCATTTATAAGATTATTTATTTATTGAAATTAAGAGAGATACGATCTTTGAGACGGCCGACCGTTTTTGAAATAACAACATTTCTGTTACTGAATTCTCGTAAATTGTAATCAAAGTTAACAGAAAGTGCGATTATTTAACGAAAAATTAACATATCAAAGTGATATTTTTCTTATTAAATTAGGTAAGTATTCACACCTCGACATGAAGGTTTTCTTTCCAGTTTCTTGTTATAGGTAAGTATTCGAAATCTGGTCTGTAGATACAACATTTTTTGTTGTGTCACGCAAACTATCTACGTATAATCATTTTAATAATATTATTATCACAGATCACAGAAATTATTATCTATTTATATTTTGGCTGGCTTGGTTGGTAGTGGCCCTGCCTTCCAAGCCCGAGGTCGTGGGTTCGATTCCCACCCGGGGCAAATATTTGTGTGATGAACATGATGAGATGTTTGCTCTGTGTCTGGGTGTTAATTATTATCTATATCGAAAGCTTAGTATGGGATCAGACCGTGCCGTGTGTGAAAATTGTCCTGAAATATTTATTTATTATTATTTATTATATCCAATATAACATCTATCTCATTACGAAAACTGAAATTGGTAATTAATATTCTTCAGGTGCATAGACAATTGTTTTTTATTTATAAATCTATAAATTGCTACAAAATATTAATATTCCAATTAAATAAATCCATACAGCTGATCTCTCAGCCGCTCATTTGAATGAATCGTGCATTTATGAATTCTAATTTGTAAACAATTATAGTACATTCCTATATATGTATATACTTAATATTATAATGCTGAAGAGTTTGTTTGTTTGTTTGAACGCGCTAATCTGAGGAACTACTGGTCCGATTTAAAAAAAAATCATTCGGTATAGATAGCCCATTTATCGAGGAAGGCTATACATATTATATCATCATGCTAAGACCAACAGGGGCGAAGACACGCGGTTGAAACCGCGGGGCGCAGCTAGTTGAAATATAAAACTTTCCTAGGTAATCCACAAGATGTTAAATTCATTTCTCTCACCCGTTTTCAATTTGAACCAAATTAGCTCTTAAGGACTTTCATTTATAGCTGAGTTAATCCACGACGTCAGACCGATGTGAAACCCTTGATCCCTTGGATTGATGTGCGTTTTTAAATTAACCAGTAACCACCTAGACTTCATTAGCACCCCTTGTTCTATTTTCTTAATGAGGTGGCTACAAATAACTTGGGATGATACAATCATACAATGTTTTGTTATCTATCTACAAGACTACAATGTTATATATAGGTATTCAAAGTAAAGATATTTAAAAATATTTATTTGGTTATTCTTTGAGTGTTTATTATAAAACAACCAGTATCGTAAATGAATAGTAGTATAAACGTATCGTATATGAAAAGTAGTAAAACGAAACATATTCTATATACAATCTACCTACACTATGTTATCGAACAATAATTAGGGTAATTATTTCACACAATCTAATCAAAAATCTTCAAACGATATTATTTAATCGTATAGACTAATGCATTTTAAATGTCGTCGGTTACAACAAACATACATTTAAAATTAATTTTCAAAAACCCACGCCCTGAGAGATTTTAATAAAGATGTCGGAAGCAACTTAAGAAGGTCCCTGGGTCATTAGTGGCGCAACACCCGGTGATTAGATAAGAGCTTCGGCTCTTTGTTCTTATCGACATGTCAAAATATTTTATGTCTCTGCGATTGCTTGGGTGTATGTGTACGCACCATTAAACTTTTGACTAATTACCCCAGTGTGGGAACAATGTAGTTTGCTTTATCGTACAGCTGCTTTTATGGTAGTTCGGTTTAGTCGGTCCTAAACAAGTCGTATAAGGAGCACTACCAAACCTTTAGGTTCATGTTTACGATGATCGAATGATTTTGCGGTGTTCACTTGTATACTAACTGATGTCTGTCTTGGTTTTTGTTCCCAATTAAATATCCTATAAACACAAATAACATACTAGTGAGTTGATAATACGACCGAATGCATACTTTATATTGAATCCTGTAAGAAAACAACAAATAATCAAAGAAACAAACGCTAAAGTGCCACGTCTACACACGTTACATTTACTTAATACATGGCATTTATTTCCTACAGCTTTGCTTTATTCAAGTAGGCTCAAAGCCAGAAGCGTATTGTGATAAAGATAAAAGACATGACGTAAGGCTCCATAATGAAGGGGGAACATATCGCTCGCTTACACTATATTACTAAACGTAAAAGGAAGAAACACTTTACTATCATTCAGAATCCCGTCGCTACTAAATGTGGGCGATACTTCAAGTATCACATATTTAATACTAATGCAGCCGTGGTCTATAGTAAATAGCATGTAGGCGTTTTAAATTACAACCACTTTTAAAACCTTATTAATATTTTAATGCGTGGATTTATATGTAGACTTTGTAATAAGTTAAGGGATAAGCTGTATGTTATTGAAAGTGAGGTACTTACACAATTATAAGCTTATTTATAACCATTATAACATGTTGTTAGTGTATTATTTATTGTAAAGGAAAATCTGATCACAACCATTTTCTCTCAAATAAATGTCGAATCCATATCACACCTGTCAATATGTTCAATTACGAGCGTTCGTACCAGACATTTAAGTTTAATAACGGTAAAGATGATTACAAAGCAGATACTTGTAAAAACATAATGTCCCAGTAATGTACACCCGCAAATTAAGCGTATATTTCGCAAGTCACGCAGACCCTCCTCAAAGCTTCGACACTTGTTACTGTCATGGCTTCCGGTGTATCTTTTGTTGGGTCCATTCCCTCCGACCCTAATGAGCCAATCACTCCAATGTTTGAATTGGCAGATATCCTAACTCGCCTAGTTATATCCTGCCTATTTATTACTTGTACAATATTTGTCTCTATTTAAGATAGAAATATCGTGGGTAAAAATAAGAGTTCTGTAGCCATTAAATTATGTCTGGTTATGGTAATGACTCG
The DNA here is from genome assembly GCF_061535395.1 of Colias eurytheme. Lineage (NCBI taxonomy): Eukaryota > Metazoa > Arthropoda > Insecta > Lepidoptera > Pieridae > Colias > Colias eurytheme. The sequence goes on along the minus strand of NC_142989.1, from coordinate 5,595,697 downwards.
GCAGGGAATTTCTTGCTTATCATTTGATAAGGCGTTTTAAATCGCGTTAAAAGTATTATTTACAGGGCGTTACGACAGCTTTTTTAAATGTTTTATTTATTTCGTTTTTCAATCTCTCGGTAGGAATTATGTTACTGATATGATATATATTTTTTTTGATTCGGATTTATTTGTGTACTTAAACTGTGTAAAAATTATGTTAACATTTATTATTTTATTATTGCTTCACAAGGCAATTACAAATACAAGGCAATTACAATATGCCTTTGCTGGCATTAAAAATGGGTTCTAATTGATTCTCTATAACTAATATGGATTGAAAACTACATAAATACATAAACATATATCTTATTTAAATACAAAAGATGTGGGCCTTTATAGTAATCTAAAGTGTTGTTTTCTAAGTATAAAAATAACGGTAGGTACCTTATTTTGTTACTATGGTGCAGATCGGTTTGAAAAAAGATCAAAAATGAATGCGATAAAAATTTGGCACCAAATTCGTTTAGTGAAATATGCAAATAATATTAAAACGCGGGTCCACATCCAAACATTGAACTGCATAAATTAATATACATTTAGCGCGTCAAAGGTTTTTACCGATTTTTAATTAAACTCCGATGTAGCGGGGATTAAGTACCTACCAATACAGGAGCCAAATTAATGTCATACGTTACATTTTTAAATAGAAGTAAAAAATGAACGGCAATATTCTAAGTAAATTTCGTACCATCTTTTTATTTTAGAGCGTGTGTGCCGATCACACGTGTCAGAAGAGAAACTTCTTTAGCAAGATTTAAAAAATAACAAAATCGTCGTCTTACGCTATGACGTCGCGGTATTACCATGACGCAACCTTAAAATTTTACTCTCAACGCGCCTAAATTAAAGACTTTTTAACGGATTTTCAACGCGATTTATTCACTAGAAAAGCGCCTAAAGAAGCTTCACTTCAAAAGTGTAAAATATTTCGCTATCCAATCTCTATCATACACAAGGACGAAAATCGTCGGTCGCTCCCGATTTTTGACTTCGAGAAAAAGAAGAGAAATCTATATTTTATCGACTACCCTTTTTGTGTATGCAGCTGATAGGAATAAAGTTCACACGCTGCATATTCATTCCTACTATTTTCAACACAAATCGAGTGTCACACACTCGAATATGCTCGTCCTTCATATTGAAAATTAAAATGAGCGACGAAAAAACGCGTTGTAAGCGAAAACGTAGACAAGCAAAAACCTTTCACCCCCTTTTGCTACGGTTAAAAATGAAGTATCACATGGTTTCCCATGTATAATTGAGGGGTGGATTCCAATAAATCGCCACGGAAGTTCCAACGAGGCCTGTGTCCGCTTCATTGTTTGACTTTCTTGGGTCTAAGTAGTTGCTTGTAACAAATAGATGCGGCTAATTAATTTTGAATCATTTATAAAAGCGTCGGGAAAGGAAACTGTACATTAGTCGTCAGATAATTTTTGCTCCCACAATATGAACACATGAGTCATGACTACAAGAGTGTATTGAATAAGTTCAAAATATTACAATATGAGCGTAGGTACTAATTCATAATCAATACAGATATTTTGGTGTAGGCACAATGTTAGTACCACAAAAACATTTAAACATAAATGTTTAAATTTAATCCTTGTAAGGTTCTATCAGTTCTTACGTCAATTAATGAACCAAAATTCACACCAACAAGATGTAACTTTTTCATTTGCTCATATCTTGAGAACTAGTAAATAATCATTACTAGTAAATAATCATTTCTCTAAAGATTATCCATTCCATTACAGAGAAAATTCCTCTAGTGTGAACATAGATGTATTTGTAATAATCGCACATTTCCTTTATTTTATCGAAATTCTTAGTCCCAAGTTCGTACGACTGAAGTAAATGACGCGTAGAAAGCAACGCAGAGCAATTTGGCACCAATCCCTGTACCATTTTACTACAATAAGACGGCTGTTCCTTCAAACATTATTGGGAAATTTCCACTAAATGAATTGGTTATTTTGGCGAATAATTCCCGTTTTATTCACTTAGTTTAATATTTATATTGTAAAGAAGATTTATACGTTTAACGCTTTGTTAATTTGTTTGTGCTTTTTATGGATTGATATTTTGCATGAAACCTTGTATTGTATTTAAATAGGTTTCATCTGTTCTTATTGGAAATATTTTACATTAATACAGATTGATGAAATATCAACTTTTGTAAGTGATTTTTATAATTTTGGCAAATATTAATTAAATTCAAAAATTCAAATTCAATTTATATTTATTTGCAAGAATGTAGTTACATATTATAGATGTTTTAATTACAATATTATGTGGCTAATTATACATTTAAAACGGATATTTAAAAAAACAATATTTGATTTATAATATCATTATATTATAATGTAGTATGAATTTGGAACATAATTCAATTTGACTCTACATCGACCTTATTTGACATTTATCGCATAAAAATAAACGGGCGGATAATCTACCTCATATTCTATCTACCGCAGGTGAAAGAAAGGAAGAAAGATAATGTATTTATTGCACCAGATTCTAACACAACGTTTTCAATAAAATTCAAACTAGAACATTCCAACACACGCTGTATCGCTAAACAATTTAGTTCGTCAAATTTATTAGCAGTTCCTTTACAAGTATGTAGCTTAAGTTAGGTCGCGTACTCACAAAACAACTTAAGAGATTTGGCATGGCTTAAGCTGACTTTGGTTTGGCGGTGTGCTCGAACCTTCGAAGCCTGCCAAGTTATTTTCAAGTTAAATTTACTAATAACGACCACTTAAACTTGGAATGACGATGATACATACTGAAGTAATCTGTAACTTAATGGTTATATTATAATGAGGTATTTATTCTGTTATTGGTGTGCTTTTTACATTTTAATGATGTTTTGTCATAAATACATTAGTGGTGAGATAATTATTCATTTAGGGTAGTGTAGTAAAACTTGATAAACTTATAGTTAGGTTATTCTCTCTATAATTTTGTTTTAAATGATTTCTTGTGCAATATTCAAAGGCATTTGTATAATTTATGTATTAAGTACCCATTACTAATACATATTATAAACGTGAAAGTTTGTAAGAATGTATGTTTGTTACTCTACGCACAATCAGCTGATCATATCCGAATGAAGCTTGGTACACACTACACAGATAGAATAAAGCTGAATGAAGCCACGGGCTCCAGCTAATATTTGAATAAATAAACTTTATGTAATGATTTATTATTAAAATATAATTTATGAATTCTCATCAATCAGACAAGTCTGAATAGAAAATTATTATCACAAGCTTTATTAAAATGAAATAAAAAAAAAATGTTCTTGCAGGTATTTGATTTCAGACTCATAAAATAAACGATAATTTTCAATCACGCACTGTGATCCAATTTCAGATATTGAAAGAAACGGAAGCGAGCTTATTATACTCGCGAGACTTAAATTGAAAATCTGATCGTTTTTATTTTCGTTAGGCTTGGATGACTTTGGCCCACATCATTCTTGTATAAACAAAATGTATTGAATAAAACTGTTTATATGTACAATGTACATAAGAAGATCATAAGCTTAGTTGACATACAATATATTACTAGCTTTACACGCTAATAAGGTGATTAAAAAAACAATACTGCTGCGAATCTTTTAGTTATATTTATTCACCTGCATTTATCAAGTCATTTTAATATAAATGTTTTTATGTGTTTTTTATGTGTTGTATGTTAACCAGATCAAAGTAAATTTAATTTGTAAACAATTTTTGTTCTACAAACTTTCAATTATGTCAGATGTATGTGTTCATCATTGTTACATATTAGGTATTAGGTAAACTAAACAGTACCCAATTCCGATTCAAAGCAATAAATCCATTCGGTATATTGGCTCTTTCAATTAATTACACGCATAGCCACACTCAGTATTGCAATGTCTATTAAAACGATAATAAACACCGATACATATCGTAAATCATAATAATGTATGCTTTGTACAATCACGTAAGTATATTATATAGGACAACGTTGATTACAGCGGCATTCTGAATATATACGAGAACTCGTAATTGAGGACGCGCTTTTTGACGCATAATTTTTGTAGATGTATCACAAAAAGGGTATTTTGTTATTTATGGTAATGAATATTCCAATGGGTATAGAACCACAGTATACAACTGTGAAATTAATGATAATGCGATAATGTACTTATTATTTATTTTTGAGGGTAGTATGAAGAAAAGTGTAAGATAAGAAGAAAGACAAGATTTTAATAAGTTAGTAATTGTTTTTAATTGACTTGTCAAAATCGATGTCTATTAATACCACTTGATCAAACAATTGCACTCTACTTCCATATTATTATTTTCTAAAAAATATATATAATAGAGTGTACTATAGAGAACTGATATAAGCATGAAACAATCTACTGAACAGTACTCAATAATTATTTGTCATGCAGTGCCTGTAATTACTCATATCATTATAGCTTCATCCATTCTAAGTAAGGGGCATTAGAGCCCATCAGTCTAAAAGATTAAAATCTCTATGACAACGTATAAAATAATTTTCTGTAATGTCTAGTTTTTAAAAGTCATTTCATAGCGTGATACCTGTGATATACCTACATACCTATTTAATACGCAACAATGTAGGTACTTTAGTTAATTTTAGGATACTTATCAAATTCAATTCTTGAAACAAATGCTTTGTCAAATAACATGATTGTCTACTGTTTAAAATTTTATCAAAAACAGTGGATACTAATTGTAGATGAAATAAATAATAATATAGAAATAATTTATAATTATTATAATATAAGAATATCATCTTGGATTAAACCAGACTATATTTATTTTTAACTTCAATATGTTAAGCCTTATCGAATCTCCCTAATTACTGTAGTTACAAACCATTATTTATAAATATCTAAACCCTCCAATAGAAAATAGCTTTACTTATAATAACCTTACTTAATACCAAAGATAAATGTATTCCAGACCACCTTTTAAAACATACTATTCATCATTTTCAAGTGCACCTCTGAGCACTATGGCACACAAACTTCAAAGTCAATACTCATGAATATTTTAATTGCAAAGCGCTTAAGACCACTTCACGACATCCGCAATTTAACCGAAACATAATTCATAACAAAATTATGAGCATTTAAATACAATGTAATTTAATTCGAGTGACATATTATCACCGATCATAAAATTTCCATATTAAGTCCCTTCTGTCACTGATCTCATAATATATTGTAACGAGTTTTCAGTCTAATCTAAAGTATAAATATACAAGATAAGAAACTGGAATATTTACTTACCAAAATTAGTAAATGGATCCAAAATTTGGTTTAGTAAAATTCAATAATTTCCCGTTTTTAGCCAACGAGGTCACGGTCTCGGTAATAGCGCATAATTTTCATGAACATAATCGTAAATACACCGAAGGGTACCCGTAAAATAGCATAAACCACGAGCGTAAATCTTCCAAGTAGTAGTAAAGTATACCCGCAACGAGCACGTCAAAGTATTGATTGCGTTATGTCCCTTGAATGTCCGCAACCTGCCAACCCAATTTCAATTATTCAGCGGAACACAATGTTTTTTTTCTTAGACCTTGTCGAAAGAAATGCCATTCAGTCTCGAAAGATTGAAACGTGTAAACATAAACGTGTATACATAAATAAGCCACGTTTGACATTTGTGTCTCAGAAGTTGAAGCAGTAATTATCCATCTAACGTTCCCCCGGGGTATTTTACTAAAACGTTATTTACGCGGCCCGAAATCTGTGGGTTGCCTCCAAAAAAACGTACATCTCCATGTCGCTTGCATTCGACGACGCGACTCATTTCTGAGAAGACAAATTACAGACGTGGCAGACGAGCGTGGAAAAAATGCGGCAATTAACCACTATAGATGCACAAGAATAACCGCGCGCTATTTCGGTTAAAACTATCGTTTCAATCTTTATTTCGGTTGTTTATGTGTTGATATTAAATATTTTATTGACGAAACCGCATCGGGCATCAAAGGGTTTATGTACTGTATAAATAACGTACGGAACATCATTCGTTGCTCATTAAAGATTAAGAATTGCACATTCAGCTTTCAACGGTAACAAATGATCACGAGTGATATAAATAAATGTAGTAGCTGCTCTTTAACTCACGGCGCGTTTAAGCCCTGTGGAATTTATAACCGTGGAACCGGTCGAAAAATAACTTATAAAAAGAGAGCAACGCCATGCTTGCAATTTCAATAAAATAATAATGCAATATATAACTGTCTGGAATAGTTGGTAATGTACAAACAATAAATATTTCTCCTGCGTTGCCACTAACTGCAAAGCATTTGCAAACTGAACTACAGTTAATATGATAATTACCGAATGTTAAACAAGTTTAAATAAAAAAGAGTATAATCGCATAGAGCTTTTTACTCGAATACTGTATTTAATTAAGCGGTTTCTTCCGAATTTATGTTTGATTACAATATTTAATAACGCCCACCAGATTTTCAATCATTTGATTATTGCCGGTATCATGTACAATTATTTATTGCCTGAGATTACAATTTGTCAGCTATAATAGTGGGCTTGATTTCCTTAGATAGCAGATGTCAATTAATTATGAAAGCAAAATGGCGTGTAACATAATCAGTTATTTATCAATGCTGTGACAGTGCCCGTCGTTTGTCACTGCTTTCGCCCACGTCGCTGCATCTTGGGCATTTGTCACATCTTTATCGAACAAAAACTCACTTTGGACCTAATTTTCACACGTATAAAACACTTAATGCCACGTGCGAGGGCCATTCGTTAATTCGACGACAGCACAGTTGACAGATATATACTACGTACATACAGTTAGGAAACTAAGCCCCCCCCATGAAATTATGACGTATAGCTATAGGGCTGTTACTTTTTGATATTTAACCGACTTGAAAAATAAAGGAGAAGGTTATCAATTCGGCCTGTATATTTCTGTTTGCTTTTTTTCACAGTTGATTTTGTGGTAATTTGGAGATTAAAACCCGTTAAAATACAAAAATGGTGTAGCCTAAATATGAATTTACAAGAAGAAACAATCCGAATTAATACAGCTTGTAAAAGTAAATACGTTTTTATCAGTGCTATATTTCGAAATCTAGTTTTGTTATGGACGCCGAAGGCTATTTAATGTACCTAAATTATTTATAATGCTTGATATTTGTATTATACATATATTCAATAATTATTTTAAACCAGAATTTACAATACTTGTATGTAGGTATACCTACTAAATTATTTTTAAAACGATAAATTAAATTAAATTAAAAAACACAAAATATGCAAAAATAAATTAAAATTATTATTATACGAGCATAGAACCTCTACCTTTTTGTTTTAGGAAGAAAAAGAAAATAGTTTGACAGGCTTAGTGCTTGACAAAGTGGAGACGCCACGTATCGATAAAAATACAATAATTATAATATCTATCTTTTTCTTCCCTAATATTAACGTAATTATGCACATAAATTTAAACAAGATTTTTTTAAGGTTTCCTTTTTTTATATTTTCGTGCTCTTCTAGATTGCGTAAAAAATAGATGCGATCTTTAAACAGACTGGACTCCTAATAGGTACTATTTGTAGCTATCATTTTGATAGAAAATATGTCAACATAATATAAAACTCATACTGCCATATCTATAGAAATTAAAAAATAGTCTCTTTTTAACTTGTAGTCAGATATGGTATTTACAAATATATTTATTGAAAGGGCTACAAACTGAAACAATCGATATTTATTTAATGTGAATTGACATCACTTTAAACTTTTTTCCATACTATATTCAAAATCTGTGGATGTGTCACCCGCTACTATCGATCCCCCTCAATACCCTTGTAAACACGCTTGATGGGGGGGAGCCATTTCGAACATTTTGTATGAAGTTTCCTTACTGTATGTATCTGTATATTGTGACGACAGTAGAGATCCGTCGCTTATCTGATTCCATCTCTCGAGGGGCTTATTTTGAGTATATCTAAAACTAACATTATCGCATCGTTCAATCTGTCGCCGATTTGTAATATAAAACTGCTGGATAGACGGTATATTTTAATTAAGACCTGCGATAAAATCGTGATTATTTTCGTAACGGGACACGGACGGGATATATGAAGTAATGAATACTAAATGCTCAAACGAACAGAAATTTCCGAGTTTATTTGGTTAAAGGAGGCCGCGATCAATGCGGCGGTCTCGTGTGACGAATAAATGCAGTCCATGCAACGGCGGTACAATCGAGCGGCAATCGGTAAGTTAAAGGAAATTCCGAACAACAGCTTTTTGAGACTATGCACCATTCAAATTAGCTTAATGCGTCGAGCACAAAGAGTTGTGATAAGCGACGCGACGGGAAACGTTCTGCTTTTGAATGTAATCGACTTTCGTACTGGCTGAAAGCGTACCGAATTAAAAGGATATTTCTTGTCAAATTATAAATGTTGTGCCCACAATTATACTAAAAACAATAAAATATGTAAAGGAAAGAAATAAATAATTTTGAATTTTTTGAAAAATGAATAAATAATCTATTCGATAGTCAACCCTAACATCAAAAGTTAGATCTTGAATTTTAAGTATTGTATTAAAACTGAAGTGATGATCAAATATTGAATAGCATGTGAATATTATTGAACACATTATGAACGTAATAACCAAACAGCACCTTTCCTTTCTTCACTCCCACTAAGCAAGTTAGCAGTTAGCACACATCTCACGAGCGTATTGTTAACTCCAATATTTGTCAATCTCAAGTTAGAATTTATAATTAGTGTGAACTAACAAGCAGGTAGATAAAGATAAACCGAACAGTCGGGTTCGTAACGAGAATAAATTTACTTCGCGCTAAGATAACAAACAGTGTGTTGTCGTAGTGCGAAGTCTGTTAATTCAATATCTTGATTAAGTAATTAACAGGCAACGTGACCTTTGCTAAAGAACCTTAGTTAAGCCACTAATTATAAACCATTTGACCGCCGCTGCTTGTTTTTGTTGATGTTTTATTTATGCGCAATCAGTGGGTACTGTTAGGTTTAGATGTGGTATTAGTTTTTATCAAGGTAATTTTTTTGTGATTTTTTATCAGATATATTTTAATCAAATGAGAAATATAGTTCAGACAAAGTAAATTGTATTGAATTGTGAGCATTTCGGTAATAATTATTAACATAGTTAAATAAAGTAATAATTTAAATGATATGTCATATGAAGTACATTTTTGGAAAACTTACATTGTAAAATGAAAACAAACATACGGAGAGAAAGCAAGTAGGAAAAGACGCCTGCATATGAGTAATAGATCATATTATACGAAGAAAGATTTTGTTTACTTAGGATTGTATAATCTGAAAGAATGATTTATTAACTGTTTTTGTGAATTAATTTTGTTTACATGCACCCTCGTGGTTTCTACGGTTCCGGTGCAGACTGTTGTCTTTGGGTGACAAATCTAAAATGGGCAACAGATGTCGGTATATGCAACCATTCGTCGTCTCACAACGCGCGCACTCGACCGTTGACAGATCCGACGTTTCAAATTTAGAACGGCCATGTTTTATTTTGATTCGAATGAATTATTGAGTGTCGAATTTATTACAACGTTTTGTCTGCGACTGTACAAATTAGTCTACGTCACTGTGGAATTATGAGTGTTGAATATTTTGTACTGTGATCTTTATTACTTACTCAAGAAATATAATTGATTACGTTCGTTTTTTACTTCAGTTAGTTAAGCCACATGATGGGCAGTAAGTACCAGGAGAACATAAATTAGTGGAAGTTAGAAACTCGTGAGACATGCGTTACGTACAACGGTCACCTACGGACCGCTTTCAAAAGCTTTGTTTATGCTCAGTGTGCATCGGCAGTGGTTTATGTAGAATTGTGGAACAAACGCCTGCGGTACTCCCCGACGACCGATGTTCTGTTGGAACAGGATAAATTTAGGTTTTATGCAGGAAAGTTAACTGCATCTAGGGGAAATTGTCGAGGTACGCAATTAGTCGGAATTATCCAGTTTGCTCGGTTTCATTTATCAAAGAAGCCACTCTAATGACTATTACAATAATTAAATACAGCCACTTTCTAAGTTATGACTCCAATGAAGAAAACTTTAGCCATAAATAACATTAACCTCGGAAAGCTATTATGATAATAATCGTCACAAAGGAATGCCTGACTCGCGAGCGAATGTTACTTTTAGTGGTTGTTAAAAATTATATTAACCAATAGGTATGAATAATAAAGACATTGATAATAATTTTTATACTTCTTTGAATATATTCCGAAGACAGCAAAGATCAAATTATAATATTTGATAGTCATATTTTTACTCCCAGCTATGTTGTAACTTGTACCTTAAAAATTGTGGTGTTCATCAAATCCATCCATTAGCTTATACGATTTTTTTATGTATAAAACGCAGACGAATAAGCAATTCGTCATTGTCAATCCGTTCGCTTGCTCAATTAAACATGAGCTCTTCGGCTTGAGAAAACTCGAAATCGATCTAAATTCATTATAAGAAGTCATTTTAATTTTGTGCACTTTATCTTATTCTTGGGGAATGATTAATTCAGTCTTGAGTGTTTTTGTTCCCTTCAACTTTAATTAAACGAGATTTATTTCTTTCCACGTAATTGTTTTACTTTTAGTCCCAATTTATTTATAAAATTTGGGACGGAGAAGAATTTCGTCGCGCTTACAGACCCTCGGCGTGAATTAAAAGTATGAGTCTTAAAAAAATCATAGAGCGATAAATGTCTATCAGGAAATAAAATGTATCATTTCTCGCTTTAAACTGCATCATCATTATTTTATTTCGAAACGTCTGCCAACATATGAGATGGAGGCGACATATTATTTTATTACCGTGAGAATATGCAGCATGACATCAAAACTCAATATCCCATACATTTCATATTTCCTAAAGTGTTCTGCGATGCGATTTTCAATCCCGAGTACGGTGAATACGATACCTTAATATAATTTATAGCTTTATTCTTGCTTTATCGGCTTTTGTTCCAGTTATAAGGCTACTAATGTTTTTATTTCCCTACGTAAAATGTGTCGGGATTTTATACATGTGTTATTGATTATTATTTGATTGTAAATATTAACAACACAAACCGTTTTCCTTAAAACTATTATATGAATGTATAGTGTGCTTAAAATTGACAATTACGCCAGCAAATTTAAAGTTAAAATAGGGATGGGTAGAAGTAAAGACAAGAATTATTATTAAATTTGCTAAAAGTGCTAAAACCAATGAGATATAGATATCAAAAAATTTAATATCTGAACTTCGTCCTTAATTGCAGATCTCAACTTCATTTTAAATCTACGATCCTGAATATTAATTGGAAAATACTTGGCCTTAATCTACGTTTAACCTATTATAAAATAGGTCAACCAAATGCAAATTTGATTTATTTGATTGAAGTTTATATAGTAGTACCTATAAGCATCTGCCAGTCAACATGATTCACAGCTTGAATATTTTTTACCTCGGTTATAAATTAACATTAAATTAATATTGAAATTAAACACAAACATTTATTGACTGCTTATTAAAAGTATGTAGGTACTTAAGCTGTACCTAGAACACTAATTTGAACGATTTATTCAAATAACTGGCTCACTTGGATTAAATTAAATTATTTCCCACCCCGGCATGGCCGTTTCAAATCGATGGTCGTTCTAGCAACCAAAGACGCGCGTCATCGAACTTTACCTACTTTAAAATGAGGATAAATTGCAAAACTTTGCTATTTTCGTCTCCTCACGGCAATTTACTGCTTTTTTACTTGGTTTCATTATAACAACTTTAATTGAAGACCGCGTCCGGTTCGTAAATTCAAACTTTTCGCATGCATTTAATCTGATTGTAGTTCCTTGTAATGGTTATTTAAATTGTTTTCTTGTTCGCTAAACGTTTCTGTAATTAAATGCAAGGAATCTTGCGAGTGCAGCTACGAATCTCGTGATTTAGGGGTGTTTCTTCGTGAAAAGTTGGATATATTGCCTTTTTGATAATTAATCACCTTTTCTTTAATTGAATTAAGGAATACCAATTACAGAATAAGAATAGAATTTTCCTGTCTATTGTCCTTTATTATTATTACCTGAAACAATGAAAGTTCTGTGATTGGCAATGAGTAGTAAGCAATTGTACGAAATGATGCCGATAAAAGTGCCAATAAAAATATATTGCGTAGAAATCGCTTTTCGCTTACGATTCAATAAACTGTATCACTGAAAATTGTCAAATGTATAATAATAATTATTATTTGGTAGCTATTTTCATATTAAATCCATACAAACCATTGAATTATGAATTTATTTTGAATGTTTTATATATTTGTTGTCTTCCTAACGGTGCTCATAATACCTTATCAATATATTTTTACTGAAAACGGTAAAAAATCCAATCCAGGTATAATCTTATTGCAGCATAAGAGCAAATCGATGTTTTTGCGTTTCATGGATAATTTTATATTTATAAAACAAAAGCAAAAACGGTTGTTAGGAAGAATATAATATAATGGATACAAAGTTTTTTGATAAACAATTTTTAAAATAAGTAAAGCGTGAACTCGTAAATAAGTTCTAACTAGATTTGAAATTAGTAACACTAGGTTTGTGGCGCGATAGTACTTGCGTACCTGTATTCAAGTTAAATAGATTGTTTTAATCATTATAATACGAAAATCAAGCTCAGCTCTATTTTTCCTTATAATCTATAAATAAACAAATCGACCCTTCAAATAGATTTTTTTCTTCCATTACACTCAATCGCAATTCGTAAACAAAGTTCCCAGCTAATTCGCTTGGGCCATAAACAAATAATTGTTTGACATACCATTAGACTACGGCTTGGGCAGTTGACAGCTTGGTCCTTTTGTACGAGTCCAGTCCGGTTGTACTATTATAACTATTGTGGGTTGAGTTCAACGCTCTTGAGTTATTTATTTATGAGGTCGATCAACATGCGTATCTATCGAGAATGGGCAGGGACAACATTTTTTACGAATTGTCAAAGGGAGTTTAAAATGGGGCGATGGGAATTCGTCATTGATGTTGACAAGAGCTTTTGTTTACACATTGTATGTATGGGTTTGGATCGCGTTGTTTTAAGTCTTAGATAAATAGCACAGATTGTGTAATTGTCTTTTGTAATACTGTTTTAATGTCTGAACTTAACACTTCATCAAAACAAATTCTATAATGAACATCGAAATATACCTAGTTTAAAATACAAGTACTTTACATAAATGACAATATATAACTTCATAAGATACGTTATACGTATTATAATATATATTTATTTGTATGCCTACTTCAATAAGTTTTATTTTATTAAGTACCAACTTTATCTATAATTACTACTGTGTAATAAATTACGATAATAATATAAATATCCAAAGTAATTCTCAGCGTACAATGACATTAAAATAAATACCAAGAAAAGAAGTAAGAATTAGGACTATTTATCTTTCGAAACTACGAACAAAATTTATAATTCAAATCATTGTTTACCTTTTTCTGGGAACATAGACAAAATAATATAATATTCCCAGAATTATTTGAATGTGTGGCGTTGACACTTGATACAAATAAACGTTAGCTATATAAGGTACTAGAGGTCCGACCCGGCTTTGCCCGTGGTACATATTTCGCAATAAAAGGTAGCCTATGTCCTTTCTCGGGTATCAAAATATCTCCATACCAAATTTTATGCAAATTGGTTCAGTAGTTTAGCCGTGATTGAGTAACAGACAGACAGACAGAGTTACTTTCGCATTTGTAATATTAAGTATGGATTATTCCTTACACTGTGTATTATTCCTTACACTGCGTAAGCTTCTTAATTTTGGAATTAATTTATTATAATTTTAATTCAAAATGGGGCGGATTGTGCATAGTTTATAAGCATTATTATTATCCCACAACAAGCGCTTGTCACAATATCTTTAATGGTCGACAAAGGGACTCGAGAGGAAGTAGTTCTATTGAGTTTTTATCTATCATCACTAGCTATCAATGTCTTTATTAATATACAAGTTGTTTATCACTCCTCAATGCTTCTTTCTATTGTCACAAGTTTTTATAACAATCTGATATCCAAAGCACAAAAGTTATTGTAGATCGATTTGCTAATTGTGTTTCATTCACTAATCGGAACAACGCCTCGGGATACACTGCGCTTGACATCTATAAAAACAAAAATAATCCAAAGATAAATTACCCAAAAGCACTGTTAAGTCACGAAATGCACTATTGGGACGTTAGCGAAATTGCAAACTCTATTAAGAGATCACGAAACTGAAACAGTCCGCCGTCAACCAATACGAAAGTTAAGAATAAATGGATAACGTTCCTGAATTAGAATAGAATGGACGAGTAGAAGGAGGACTGTAGTAATTGCGATTTGCGATACGTCATTTAATTGATGTTAATTACAACAGAATAGCACCGCTAAAATTGCAAGGGTTCTGTTATATGGACGCGACTACTTATTGACTTTGTAATATAATATATTTATCTGATATATTTGACTTTGTAATATTTATCTGATGAATTTGATAATTTACAACGTCATTGTGTTAGTGTAATTTAAATATGTTGTATAGAAAATTATTTGATTCATAATATAGGTTAATGTTTAGCCTTTTTTCTAGTTATAAAAATAGTTATTTGTATCTGTAGGAGTGGTTAGATTATTTTAAAAGATTTTTATTTATAAATAAGGGAATAATAACACTTCACAAAAAGAAAGATATACACCTACAGGTCTCATATTATATCGTTCTCGAAATACATACCTCTCTACGCAACCGTGTCCCTCAGAAAACAATAAACGTATTTCTCCTAGCTCATATAATATTTTATTAGTCAAATCGTTTGAAGCTCATTCAACTTGTAATTGTTTGAGAGAAAAACAATTCCCTGTAGGTCTATTCCGACAAGAGCTAAAGAACAAAGACATCTCGACAGCACCAATAAGAAGATTCCGCAAACTGACAAACTATACTTGGAGAGACACTATTTTGTGAACGGTTCCATCAAGTCATTCATGTTTCGATACAATTGATAGCTGTGAACTGAGATCTAGGCTGTTCAATTACAGTTAAATATTGATTTTTTTTTTGTAAAAAAAAATCAATGATATTTACTTTTTGGTCTATTCGTTAGATATAATTTTTTTTGAGACAATTTTACACTATCTAGAGCATGCCTATAGCAATAGGTAGGTTTCATTACACTGGTAAGATAAGTTTGGTTTTTTAATTTCTCCCTTGCTGCAATGATAGGTTGTAATGCAACAGCAAAAACCATTGGTGTACAGCGGAAATTATTTTAGATGAACATAAATAAATGCTATTTGACAAAAATATTATGATAACTGCATGTATAATTATTTACAACCACTACATCATATTGTAATGTATTTATTCCTACTTTAATAATAAAATATTTATAGAGTTTATTAAAAGACAATACAAAAAACGACGCAAAAAGTTGTAACAGCCGACAGCTATTAAATTACGCAAGCGATATATAAATGTAAAATATTTCTGTAAAACAACCCGTATAATATTTCTTCACCTGAATACTTTAAACGTTATTTAAGCTAGAAAAATACGCTAAAACTAGCGCTGAGTTTTAAGTGTCATCATGTTGAATATGAACACAATTTCCACCGTACTATTTCCCCGATGGGCTATTCTTCATTCATAATAGTGACATGACTATCACAATAGGACAAGTAGAAAAATTACCTCGTCACGTGAAACTACAGCTATTTATTTGCATTTTCTTGGCGTTCATTTTGTAGGAAAACGTGTAGAACTATGTTGTGTTATAAGATGAAGTTTTTTTGGTAACACGAAAATAAAAAGAAGATCTATTTCACGCAAAATACTAACAAAAAATTTCTTAGCCAATGTTAATAAAGTATTCACTCAGAAACATTGTTTATTTATTCCACCGACCGACGATCTGTGTAGCCGTGCTTTCTGTTTAGATCTCAATGAAAGAAGCGGGGGTGCATCACAGAGCGAAGTGACGCTACACCAGCACTTATTCATGCAAAAGTCGAATGGTTACTTGAATTCTTAGCTGAAGCACTTGTCGGTTTACGAGCGTAGAGCGATTTAATCCACTTAAAACGCAGAGCACAAACTCGGGACCGACAAAGCTCTCAGCCGCTCTCATTTAAAAATGGAAATAAACTTCGAGCCATCTTTGAGTCGACGCGCGACCGCTGGCTGAATTCTAAGTGCTGTTCCACTGGCTAGTTGCCGATTCCTTTTTGGCTTGATGGATCGCATCCTGCCCCGCGGACTCCTCCATTTGTACTCTTTGTTCTAACAATTCATTGAAGACGTTCCTCCTCTGCAGACGCGACGATTCTATTCGTAGAATGCGTATTACAATATGTAACGCACGCGCTGGCCGCGGTTTTCAAATTCTCCGAGACTAATTTTGATTTACACATACTTAGATTTAAGCTTTAAATTAATTGCCAAATATTCGAATCAATCTGAAATACGAGTTCACAAATATTTTAAACGGAAACAGATGTATCCAGAAGTCTGAATAGACTAATCGAAAAACGTTATTTGAATGCGGAATACCATTATGGAAAATGTTCATATATTTAAAACTTAAATCCCCGTATTTGAGAGACCTTTCGCGGTATTTGCAATGTTTATTTAAGCGAGGAATTACTTGCCCGAGGAGCATGTCTTTGGTCCAAGTCTTAATGAAAGAGTTCGTTTGCCAGCAAGAATATTTCGTTTTTGTTTATTTTGTTGCTTGATGGCCTTCGCGAGTTACGACATCGGTTGTCTCGCGTTATTAACTTTCATCCTTAAGGATAACAGCGTTTTGTAAACGATTTCTGGTGTAAAAGGTTCGTTCAGAACAATTTAATGCCAGATGATACAATGAAAACTAAATTTTAGATACTCCAACTTTAATTCAAATTGAAATCATATTGATCTTCACTTTATATATCTGAATTGGTACGTCTTCCATTTACAGATTGGTGCCTAGACAACATGTCATGTTTGTACTATGCAATTACTTAGTTAAGATATTGTATATTCTAACTCTACGCTAGTATTTATACGAACAGAAACCACTAGTGTTCCATGTTCCATACCATCTATGTTTTGACAGCTATTGGTAGTTCACGGAATATCGATTACTTCGTTCAAACGTTAATTGCACATGAACTAAAATACACTTACACACGTAGACTAAATGTCACTATTCTTAAAGTTTTAACAAAATAATAAAAACATGCAAGACGCAATTATTTTCCACAAAGATCTTTAACTTGATTTATCTATATTGTTTTATATTATTGACGAGGATAATAGTATTACGAATAGTAGGAGTATAGCTGTCAAAATGATAAATGAATAACTGCAAGCTACGGCTTATTTTAGATCCCCTTTTTATTATTCAATACAAAACGCGGTCCGAAAAAAGTTCAGTTCAACATAACGTAAATCCCTCCCAGTGATTTCTCTAACAATTCAAATTAGTGAAACTACGTAGTTAACTGAAATTTTGCAAAAGGTTACATGATTAATTTACGATCCCTTTCCATAACCTGCTCGTTTTAATTGCCTCCTTACTTTTTCGTCCAGCGGAAATTGCGTGGAAGGGATCCAGGCAAATAGGCCCTAGGTGCCGCATAATTACTATTTTTTATTTTATTCCAGATCCATTGTATTATTTCCTTCCCTCAAATTAAATTAGTTCTGATGAAATTTTGCTGTGATGTTAGCTTCATAAAATATGTCTTTTGTCGGGCGGATTTTTGTATTATAAAATCTTTACGTTTCTCGTTAGGTAATGAATTGTATTGTTCTCGAATAGAATATTACAAAAATCGTCGTTACCCTGTATTGTGTACCTATATAAATATTCTAATTGTTATTTCATTTGCCAACAGGACGGCGACCGGGGCTACCTAGAAGGGCTCGCATCAAGATACGCTGATCTCTTCTCCACGCACTACGGGGATGTGCTGGACCACCTGGAGGAGCTTCGAAGGCACGAGTGGGAGGAGATGTCCCCACGGATGCGCGTGATCGGCGGCCCGGGGACCCCGCAGACCCCACCGTCCGCCAGCCCGGGGTCCTTGGCGCTGAACAACTTGACCACGTCACACTCACAGCCTATTTATGTTCCCGGAAAATATTCTGTAAGTTAATATATTCGTGATTTTTTTATGCTAACGGGCTTGCTGATAAAGACTGAATTATTTACTTACCGTTTTCGTTTTAACTGACAGATAATTATTATAGTAGACATACCTATTAGAATTTTAATCAAATTATGTTGCGCCATATCAAGCAAAAAAAATAAATAAAGCTATAATCTACGTAATGCCTGAAGAATTATTAATATAATTTTACGTTCTCCGAAATATCCTCTAACATCTGTTATAATAGAATTTATATACTGTAACATTTATATTCCGAAACAAAATCTAATTAAAAGTTTGGTTTATATTTGGTTAAATTAAAACCACAAAGAGGAATGGCAAGTTTTACGTTACTTGTACCATTAAATAATACGAGAGTACCTATTTAATAAGGTTATCTCAAGGTTTTGTTTTATTCCTTGGATATCGTACATTTTATTGATATTTTTAATATGTGCTTAGGTATACCTATCGCATTTAACGCAAGAATTTATTAACGTCCAAATTTGAGAAATTTGTTTGGGTAGTTGTGTATAGATATTTAGAAGTTTTCAATTTATATAAATCTACGAATTACACATAAATATGTGTAATTCGTAGATTAGTAGACCAAATGCGTAGTTTCAAAAATGCAATTTGCAATATTGATCAATTAACATCTTAATATAGTTATAAGAAATACTTGGTTTATATTATTATTTATTATCAGTGACTAATTGCCTCCGCCAATTACCCGTATCGCAAAATTGTTATAGTGACGAAGGAAGTGCTATCTTAGCAATAAATTGGATGTGAAATAGTGGCTTATTGATAAGGAATGTTACTATTTGTCATTCCACGCCTATCATACTCGCTATATTTATAGCATAGATATGCTTTTTATGTCGTACCTACGATCTACATATTATTTTAATTAAAATTAACCATTAAATTTACTTTAAAATCGTTATTTGATATGAAATGCCAAAACAACGCCAAATAAGCAGGCATATTTGGATTTGGAGCATAATTAAATGAATAGCATGTTCATCATAACGTCACATATTTCATTATTTGATAAAAAAATGTAGAGTTATTATACATTTCTCCACCTCATGTTTCAAATTTTGCGCAATACTAAGAATAATAACAATTATAATTTGCAGAACAAAAGATTTATCATATTTCCAATAATACGCATAACGTGAAGAAAACAAAGCATTATAAGTTGTATATCATATTATATTTTCTGAGATTTTGTGAACTTTTAAGAAGTTCAAGAATCTGTTATAATTGACTCTGATCATAATATGATAATTGAATCTGATATATTCTGACTTATATTTTCTACTGTCTGAAAATAAATTCCAAAAGCAAAGCATGCAACTACAATTTTCGCTATTATTATTATACTTATGTTGTAAAGTGTAATTATTAATATGTTCAAGTACCAAGAACATAGGTGCTATCTATACATTTATGATTTTCGTAACAATAATATGAAAAGTCTTTCCAGCCTTCAAGCTGTTTGACGGATAAGGAAGAAGATGAAATTTACGGTTTCGGCTATGGTGTGTTTGGGAAGCAAATGTTGCAGCGGCAGCAGCAGCAGAAACTTCTCTTGGCGCAGCCCACGCAACCCCTGATGCACAATCAGCAACATAATTATCAGAGGTAAGAATTTTCTAGAATAATTTACATTTTTCTAGAATAATATAACTATATACCTCTGTAGGTATTTTTACCTGTGTAAAACACCTCTGAAGCTGCGGAGATACCGTCAATCCATAAAACGACGTACCTATACGATTAGATTTTCTAAGTAGGCAAAGAACATAAATATATACATATATCTGACTAAATATCACGTTACAAAAATCATTTATCCATACTAACTATAGAAAGCTTACTTCGCAGGAAAAACTAGAAATACCTACCTTATTTTTGCCAGACAGTTCTAACGTACGTGGAACATCACTTAAATCGGTATAATAATCATGAGATAATTATAGCTGCATAATAAATCGAATTCAGTTAGCTAATGCCCAGTATAAAGCGAGGGCAAAATTTAACTGTTAACGTCAACGTAGCGAAGCGAAATGTACCGGCATTTAATAAAAATGTTAGAATAGAGTCGATTTATGAAGCTCATGAATTTTATTCTCCACCAATACACAATGTATTGCCTCCATTCAAATTCTAAACTAACGCAGTATCGGAATATATTACAAAAATACTGGTTTTTAAAACAAAACTATTTAGGGCGCTCAAAAGCTCTTAACCATGTTACACAGTTACAGTATTATTATTACTTCAAACATTATCAATATTACTCCTCCTACACATATACATCCTCTTAAATATTTTCTATTCCTTTATATAAACAGATATAGTTTTATTCGCAATCCAGAACTTAATCATAAGTTATTTCAACTATTACTTATAAAATACAATTTTACGTGAATGTCGAAATGATTATCTAAATTGAAATCCGACGTTCGATTGGCAACAAAATTCGGTCAAATAGTTTAAGCATTTAAATTCATTTAAAGAATTTCCTTTCTATTTTTCCGCTATTTGTGTTTGCTGGTGACCTATTTTACTGTTACATTTTCTTTTCCTGAAATATACTGAAGCTAGATATAATATTCCTAGATGTTTGATTGTATAAATGCAGCGACTGCAGCATTTCACTGATTTTTTGTATTGAATATTCCAATCCGTTGAAACAAGCGTGTGCATTGATTTTCTACTTTTTTGTAGGACACGAATAAGTAACGTGGCTTTTGAAATTTTATTATGATAATGTAACATTTCTTTTGATTTGTAATATCATCGTCCTACGTCACAAAGGTACAAAAAATTATTATATATTTTTAGATACGCTTTTCCGGGCTAAACCGTGGGAGGAAGGTAATAAAGCTGGTTAGCTAAATATGTATATGCGGATTGTATCTTTATTTCTAACATAACATTACATTACAAACTAGCTTCCGCCCGCGACTCCGTCCGCGCGGAAAAATTAAGAAAAATTAAGATTTATTTTTTTTCTACGTATTTTTCCGGGATAAAAAGTATCCCTTTTTTATGCCCAGGATAATAAGGTATAATTATACCAAGTTTCATCGAAATCGAACCGTTAGTTTTTACGTGATGCCTTCACATACAGACAGACAGACAGACAGACAAAAAATTTTTTAATCACATATTTGGGTTTGGTATCGATCCAGTAACACCCCCTGCTATTTATTTTTTCAATATTTTCAATGTACAGAATTGACCCTTCTACAGATTTATTATATGTATAGATAGATGTCACAATTTTGTGATTTTAATTATTTAACTAAAGTTCGTTAATTGACCTTCTCCAGTTGTTATAATAATGATAGCTTATCTTACAATTTTATGAAAAAGGATCTGAACTACTCTTACATTTTCATAAAAGCTTTTACAAGCATTTGTACTCAATCGTCCAAGTTTAAATGGAAGCGAAATACCAACTATCTATATGACTATAATAAGGGTTCGCAAACGAATGTATAACTGTTTCATTCCAATGTAAAATAAATTTAAATTAACGAACCAAGATATGTCAGCTCCTACGGATTTATAATAGAGGTTTTACTGTAATTATTTCAACTAAATCTAAGGATTTGTGCTCCCGAAGGTACAGAGATAAAATCAATTACAGAGTTACGGATGCCGTTTTATCTTGATGATAATTAATTTTATCGTCAATACAGGTCTCATTTTAGGAACTATATATTTAAGTTATCGATTTATTTAATTGAGAATCAATTTATGAAGTTAATTAGATATACCTAGGCGAAACTGTAGTCCCTATAGGTATAATCTGTATATACCTGATAATCTCTATTGTTTTGTGATGTGTCGGATTTTTGTAGTGACAAATTTTATGAAACATATAAATAAGAATTTAAAAAATACAATTCAAAATAAGCCTCACTGGTCATTTACAAATATAACCATATTATTATCTCGAGCAATATGCTATTGTCATATGGTTACCGTGCATTGGCCTAATTTGTATAAAATATCGTATAATTTATGTAAATTTCAGTTTGTTATGATGAACTAATTAAACTAATTGATAGATATTACTATTTGTATCTTCTATATTAGCATATCAACATTGTAATAATTTGAACCAAAATCTGTTAATTGGTAACTTATTGCAATAATCGTATTAGCATAACTTCAACTAATAAATTATATTACCTAATGATATTATACTTCATGCTTGGTTACAATATGAAATAATGGGTGGGTAGAAAACACGTGTTTATAAACAAATTGTATTGATAAATTTGAATATAAAACGATTGTAGCTGTTTCAGACATAAATTAGAAGTAAAAAAGGTTGTGACAACACAATTTTTGTTCCTACATTATGCAAAGTTATAATTAAAAATCATATAACAACCTTAACTGATGCTATAAATTTTGAGTGGGTGTAAACTGGTATACCGCGTGATATAAAGTCTCTGAGGGGACTTCATCTTTATAATATTTTCTTGGAATATCTGATAGTGTATGACACTCCATAAAAGATCTTGAGTACATGACAAATATCTGTAGTGTGTTTATATTGCATAACTGATTTTATAATCACACTGTTCTATGCTCTTTTGTACTAAAGCTGTGTACACAAGACAACATTACTTAACCCACTTTTTATGAGCTTTCTAGTGGTGATTATATTAATCTGTAATCTACTTTTACTTTTTTTTAGTGTTTTTTTTATTTTTATTTTTCTATTATTAGGCAATCGAAATGTCCATGTACATTTAGAAGTCTCGATACAGTTAATACGATTGTCTTGCTCGTGTATTTATTACTATCTTCAAGCATGAAATAGATAAAACATCAACAAAATGAACAATACCGAACTACGGAACGGAAAATTCGTTTTAAATGTTTAATTTACCAAGAGAAACAAAGTGGAAAGTGTAAGCCTCAGTATATAAAGATGAATTACCAAGAAGAGACAATCCATTTGAAGTCGTTTTATTTTACTATCCCATTCAAATCCACATCCCATGTGAGACATCCGCAATTAATTGTGGTGGGTGGTTTCGGTGGGCGCTTGCTTCCCTTACTAACTGTATTTCTCCTCCAATGATACCAATAAATATATTATTTACAACTTGTAGTATACTCATATAGTGCTTTGTCATATTTAAAGGAAATCAGTATTCGTCCAGATACGATATAGAAAAAAGACTCAAGTGATATGAGTATCCTTTCGATTGTCATTTGAAACATGATGATGTATTTTAAATATACCTACCCCTATCACACTAAATTTTATCTTTCCATGGTGGTAACATCGTCCTGCGTGTGTGACACGTACAGAAACATGCTCGACTACTAATATAGTTCTAGGCTTTATTATAAAATTACTAGAAATATATGCTAAAGTGCCTTCAAAAGTGGGAAACCACATCCTGTAATAGGTTAATTTAATTGAAGGTGATAATAACGTGTACAAGATTGTCATACGGTTGAATTATAATGCTTTCTCCGCAAACTATTTTAATGCAAGTTTCCTCTATTAGTTAAATCAGTCATTTAGATCGAGCCATACAAGTTGTAGACGCAAATATTAAGTTCGACGTATCTCAGTTAGTCAATTAACACTAGTCGTGGAGGGAATACACTAACAAGCTGTGTGATTACAGCCAGCGAAGATACGGGACCTTAGATTCACGGTATGTAAAGTGACGAACATACTGGGAACTGTTATATCCCTATATGCTAAGAATAGTCTAGAAAGAATAGGTGTTTGAATAAGTGTCGGGATTATATAATCTGTTATTGTAAACACTTATAAATGAGCATGTCTCGAGACTAAATAATATTTTTGTATTTAACTGTATGTTTAATATTATCTATTAACATAAACTAAGGCCATGCATTCAATTATACTTAATGATTATTCTTTTATAATGCAATTAAAGGAAAGCGTCCGCGTAACTTTTCCGGGTTGATCCTTTTTTCTGAGCGACTCCGATCCAAATAGATATCTGATAAGCTTTCAAAAGTATTTCCAATTCTGAAAGGGTTATCCTTTATTAAAATAGCAAAAAGGATGACTGAAGAAAATTCCATGCGAATCATTGTTTTTCCAAAAGAAAATTGAACATTTTCCAAATGAAACATTGTTATTAGGAGTATCCCGAACATGAAAATTAGTTCTCTGAGCATAATCTTAGTTCTTTAATCTTAATATTTGTAACAAATGTATGAGTTAGTGTGAAACCGCCTTTAGTTCAGTGGATTTATTTAAGTGCCTGCATAAATGCGCAATGCTTCGTTCCGTTCATGTTATCTGTTGTGTTTAGCGATGGAGGTTTAAATTGGGACCGGTTATAGTCGGTTGTTTTAAAAGCAATTAACCGACCCAACCGTTAAAAGTGGTTAACGCTTCAGCCCAACAATCGACTGATGAATTCAAAAATGTCGCTGTAAATTCTGTTATTTAAACACTAAAATAATTGCGAATGTTTGAAATGACGCCGCGGTAATGTACAATGGTGTTGATAGTTTGCGGGTTCTGGTTGTTATGAGAGTTATTTGTTAAATACTCCTTTAATATTTTTATAATTATTTTACGAACCCTCAAAAATGGGAAATATTTTAAGTGCTACACTTAAAGACAAATATTTATTCAGTCTTGGAATTCGATCTTATTTTTTCTTTGTTTGACGGAAATTGAGGTATCACAATGGATATGAATATTTTATTTTAATTGTAACCTTCCAAGTACCTATATAGTATTCAACAATAACTGCATATAACTTTTTAATTTTGTAGCCTAACAGCCGCCGAGTCTAGAAGCCTGATCGATCATCCACCCCTTTCATTGTAGAAACAACACCTCCATCATTCACTACAGTTGCATGTATAACGAGAGCTATACACATTAATAAAGTCACGTATTAACTAAAATACTAATATTTTCTTATAATTTATGCAGTCTCCGACTCAGCTTAAGATAAGTCGCAATTGAAGCTCATATTATATTCTAGATAATAATAACACACGCTTATTAGCACCTCGTCTCTCATCTTATATACTTGAAGATTGCATGCAGTCGCTTTGTAGCTTATCAATCTAGTAGGATTTATCCTGCGTAGTGTAGAAATAAATTAAATTAATAAATCTCCTCCATTCTATTGAAATTAATTTGCAGGAATATTATCGTGAAATAGACTAGTATTTCAACTTTTTTGTGATATCGGATGCTGTAGTTTTATCGTATGATTCATTGGAATAATGGAGAATCCACTTTTAAGATTGTTTTAATGTATGTAAATTAAAAATAACATATAACACTAAGGGTGCACTCACACACATCAGTCACCGTCACGGCACGTCACCGGACAGGATTAAAAAAAAATATGTATCAATAGTTCTAGTATGACTCTGTTCCCACACGACAGTCGCCGGCACGAAATCTATCAGTGACGTCACCGGTCAGGCACGTCAAATAATCTTTCCATACATGTATCATACTTTTATCCCCACTCACCCGGTGCCGTCACGTCTCAGTTCAGTCAGCGTCGTGCTACCGTCAATAATTGCTACATGTTCTCTAGCGTGACACACGTCTAATCACTGATAGACCGGGAGATACTGACACAAAATTTCGAGTCATTTGTAACAGGATGGCGGTTCTACAGGGTTCTTAGTACGCAATGACAAAAAGAAAAATGATAGTGTGAACGCTGGTACCGGCGGCTTAGTCGCGTGGGCGTTAGTCGAACTCGTCGGAAAATAGCGAAAGTCAAACGATTTGTAACAGTATGGCACTTATTTTTCCTGGAAGTTTGAGGATCAAAGAATATAAATACAAAATTTCAAAGATCTAGGTGTTGGAAATCTTCACTTATATAAATTAATACTAAATTAATTTTTCAAGTATGACAGCACTTTTTCCCCCTACTAGAAGTATGGCAAATATAATAATGGTCACATTTTATCAAATACTCTCCAAAAATCCAAATGCAATACTGGTACAAAAAGTTTGGCGAAATAATTTTTTTTTGCAGATTTTCGGCGGTATGGCGACCATTTGGAATCGTCCGAAAAGTATGGCATAGCGATTTTCGTAAATGGCTGCACGACGATGGTTACCTGTGCAAAAGTTAGCCTGGTACAAATGGTTGAATAATTGTTTTATTTAAATCAACATATTCGCGTCGGTATGGCGGGCTGTAAGTCACACCGGAAAAGTATGGCATGACACTACCGCCTACTTCTTTTTTATGGGCTATCGGTAAATACTAAAATTTTTGTGTTACAAATCGTTTGACTTTCGCTATTTTTTCCGAACGCCCACGCGACTAAACCACCGATACCAGCGATCACACCATCATTTTTCTTTTTATCATTGCGTACTAAGACCCCTGTAGAACCGCCATCCTGTTACAAATGACTCGAAATTTTGTGTCAGTATCTCCCGGTCTATGACTAACCTGATGTATGTGTTCAATGATTCAGTCAAACCGGCGACGTGACTGACGGACAACATGACGGTGACTGGTGTTTGTGGATACGTACACAAACCGTCACCGATCAGTCATCGGTGACTTGACGGTGACTGATGTGTGTGAGTGCACCCTTAGTGTGATCCCGTACTTACATATCCAACGAAAGAATTTCTGAAATGGGTCCAGAAGTTCCTGAGAATAACGCTATCAAAAAACCGAATTCTTCAGTTTTAATCTTTAACAAGAAAGTATAGATTCGTGATACTGATACACCTTACATCAGGCTTATCTTATAGCCAAGAATAGTTCGATCCATAGCATGCCACCCAGTGCGTGTGGTAGCTGTAACATAGCCCCATAATATTATATTATAGCCATTATTCTATAGACATGATTCTCAATCTCGTTTTATGTTGCTTTACCCTACATTTTAATACCAGACAATATACAGTTTATGTATGTTACAGCTTTTTATTATCTTGAGTAGTAAATTTTTATTTTCTCATCATCACTGTTACTTAGAAGCGGTCATAAAATGTTTTATCCCTAAATTATTGAAAAAAGATTAATTAATGAAATTTGAATTCGTATTTTCATTATATCCTTTATATAAAATGTATCTCTGACAATTATTATATCCTTAAAATGTTATTCACGAGGGACCTTATTTTCTGACAAAGTAACCACAAATGTTTTCATATCACTTGACAAACGTTGAACAACTTTATCAAAAAGTTTGATATTTAAGAAGACAAATCTAGTCTCTGAATTTGAAATTACGTTTAATCTCAAGAATACCAAGAGAGCTACTCAAACAGAAAGTTTTCTTAAGTCTGACTCGCAAATCTGAACGTATCTCACTAAGCGATTTTAATATTATTGCCGTTGTCTCCGTCTTATTTTTGTTATTTTGCTTATTCACAAATACGCTTTTATTTTCGTTTTCAAATTTTGTATTCTTCGGGTATAAATTTGATGTTTATTTATAATTTTTATGCTGACCATGCGTAAACAGCTTTACCTAGTGATGCTTGAATAGTAATTAGAAATTGCAGATTAATAATGTATAGGTAACTATTTTTTTGACAGAATTCAATTCAAGCTTTGCTGCTATGATTATTTTAAGATAAGCAGATTGACATAATATTTTTCCATTTGCAAATGTTAAATTTGAGAAAGGCAATGAATATAATATTGACACCGGGATAGTTTTGACTTTTGAGCCTTATAATAGGAATCAAACAAAGAAATAAGTTATTGACTTATAAAGTTTATTTTTTTTTTATTTAATTAAGAACGTCCTTTTTCGCTTGCCTTCCTATATGTTTATTGAATTTTTTTGTGTTTTATAATCTCATACATAAATAAATTAAGGCTAGAACCCTTCAATGTCTTTCACCTCCAAAGCATACGCATGATTGCTCCCGTTAATTTATATTCGGCCAACTAAATTGGTCCCAAAATCAATATTCATTGCATCGTTGCATGCTCCGATACGACTTGTGTTGATTTATGGCCCATTGTGGAATATAGTTTGATCCGAATACATTGTTTAATACTTTAATACCACAAGCTATATATAGGTTTATTGCGTGCCCAAGGTAAACTGTAACTGGGTGGGATTTTTCATAATGCTTATCTTTTTTGTTCAGTGGCTATATTTACGTTCCCTGATAGTTTTATCTATTGATTGCTTTTATTAAATGCGGCTTTTCTATATCGTTTATAGAGTTTTAATTAAATATTTATATCATGAATAGGCATATTTTAAGCTGGCGTATTGTATATTCTTAAAAGGCGTGAAAATTTTAATAGGGCCTTCTTTGTAAAACAGCTCGTCGTAGTAAGTACGACAGGTGCGTAATAATTACGTCCCCATACACATATCATATAAACTCCCGCGAAATTTAATAACCCCGCTTTACAAATTTACGCACTCATTACCGGCACTCATTCTACCCACAAACGTCATTAGTGGGATATTGTTAATAACTCAATATACCGAAATTTAATTTTTGGAGCTGCATTTTTTCATAGCCAGCAGGCGTCATTATTTAATTACGAATGAGTTTTTATTTTTTATGTGAAACTCATATTTCGCGGCGTGGGTATAAATAAACTGAATATATTATTTTATTCGTTTCAGATAAATATTGTTTGATATGTCTGAAAGTTCAAATGTCATGAGCCACAAAAGTTCATATATAATTTGGTTTGATTACTTGGTACCTGTAAATAAAAGAAATGCATGTTTGATTACTTCATGAATTCTTTAATCTTATGATTTTCTTAATTAATCTTATAAGCTGTGATAATGTTTTTTAATGGTAGGTACTGTCGAATGTTTTTTGATTGGATTTGTCTTGTTTGGAAAAAATCGCGTATTTTAACTTTAATTTTTTTAACTATATAAAAAGGGAGGATAATGTAGATATTTCAATTAATTTTTATGTGTTATGATGTGAAAAAAGAAATGCATATTCTTTGTTGCTGTGGACATTTTCATAACAGTCTAAAATTTTACTGGAATATTTTTATCTATACAAGCACATATGACATAGTAAATTTTTATAAGCCGTTTAATACTATGTGAATCGATTTCAGACAAATTTAATAGGGGTTTTAAATAAACGATATACGAAAACTCGTTCTGTGTTGGTAAACCACATACGTCGAGTACCTATGTGACTGTAACGTGTGTATAGAATTGTTTTAGCGTCGATTCACAACGTTCATTTGTGGACTTTTTCTGAATATAAACGCTAAAGGTAGCTTACATTTTACAACATATGAAATTGATGTAATTTTAATGATTTTTATGACAATTATCGTAACAAGTTTAAACAAAAATTGTTAATGATCACTGAACTATAGATATTAATCTTGTCTGAATTTATATTATGTTTAAAATGGCTGCTACAACGATTGTAGACTTGTCAAGAATAGCATTAAATAATTAGCATAAAACTGTGTTTAAACGATTTCCTTAACTACGGTTTAATGCCCAGGCTACAAAGTTACTAAAGTATTAAAATCTCCTTAGCTTTTTAATTTTATAAAAGCGTAGACAATAGTTTGAACAAGTTAACTTTTTGTTGCAGTTGTCTGAGTCCGCGATCTGCATACTTTTATGAATTCCCTCCCAGCGGTAAGTATTTCAATATTTTTATACTACCTATCTCCACGTTTTTATACAATTCTTAGGTCATTTGAAACAGAATTTCAGACAACCTTATATTTTTATCTAAATAAAAATTCATACATAATGTCAATCAAATGTATGTTTTTTTTATGTCTATAATAGTTTTGATTTTAAATACTTTGGATCTTATATTCGAGAAGTAGGCTAAAATATTCAAAGCCGTTTAATCTAGATTCTAGACTATGGAAAGTTTTTGAAACGTCAACGTCAAGAAAACAACAATGAATAAGTTTAATAATCTGTGCTTTAAATGATTTTCGTTCTACAGTTCGAAGTACTTCTATACAAATATTATAAAGAGGAAAGGTTTGATTTTTTGTTTGTTTGTTTGTATGAATTGAATAGGCTCCGAAACTACTTGGCAGATTTGAAAAATTCTTTCACTGTTGGAAAGCTACATCATTTCTGAGTGACATAGGCTAGGTTTTATCCCGGAAATCCCACGGGAACGGGAACTATGCGGGTTTTTTTTTTGAAAACGCGGGCGAAGCCGCAGGCGGAATGCTAGTATAATATAAACTTGTGCACAAATAAAAGGCTCTTCTTTCTTAATAATATTATGACAGAGAAGACTGTGTATATTACTTCGTTTCTCTTTATACTTTAACAATTTTGTTCAAGTTATAAGTAAAGAAATAATAGTACACACCATATTTTTTCTTTAGATAACTGCCTTGGTACCGCGAAAAAGAAGGTGACGACGTTTTCAAGACTGCTCCGTGGCTTGAAGTCACACAGAAAGGAAAAGCATGGTTCATGCTCTCCAAAACACACGCATAGTCCTCGTCAAACATTACCACCTCAGAGGGTAAGTATTTATATCAAATTAAAAAAGATATATGCGAAGTAATTAACTAATTTGTAATATAATATAAGCAATAAACTAATGATTTTTTAAATGTAATATTTAAAGGTAAATACGGTAAGAAGCATTATACCATTATAACTTCCTCGAATGAGTGTGTGCAAAATTAGATGGAATAGCGTTGCACAACTGAGCATGTTCTAATTTTGTGACACGTGTTTTTAATTAAATTAGCCCAGAAGTATGATATCATTGGAATACTGCATATTTTATTATTTCTACGAAAACACGTGGTACAAATGAGCATGATTCTAACTCAAAGGGCTCCAAAGACAGAGCTTAAATAATACATAGTTGATTATATTTAATGACATGTATGTACTATGTATCATATGAGGATCTAGATTAATAATAAAAATATAATATTCATATTGTTATACATTTAATATCTAAACATAAAATTACACATTTACCTTTATATTATAAATATGTGGTGGCACTAACGTGTGGTTTTTTTTTTCACATTATTTTTAAGTATATATTTTAATTTTATTTATCATTTGATATAATATATTTTATGGTCACAGATTTCATGAGGTTCAACCATTAAACATTTATCAAAAATATATTATGAAGTAAAACTTTGAATGACAATATTTTATTAATAAGTTTGAAATGCATAAGTACTTTTCTGATAAAATATGATGGTAATCCATAAACAACCTAAGGTTAAAAAGAAAAGTTAAGAATATTCGTATCGCAATCCGTAGGATAGGAATTAAGTATGTTGGGAAGAGTATTATCAATTATAATATTCGGAGTAGAATTTTCATATTAATCATTAGGAATATCCTAGGAAAATCATACTTTCGTTAAGAAATCAATAGTGTCATCAATCATCAAGTAAGCATATATTTTTTTTAGTAATATGTAATAAACTATTCAGAACTGAATTTTTACAAATAAAACTATTTTTGTGATGCGATAAAATTTAATTTTAAATGTCTCTTACATTCAATTTTTTTATACTCAAACATAAAGTCGAGTTTGCAATATCATTGAAGAGGAAATTTCTTTCAAGGAAATAAGAGTGCCAATTCGATTAAACTCCCAGATAAAAACGTCTTATCAAGCTCCCAACATATGCATACAAATTGTTAAACTCTAACATAACATAGCCTATCTATTTAACCCAGTAGGCGTAGTCTCGACACATTAGTCGGTAATTATCGACAACTAATTTATAGTCCCGTCTTCAGCAATGAAAATGATGTCGCTTAATACCTCTCCCTAATTTGATGGAAGTATACAATGGATACATATATGTTTATAATTTTTATTCTTCACAAAACTTTCCGTAATGTGTCAAAATATTTATATAATAATAGCCTTGTATTAATGTATTTTTATCTAAATTAATAACATCATTATTTCAAATCCGTAGATATATGAAAAATAAATAAAATATAGATTTCATGGATTTGGAAAATCATTTCTTTGCAACACATTCGAATATTGTCAAAACAAATTATTCTTTGACATTGTCAATCGTTATGATACCGACGTTTGATCTCGACAAGATCTCGAAGGCCCTTCTCCCATTACGCTACCGGTATCCTACACGTCCGCGACTAGTTTAATTGGTCGCTTTTGCGTCGCGTTTCGGGCGTATCTCTTTGGTAGAAAGATAAAAAAATCTTATTACAATTTATGTTTCTTTCAATATATGGATGAATCCAGTACCTACTTCCTACTTTTACGTCGTCACTGGAATCGTTCGACATAGCGTCCGTCTACAAAAACGAGGCACAATAATGATGAATTTAGTCATTTTTCAGTCGCATAATATGCGAGCATCGGGCAGCGAGCAAGTATTCTACTCGAGTATCGTATTCTAGAAGTATCGTAATGGGAGAAGGGCCTTACGGTTTGTGTGGGTTTGTAGATACGGTTGATAATGTCGGAAAAATTAAAGATTATTATAATTTTATAATAAAAAAGATATTTCACACTTCCGATGCTACACGATTTAACGCAATATTGTTTTCTCTTATTTAATGTTATTGCAATTAAAATAAAATAAACAAATAATGTTTTATTTTTAAGATGGTTTCAAAATTTTATTGAAAATGTTAAGAAGCCTCTTATATTATATTAAATAAATATTAAAATATGTAGTGTACTGCTGTCTGCATTTATTCAGCCTAAATTATTGCATTCATATTCGATTAATTTCTTTCTGAACTTCTAGGATAATAAAATTATACAGATGAATACAAATAAAAAACGATCGAATTAAGAAAAAAAATTATTAGAAAAATTTAATTTAACAGTTTATAATAGCGTAGTTGGCTCAAAACCATCATTTCTCATCAACATAATTCTAGTAACTTGTTCATCTGTAAATTATAAAATTTATAGATAAATATTTATATTTATTACATAAATAATTACCCGTGAACCGCTAAATCAATTGCATATATTCATCTTTTGCTTATTAACTGTAATAAAATATACAATGATGCACATAATATAATATAATAATACAAGCTAAAAATACAAGTGATACAAATTATCCGTTCCGTCCTTAGTTTTAGTTCCGTCAATTTCTATGATGTCTTAAAGATTTCTCGAAAGGCTTCGAATTGAGCAGAATTATCTTGTAGAGCTTTTAGAGTCTTTTGATTAGAATTTTATTGCACTTCACAAACAACAAAATATTACTAAACTAAAACTAATAGCTTTAACTATATAAAAACATAACGCAGATTGATATTTTCTTAGGATATTTGTTATCCAATAGATTTATAGGATTTTTATATAAATTATCCTCTTGAAAACACAAAATTTATATTTATTTTGATAGAAATATTATTTTGATTGATTGATGTCAAATGTCAAAAAAGTAAATAAGGAGATTGCCATACATGGAATTTTGGATTCCATGAATATGTAATAAATAGAACATTAATTAAACGATTGATATAAAAAAATATCGAATTTGATTAAAATTAAATTAACTGCCATGTTTTTTGTGCATAACATGTGCTTTTTTCATATGCAATTGTATTTGTAATAATGCGAAAAATTTTAACTAATTTTAATTTACTATATATTACATAATATCAAGGTAAATTTCTTGGAAAAACAACACTAAATTTTTTAGGTCTATACTATAGTTACTGAAAATCGTTAGTTACCGACCGATTTCGGTCGAGATCGATGTCGACTAATGTGTCGAGACTACGCCTACTGCATAAAAATAAAGCGAAATCTCGAAATGTTGGTCACGTCACTCGTACGTAGCGACGCGTCAGTGGCGTCATACTAATTGCTATGAGTGTCTGTCAAAGAAGGACCGGCGTCGCTGGGGACAATAGTGCATAGGGTAAAAGGGAACGTATGAAAAATGTCTCGCTAAGATTCGGTTACACCGTTGTAACATAGTATAAAGAGACTAGAGACTATACTATGGTTGTAATGAGAGTCGTCTGGCCGTGAGTTTGAATGCCACTAGATAGCACACGTCAGATAAGCGTCCTAGTGAATTCGCTCGCGACATCGCGTTTGTACATGCTTCTAATTGGGAACGTTTATTGTTGAAAAATGTTCTTTTAAGTCTGACATGCGACTAAATAGATGTGCTGTTCTGTGGTAGTATTTGGGTATTTTACGTGTTTTTTTTTCAACAATGTATATTATTTTTAAAGGATATTTATTGTATTTGTACAGTACATATAAGAAGTTGTAATGCATAAATAGCAGGTATTTTAGGTTTTCCATTAATATACATTAAATATACATAACTAAAAATTCATAAGCCGAAACAAGAACAGAACTCATCCAAACAAGTCCCATAAACCCAAGTAAAGGAATGTATCATGCAACACAAAGAAAGGCCATAAATATCAAGAACTCAACGTATACGCAACTCATCTCGCTCGAATTAAGTGCTACATTTTTCCAGCCACCTATATTTATTAATCTACCGTTGGGGTACGTCGCCGCGTGCGAGTGAGAAATGACGGCTGCCAAAGTTAAGTCGGCTGAGCCAAGACGGCGTCTGAGTTATGGTCGTTTGTTGGGAGAAGGGATAAGGCCATTAGGGCGGGAGTGTAATCCTTATCGGCCGAGTTGCACTTAGGATTAGCTCTGTCAGGAGTTGCTTTTTTCGGCCATTGGCGGGACTTGTCCAGCTGTGATTAGGGGATTAGGAATGCTTTATGGGTATCCAATTGGTGTTATCTAGCTAATGCGGAAAAAACACAGAACGCCGAACAAACTGTAGACTTATATATTTTACTATTTATCAAAGTATGTAGTGTCCATATGTGTGTGTGAATTACGGCTTGTTTGAAGCAATGTTTGACTTGTAATTTATATTGTTAATATCCACATCAAAAAGTGTAAAATATTGAGTATGTAATCATAACGAATATTTATTTGTACAAAGTCGATATAATTATATAGTAATAGTACACCTTTACTACCATAAATCTTGCTTATTTATCACCCAGTCTCTACTCGCGTGGGTGTTTTGATAATAACGTTGCATATCACAAAAATCAACCTACGATAGAAACTAATACAATAGACCTTAAATAGACGTCACTCTTTATAAAATACTCTAGTATTATATTACGATGATCTTAAATTAAGTTTATCCAAAGTAAAAAAAGTAAGAGCTTTAACTTTGATATTAAAGCTTTAAGCTAATAGGTTTTACATACACATACAATCTGTCAGAAATAACATTTTCAAGGTATTGTTCTCGAACTATTTTATCGAATTTGCTCCGACAATATAGTTTAAAATAGTAACATAGTATACCTGAATAGCTACCCACTCTCACATACGACTACACGAGAATATAAAGTAAGACCCAAAAACATAAAAGACGATATCCCTAAATGGTCTTGGCAATCGGTTTTATTGACATATACAATGTGCCTATTATACGGAAAAGTTTTATAGTACTACTTGATGTTGAAGTTAAATTTTCGCATTGGCACCTTGCCCTGTAGCTAACGTCTTGCGGGATACTGTTCAAGCATTATGGCTGTAGATCCACGATATAGGTAATAAAACTTTATATTGGCTGCGTGGCTCCCGACATTATGCGCCTCGTAACTAAGGTCTTGTAACGATAACACTATTGTCTGCTGTTACACCCGTTTTGTTGTAGGAGATCACTCAATAGATACGACCAGTTTATGAATTTGTAACCGATTACAGAGATAAGATATCTACCCATTTGTTACTCGTAAAGCATATGCAATGTATATTACACACATTTTTGTCTTCATCTTTTTGTTAACATTGCATTCTTTGATAATAATTCCCTGAGTATTCTGTAGGACTTGAAATATATCATATAATATATATATGTAAAGTGCCACTGAAAATATAAGTGATTAATAAGGACGAAATTCTAGTAATTGTGTTGAATACAATAATAAAAACGTATCAGGTTTATAGATTTATTTTTAATCCTGGCTGACACATAACTCACCAATATTATTTCTATTTTCGGTAAAATAGAAAACAACCAGGAAAAATAACGTTAATTTATCCGATCACGAAACAAATTGTGCGTTTGATCCAACAATTAAAATGTACTTTTTTTATTCTCGAATAACATTGATATTTCATGGAACAATTTTGTGCAAAGTAATATTGTTTACAATTCATATTAGTTTTTAAATTAATAAATGATAGAAGTTACAAATCTCCTTTATGTAAACATGGTTTTGTGTTATTTGAACAGAATGTTCTTCAGAATTGATAGCCGCAATAATAGTAAATTAATGAAAGCGTCGGTCGAAAAAGCTGTTAATGAGAAATCAATAAGCAAAATGGCCCGTCCAGTGACTGGTGTCTTGTATTCGTTTAACATCTTACCGTTTATGGGATATATTATTATCTTAATTCAGGATTTATAAACTTTTACAAAACTAGCACATAGGTAGCGTACAAACAAAGTTAACTTACGTAAACTAAAACTGTATTATGATACTTTATAACAATTATTCGGAACATTTAAGTTATTGTTTATTTATTCCATCAATTGGGCTTAAATTGTTAAACAAGTATAGATAAAATGGGCAATTGTTTCAATGTAAACACAACAAATGCCCTAAACAACAATTCATTCATTCAAAACAGTGAGTGATACTGTTGAAATCTCGTAACATTTAGCTAACATTTTAATTTGCACACATTTAATTGTATAACATCGTAATAAGAAACGCGGTTATCATTCAACAAAGGTAACAAAGGAAATCTGGAACGACAAAATGAAGGCGATATTAAAGTTTTGCAACTACAAAAGTTTACCTCGGGACGCATTTATCACATTTACTGTGGTAATATTTTCATAGCAACGTTATGACACAGATTACTTTCTTTGTATGTAGAAGTATATCCGTCTGTTTTGCATTTATATTAAAGTTTGTATTAATTTAAACACAGCTGAGTAAATATAGTGTATGTATGGTTTGGCTTTGAACTCAAATTAAGGGACCTAAAAAGTTTATAATGAAGGAAAAAGTGCATTCCTGCAACTGTTTTTAAAATTCGCTTATACCTAATTAAACTGCAAAATTCCGTAAAAAAATATATATTCAACGAAGGAATAGGTATAATAAAAAACGGCAATCCTTCGACCGTATTGAAAGTGAAACGTCTGTGAAAATTAGATAGAGAATTTATTTGTATTTGTGTTCACACTATCTGCTATTCAGTTGGCTAGTCTACGAGGTTGTTCATTGTATATACGGACACATAGCTCAGAAATTTAACATTCGTAACTTGTAAGTTGTAACATAAATGTTAGAATATATAAACATTATGAAAGTAAAGGTAACTAGTACATATAAATATTTCGACTATGACTATGTCGTTTATTGTTATGCATAAGATAAAAATTAATTGTAACGTTCCATCCAACTATA
This sequence comes from Colias eurytheme, assembly GCF_061535395.1. Classification (NCBI taxonomy): domain Eukaryota; kingdom Metazoa; phylum Arthropoda; class Insecta; order Lepidoptera; family Pieridae; genus Colias; species Colias eurytheme. The sequence continues at coordinate 5,557,949 of NC_142989.1, read as the reverse complement.
TATATTATATATTATTTATTAATAAAAATCTAGCAGATTCCAAGAAAATCAATTTGTATACGAAATTGTGTACCTACCTACTTCGTGTAAGGTTTCCTGTCAATCCGTGACATGATTAGTTATATCATGTTATATCTACATAGTTATAATATTCAAACAGTGTTAACTTCTTAATATTATAATATAATACAGTAGTATGTCCATATGCTTTCCTACAAGACAATATTAATCAGTATTACAAATTCTCAAATAATATTCAATTTATAAAAACAAACACATTATTGGCTAAAGTATTTTTGTAGTTAATTCACGCTTGTAAAAGTTTTAAAGCAGTGCACAGTATAGCCAAAAGATCGGTTTCACTATTAATCACTCGCTTTGCAAAAAGCTAAGGATATTTGCATTACAATGAGATTTTGTTGGGACAAATCAATTAATCATAGCCCGCACAAAGCTAGCCCATTAACTTCGCACTTGATAAGGGAATAATACGAAAGTCCGACAATGGCCGCTCCTTTAGCGCAATCTTTCTACAACATACCGGGAGCGAAAAACGTGAAGTATTCATGACTAGCTGATCCCTGTGACGTCATTTACTTCCCAAAAAAATCTAAGTTTTTGGAGCTAAAAAATGCTATATAACACTCCTTGAAATGTAGTTACTATCCTTATAGGTATTTTGTTTAACCTAGCAGCGTAAGAAATAAAAGTTTCTTAGTTATAAAATCAGTAAATACTTCAATTTATTTGTAAAATAATTAAAAGAACAAAACTTTAAATTTCTGAACAATTAATAACTTTATCGTGACTCGAAAATCTAAACTTTAAAAGAGTTTTTGATATTTTCGGATATTTTACCGAAAAATGTCGATGTCGAAACGGCGATGTTGATAAATGTTCAAAATTTTGTTTAACTTTAAAGTTCGATCGTTTTTCTAAAATATCGCCTATGTTGACGTTTTAATACAAGCTCTAAAAATATATTTTGCCATACTCGCATGTTATGGTTGTTATCTAATATAAAAATATTTTTCGTTGTTATGAAAAATTCGTTACATTTTTCACGAGCGATAACTCTTAAAATAGTTCTAATTAATCACCTTTATTTTATGGCTATTAATTTTTATTGAAATGGGAATTTCTGCCAAAAAAAACTATCATTATCTGACATCTTTATTTTGTTCAAGGATGCATCATCATAGTTTTGGAGCCGTGAAGTAATTTTAATAAGTAATTTCCTCCAGGTCGATACTCCGGACAGCGTGCTACAAAGTGGCCTGGGTCTCGGACCTGGGCCAGACACGGCTCTAAGGTCCATGGTTGACCCTAGAGACTATGATCGCCTCCGCTTCTTTCAAATGACTGCCGCCCAACCAAACACCTTTGAAGAAACTATACATAGGGTGAGCCAAGGTTTTCCTGCTCGGATGTATTTACAAATTACTGTGTTTGTGTTTTAAAAGATTAATAAAAGTTAAATTTGTATCGAAAAATTACCTAAATGACAAGAAAACTATTTGGGTAGTTTATTTATTAATTTAAAAAATAAAGCAAACACAATACACAGTAATATTCAAAATTTCAGCAGGAAAACTTTCTGTTATACTCTGGGTGGCAAAGCACATAGTCACTGCGATGCATATAAATGTATGCTAAAATAAAAAGCAGATCACTATTACCATAGATGTACACTGTTTTAAAAGTGAAACATTTTTGCCAACAGAGTCATAACAGGAATTCAAAATTCAAAATTTTTCCATCGTCTACATTTTGGTTTTCTACATTTGGAATGCTCAAAGAATAGGAGGTGGCTCTCATATATGATTTTGGCTTATCTAATATTTATGTCAAATGTTATTTCATAATTTTCGTATTTATAAGTAAAATAAGGTTGTGAATTGCACAGCACGTATTGCACTGTAGTTTGGGATGCATGAAATATAAAAGTATATGACGCAGAAGGCGAGTGAGTATGATTGTCGTCGAGACTGTTATAAAATGGATCGTTCTTTACATGTTAAACCGCATTCTGATTGTATTGCTCTAGTTTCATTCTCTCGTCGACCATTGCCATGAAGTATCTGAATAATTTGTTTATAAAACTGTAATCTCCTTTGCCCCTAATCCTTGATCCAGCACGATCTGTTTTCCAAATGCTTTTAGAAATTATGAAATTGTGAGTGCATGTGTAATGTGTATATGTACGAGTAAACAGTTAATATTATTCTTTTCACTTGTCGTGGTCCCCAAATAACATAAATATATATTTTTTGCCTCACTCGTCTTCGTGAAAAGAATAGATCAATCCAGCATGTAAACGCAAATAAATTTTACATAAAATACTTATATTTATTTCGCAATTTTTAGTTCGGAAACAATGCTTTTGCGTTGTAGTACTGTATTCTACTTTATTTATAAATTGTTTGCTCAACGAGAAAAACATGAAATGCCTTATTTATTCGTTTTTATTTTACGTTACTATTTTATATTGTTAAATATAAAAATATCGCTTATCAAAATTGTACGAGATTTATTTTTCATGAACGTTAAAATAAAAGAAATATTGTGCTTGTTGCAGTTAAAAGTTCAAGAAGCTATGAAGAAAAAAGACAAACTGGCAAGAGAGCAAGAGGAGGTAATTCGTTAAAACTTTATTTTAAATTTATTTCTCTATTTTCTTTATAATATGAAATAAATGGTTTTTATTCTGAAATATTATAGTCAACTGAAAATTACATGCAAATAAGAGGTCTTTATTAAAATTCAAATAAATTTATGGTTTTTACGTAGAAATTGAATGATGAAAACTAAATTCAAAGAATATTACTTGATGTATATTCCGGAAAATAATATAAAACATAATTTGAATGAAATAATGATTGTATAAGGTTTTAAAATTAAAATATACTCTTCCCAGCTTACAAAGTTACGTTTGAGATTTAGTAATGGATAACCGAATAAAGACATATGAGCAGGGACTCTCACTAATCGCGCCCTAATCTCGACGAAGCCTGTTAAAACTTATACCGCTTCAATACAAAACTTTTGAAGCCCTTTACTAAGCATATTTACACGCTATATATTTGAGCAATATATAAGAAGTACATGCATCAGTTTTATAATCTTATTATCCTTTGTGTGTGTGTGTATTTATAAAATTATTAATTCTATATACTTGTGAGTACAAACAAAAACACAATTTAGAATGAAAATAACAATTTCTTCTTATTACTTTAATGAGAAATTTTGCACAGACCGCATTCAATAGTATAAAGTCGTTCGCTCACGAACAAAAAACGCATAAATTAAGTTAATGTCTTCAATACTTTTCTACTTACGTGGAATTGGTCGTTTTACAGCCTTTGAATATTTATTGTCCTGTTCACGATGTAGCGAAACGTTTTGTGAAAATCTTTTTATTTATGTTTTTACTTGTATTGCACCTCGTTAGCGGGATGCCTTTACACCCACGCTCATATCCATACTGGTTTATTTTTATTATTTCTTAATGATTCGTTTCTGAAAATAATTTGCATACGTTGTAGCCTACGATGTTTTCTAAAATTAATTTATTCATTTCGAATACTGATAAGCTGGTGTAATAAATTATTTGTCATTGACAGGCTAATTATTTCTGTTCGTAATTATTAACTGCTTTTAATTATTTCACAGATTCTAAGAGACATTCGTCACGGCCTTATCAATATGGGAAGAGACGGGGTGCGAGGGCCGTTTGGAGGTATTTGACGCATTTTTTAACAATTTATTGTACTTATTGATCTGAAATATATGAATCAATTGGAATATTTTTTTTTGCCATTCAAATAGAATAGGGGAGAGAAATATTTTTACATCAAACACGAACAGTATTGATACATATTGAGAATGATATTGTTTTAACCATATTAGATTTGGATAAAAGGGAATATTTCAGTTCAATACTGCCGCAATGTTATTCAATATTCTGAATGGGTTTTATGTTCGTCAGGTCAACAAAAATTTGGATGGAATTATACAAATTTATGTCTACTGAATGTTTTCTAGTTGCTTCCAATTTTGGCCATTTTTGATGTTTAGTTGTGACATACTTATTGCAAGCTAGATGTTTTCATGCATTCTAAATTCAAAATTGATTTGAGCTTTTATTTAATTTATTTTGAATCGATATTACTTCATCAGAATTTAATTTGCTTTATGTCCATGTGTATTCGTTAAGGTCAAAATATCGAAGCTTCTAGATGGAAATTACATATGAGATCATAAATTTGAAGCATGTTGCTTGCACGATGTTTTGACACTTAATTTATTGGTCATCTTGACGGAATGCTTATTTTGATATTGTCATTGATTTATCGTTCGGTATCGCAATCATCCGGAATGCTTTCGATGTGCATACTTCATCAATCATACATTCAAATGAGTCGAGTTTTGATTCGATAAAAGTTATTGGAAGCAATTTCAAGAGGATTATTTATTGTAATCGACTGTTTAATGAAATCACACACAATCATGAGTTACAATATTTTGTTTTTTTGCGTCGAAATGCTAAATGCATGTTTTTAAAGATATTTTGCATCAACCACGCACGGCTTTCCGATGTTCGTACACAGCTTACCTGCAGTGTTGTCAGTGAAACCGCAACTTTGTGGGAGGGCATTAAACGGTAAATTTTTTTGCAATTATGCTAGCACGGACATTTTTATTTGCATTATTAAGGGTTATATCACTCAGATCTAATTGGACACTCGTTTGCAGACGACACATACATGTACGATGACGAAGCGAGAGGACTATCTGGCCGGGGGCACTGGTACGACGAACCTCCGTATGAAAGTGACCCCGAAGACTTCCTCATGAGTGGTGGGGCCCCGGCCGCCACGTTTCAAAATGGCCGAGTATGTTTTACGCTTAATCTCCGAAACGAACCAAGAGGCGAAGGTGTGATATCATTGAGAAGCGCCGGCGATATAAGCTTAGCGAGGGCTCCACGAAGAGGATTAATAATTCCACAGAGTGGACCCTACCCGACCACTGTGATACCCCTGCGAACATCGAGAGATAGGGAGAGCGGGGATTACGCCGCCTCCGACATACAGTCTATAGGATCGCGATTATCGGGCATATCGATAGAATCGAGTCGATCCGAGCGGGATTCCAGGAGAGGTTACAGGCAAATGTCAGGCTATCGAATAGGAATAGATCCGTTATCGCCTGCCTCATCAGATTACGAAGATCAAGAGAGCGAGACTGACTCACAACATATTGCAACCGTGCATAAGGTAATTGAATTGAAATCAAAACTTTATGAAATCGACCAATAAATAAATGTATCCATTCATTTCGCATTTAATTTCAAAATTTCCCAAATAATATTTCTGTGTATAATTTTAGTCGGCTGATGATTGTGAAGGAGTTTCAAACTTAGTCGGAAAAGTTAGAGGGCTTAGACAAGATGTACAAAGAAAAATATCAAGATTACGACAAGAAAGGGGTCCCGAAGGCTCCGAAAGGCGGACGAGTGCTGATCAAGCGTTTCCGTGTTCTAATAGCTCTTTTGAAAGTCTACCCAGCGGATCAGGCAGTAGTGAGTGGATTTATTGATAAACTATTTGTCTGTGTTAATATAAATGTTTGTAAATAAGTGTTGTCTTTCTTTTCTATGATCCAAATGCCCCAATCGACATGTATAAAAATGTATTTATATTTTACCGACTGACACTTTCAACCTTTCCACTAATATTTTTGATTATTACTATTGTTTTAATTATGTTTACTCCAAATTGTAGTGTAGGCACATATGTATAAAATATTTATGTACAGGCACGCAGGCATTGGTTCGCGCTGGTAGTAATCATTCATCTCTCTCGGCAGAAGAAAACATAGAATTAAGTCCAGCCGGGCGAAGTTTACTGGTACCTCAGATGCTGTGTCGCGCCAGAGCACTCGTCGATTACATCCCTAATTTATACGAAAAAGATGCTTTAAGATATAAAGTGAGTATTGTTGCATAGATATTAGATAAAGCTTTAAACTTTAAAAAACAAAATCTAACTTAAATTTGTTATTTGCCAACAGAAAGGGGACATCATTGAGGTGATCAACATGAACGCATCCGGTATCTGGCGGGGCGTACTCAATAATAAAGTTGGGAACTTTAAGTTTGCCAACGTCGAAGTCCTTTCTGAGAGAGACGCCTCTAGGTCGAGGACGTTAAAATGGTGCAAGAGTCGGGAGAGGTTGTGGGAAACTCGACCGAGAACCGTCGAGGAACTTTTGAGAAGGATTGACTTGCCCGAATACGCTATAGCGTTTGCGCGGAACGGTTATGAAGATATAGAACTTTTTAAGGAGATTGAACCTTCTGACTTGGACTACTTGGGAATAATGACACCTGATCATCGAACGCGTATTCTCGCTGCTGTACAACTGCTGCACCAGCTTGAATGTAATTAGTATTTTTAATCTTTTGTATCGTGAATATTATAGCCAAAGATATTAAATTCAGAAAAACAACTTACTAATACGGAATTTCAGAAAACAATTATATACTAACAATTTTATAAGTGACTAATGAAAACGACAACACCTAATGAATTTATGCGTTACATTATCATAACTCCCAGGTGGCGAAGGTGATGGCGAGGTAGAAGGAGGCGGATCCAGCTCTGAGGGTGGAGAATCACCTTTCGGTCGACGTCAGTTCCCACGGGACTCGGGCTGTTACGAAGCTGGCGTCGGAGTCGGTGGAGTGCGCGTGCGCACCTCTCCCCTCGTCCACCGGACAGAAGAACCTTCATATAGACCGCCCGAACCGGCGCCCCAAGCGAAGCGATCTATTCGCCGCAGGCAACCTGACGACGCCGAGTGCGATAGGATCGAAAGATACCCGGGCACGGTCGGGGAGAAAGCGGTCGTGCGAACCGGTGGCCTGCCGGGAGGGGCGAGAGACGACACGTGCGAGTCCGACCACAAGTTGAACGTGGTGAAGTTCGTGGCGGGCGGCGAGACGTGCGTGTCGGAGAAGAGCAGCGACTCGGGGGTGAGCAGCTCGTCGCTGAGCTCGGCGCACCCGCACCGTCCCTGAGCTCGGCCCGGCGCGCCCGCGCGGTCCCCGGACGCGGCGCGGGCGCGAGCGCACGCCGCGCTGCCGCCCGCTTACGCAACTGATACCGAAACTGAATCAGCTGAAAATAAAACTCCTGAACAAGAACGCCGTAACCACTAGAAAAATATTCAACAAATTCTGCTCGAACCGCTACGAACTGATACCGTAGTGTGATCGATAACGGGAAAGATTGAACGCTCAAATCTGCCATTTTCTTTAGATTCTTATATGATTTTTTGACTATACAAAATTTATCAAATTTTTCAAATAGATATACAGAGGCGTAAGAACGTTTTCCTAGATAAATATCGCATTTATAGATTTAGTGATAAGACTGACACTCAAATCTGAACCGTTAATGTATTTTTCTTTATAATTGTTATTGAACTTTTGGAATGACCTCTATTAAGCTTTGTCGAGTTATTAATCTGGATATATGTATTTATTGTTACGTCAATCATACAACAACTTATATTTTATTCCAACCTTTTGATGAAAATCAGAAATAAATAAAAGGTTTCATTCTTTATTTGATAAAACAATAATATGCCGATGTTGTAAAACTTTTTTAGTAAAATATAATTTTAGTTTGACGTAAATTTACTGTATCATTCCCCTTTATTGAAGGCGTATCGACGTCGCCAATTACTTTAGATTTAGTTGCTTTATGAAGTACTTACTTATTCTCTGTTCCATAGATTGCCTTTTTGACTTTCTTGTATTTAGAAACTTAATATAATTCTGGTATAGAGTAATTTTAAATTCCCATCATTCGCTTAATTATTTTCGTTAATATTATTTTTATTTATTTGGTAGAAATGTCAATGAAGGTTGACTACAAAGAGCGTTATGAGCGCTCTTTTAATAGCAATAATTGTATATACCAGATATAGATAGGTTAATTATTATGTTGAGACTTTATAATTTTAAGAGAGCTTTATGCGGTAACTCGCATGTATATACGTGTGTAGTGTAGTTGAATTGTGAAATTTTAAATTTCGCCCAATTCTTCCCTGGTCAATGGATTTTTGTCGTTCCCTTAGAACAATTGTTGTGAATCTTATAGAAAACACCAACGTTTAATTAGAAATAGTCGATGCTATTACAATAAATGTAATGAATATTAAAAACGGATATTTCTACCTGCACCTGCTCTTTATTTCATGTGTAACATCTATAAAATTAATTCATGTATATATGTATAAAAATATTGTAATTGTTTACATGTTTTTACGGCATTTGAAATGCGAAATTTATTTACATTGGCATTGTTTTAAAACGGCTGTTAAAATTTACTTAAATATTAAATCATTGTACCCTTCGTGGTATATTATAGCGTTTAATGTAAAAATCTCTTCATGAATTTCATTTTCAATCATGAACTAGTCTGAATTAAAATGTAAATAGATAGATGTTTGTTACCTGTATATTGTAGATAGAATATGTTTCTTTGACATTTATTGTATATTCCTTACATTTTACTTTTTATTGAAATTAATTTTTAAATATATATTATTTATATGTTTCATCGCTATTTAGTAGTGATTTTTATTTGCAGTTTAATTGTTGTAAGATTGCAAATTAATTAATTTTAACGATCCCTTTTGTCACTTGTGTTTTAGCAATATTTCGCAGTGCTGTACTTTTGTAGCGATGTTTATATTTTTTTAAATGAACCTTATGTAAGTTTACAATTCTACAAACATGGATTTTAAATAAATATATCCAAAATTTACTTGAAGTTGTTTTATTGTACATCTCACTTTAGGCCCGATTTTTCAATCCTTGGTTAAAACTTAACCGTCCAATAAAGTATTACGCGATAATATTAAAATGTCACCTGTAAACTGTCAAATACGGGCAAGAAGAATACATTTTTGAAATGGCAGTTTAATACGTTATTCAACGAATAAGTTTAATTTTATATTCAGAAGGATAATCTAAGCATAATTTAAAAATCTACACTAAAAAATCTGAACGATTTTTATTAACAGATAGTCCGCAAAGTTTTAATTTATTTGTAATTAACCTTTTGCATACCAAAAATATTTGAAAGTTGCCACACAAAAAATTGAAAATGACAGGCATGTAAAACACTTTTTGTTTTTCCCAAATAAAAATGTATTTAATGTCTAATAGCAGCCATAACTGCAAACTGTTTGAGCGCCGCTCGTAAAATAGTCGTAAAACTAGTATGGTAACTCATTAAATTGGTTATTAAAATAACTATAATTTAATGAACCATTCAAATTTCATAGCTTTCGCGATATAATCGCTTCACTAACAAAATATGTAACTGTTATTACATTATTAAGTATTATACTAGATATAATTAGTAATTTGAATAAATTAATTGAACATTAATTGTTCAATTCATTTTTTTTTCATCTAGTTAAATATAAATATTGTGAGTAGAAGAAAAAAAATCACTACAAATAACAAATATTTTATTTATAAATATATTGTATAAATAGTACCGTACCTCTATTTATTTGAACCTAGTTTATTTTTAATCTTTGAAATCTACTCTTATGAATTATTAGAAGTCAAATATTATGTTCCCATCCCATGTTTTAATATTATTCTTATTAAAACAAGACACATGTCATGTTTTTCCTACTTAAAAAATATATTTATGTATGCCGAGTTTCTGATACTGATCCAACCATTGTAAATGTACCATTGTAAATATTTCGATGCTCCTTTATTCATGGCAATACAAGAGATTCACGATTCACCAATATTAACCTAATGATGCTATTTAGTATTTAAAGAAAACATATAATTGAGTCTAAAGATTATTTTGAATAGTGAAAAGGGACACTACAGAAGAACATCTCTTTCGAACAGGCATCGCATGTTATAGTACTAAATATGGTAAGTACTAAGTATAATATTAATTCTACTTTCGCATATACAATACGAAGGAGATACTGTTAATACGAAGATACTTATTATGTAGAGTTAAAAGCCAATAAAAAATGCTATAATGGTACTACGTACATGTCAAATATTTAAAGAAATAGTATAGGTACTGAAAATATGCAATAAAAATGTACTAATACGTATATAATTGTATGAAAATTTAATGACTACAGTGTATGCAAAACTTTCATAATAACCAATAAGATCACAACTAAGCATTGCATTTCGTATACAGCATACTTTTGTCTTATAAAGGTCAGTAACCTCCACTAATGAGATGTTGGGCTAAAGATCGTTTCAAGTACTTTTTCAAAATTCGTCTGCAGCCTGCAAAGACGCCTCATTTTTTACCTACAAGTTTCTTTCATGTTTGAAACGACTTTACTAATGTCAAAAACATAAAGCTCGTTAGTATTCGTACAATTAAACTAAAATAAACGACCTTAAAATAAGCGCACCTTAATTATTTTCTTACGGCTCTGATTAAATTTCAACTCTTCGTTTATTTGTTACTGAAGGTATATTGCCTGTCAAAAACGTACATGCAATTGCGGTTCTTTATGCTTTTTCCGTACAAGATGTATGGCTTTGCAAATTATGACGTATGGTATTATCTTGGACAAGATTTTATCAGTCATCATTTTTCAATGTGTTGGTAGGTATATGTTGTGGTGATTAGTCGAAGGTTTCAAAGGAATTCCATCGTTATAATGTATTAGCTATATTCTTGTAGGAATTAATCTAGTGGCTTCCCGGAGCTCCATGTAATGAAGTTTGCGTGTGCAGTAAAACTTTATATGAAAAATGATTTATGCAGTTGTGAGAATAGCATAAAGTTCTCTTTGATACGTGTTGTAGGAAAACTTACAATGTGAAAGTAAAAATAAAACTTTCCTGGGAAACTTTAACATAATATTATTATACCTACTTTTAAATAAATAATATAGAAATTCAGTAGTGATAAAAATAAAATGAACAAATGCTTATGAAAATAAAATTTTCCAATTAAAAAACTACACCTACAAAAAATATGAATGAGTAGTAGACCTGCATAAATATTCTCAATAGCTAAGTGTTGGACGTCACTCAACTATAAGTATCGCCTTTTGTTTAACAAAAGTAAAGTCTAGGACATAAAAAAATTGAAAAACCTCTAATAGGGCGTTTGTCCACTACAAGGAATTTTACGGTCCGGCATTCCGATTTTTTACGGTCCGGTATGGCACGCCATTAATCTATATACTAGCTTGTGCACTATACGTAATTTTACTGTCCGACATTTTACTTTTCCCTATTCCGGATGGTTTTTTGTGTCTACGAGTCGCTGTAGGTATAATTGTTTTCGAATGCCCACTTGCTTGGATTTTACTGTTTTTACTGCATATGCCAATTAAAAGCAAGCTCTTGTTTTACTTTCTTTTAGTTGGCAATGAGATTTGAGAAGTCGGTATTGTTATTTTATATACATTGACCAAGCACTGACCTATAATTATTATCTAAGTAAGTGTTGGTAAGTTAAAGTTCAAGTGGGAATAGCTTAATTAGCTCCTCGTCACCGATTAAAATAAATAAGTGAAACACGCATTTTAAATCTCTTACGGAACTTTACTTTTTATTATAATGAAGTAAAATAATATTTCACCTTCTATATTTTTTACTCGTTTCTTGTAAAATACAAAAACAATCATTTATGATAGCATTATACCGCCAAACTTCCTTGAACTGTACCGCACTGATCCGAATAAAGACGGACAGGTGCACAAGCAATTCATCGGTTTTTTCATGCCACACCGGACCGTAAAAAATCGGAATGCCGGACAGTAAAATTCCTTGTAGTGCACAAGCGCCCATACACTTGAGAGATCTCTGTATTCTTTCATAATACTGGGATGGACAGCTGATAAAAAATTCCACTAACAATTCCCATAGCGCTCGTTTAATGCATGGATCTAAATTCTAAAATACTAGATTAGTCTACTCTTCCATAGTGCATAATGCGTAGGCCGTCTGTATTAATTAATATCAATTATTAACTATTCAAGTAGTAATAAGTACCAAACGTTTGAGGTATTTTCAATTAACATTATAATATGTTTTCTGCAATAAGAAAAGTTTTCCAGCACAAAGTTTCACAATTATTAAAAAGCAGAAATCAAATAATTATGTTAAGTGTAAGTAAGATATAGATAGATTTCTGTCTAACATATTTGTAGAATCGTAATAACATTTTCAAAGGCTTTGAAAACTACACGGTTAAGTACAATTCTATACATCATCAAAACTTATAACCATCAGTATCATTTAACACTTTTTAAAAATCCTGTTTCTCTACATCTACGTAATTCTCCCCTCTAGTCCGGCAGACGCGACTCAGCCCCGGTGTCCATGTTTACTGTTTGCGCCACTGTAATTAACATTTTATTGTATCGGCTGTATCCTCAGATCAAGTAAATTAGTATTCATTAATATTGACCGTTTTAACGTATCCTGTGGTTATGTGATTAAAATGATGACGCTTTTCTGTAGGAACATATTGTATGCTTCGTAGTTTAAACCATGGTTCATTCTATGTTAATAGAATGAACCATGGTTTAAACTACGAAATAATTTTATAATTTCCATTCTTATTACTCTAGTATACCTAGCAAATTCAATCAAAAAGTTTAAAATAACATTGAGAGTCATTTGACTCTACTTTAGATGTTATCGTTTTAATACTTCAAAACTTACGGTTATTCGTATGATACTTAAGTTTAATATGATTCCTATATGTTTTATTTACTACTAGAAAATAATATTCTCTAAAATATTACACAAAACTTAACCAAAACGCTGCGCCGTACGACGACTTTGTATACTTCATTACAGTATCGTAAAAAATAAATTACCCAATAGTTACGGTATTTAGTATTTACAACTCATAATTGAGATTATCGGAGATACTAAAAAACAATTATAATGAGAAAGAATAATAAACTTTTCATACTATTAAATACCTATACCTATGTTAATGCATGTTCCAAACTATGCAGGTAAACACTTAGGTACACCTACTGTACTAAATGTTATGCTAATCTATTCAGTCTTGCTCCTAAACTATTACGTATACCTATCTATATTAAATTAGCTCGATAACACAGGATTTAACAATCAATGGTACCATGAGCATAATGATTCCATTTGCAAGCCCGCTCCAGACCTGTAGAGTTACATTCGTAGCGAAAACAAGAAAAACAGACATAAAACCAGTATTTTTATAGCACACACAGTAACTAAGTTCCTCAAACTACGAACTCTAATACAAATAGTATCCGCTTACTAGTATTTTCAGCTGTTTATTTTCTTAAGGGTCGTATTCGATCTAACATAATATTGTTGTACCTACATGGCAGCTTCTGAATAAATCATATTATATACTGTTAAATACACCTATTACCTATAGGTGTTTTTGGTTTTTATTGATATTTCATTTTAAAGAGCCTTGAAATGTGTAGGATTTCAGTTTCAGTTTTATTATTACCATCAAGAATCAAGTTTGTGTTTGCATATTCACAGAACTTTACTCACTCATTTATATCTACGTTATTCATGCTATGTACTTACGTATTCGTATGTTTCGTAAAAAGTACCTATAGTGGAGCTGAAAAAAAACCGACTCTTCATAAACATCGGATGCTTAAAACACTGAATCGATTTATTCAATCTCTTTTGAACAGGAATCGTTTTAAAGCTGAAATCAATCTGCTACTCTCATTAAAACCTTGTAATTTGTACCTCATTACGGCAAGCAAAAGAAAAAATGTAACCATCAATTCATTCAAATATTGGAAACACGACAGATGCAGCGTGCTATTAAAGTTATAACACCGTTCCCCATATTAATAGTAGCCATATTTCAAGAACCTTAATCAGTTTGATTAAACACAATAGCAGTGAGTCAGGCTGTAAGCATCTTGCAAGCAAGGTAATTGAGTATTCCTGGCCGCAATCCTCCGCAGGTGGTCTACAGGAATCCAGTGCCATAATTTCAAGCTCGCTCTTATAATAATCAATGTTTAAACAGCGTCTCAGAAATTAGTTACAGCGAGATAAAGAGGCCGATTAATCAATGTTATCCGATAGAAATTGAAATATGTCGCACGATCCTGTACTCGAGTTGAATGTTTTTGTACGTGTGTACGGTGAAAGATTTCTTTAAGAAAGATAAGATGCTAACGACTCTCTTTATTACATTTGGAAGTCAAAGTTTTCCTAGTGGCCTACCACTAGGAAAACTAAAATACAAACGATTTTCAATTCATAATGGATTTTAAATATAAATTTTAGTTAGAAAAATATAAAATGCTTATTTTCATTTCAACTTTCGTTATGAAGCAACGGGATGATTACAAAAACTCAAAATGCGACAGAACCTCAACAACCTTTTCTAATTATGAACATTTCAACTTTATATAATTAGTATCAGAATAACAAACGGTGAAAGTGAACCACATGTGACCCAGGAAGCAGGGATTACGGGCAAGGGACACGTACATCGGAACAATGAAACTCTTTTTATCCAACGCTATACAACGTTGTGAAAACAACAACCAATAAAACCTCCGAGATATCAACATTTCGCGCCACCCTGCTCGTAAAATTAAATGGAACAAGGGCTCGCGATCTTTTGGGTCAGTACTCAGTACATCTTCCCTTTATGAAAACCAACTCATACATGCAGAGATAGATTCGAAACATTTTGTTTTTTTCAAGTCGTACTACATTGCTGTATGTAAAGACGAAAATAATTTTGAGACACAAAGTTTATTTGTATTTCAGGATTATCGTAGATATAAGATATATAGGCACCTATTGTAACAAAGATGGAAAGAAGCTTAATAACAAATACAATAATTATAAAATAGTTGAACCTAAGTTCTATATTGTTCCTAATAATTAGGAACAATATAGAACTTAGGTATATATATAATACAATTATTGTATTAACGTACGTCATTGTATACTGGACACTCACAACTTAGACCACTTTCTAAATGTTGCCTCATGTAATACAATGTTGTTTCAAATTTGCTCTATGGTATATTATTACAATAAATTACCGTCTATAAAGCACAACCATTAAATTGTTTTACAGTTTGGCAATATTTTATATACATATTACAATTAATATTAAACTAATGTGAGTCTAGGCTATAAGTAAATAATTTTTATGTCAACTATTTTCACTTGCACTAGGAAGATGACAATTACAGACAATTAATTACTTACAAATATTCACTGAAACTGTTACCTCTCAGTAACTTTTTGTTAATTTGTTATTATATAATAATAATTGCGTTATTGTTTCTTGAATAAGTATTGTACAGAGAATGAAAAAATAAAGCATTTATAAAATTTCACGAAACAAGAAACCCTACAGCAATTAATCGAAAAATCATCATGGAATCGATTGTCAGCTCAGCATTTACGTGAATCGATTTACACTCGATATCGAGTGTCTCCAGTCAGCGCTGACAGCCGCGCAGATATTAACCACTCGATGGCTAATTGTTCCCAGTTCAATTATCGAACAACTGTCAACGGGGTACTTCGATGACTGAAACAAATTTAGTGGCCGGTGGAATTAATATAGCGAGGATGGAGCGCCCATGATCCTTTGTACAAACACACCCAACACGCGACGATCAAATGTAGAGCATTTGAAAGTAATTTCTTATGAAATACCATTTATTTTGCTATCTGCAGTTGGATTGACACAATGTTTCTTGAAATGAGCAAATAAAGAATGAATGACGCTGATATTTGCTTGTTTAATTGCGGTTTTTATAAGGAGAATACGGTTCTGAAAATAATCGTAATTGGTACCTATTGTGTTTGATTGCCAACAATTTTTACAATCCATAAAATATCATATTAATATTATCACGCAGATGTAATGAAATTTCAAAGTGTATTAAATACAGACAAGTACCATTACACGGAACGGTTGTGGTTGCACAATTTAAATTACGTAAATTTTCTAAATATCACGTTGAATTGTTTTAAAGGATACTCGATCAAATATAAAAATAATGATAGTGCTATAGTCAGTGTATGAATTAGAATTTAGTTGTCAATAATGAATTTTGTTTATATGTATTATTTATTAGTTATTTATCAATAATGAATTTTGTTTATATGTATTATTATTAGTTATTATTAATTAACTGAATGATAAACCAAGTTCAATATTCAAAATTCATTACAAATTCATAAAATAATAATATATGTATAACTAGTATCATCATCATATACTACGCATAACATTCCTCGATTAAACAGACTTGAATAAATAGCAATCGCAACTTAATATTAAATAAAATTACTAAGGCAGGCTAAGAGTACGCTCGAAGCAACATTTAAAATGAATCGTTGTGAATAATTGATGTCCCCGTCTGCAGGCCCGTCTCCCGCTATAAATATATATAAAGAGGATGGAAAGAAACTGCAAAAAATGTGCGTGATCGCTTCGAACAACACAATCAGTCAAGTGAAACAAATGATAGAACTTTCTGGAACGCATGGATGCGTTAGGTCTTAGTGTGTACAATTAGCTAAGTTGTTACTGATCTTTTTCAGCAGTACTTAAAAGATAGCAAAAGTAGTAACATGAAATTGTAATGAATATGTAACGTTTTTAGTTATGCTTACTTTTATTAAATTAAATGAGTAGAAAGGCGTGATACCTGGAGATTTTTAGTGTCTGAGTTCAAAATCCTTGTTGGGTCGTAGCGCCGAAGTAGCAGTAGTATTTTTTGTAAGGTAATATTATCCCAAAAATCACTCAATAATTCATTAATAATTTGGTACATATAACCTTCTTATTAACTTAATTTCTTATATACTCATCTTGCTTAGTAGTTTTTGTTTTAATACAAATCCTATATCAATTCATAGACCTTCGTGCCACCTGGGAAAAAGAAGAAGATTTTCTAATTTTCTCTTAATTATTATTATGTACATACAGAACAAAGGCTCGACCTTTCCTAGGTTATTCTAAATTAGGAAATGGAAAAATGTAATTCAATGAGTACCAAAACTTTTATAGTTTCTGATTAAGTAAAAGGAAAGGTCCCTCAATTTAATTTCCTATTCCTTATTGGCGGAAATTACTATAATTATCTAACTTTTGTATTCGCCACCACTATGAAAGTCATGAAAACACCATTATGAAAAGAATGCCAGTGTATATTTTCATTATTTTTGCATTTGGCCAACTTTAGGATGCTTTTCTACCAATAATATACGAGGGTGTGTAGCGAGGAATGGAATATAAATAATCAATAGTATCGCTTCAAACGCAAAACACTTCAAACTTCAAACTAAATAAAACGATATGATTGGTTTTTACAACACATTCCTCGCTACACATCCTCGTACATTATTAGTGGACAAGCAGCCTTATTCTATTTCAAAAAGCACTTGGAAAATGAAATCCAATGTTCTATAAACTATGACTGACAATCAATAGTGTATAATCATGTCGTATTACAAGCCGTTATTTTCGATGAGGGAAACAACTGAATCATATTGTAACCTATATATCAATAATTGTAGAGTAAGGTACGACGATTTCATGACTTATTAAAAGTAAATTTTTTAATAGAAATTATAGATAAGATTGTCTCTTCTTTTTTTTTTCATACATAAATGGACATTTTCATGTTTGCAGATAGCATTCGTGCCAAAGAAAACTTAGTCATTACGAAATAATCACAAGACGTTCCCATTCTATTTATCTACTTAATAACTGGAATAAAACAAATGAGATTATTATTAATTCCATTAGTAATTTTTTCATACTTTCTTTAACACTAGGTACACACGCTTTGTTAATCGTAACGCTGTTCTTAAAATCTATTTGAGTATTGATTTTAACAGCACTCTAATCGAAAATAGATATGTGGTGAGTCCGAATCTCCTCAATGCACCAACAAATATTTGGCCTTTCGTATTTTGACTACGTGATCCGATTACGAAATTAAAACGGTACACATTTCTGAATAACCCATACATATCTGAGAAAGGTTAAAAGCATTATAACTCACAAATGAACATACGGGCACCAAAATTCTCATTACGAAGCAATTACCATTAAACGTAAGATTCATTAACTGTTAATAACTCTCCGAAACATTATATCGGTCAATTAACGTATTTCTTAATGTTATGCTTGATAATATCCAGTTTAAATGAGTAATGTTTAATGAATCTAAAGCAACGGAATGTGGATTTAAAGGCTTTCACAGATTATTGATTTATATGTTTAACTCTCTTGAATCTTACTAATTGTAATATTATGTTATGAATATTATATTGTGTAAGTAGCTTCCGCAATCAATAGATAATATTATGATGAATCATAAAAAAATCTCATTTCGAAAACATTATAAGAACGAATAAAGTGTAGGTATATTTCTAAAATACGTTATTCTTATTGTGATTTTGGACATCAATTGGTTTAATACAACTTCGATTACAAGATTTGTCCCAATCTCTTCATTAAAATAAGAAAAGAGAAAATAACGCACGATGCACACGGTTGACATACCTCATATCTGAGTCTATAATAGCTGGCATAGAAACAATGGATAAATGAAACAGTTTATATGAAAACAGTCCCATAATAAGCATGTAGGTCTTACTGTATGAACAAGAATACAACAGCTATCAAACTCTAATTAGCTTGAGTGCAGTTTCTTGTTTCCATTTTGAAGGCACACGCGACTGTTTCTTAGTGGGTAATATTAAACCCACATAAACCAGCTAAGTATATTATATTCTTAAACTTATATTGCGTTTTCACGTATAGGAATGGATAGACGTGGAAACTTGATAATTATGCTTTAAGTTGAAAAACAACTAAATAAGAATGGTAAGTAGACTCGTCTTATAAGATTAGCACCAAATGAACGAAAAAACTTTGTTTTTCAAAGGTATATTATATAGGAGAACATAATCAATACAGACGGGATTGTAATCATGTACAAAGGGAATTTAAAAAAAAACTTTTGACAGTATTCTAGAACAATAAAATTTAAATAAAATACGTGCATGGAAGACATAAAAGAAAATAAGTTGATTGTCTCGAAATGGATTAAATAATAACAACGAGATTCATTAAAGATAAAAGAACGGGATTAATAACGAAAGGAAACATTCAATAACAATTAAAATGGATGCATGCAAATGAAAATGAAGTTAAATCCTGATAAGAAAGAGTAGATTACGATAAAAGGCTTTTAAAACGAGCCAATGCGTATGTTTATAAAAAAAAACTTCCTACAGGAATAAAGCCACATGGTGTCTAATGTTGAGCTTTTATAAGATTAAATGCATTAATATTCATAACATAAACTAACAAAAATATTGTACAATTTAAATCCATCAGTTGCCAAAACGTGAAAAAATCATTGGGTTATAATAAAATCGATCTGATGGCAGGTCAAAAGTGTCGTGCTTCGACAGCGGTTAACGTATTGGAGGGCTTACCTCGACCTCTGACTGATTTATGCGTCGCCTAAATCTCCAATTTACACGCTCTGCTGTGATCTAATCGTTGATAACAAGTCCTCTCAATTACAGCTAATTGCGTTAATACTTTACATCTAATAATTACGTGACGGGACGTGACAGAAGTAGTAATTACGCCAATCTGTATAGTGTGTACGTTTGTAGGGAATGTAGAAATAACTAGATTTATTTTTGTAGACTGATACCAAGTAATTTATTTGATAATAATTTCTGATAATCCTTATCAAAAAGGGAATTCATTGTCCTTATCAAAAACTTTGAGGTGACAAAGGTGACACTTTTACAATGTAATATCTTACTTATTTTTCAAAAATGCTTGTACTTAATCCTGAGGCTTGCGCCGCGTTTTTCCCGGATAAAGGTCAGCTTTTGTGCTTATCCTTACTCTATACCAAATTTCATACAAATCCGATCAGCTGTTTTTTCTTGAAAGAATAACAAATACACATACAACATATTAAAACGTAATTAGTATAGCAGCAATTGTTTTACTCAAATTCTAGAGGCGCTTCTATCATTCATTAAATATAGATGGAAATTGCATTAAACAGGATTTCATTCCCCCGTGAATAAGTTTAGTGCAAATAAAAGGGATTTGCAATTACAAGTGTTGGGGAGCATTCATTGTCCTAAGAAGCTTAAACCTGCTTGAGTATTTATAACGATTCCTAATTATTTTAACAAAAACCAATACACGTTTGAAAACTTTTAGTGGATTTTTTTAAATCTACATAGAGGAATTGAATAAGTTATTTAATCAGTAATTATATATTATTTTGAAAGTAAATTGATGACTCGCTAATGTGTAATTCTTATCATTAAAACTGAGGTTGTGTAGTTCTCTGAAAAATGCTTGAACATTTATTTACTAATTAGTTTATATTAAAAAAATGTCTGTATACGTTATTTATCTTCTATTTACTATTTATAAAGTACGTAATTTACTTTACTTTAAAAAGCACTCAGCCAGAGTAGTGATGACCTCGGACTTCACTGATGATGATGAAGTACGTACTTTTTATAACATTAAAAGGCGGATCCAAACAGAGCGAGCAGCTTCGCGAAGCCATTGCTGCGCGAAGCTAAGTATCTGCATGGACGAGGCTCGGCCGAGGTATGTGCGTGTGTCGTTGACATCATCAATAATATTCCACTCAATACTGTACGTAATAGAATCCATGGAGCTTTCAATCTTCTAGTATCATGCATAGATAACAATTTTCTGGTAGTTTTGACGTTGTTTTAAAAATCCAAACATAAATTACTTATTCAAGCTATGCGAGAGCAGATTGCAAGTTAAAATAAAATTATTAAAAACTGGATAAAAGATCATTTTTATCCTGCACAAGAATATAGTAAGTGTCTTAACAAATGTTTAATGATGAACAGTACCTTTGTTGACTTGACAGTTAATTACGGAGTTAGAGCAGCTATCCAAAACTCATCCAAGTAACACAATGCCGAGTTATACCGGGAATTTCATTATTCACCTTATATCGGAATTCATTTTAAGGATATATAATATTTAAATTTTCCTTTTTTATATATTTTTAATTATACTCTTTTGGCAGCGGATGCAAAACTTTTTATCGGGGTTACGCGCAACGCGCCATCTTTTTCTTATCCCTACCACGCGTGATTCGACGTATTTCTGTAAAGTTGCATATAAGGCCATAAAGAAGTTTCACTTCTTACGTGTGTACACTAGTACACGCACACATTTTTATAAATCTAGGGATTTTAAGAATCGCTTTTACTCTTTCGTTCAGAAAATAGTACATGAGCTATGTTTGATTTAAATTAGAATTAAAATAATCATTTAATATGTGTTCTATTTTTAAATTGTACATTTTATTTTCTTCTTCAGTATATATTTAGTAAAATTTACGTCGATAGATATGGGACATCAATGAGGTGAAAACCCTTTATTAGGTCAATAAGCTTTTCAAACATCTCAATTTCCAGCACGTGTAAATTAATAAATCAACCATTTCCATTTTTTCTATAACTTATATCAGGCCAAAGTGTATATAACTGCATATCATTCTACGTATATAACACATTTGATTTATTAGCAAGTGCGGGATGGGGACTGTCACCGAGCCTCTGTAGCTGACCCATGCTTATACAATAACTATGCAAATTATTCTGATATCGCCCCCAAATTGCCCCCGCTAAATTGAATTCGTAACTCTGATTAAAACCTTTTGAAATGTCGATTCTGTAAAAACAAAAACTGATAGAGGATTTGAATGAATTCAATTTATTAATCCGACTTTATTTTGATTCAATTAATATTAAGGATTTTTCCAAGCAATGAATAGCGATAATTTTTCATAAATATTCAATTAAGTTCAGCGGTAAAGCTTTTAGGATTTCTGTGCATCTCACGAACCAAATAAAATATTATCTAAAGATAATAAGAATTAACCACTAGCTGATCCCATTCCGTAAATGGAGGATATTTAAAAAAATAGGAGGACCCTTACTTAAAAGAGTCCGATTTTAATTTTTATCTTTCTATATCTTGCGAATACATCATATCGTAACTGCAAACTGAATGCAATTGAAACTCGATGATTTAATTTGCATTCACAAGACAATTTTGATAGTGAAATTTAGCATAGATCTCATGGGAGAAGTAATGAATATTAACATTGGATTGGTTAGTCTAAAATAATTAGTACCGAACAAGTCTAAAACAAGTCTAAAGACTTGTTGGGTACTAATAATTTTGGACTAAATTATTTTGACTTTGAAAGGCCTGTATTTTAAGGAATAGTTTAATGAAATGTGTTTGTTACTTATTGTTCGGTATAAACGTTGAAGTAAGTATACTTATACTAAAAGGATTAATATCATTCAGATTGTTGTAGCGAGTTGCTATAAAAACAATAGAAATCGATATTAACATAATATTTAGAATGTTCAATATCATCTGTCAAATGAAAATGTGCTGCTCTATATATTTTCAATATTTAAATCCTGTAAATATGTGATTTTATATATAAGATCTCCTTATTATTTAAGCAATGAAATTGATTGAAATAATTGGCACGTATTTACATGCAAAAAATCATTTTAGTTTAGACAAAGATACAATAGTAGAATGTAAATATACGCAAAATATAGCTTTAACTAAATACAAATACACAAAGTACAGTACTTATAGGATTATGTGCGAAGCTCTCAATATCGTCGCATTATTTAGTTGGATCTCACAACTTCGTTGCGCCATATTGTATTATAAAAACTTCGAAACGTGTGCACGTCCCACACGAAATTATTGCTTTTGCTATGTGTGCAAGAACTGGGGTCTTGGGGTGTCGAATAAAAACCATCTAAAGGTTCTAAATTATATTTGACAATAATTATATGAGTCGTACAAAATAAAGGAAGACAATAGCACGCTTATTGGAGGCGTGTGTCACGTACGACGCTCGAAGTAGAAGAGGGCGAGGCATCGGCTCTGAGGTGGGGCGCGGGGACGGCGCTCGTTCGGGAAACCGGTTTCTTGATGCCGTCCCTGTGTCGCTGTCGCTAGGCGGATGCCTAGACATACTGGGGGCCGTTGGAGACGTCAGGCTCCAAGACCGTCTCTGCGTCGTCCAGCAAAGGGCAGAGGTACTTCACACCTCGCCTGTAGGAGCCGGAGGTGGTGGCAACTTCGGCCACTCGGGAAATCCCATCAGCTCCAGGGAAAAGCTTTGTTACGCGTGCGAGCCTCCAGTTTAAGGGAGGAACATTGTCCTCCTTCACCAACACCAGGTCGCCTTGCTGCAGGCATCTTCCAGGAAGACGCCACTTTGTCCGCTGCTGCAGCTCGGCGATGTACTCGAGGTGCCAGCGGCGCCAGAAATGCTGCCTCAATGCTTCGAGTCTCTGAAACCTATCTAAACGGTTCGGGGTTATGTCCGCTAGGCTCGGCGATGGCAGTGAAGTCAGCGCACGACCGATGAGGAAGTGACCTGGAGTCAAGGGTTGAAAATCATTTGGAGAGGAAGATAAAGGACATAAAGGTCGGCTGTTCAGGATGGCCTCTACTTGACTGAACAAAGACGCTAACTCTTCAAATGTCAAATGCGCATTCCCTAAAATTCTTTTTAAATGAAACTTTGCGCATCGTACTCCTGATTCGACCAGGCCGGAGAAATGTGGAGAGAAAGCCGGTTGGAATTCAAACTTAATCCCCTCGTTTGAAGCAAAGTCTGAAATTGAACTTGATCTTATAATATCGTTAAGCTCTCGGGCCGCTCCGACAAAGTTTCGGCCGTTATCACAAACTATCTCGCGAGGCTTACCTCTGCGAGAGATAAAACGGCGCAAGGCTAAAATGAAAGAATCCGTAGATTGTGAGCTTACAGCTTCCAAGTGTATGCACTTATAACGCGTGCATACAAAAACAACTAAATAGCATTTCGTTATTTTACATCCCCTTCCATGCCTATCAGTAATAAAAAATGGCCCGGCTAAGTCAACGCAAACACTAATGAATGGGAAGTCCGGCGTGACGCGTTTGGAGGGGAGATTCCCCATGAGAGGTATAGAAGTCCTGCCCGCGACGCGGCGGCACCTCACACACTGCTGCGACACGGTGCGAGCCAGGTCGCGCCCACGCACTGCCCACACGAACTCCCGGATAGACCCTAATAGCAGCTGAGGAGCAGCATGTAGTAAACGCACGTGCTCTTGCTGAAACAGCAGCTTAGTTAGCCGGTGTTTGGCATGGAGAAGAATGGGATGACACTTATCAAAGGTGTAGAAAGATGAACTCAAGCGACCACCAACCCTTATAAGATCATCGTCCTTATCATAAAAGGGATTCAAGGACAAAATTGTAGACTTAGGACTCAATGATTGGGTGTCGCGAAGAATTTTCAATTCCTTGGGGAAACTATCATGCTGTGCCAGCCTACACAAGTGTTTAAAGGACGCGTCAAGTTCCTCAGGCTGTAGAACACCGCTATGTTTATTATTTGGATGTCGACAGTTATGAATAAAGCGTAATAAATATGCGAACGCGCGCTGTAGTCTCGTTAGTTTTGAATATCTGTCGAAATCAATAAAGTTATTTACGGTCTCCCCAGGGTTGTTTATAACGGCAACATTAACCTTTAATTCAGGTAAGTTGCTACTAATATTCGCTGCAAATTGCGGCCAGTTGCATCGAGGCTCACGTAAAAAGGACGGTCCGTTCCACCACAAATCAAGATCAGTTAGCCTACAAGCTTCAACACCGCGCGATGCGTAATCAGCCGGGTTCATCGACGTGGGCACGTGACGCCATTCACTGCCTTCAGTAAGTTCTAAAATACTAGCAACGCGATTTGAAACAAATGTTTTCAATTTGCTATAACAGGTTTTTAACCACCCTAAAACAATGGACGAATCGGTCCAGTAGACTACTTGAGATATCTGGCAACGGAGCGTTCTACGAACAGCCGAGGCGAGTTGAGATCCTAATAGTGCACCGGCCAGTTCTAAACGGGGGATAGTAGTAGGGCCTCCCGCGCCTACCTTTACCGGGGCCACTCGCGCCTTTCCGCTTAGAAGCTGTACGACAACATCACCCGCTTCATTCATAGATTTCAAATAAATGCACGCGGCGTAAGCCGACGCGCTACTATCACAAAAACAATGCATCTCAATATAAGTAGGCGATTCGCATAAAACATGACGGGGGATTTGTAGTGAAGTTAAATAAGTTAAACCATTAACAAAGTTTATCCAGGAAGTCTGGATATCTAAGGGCACGTTTTCGTCCCATTCAATTTTTGCAACCCATAATTTTTGAATTAATATTTTTGGTATTATGGTTAGTAAACACAACATACCTAAAGGGTCAAATATCTTACACGAGTCGGATAAAATTGACCTTTTAGTGAGATTCTCGACCCTGACCGCGTACTCAGTGGGGAAATGAATAACGTCTAAAAGAGAATCCCAACCTACTCCGAGCGTGTGCGATGACGAGCTAATTATTAGGCTGCCTTCAGCCTGCGCACTTTGTGAATCACATAAAACATTAGGTGAATTAGACCTAAATTTCCGCAGTGGGAAACAACCCGCGGACAAAGCACTTTCTACGGACTGCTTAATATAACGTAGGTCATCTTCTGTGTCTGAGCCTGTCAACAAATCATCGACAAGAAAATCATTTTGAATTATATTTTTAATTCTGTCGTCGCTGCATTCCTCGCCCAATTGCCATAAGCAGCGCGTGCTCAAAAAACTAGCGCTCGAAAAGCCGTAAGTGACCGTGTTAAGTCTTAATGTTTTTAAAGGCTCATTTTCATGACAACGCCAAAGAATTAATTGCAAATCACGGTCACACTCCTGTACCATAATCTGGCGATACATTTTTTCTACGTCGCCAGTCAGCACAAATTTATATAAGCGAAATCTAATTAGAATATTAAATAGTGAGTCCTGAATTGTAGGCCCGACCATCTGCAAATCATTCATTGAATATCCAGATGTGGTCGGAGCACTCCCATTAAATACCACTCTTATTTTTGTTGATTCACTATTGGGCTTGAGCACCGCATGATGGGGCACAAAATAAGAAATATCTGGAATGGCGGTCTCAGACTCAGACATATGACCTAAGTATGAGTACTCATTAATAAATTCTATATAAAGCTTCTTTAACTCGGGATTATTCTTAAATCGCCTTTCTAACGCAAAGAAACGATTTTTAGCACGCCTAAATGAATTGCCCAAGCAACTTGGCTTAGAAATAAGAGGCAGGCGAACATAAAATCTACCAGTTTCATCACGATATGTATATTTTAAAAAATGTTGTTCGCATTCAGATTCTATATCTGAATAAGGTTGAATAGGCTGTGGAATTTGCTCCAATTGCCAAAATTTAGTTAGCGAGTCGTTCAAACTATCAAGAGTGCACAGTGTATTGCATTGCAAAAATGAATTAAGTAAAATGTCGCTTGACCTTGAAGGGGCGCTAACTGGCCCGGCAATTACCCAACCTAACTTCGACTTGCGCATAACCGGCATGCCCTGGCCTAACGTAATCTGCTCGGATCCGATTAAATTCCAAAAAATGTCAGCGCCGATTAAAATATCAATTGGACCGGGCTGATTAAAATTGGGATCTGCGAGTTTGATGTTACACGGCAAATTTAAATGAGACACGTCTAAGTATTTATGCGGCAAATTACCCGAAATATTAGGCAAAACTAAACACGATATATCAAAATTGATATTATTGTCATGTATAGACCTAATTTGCAAGGCGCAACGTTCAGGAGTTTTAAACAATGAAATATCACCTACTCCTCTCAAATTAACGAAATTGTGTTGCGGCGTTAATTGCAATCTATGTTTTAATTCATCAGTTATTAATGACGTCATACTACCGGAGTCTAACATCGCCCGTGCTGTCACGTGGTCGTTGCTAACGGGATTGTAAACATCAATGAGCGCTGTACATAACAACACCTGAGTTGAATGGGAGACGGCCATATGATTGGACGCGACTCCGGACTCGCTTTGCGTGGGCGTAGGCGAGTCCATAGTTTGTGTATTTACAGCCTGAGTAACTTCCCTATGTAATAAAGTGTTATGGCGCTTCTTACAAGTACGACAAGAACGCAATCGGCAACGGTATGTGGTGTGACCTGCTCTGAGACAGTTGAGGCAGAGCTTCAATCGAGCAGCGCCGGCGATTCGATCCTCGACGCTCAAGGACCGGAACGACGAACAGTCGTAAATGCGATGACCGCCGTTGCAGAAGACACACGAAGCCGATGGGAGAGAAGAAGCACCGGGAGCGGCTGAAATTGTGAAGGTTTTCATGTTTACGGACTTGTCTGACTTGTTGTGAGAAACAAAGTGTTCCCGCTTACTATTGTTATTATTAAACGATTTATCTAATTTATTACGTTGTACTGATTCTAAAACGTCAGCACGTCCCTTTAAAAATTTATTAAAATCAAATAATGACGGCATTTTATCATCGTTGAAAGAAGTATTTTTAAATTCTTCCCATTTCAAATTAGAATTATTGTCGAGCTTAGCCGAAACCATATGTATAATTAAAGTGTCCCAGTGATCAGTGGGCTGCCCCAATGTATTTAAGGCACGCAAATTTTTAGACACATGATCAACTAGGTAACGCAAAGATTTCGCCGACTCTCGGCCTATAGATTGTAAATTAAACAAAGAATTTAAATGGTTAAAAATTAATTGTCTTTTGTTGTTATATCTCTCGCAAAGGAGACGCCAAGCTACGATGTAATTGCAATCGGTTACCTCTAAATTGCTTATAACTTGAGCTGCTTCACCTTCTAGGTACGAGTTCAAATAATGAAATTTATGAATGGACTTTATGCGCTCGTTATTATGTATTAGCGATTCAAAGGTATCGCGAAACTCAAGCCATTTGTAATATGAGCCATCAAAATTTCCTATATTTATCAAAGGTAATCTAAAATTTATTTCGTTACTTTGATGACCGCAATGAGCTTGATTTTCGGACTTTACACTTGCTAGTTCACAGTTATTCTTATCAAGTAACTTTTGAGCACTAGCTATTAGAGAAATAAAATCTTGTTCAATTTCATCCCTTACATCAATTTCGGCTTCCATGGAGGTTGGATTCTCAATTTCGATGCGCGTTTGCACATCGTCGAACTGGGTGAACAAAGCACGAAAGCGCTCCAACCTCAATGAAAGTTCATCCATTTCTTGCGAAGAAATATCATCGCTATTGTAAAGATTATTGATATAATTCTTAAATTTAGTTAAACGTCCTTTAATGGAGGATCTAGTATTTACGTAAGAAGTCATATTTGGAACAAAAAATATATTAATTATAAATCGACAAGAAATGGAAGAAGGATTAAATTTAAATTAAGAAAAAATAATATTGTAAAAGAAATACGTAAATTAATCCGGCTTATAATCCCATTCACTCGGCGGTGGCGCAGGGCGTGTGCGTAGTAACAGCTGGCGGCAGATAACGGGACTCGAGCTGAGTCACGCGGTCCGACACTGGCAAGCAAAGCGAAGCGTAGTTATCTAATGCAATGAAATATTAAGCAGGGATTTATAATTTTTAGCTATAAATTGATGGGATGAGTGCAAGTTTATTCAATAATTAAATGAAATGAGTATAATTAATGCCCTTTAGGAAATAAAATAATAATGAAATATAGGCAAGCAGCTTTAGCTTTTAATTTAATAGTGCAAAAAATATTGCGAATAGCTCAGTAAGCTTGTATGGCTTGAAGCTAATTAATTTAATGTAAAGAAACTCCTCCAAAATAATAAAATAAAGAATTTATGCAGATATATGCGAGCGGATCGATCGGCAATTTAGATAATTTCAAAGGAATTAGATATGGAAAGAAAAAGGAAAAAAGGAGTGGTTCACTTCCCTGCTGGAACGTGGCTGCGGCACCTGGCGGCGTCGGCGGGTCGGCGGGTCGGCGGCCGCTCCTGAGTCCTGACTCTTGAGTGACGTGGCGGGCTTCAACGAAGCGACTGGGACGGCACGGCTAGTAATTGCTGCCTGAAGTCTTCGGTCTTCCAAATCGGTCTTCTAAATACGTAGTAGAAGTTCGAGGGCGTGGCAATCTGTGACCTTCGTCCGTCCTTCTGTGTTCCTTGCGTCAATCACGTCGGGGTCACCATGTGCAAGAACTGGGGTCTTGGGGTGTCGAATAAAAACCATCTAAAGGTTCTAAATTATATTTGACAATAATTATATGAGTCGTACAAAATAAAGGAAGACAATAGCACGCTTATTGGAGGCGTGTGTCACGTACGACGCTCGAAGTAGAAGAGGGCGAGGCATCGGCTCTGAGGTGGGGCGCGGGGACGGCGCTCGTTCGGGAAACCGGTTTCTTGATGCCGTCCCTGTGTCGCTGTCGCTAGGCGGATGCCTAGACACTATGTTATGTAGAGACACTTGGATTTCATACAAATTGACGAGCTTTCTCCAGCTAGTTTAATATGCGGTCTGTGGTTATATGTATGATAGATTGCCTGTTCACATTTTATGATTTATTTACTAGATATGCCGATATTTCACACAACTTTTAATAGTAAGTAGCTGTCAGATTTTTTACATCCTACTTTCTAAACACCTAAATTTGTAAGAATGTTTACAGTTTAGGTGATTCCTCTTCCACGCCAAATATATTAAACAGATTTTAATGTTACTGATGAAATGGTAAAATCTACTATCAATAAGTACTAAAATCACCAAATAAGTCACATCTGTTTTATTAGGTAAAAGTTTTGCTATTAGTGATTTATTATTAAAAATAAATTAAATATCCATCAGAAGTGACGGGCTAATTTTCAATAAAGCTGAGTATGTATTGCAATGCCCTTGCTTAGGGCGATGTCGATCAGACACGCTTCACCCTCTATTAATCCGTAAAGTATCGGCAGTCGTAACTGGTCAACAAATTTTAAAGTTTTATAAAACTAAATATAATTTTTTTTTATATTGATCTGCATTACACATGTGAATAACATAATTAGATGGGTATACAAATTACAGTTAAATTTAAGATTAGCAACTAAATCTTGCAATAAATTCTAATGTGCAAACAAAAGCTCATAACCTATGTTAATTTTAATTTACTTCTATTTATTAAGCTTTACTACTCACAAACAAGATTATACATATGAGTTGTGGCCACTACTATTACGGTAAATCTTGCAATTATTAGAAACACAAGTTCTAAATAGGAAGTGATAGGATGTAAAAACAATTGTTAAAATCAGTTTTAACAATTGTTTTTTATCAGTAAAATAAGGAATCATTATAGAGAATGAGAAATTATAGTATATGTTTTTTATAAATTTTACTCTATTTCTGATACATACTTGGAATAAATTGTATTGAAATAAACAAAATATATTTTTTTTTTATATAAAGCAAATATTAACTTATTTTGTTGTCTGCACGTGTTGGCAGTGAGTATCGCGTCCGCTTCACACAATGCGATCAACATACGATCACACTAATGCTGTTTTGATTAAAATGCATCGGACATGACGTTTTCAATTGTAAATGTTACTTTTTATAATTGTATTTTATGGAATGTATTAACTACTGTTAGCTTTCGTACAAAAACGTTTGTAAAAATATATTTTATTTGTTTATTTGATAATTTTATATTCAATTTTTTTTTAACTTAATTTATAAACGAGCTGTGTCTATCTACTGCTGATTAAGAACAAACATAAAATTATTATCGAGATTTGTCATAAACAAAAAAAAAGCAGTTTGAAACCATTAATAAGAACTCTACACTTTATGCGAACCAACACCCTGATGAACACGGTGTTCGTTAACCGAACTTAAATTATTTTAACTACCAACTTAAATACTTAAACTACCTTTTAAAAGTGGTAATAGTACTCTAGTCATAAACATTTCCTCCAGTAAGTAGAACCAATACCACAGAATATATAATAGTACTACCAATACCTAAATTACGGAAAAGGATGTCAGGTTTCACAATAATTTTGTGGTAACAAAGAAAATAAATGTATCGTCCATAATAAGGTATCTGCCACTCAAAAAATACCCCAATCTAACATCTGATAAACCGCTTCTTTATAATCCGAATAATAACATACCTATACAATACATAAAAATAATTACACGCTGAGTGGTTCAGTCCATATGATTGTTTTCCGTTTCTAATTGTTTTACCGGATGAGTTGGTCTTATAATGGCTTCATATTTTGTATATTGATTTCGATTTTGATGTTTACTCTTATGGAAAGCAATAAAATTTAAACCAATACTTCGTGTGATTTTTAGCCAGACAGATTTATGTTATAGCCGTTAGCAATCAACGTGTGAAATTGGTGTATTTGTTGACAATAGTTAAACAATTATACTATACTAGCTTAGCGCCCGCGGCTTCGCCCGCTTTGTCTAAGACCTAATAAATTATATACTAAAACCTTTCTCTTGAATCACTCTATCTATTAAAAAAAAACCGCATCAAAATCCGTTGCGTAGTTTCAAAGATTTAAGCGTAGACAGAGAAAGCGACTTTGTTTTATACTATGTAGTGAAGTACCTATGTCGTTTGTTGTTTTTGAAGTAAAACATATTTTGGCGCGTTGAGAGTAAATTTCAAGGACGCGTCATGGCAATACCGTCACGTCATGGAGGAAGGCGACGATTTTGGTATATTTGAATCTTGCCAAAGAAGTTTCACTTCTGACACGTGTGCTGAGCACACACGCTCCTTTTTATTTAAAGACATACAGTTAAAGAATTGAGTACATACATGTCATATTCGAGTGATATAGGTGTAGTGTGCATAAAAAATAGAAAAAGTATAAGGACACATGTTCCGCCTACATTATTTGAATATTTAATAGATTCACTACAAGGACACCTACATATTATTTTCATATTTGTAAATCCGTAGAAAGATGGATATTTTAATCATGCTAAGAGGGGATTATTGTTTGGCAGTTGGTTTGAACAGACGTCTAAAATGTTGTACACCTAGCCAATCAAGTTGAAATATTTATTTAAAAATGAGTGATAAAGAAATTATAATTAATGAAGTACTATGTTATATTTGTAATCGAATAGATGTTATTGATGAACAAGCAATAACTCAAATATGTACGTCGAGTTTTTCGGAAAAAGAAATAGAAAGTGCGAAGGCGGTTATTTGTGAGAATTTGGGAACAAGAATCACTACAAGAAAGGGCGAAACAAGGTCAGTCAAAAATGTCCAGGACATTATTAAAATTTTAAAAGACACCGAACCCGATAACTTACCGATTTTTGTAGCAAAAGATTTACACAAAATTCCGCCAGTAACGTTCGATCACTTAGATGTCACCAAAATTTTAAAAGAGCTAACTTCCCTAAGATCGGAAGTTACGTTTATGAAAATGAACATGGTTGTAAAAAATGAAATATCTAAAATTCAAAACGATATGGTCACAATAAAAACTGAAATCTTTAATCAACGCAAACCTTTGTGCAGTACTGTACAACAATCATATGATTCGTTAAAAAATGTACAGAATACTGAAGGTAGTTCGAAGGAAGTAATTTCACCGTTACCTGCATCGGAAATAATAAAATCGACTCAGTCTGATGTACGTATGAATGAACCGGCACGAAGGAGGCGTGGCTTAGTGGATGCTAACATAAAGGCCAGTGCACACAGTTACTCGTATCGTTATGCGGTGACCATTCCGGAAGAAAATATAAATAAGCAAAAATCTAAAAATCTAGTAGATGCCGATGGCTTTCAATTTGTCACAAAAAGAAAAAATTATTTAAAAAATCGAAATATGAGAGGGAAGGGGGACGCTGACGACTTATTGCCGGCAGTACCGAGTACATCTGCACTGTATATATCGCGGGTACGCTCGGATATTTCAGCCGATAAACTACAAGAATACATAAAAAAGAAAGGCGAAAATATTATAAAAATTGAGCACCTGAAGTCGTATAAGAATCAAACAAGTTTTAATACGTTTGTTGTTACTATAGAAGCGCAGAAATTAAATGTATTTCTAAATGAGGATTTTTGGCCTCCTGGCATTGTGTACAGAAAATATATATATAAAAGATATAATAAATTGCCCAATAATGCTAGTGAAAATGATAATCGTGATATAAATAATTAATATGGCTGTAACTTTAAAACTATCATCTTTTAATTGTAAATCGGCAAAAAGATCTGCTGAGCACATTCGTGAATTGTGTTATAGTTCCGATATAATTGCACTTCAGGAAACTTGGCTTTTGCCAAGTGATATTGGATTGTTAAGTCAGATCCATGAGGACTTCTCATTCCATGGAATTTCAGCCGTTGATATGTCCGCGGGTATTTTGCGTGGCAGACCTTATGGTGGTGTGGCTTTGCTGTGGCGAAAGAATCTATTTCAGCAGACTAAAATAATTGATGTGGTAGATGACAACTCTCGCATAGTGGCAATAGAATTTCATCTGCAAAACATATCATTTATCGTGATGAGTGTGTACATGCCTTGTGACTGTAGCGATAACTTGCCGGAGTTTACGAGTACATTAAGTGCGATGAATGCTATCGTCGAGAATAGTTGTGTACAATTAGTGTATATGTTAGGGGATTATAATGCGCACCCCGATGCATTGTTTGGGCATGAACTTTTGGCTTTTTGTGAGGAGATTGACTGGCGATGCTCGGATATAGAAATGTTAGATAGTCAATCATCCTACACGTTCGTAAGTGAGGCGCACGGAACTTTGAGGTGGCTAGACCATTGCGTGTGTACTAGGCTCGCCTCAAATACCATTGAAAAGTGTAGTATTCTTTACGACGTAACATGGTCAGATCATTATCCCTTGTTAATATTTTGTAAATTTGACGTGAGTATTCCACCAAAGGTTATAGGGTCAAGTAAGGATATAGAATGTAATAAGATAGTTTGGGGTAATAGAACGTTAAAACAAATTGAAGTATATAGTAAATATTGTGAAAGTAAATTTAAAACCATAAACCTGCATTTAAAATGTCAAAGCCACAACTCACATTGTTTCATAAAAGATCATTCTGACTATTTAGTATCTATGTATAATAATATTATCAACATTTTGAAGGAAGGCGCGGCTTATAGTTATATAAACAATAAGGTTATTAATAAAAAACGTATCCTAGGGTGGAATGATCACGTCAAAGAGTTACACAAAAAGGCTAGAATATATTTTAAGATGTGGATTTCATGTAGTAAGCCTCGTTGTGGTTCAGTGTACGAACAAATGCGATCTTCGCGAAATAGATTTAGAGCAGCTTTAAAAAAGTGTCAAAAAAATGAAGAACAGGTCAAGTTTGATTTATTAGCTAAACATCACAGTAATCAAAATTTTGTTAAATTTTGGCAAATTACAAATACGTGCCATCAGAATAGGGTTGTTTCTAGTACAATAGGATGTGAGAGTGATTGCACAAAAATTGCAAATAGTTTTAAAGACCATTTTCTGGTACAGCCGCTATTGAACGCCAAAGAATGTGAAACAGAGTGTGGTGACCTGATTGATATAGAAATCACAGAAAAAGATGTAATAAGATCATTTAAACATCTCAAAAGAGGAAAATCATCAGGTCATGATAGTTTGAACATTGAGCACCTGTTATATGCTGGACCGACTTTTGTGAAGCTGTTAAGTTATCTGTTTAGCCATTTTATTAAGCATAGCGTATTGCCGGAATCTTTAATGATGACCACGGTTGTCCCAATTGTAAAAAGTAAGTTGTGTGACCTTTCTGACATGGGTAATTATAGACCGGTATCAGTGGCCACTGTGTTGTCAAAGGTTTTTGAATTTATTTTATTGGGCTACCTAGAGAAGAGTGTTAAAATTAATGATCGTCAATTTGGCTTCAGACAAAATTTATCTACGGATCTTGCGATATTTGCATTAAAGAGTTGTGTTAACTATTATAAATCTAGAAAAACTTCTGTGTATGCGTGTTTTCTAGATTTAAGCAAGGCATATGATAGAGTGGTGTACAATAAGTTATGGGACAAAATGTTTAACGCGGGTGTACCTCATAGTATTATTCGTATCTTGAAATATTGGTATCAGCACCAAAAGAATGTTGTAAAGTGGCAGCGTTCATATTCAGATACATACATATTGAACTGTGGTGTAAGACAGGGCGGACTGACTTCTCCGATCCTATTCAATCTTTATGTCAACGCACTGATCGAGGAGCTGAGTTCAGCCCATGTCGGCTGTCATATCGGCGGGTTTAATGTCAATAACATAAGTTACGCGGACGACATGGTGCTCCTTAGCCCCTCGATCAAGGGTCTTAGAGTACTGGTAGATATATGTCAAAATTTTGCTAGCGAACACGGGTTATTGTACAATGAGAAGAAAAGTAATGTCTTGGTATTTCGCTCAGGAAAGGGTCCCGATAACATCCCACCTATTTATTTGAACGGAACGAAACTAGCAATTGTAGAAAATTTTAAATATCTAGGTCACTTTGTCACCAGTACTCTAAGCGACGAAGCTGACATAGAGAGAGAAAGGCGAGGTTTAGCTGTACGATCTAACATGATTATAAGAAGATTTAAGCAGTGCAGTAAAAATGTTAAAAAGCTTCTTTTTACCTCGTATTGTCAGTCTTTTTATTCGAGCAACCTCTGGGTTAATTATACGCGTAGGACCATAAACATTCTAAGAGTTCAATATAACAACGCATTTAGGATGTTTATGGGTCTGCCGCGTTACTGTAGTGCCTCCTTGATGTTTACATTATATAGGGTAAATGACTTTTATGCGATAATGAGAAAAAAGATTTTTTCTATTAGAGATCGGATAAGTAAAAGTACAAATATTGTTTTAAAGGTATTAAACTATTTGGATAATGTTATTAGCAAACATTGGCTTTGTAAATTAGGCTGTAGGAATAAATGTATGTAATTAATAGATAATTGTTATTTGTAATACTAACACTAGGTTATGATGTTACTAATACTATATGGGCTATGTGGCCTGAAATAAATGAATTTTATTTATTATTATTTAAGAGGTATTTGTTCACATCAAAAGTAGAGTGAATTGAAATCTTGATTCTGTATCATTGGATAGGTATATTATAACAAGCAAATAGTATTTAAAAGCATCACATATAATATATTTTCCGTACAAAAGATCATACATGTAATGAAACTTGAATCTATGCGAAATATAAGAACTGTTATAAATAATTAAATACACAGCCTTAATTAAATTATACCTTCAGTAGGTTTGATTCATTGCTGCATATTCTGAAATTACATATTATTTCACGTAGCCTTATTCAAGTTCCCTTTACAGTGTTAATGCATGGGAGTGAAAAATGAATAACGAAACGTGTAAAGACATCTGTTCGCAATACAGGAGCATGGAAAGAGCGAAATTTAATATTAAATTAAGGTGTTAGGTGGAAATCGAGAAAGGAACGCCGGTAGACATAAATCCTTGTGATATATGAGCCTCGGATCGAGCGTGTTGACATTTTTGAGGCAACATTTTTAGGTTTTCGCTGCTTGGCTGTGTTATTGTTGTAAAAGATTGCTTGGCGTTACAAGCGTGAGCGATGGCCAAATATTTTAGAGCAACATCGCAAAAAATAAATGAAATTTATAAGAAAGGTACGGTAATGTTTTGTGCAACAGGTTGTCCAAACCCATCAACAAAATGTGATTTAAAATTGTATTTTCATTGTATCGAAGCATCAATTATTAAAAAATCAGGCAACAAATTTAAAAACAGAAAAGCACGTTTGCTTCAAAATGCCTGTAGATTGTGCCCCATTCTCGACGTTCATAACAATTTATCGAAATTGGTTGCGGAGTTTATATCCATGAAAATTTAATAGGCCAGAAGAGGAAGATAGCATTTAAAAATTAAGTGTGGATGATGATGAAAATACACAAAATAGATGGATTTTTATAATAATTGTGATAAACTGTAATAATATAATATTTTACAAGAAATTATTAATATGCTTCTGTTGATATTGAAACTAAGATATTCAAGCGTTGCATCAAATGAATGTTTAAAAAAATATTTTTTGCAATAACAGGTAGCTACGATTAATATCGTGTAGTATCACCGATTTTACTATGGAAGGGATAAAATGATTAGTATCTATTTCCTTTTATTTTATAGATAATAATAGTAATTTATATAAACTACAAAGAATAGCCACTCACTAAAGTGAGGGTCGGAAAGAATTTCTGTCTTTTTTTATAATATTTGCTGTTTTCGTAACAACTTCTGGCTCGGCCTAAAACGACCATATAAAGTATCGTTTTAGATAAAACTAATTATGTATTACTAGATTACCGCCCGCGGCTTCGCCCGCATTTTCAAAGGAAAACCCGCATAGTTCCCGTTCCCGTGGGATTTCCGGGATAAAACCTATCCTATGTGTTAATCCAAGTTATCCTCTATATGTGTGCTAAATTTCATTGTAATCGGTTCAGTAGTTTTTACGTGAAAGAGTAACAAACATCCATACATCCATACATCCATACATCCACACATCCACACATCCATACAAACTTTCGCCTTTATAATAGTATTTAGATTAAAGCAATAACCGTAGCTTTACCCGTTTATTTAATAAAATTTGTATAAAATATTAGGTATTTACTTAATAACAATATCGCGAACTCTATCAAATCTATACTAATATTATAAAGCTGAAGAGTTTGTTTGTTTGTTTGTTTGTTTGTTTGAACGCACTAATCTCGGGAACTACTGGTCCGATTTGAAAAATTCTTTCGGTGTTAGATAGCCCATTTATCGAGGAAGGTTATAGGCTATATTTCATCACGCTACGGGCAACAGGAGTGGAGCCACGGGGGTGAAACCGCGCGGAGCAGCTAGTACTAAATAAGAGTATAATATTAAACGCTCTTTATTCCTGTACTTTTCAATTACCATCTCAATATTATTGGATTTTATTTAAAGAATGTAATGACGATTCAAAAGTGCTTCTGGAAGAAGTCTAATTGAATAAATAAATGTTTGAGTTTGAGTTTATTCAAACTATTAACTAAAATAAAGTTACTTAAACACAATATTATTAAAATGAAATTTTCTGATAATTCATACAAAACAGTACGGACTCACGCAGACTCGCGGACTTACGAATTTACATGCTAATATTATTTCGTATAAGCTACCGTTGTTCAATTTTCCACTGCTTTACGCTGGCTCACTAATGTGACCCGACGCCAGCGTGCTTCGTGACATCCAATTCTGAAGCTACTCTTTATTTATTTCGTTTATATTAAACTTCTGTGACTTTCAAAACAGTTTTAAATCATTGTAAGTCGGAATACCTCATTTAATAAAATGCGTTTCCGTGTAATAATTTGAGCTAAATTCTAGAGATGCGGAATGTGATGCCTATTTCTTTATTAATACTTAACTTTATTACTATTTATTCATTAGTTTACAAGCCGTCAGCGTAAACTAATTGCTCTATTGCTAGTTTAGTCGTTATTTTGAAGTTATGTATAAACCATTCTACAGAATTTAGAGGTAAGAATCTTCTACCAATTAGTAAACATGTTTGGCTAAATAAATGTACTACCTACCTACTATTTTTTACCTTATCTACGTTACAAAAGTTGAAACTTTATTATCGTTTGAAAAGTAAATTAATATTCAATGTATATTGTTTTTAATTTTTACGACTGACTTAAACCAGGCCTTGAAATTGGAAACTGTCAACAGTTGGCTTCCGAAAGATAAAATCATGTTTATTTTGAACAGTAAAATGTGAATGGTTATTCGTGGCTTTAAACAAAATAAAGGTGTTAAAATACAGAGCAACTATAAATATACTTCGTGGGTGGTTTTCGACAATCACCTGTGAGCTTTTTAAATTTTTCGTTCTGTAATAATGTAATATTTAACAGAATTCTTTTTGTAGTAATAATAAGGAAGATTTGACAAGATTTTGTTAACCAAGTTAACCTTAGATATTGCGCACTACTATTTTCCTTTGCAACGTTGTAAATTTGAAATACGCTAACATTTACTTATATTATGTACCAGATATTCAGTATTAACCCGTAACTATTGCTTTAATGAAAACAACACTACTTCACTCGTATAATGGGCCTAGTGTTGTGCTAGATTGCGTAATCCCACGCTGATAATTTCCTGTTAAACATGACTGCGCGACGCTTGTTGGTTACATGTGACGTTTTCAGGTGACGCTTCTCATTCACCACACACCCCTCACACCACATCCATTCATTTGGAAATTAAGTAAAAATCAATTAACACGGGAAAAGCTAAGCGAATTGAAATAAATTTATTTTCGCGTTTACGAGACACGAAGTGAACTCGCGCGCGTTTCTACACAATTAAATTTAATTAATTTGAATAGTTCGCGCGTCGTGCCAGCTAATGGGTTGAATACGTCTGCCATCACAAAGGGCTGTAAATATGCTGCCAGAACATTATGTTAATTCCTATATGCTGGCCTTATAATAATGATACTTTAATTAATTTTGGGATTTTCTTTGTTCCGATGTTCTGAGCATGGAATATTGTGATTAACGCCCTTATTATAAGAATTCTCTCTCTGAATTTACTGACCTATACTTTTATTTTTACCTCGAAATGTAAGATGAAAAAATAAACAGCTCTTTGCTAAAATTAAAAGGCACATTAGATAGTCATAATATTTTCGTCTTAAAGAAACGAAAACTAAGAAGTATTTTTGCAAAAAAAAATGTTAAATTTGTACCTTAAGTTTGAGTAATCCACAAGTTACTACTATTATCTGATTAACAAAAGATGCTATTTTAAACTGACAACTGAACTATAATGATTCAATAGATAATATTAACGGATATTAAGTTATATATAAATAAATATTTCGGGACAATTTTCACACACGGCACGATCTAATCCCGTACTAAGCTTTCGCTTGTGTTATGGAAACCAGATGGCTGATAGACATCATACTAATTAATATTATAAATGCGAAAGTAACTCTGTCTGTCTGTCTGTTACTCAATCACGCCTAAACTACTGAACCAATTTTCATGAAATTTAGTATGGAGATATTTTGATACCCGAGATAAGACATAGGCTACTTTTTATCCCGGGAAAATGACGCAATCCCGGAAATCCCACGGGAACGGGAACTATGCGGATTTTTCTTTGACTGCGCGGGCGAAGCCGCAGGTGGAAACCTAGTTTATATATAATTTTAAATAAATACTTATATATGGATAATTAACACCCAGACACAGAGCAAATGTTCATCACACAATTATTTGCCCCGGATGGGAATCGAACCCACGACCAGTGGCTTGGAAGGCAGGGTCACTACCAACCAAGCCAACCGAACAGTCAAAATATTAATAATAACTAATTGTACGATTAGTTATGAAAGTTACTGTAAAATTCTTATTCAAAAGTGGGTGAACCCTTTAACACAACATACCTTAACGCGCAATTTACGCGCCTTTATATTTGTACTTTATAGGCTAATATTTCAACACTAAATACCTTGTAACACACAAAACCAGCAGAATTCGCGTTTTATAAAAACAATCCTAAGACCGAAAGCGCCTTGTTGAAATATAACTTGAGCTTCCCATAAATTCTCCGCTATGAAAACCGCAATATGTCCGGAACCTCTTTATTTATTTCCCCAAACTTTTGCTATCCTTAAATCTTTTAAAAATACACGGATAGAATACATTTATGGTATGACATCGGTGGTAGCACTTCCATTTATAAATAAACATAAAATAGTGTAAATTGTATTGGAAAACAAAAAACTAACAAAAATTACAACATCATAATATTTATTTGAATAGTGAAAATATTATAAAAAGTCCATATAAAATACCATCATAACATAATATTACCTTCGTTCACTTTTATTTTCCTTCTTTAGATTTAATAAGAGAGCAAAATGTCATTAAATTGACAAATATCGATTTCAGCTGCAAGTAAATTGTGACAAAAGTGACAAAATAGAAAACAGTTGAATATCAATTTCAGTCGTTCGTAATTCGATATTCAAAAACTTTTTTTTTTAATATGGCGCATATTATTTCCAGCTTATGTTTTGCAGTGTTGACACTAAGTAAGGTTGGCGAGTTCTTACCCTTCAAAAGCTGCGGTTATGTGTTGTCGGTAAAGCCGCCATTCATGGTCCGACTTTCCGGTGCACCCTGTCATTTAAAATTTTAATGAAATCAACGCCTCATTGTTTCCTGCCTGCCTGATTTTTCTTGGATATACATCTGACGCATAATTACACATATAACTCTTTATTTACTAACGTTTAAAGGTACTTTCAATATTTATGTTCTTGATTAGAACTCGATATTTTAAAGCATTAAAAAAATATTCATCATTGTTTATTCATTTAAAATCAGTTAAATTCTTTAATTAATTAAAGTCGTCTAATGAATAGTCAGCCGAAATTTTTTGGTTAGGGTAGAATACGATATATCTATAGCAAACATAACGCCTTTATTGTCAGGCAGTACAGGTGGCATTGCTCAAAAATAAATGATGGTTGCGGTTGCGGTTTCGTTCACCCTCCACTCACCTTGACTAGTGCAATGCACTACAATTATTTGCCAGGTTTTGCTTTTAAAATATTATATACATGTCTATTGAAATATAGACAAGGATAAGATATTGAACGTTAATATATTTCTGGATGGTGTGTAATATGTAATGTAATAGCCACATGGGCGTAGCCACGGTGGGGCAGGGTGGGGCGCTTGCCCCACCCTGGCTCTGACCTGGAAGGTACCTAACCAAATCTAAAAAAATAATTATGTAGGTACTGACTACAAAACTTAATATCCGTAAGATTAGTTAAGTTCACACTCAAAAGTCGTCAGTCGACACAAAAAAATCGATCTAAGCAAAAAGCTTGCGCACGATTGACACCACGTACACAAACTTAATCCTTTTGTTTTTCGTTTGTGTGCAATTATTTACCTCAAAATTGACTGATTAACAAATTAGCATACGCCCACGGCCCAGCGCCCTAACGGCTGAAGTAAGGGACACATTTTTGAATGCATTTCGTGATGTAAGTAATAAGAAGATGTTTTGGATAATTCTAATTACCTACACTCGAAAAAAATTAAATTGCTGAGGCTTCAATGTAACATGAACATGATATGAACTTTGGTGACAGAAAAAGTAGCGTAGTTTTGTTACCCCACTTTTTTTGCCAACCTCGCACAAAATTTCCGAACCAATTTTATTTTTGTTTTAGGTTCAGGGTCACTTACTGACCATAAAAATGAAAAAAAATATGATCTGTACGATCCAGGTGGAGTTTCGCTTGTAATCTTAAAGAAAAGTTTTTGGCCGATATCTCGGAAACAACCCACTTTAGGGCAAAAGTTGTTTTGACTTAAAATTAATAGTGTAGTTATTACCTCACCTGCAATAGTTATGGACTTTTTAAATATTTTATTTTATTAAATTTCGTACAACTACATAATATTGAGTAATTATATTATATTGGGATGCAAGAATGAAATAAAAGAAAACGAAAGGAGAATATTTAAAAAAAGTGTTAAAAATTCATGTTTCTTTAAAAAAAATTGCCACGGATTCAGAGTTTGGATACGGCAAAAATTTTGCATATCTCTTCTTCATATTATACATTATACTCTTTGCTCTTCTTCATCTTCATTACATCCGTGAAAAAACTTTTGGGCTGATGCGTCAGCCTGCCGAGCGCAGGCATTTCAATAAGTCAAAAAATATGGGCATTAAAAAAAAATTCAAACAAAAGTTGTAGAGAACAAAATGAATTTAAAAAATGGATATGTAGTGCATTTTATTCATTATTCCAATATTTTAAGAGTTATAAGCCAAAAACGATGAACCGGTTCATCAAATAGGCCATATATCGTAAACGATAAGATTTAAAAAAAAGTTTACAGGGTATAAAAGATGCGAAATTTTACTCTCTACAAAAAAGTCAACAAAAATTTTGCCCTAAAGTGGATAGTTTCCGAGATATCAGCCAAAAACTTTTCTTAAAGATTGTGAGCGAAGCTCCACCTGGATCTGTCAGCATTTTAAATTTTTATGGTGAGTGATTATTAACCTAAAACAAAAAAAAAATACCTGAAATTTAGTGCTTGTTTAAACGCTTTATTTACTGAGTTATATCTGCCATTGAAAATAGTTTAATTTTCCATTTACATAGAATTTGTTTTATATTTCATGATAAAAATAAATTATTAGGTACATCATATTATTGTATAATTATAGTAAACTATATCTATGCTAATATTATAAAGCTGAAGAGTTTGCCTGTTTGTTTGAACGCGCTAATCTCG
Source organism: Colias eurytheme (assembly GCF_061535395.1). Taxonomy (NCBI): domain Eukaryota; kingdom Metazoa; phylum Arthropoda; class Insecta; order Lepidoptera; family Pieridae; genus Colias; species Colias eurytheme. Next base: position 5,514,475 of record NC_142989.1, on the reverse strand, counting down.
GGAACTACTGGTCCGATTTCAAAAATTCTTTCAGTGCTAGATAGCTCATTTATCGAAGAAGGTCGAAATCATCGTCGAACGATGAATAGTGTGAAAATTTGCAACATAAACGACTGTATCTTTTGATTGTTTGTTGTTGATTTATAAGTTTGATTTTTTTTCAGCTTCAAGAGACGGTAGACTTTAGTATTTAATATTAATTTCAGCTTGATACAGCCACGCGTTCCTGAGAAAATAGGTCTTTTAGACAGACAGACAGACGGACAACAAAGTTATCCTCGGGTTTCGTTTTTTCCTTTTGAGGTTCGAAGCCCTAAAAATTAACCGGGATAAGACTTCGGCTATAGTTGCTAGTTACATAATTTTTTTTTGTTGCCCCACCCTGAGCCCATGGCTAGCTACGCCCATGAATAGCCATTATCTGCAGTCGGCATGTTCTTTATTTGTGTATTTCTTTATAGACGCCTCTAAGTAAAAAGTGTTTAAAAAATTATGATGCTCAGCAATCGCAGCTCCCGATTTGAGTTTGAGGTTTAAAGTTACATGAGATTATTTTCATCTGACTCTTTTTAGATTTCATTAACAGCTAGCTCTACATAAATAACTAGTTTAGTAACAGGCACCTATATATGTAGTATATTATAATGCACTTTTAATGTAAAGCAGTAACAATATATTATACAGTATTATAGATTAATATCAAATTCATCGCTTTACATGCAAAGCATATGCAGAAAAAACTATCCTCATTCTGCGCATTCATTTGAAGTTGTTTAAATTTCGTTCAAACTTTATAACAAGGTATGTAACTTTGTGATTTCGTGTGCAAAATTCTGTTTGTTTTTCTTTGCAATTTAAACTTCGCCACCTGCATATGAGAGGTAATAGAATTAATTTATTTTGTTTAAATTATGCTTTTCTCGTACGTTAAACTTCAAATTAAGTTTTCAAACATAATACTCTCATAAAGCACTTTACTACTAGGTTAATTTTAATTGTTAAATAAAGTACATGAACTAATCAATCCGTTTTAGTTCAATTCAGCTGATATAAAAGTATGTTTAGTAAACATTTTATCATGCCGTTAAAAGATTGAAAAAATCATGAATCAGATCAATCTGCGCGTCAAACGTCGCTTGGAAACTTTAAAAACGGATTTAAATGAGGAGATTTCAGGGGATCAGGGTAAAGCCCTCCATAAATAACGGTTAGTGAAGTCATCAGAAGGGTGGCAGCTTTCAGGCCGAGTGTCATGTGAACCAGCGATCAATCTTACGGTCGGTCGCTACGCATAATGTACTGTGTTTACTTTAGCGGGGACAGCTACGGTTCCAATGAAGTGAGATATCATTTTATCTATTTTATTGGGGTGTAGGTCAGTGTGCTGAGGTTTTATTTACCTTAATTAGTTGTGTTTTATCGCCGTGTCAATTGATTTCTGGTAAAGATTGTATTGATTTGATAAATAAATAGCACATAGTTCAAATCTTACTTACAAAATAGTGTAATCAACAAAAATAGTGTAATCAACGATGATGTTATCATAAAGTGGTTTCATTATCCGCGAAATATAAAGATATCGAACGTTGTGGCAAAACACGAACTGTTAAGAAATCTTACTGAATCTAAAATGACTACGACTCATGTATTGACTTTTTAACTTTCCATCAATCAACACATTTTTCCCCAAAATTTCTTCCACATATTTCATTATACTGAAAGTCAGGATTAGATTCAAGCATTTCTCAACTACGTTGGCTTATAATTTGCCGTCATCTCTCATCGTTCATACGACGCATCTCCTCTCCAGCTTAAACAGGCAATCTGTTATAACAGGAAGCAGGCGTGTTACAGTCCTGGCATAGTTACGCAATAAATGGATGTGCGTCCTTTTTCTCTGTTATCATGCTGTCACGTTACACTGGAACGGAACGTAGAATTCTTTGTAGATAACACTAAACATTGAAGGGAATTTCAAGTGAGATTTATTGGCAGCCGCGAAGGGCTTAATCAAATGATACGATCGTGACTGTTAAAATATTGATGATATTTTTCTTAACTTGCAATGAATATCATAGGATAATGTAATTAAGTATAATATTATATATAATATTTATTTCCTCAAAAAGGATTAAAATCACAGCTACACTTATTTTATACTTATAATTTAAATTACTATTATTATTATTACTACTACTTACTTATTATTTTCCTTTAGTCAAATACAAATACTATAATATTTTCCGTGTCTCTTTATATATTATAGACCAATAATAAATAAAACAATATCGTCAATATCGATGCTCATGTTCATCGTTATTCCATCAAAGGCCTCATCAAAATCCCAAATTCGACTGCGATTGATCAAGGGCTTAAACTCCATTTCGTCTTTCATGTACCCATAAAAATTACAATGGAAAAACTTAAATTATTCGAAGGGGTGCATGGGGCCCTTTTCAATGGGAATTTTGTAGGGAATAAAGGGAATGGTTTTGCTTAAGCAACCATTAGTTTATATCCGCTGGAGGCACTTTTAGAGTATATTTACGGACAAATAATTATGTCCGTACGGATCCCTCAAGCTTTTCCCATATAAATTTTAAGTTGCTTATTTTTTTTTGAAACATAACTCTGGTAACAATGATATTATTCTTTATTCGAGTAAAGAAAAATGTATTATGACTACTCTTGACAGATTTTATTATTGCACAATAAACTCTAAAATCTCCTTAAAATTCATTGCATCAGGGCCCCATGATTGCTTCGAGGCAAATGAACCCTACAAAACCAGATCAAATTACAATACAGCTTATTGTCTACAAAATTGGTCATTATATTCTAATGTATTTTTCTCTAAATACAGCTTTCCGGTAGCGCGTTCGACTGCATTTTTTTAACAGAAGGGTCCCTTAATTTATTGCTCACAATGATAAATTCCCTTAATGGATATTGTTCACGAAAAAAGAAATCTATTAATGTCTCTGGAATGTAGTTGGTAATAGAGAGATTATTTTAGGGCTGACTAATATGTACGATTCAGTGTTGAAATTGCTGCCAACTTTTTTTTCCCTATTTGCTTTCGATTTCAATTATAGCGCGCGCGTGGTTTTACCTTTTTTTAGCTCACCATTTCTATCGTATAAACAAGTATTTTTACTATAGAGGTATATTTATATAAGACCTATGTCCTATATAAAACTCACTGTTAATAATTGTTTACTCATTTAGTTTCAAAACCAATTCAATCGAATTTGACTATTATCATTCAGGGCTTCTAACTTTCGTCCTATCAATCTTAGTTTCTTATCTATGTTCCGTCCTTTCAAACTCCATCTAACCTAACAAATTGCATCTAAAATGCACGTTATTTACCACGAATCATCACTCACGCCATAATTCCCAATATGAATGACGCTCACGTACTTAACTATTACAACGCTTTGTCAGCCGCGCTTCGTGAAGAGTTTTCTTGGAAATTGAGGCGCATTTTCATTTGTTTATCGCGTTCTAGGAAATAAAAGCGAGAATCAACATATTAGAGAACAGAAAGACTTGATAAATAAAGTCAGGCGTCGAGGGGACTGCGTTGGTGACTGGTGTGCTATAGTGTATTAGAATATGGATGTTTAAAAATGTTGTTTATCATGACTTTCGTGGTTCATATTAATGAAATGGATTCACTACTAGCATCACTGTGAATTGATTAAAAAAAACAAAGCTAATTTCGTTATAACAAGAAATCAATTCGTGTTTCGAGAATCAAGGACATCACATTTTGGTCAGCGTTACAAAACCAATAGTCAACCTACCATCAACAAAAAATATTATAATGCCTATTTACCGACAATATATTTTCCACCACCGATTTTGTTTACCAACATAATGTGTATTGTAAACACGTATAACACAATAATTTAGGGATGAAGTGAATTCCTGCGCTATAAAATTAATTTCCGTAAAATTCCCCGTAGGTGCGATTGGCAATAAAAGTTGGTGCTATGTGCTCACTCATGCCAGCTTTAATGAACCACGTGCACTTCGCTTGTGAGTCCGAGCACGTTTGAGGGAAGACAGGACCATCACCCTCTCGCGGCGCTAAAATGGAACTTGCGCGATGCTTTACTATTACTTCTTATTTTTAAAGTGCGAGGAATGGGTGGTAAAATTAACGTTCGTTGTGATTTGTGTTATAATTGAGGTCGGGTTTTTGCTAGTCTTATAATTAAAATAGAAAAAAAATAGTAAGTAATAATTATGATGACTCACTACCACGAAATAAAATTAAGTAGTTAGGTATGTATGTATGAACTAAAATTGATTTAAACATCGATTGCTTCATTTCGCTGTTTTTGGAAGACACAAAACCTAGGTACGCAATTTTTTGTATTATTAATTTATTCACTAAATATTTCTAGGTGAATCTTCCTATTTTGATTCATATACCCATTACATTATTAACCATAAAAAACATTATTTCAGAAAGCAGTTAAATATAACCATATTATTGTACATTTACGATCCAGGTGTTAAGAACAATAACTTGCAGCAACATTTTAGAGGCGCAGAATCCCGTCACAATTAACCATAAGTATTAATACTGTTTTCCCCCAGCGTTACGCGCTATTTCGCCTTTGCTTATTGCTAAGGGTGTCGACGCAACTTTATTGGCACCGATTGTGTCTTCATGTACTGGCGACACTTTCCCTTTATGAAGGTTTTGGTTTCCCCCTGATCGTGTTATTTCTAGTACACTCTTGAACTTTGCACCTCTTTCTTAAGAATTTAATGCGTTTTAGTCTCTATCTCCAACAGCCAAGGTATATTTTTCTTTGCATTGCAGAGATTACAGCGGAGAATCCGTTAATGATCTTTTATGTTTACGCCTTATAAAGTAGTAGCTGAAAATTTCGCGTGACGGCAAGCAGAAAAGTAATCTTTATATTTTATTCGATGCGCAATTAACAGTCATTGATTAGAATTAAATAGCGCCACAGTATAGCGTATCTAGTTACCAAATCATTAGCAGCCTCTGAGTTGAACTCGTTTAGGGTGCGTGCGGTTAGCCGGCAGATACGTTCTCTCAATAACGATCAGCGTAATTACACTCACTGTTAGCCGTTTGTAGCAATTTACTTTGTTAAACGACTGGGAACTTCCTGATTAATCTACTGGAAGTGTGCCTTTGATGACTTTAATGTTTCTTTATTTAAAACTAATTATTTTTTCCAAGCCGCTCTGGCTGGCACCGCAATTTGATGTTTAAAAGTAAACGCCCAATTGGGAGTAAGAATTGTAATAAACAAACATAAACTTGATTTTCATATCTATATTTGGTGAGCAATCCACTTAAATCAACTCTACATTTTACCAAGACCGTAATCATAAAATTATTATCAGTTTTATGGTAATGTTGAACACTGGAGGCAAAAGCGAGGTAATAAATTCTTTGAAGTAATAATAATCGATCCAATATTATGACATAACAAACGTCGTAAACTTTTAGACATACCTAAGAATTTATAAAGTTACATAATCGAACAACCCTGTTAAATGCAAACAAGAAAATGATGCAATTATTGAAATGTAAAGAACCCGTCGCCTAAACATAAATCAAAAGAAAGAAACCCGAGATTGGACGTTAGTTCCATATTCTATATTTTCTCAAATGGCAAAGTCATTTTTCGCACAAGACACGCTGCTTTATCAAACATTGGAACACTGGAACATGATTATGAGGGAACGTGCCTAGAATATCCTCCATCGAAAGAATTACGGCACATCAAAGAAAAGAATAAACGCTTTGATACTGATATGAAAAATTACTCCACTCTCGTTATCGCTGAGAAATTTTGTTATATTTTCAAATTATGGACCATTATACGTATTCAGCGTGAATTTAACGGTTCTTATAAGCGTATTACTTTTTATATTTATGTTAAACTTTGAATATTATATTTCATGTAAAAATCTGATAAAAATGAAGCTAAGTTTTTCGACGAATTTGAATCATAATGAAATACTTAGTATTTTGTGTATCTAGTTACTATATTATTATACTTGTAATTTCCATTAAAACATAATATCTAAATCACATTTTTTTTTCTCATATAACGCTATAATTTTCTGTCTGCATGCAAATTACATGCTTAAACCATAACATGTAGGTATGTTGTATAGAATAACGAGTCATGATTTTGTATGCATTTAAATTTGCAAATTTTCTAGTGGTTCATTCATTATTAAAAATTAAAACGTTGGCTAGAACCTAAAAAAAAACTCAAAATAACGTAATTCAGCGAAAAGGAGAGCTATTTTATATTTGCATGAACAAAAGTTATGGCTCAGCTAATAGGAATCCATGTTTTAATATTTTCGTTCTCGTGTAGTGAGCAAGTAAATCACGTGCACTTTAACCGTTTATACGTGAAAAAATATTTATTCATTTTCATAACACGAGTGTGAATTAAACGTACGACAATTTAAAACATAATTACTGTGTACCAGCTAAAGAATTATAATCAAGTTGCATTTTTTTATGAACACGTCAAGCGTTATACGATAAATATAAAAAAAATGAAATTTTGCAGACTCTATGTGATTTTTATTTCTTATAATATTATATGATTGCAATATCTGCTAGTCATTGTTGTGAAGGGCGTACGTTCTGCGATTAAATTTAAGTCATGGGTAGATACACTACACTAATATTTAATAATATTAGTGTACTTTCCAAGTCATGTTTACCAAACTGTATCTTCTTCAGTTCATGTAGAGTAAAATTGTGTTTTTTTAAATAAACAAATAATATTCAGCACTCATTATATTGTTGTTTAGCTTATGTTTTATATTACAACTATCAAATAGAAAAATAATATCACACTTTATATAGCAGTACTCTATTATCTACGAAGCATTGTATCTTCCTACAGGAAAAAACACTGGAATACTCTCCAACGCCCTTCTCACAAAATTACACCATTCCTTTAACTCATAGTCATTATTCTCGAATCAATCGCTTGTCTAGCACGAAATAAGAGTTACAAAAGAGACTGTAAACAGCCAAAATAGACTTTATCTCGTGTTGTTAAAGATTCTTATTGCATGGTGTAGATTTATTAGGATAAAGTGAAACAATTTTCAGTCCCGTCAATGTGATCACGTCTAGTAAAATACATCTACGCAAATAGATAAAGTTATTATTTTGTTATATATATTTATATAGTGCTTATATTCTCACTAACATCTTTAAGTTTATCTAGTTTATAATAGTTTCTGTCTACAATGATTGTACAGAACAGATGTAACAAATTTTAAGGAAAAGTACGTCTAATCAACGTTCTCATGACAAAACTGTTATTTAAGATTATTTATTAATTGGATTAACTAATTTAAAACTTTCATGTTGAAATAAAATTTTAAATTATTATTTATGGGTGCAATAGAACAGTTCCGCGCGAAAACGCAATAAGCTCGCTAGGCAAACAGTGGCAAGAGAGCTTGTACGTAGTAATGTAAAGTTAGGTTTTAAAATATTACGCATTATATGGTGTTATTTGAGATTCAAACAACAACAGTTCATTTGGAGGTTGTAATTTCACTATAATAATTAATTTTTCAAACTACAATTAATAAAAACGTTTCATCCTGCACATATAAAAGCTACTTTAAAACGCACTGAACCATCCAATACCCCTTAAAATCGAAGTAACTGAAACCGTTCATGCATTTCTATTCAATTATCTTCATTACTCTGCAATCAAACGTTTAACTATGAATCCACCGAAATTCAAACTGCATGATCGGGTGTCCGTTACAGACTCATTAAATGCATGGCCATGCACCAATGGTCGGTCGCAAAGCTCCGCTAGTTTACCTCTCGGTTTATGGTTCATGTATTAGTCGAGGATTTATAACTATCATCTTTATAAGCGGAACATTAGTAGAATGCAAGTGGTGGCTTTTAATAATAATCGATAGATATTTAGAATTGTGCTCCGATACATAGATAGTTTGGATCGTGTAGGCAGTGATAAGTAGGTCGCGGAAGAATTCCAACAAATACCCGCGGCCCCATCATTAAAGCGGCTCGACGGAACACAGTGGGGTTTTAGTCGGTAAGAATCCGACATAACCCACGGCTCCTTCCCAGGGGGCCGTGGGTAGCTTTGGAAGATTTCCCCACTATAAAAAAAAAGGCAGTGATAAGTAGAAAATTGTTTATAGATACATAACAAATTTAGAGATAATATCTAATAATAATTATATTAGTATAATAAAGAAATCTCTGAAATTTATTAAATGTGTGAGCGCTTAAAAATAATGAGGTGTAAGGTTCGATTACGGGTAAAGATTTTAATAACGCTGTCTGTTAGGCCAGCGTCATTATACATCATTTAATTAAAATGATTATAATGAATTTAATGAAAAAAAGAATTATGTCGAAGGGGAAAGACGAGTCTCATTAAACGAAACTTTTAATTAAAACGAGAAGAACTTGTTCAACTTCCCTAAAGTATAGGGATACCTTCATTTTTAAAATTATGAAACTAATTATTGTTATAACTTTTTTGTTAGTAGTAACTGGCTGTTACTCGCGACGTCGTCTGCACTTACCTTTATCTTTGATAATTGCTCTTATACATTTTCTCTGTATAAATTATTTTCAATTACTTTCCGAAATATCTCAACTATAGCTTTCAATCAGGTTCATCTTTCAAACGTAAAAACGTATCATGTAGGCATTAAAATACGTATAAATAAATCGAGCAGTATAAAATCTGCTAATGTTTTATTTACTTAAATCGTATTGAAATTCCAAATGAAAGCTACTAAATAACAATATGTTGGTTTCTTCACCGGAAAATGTAATTCAATGCACGTAACTTTGGCTTTACTGAGCACAGAATCCAAGCAGGATCGTTCATTTGACATTAATTTTAAGAGCTTTACTTCTCGCACTATTAGAAAAATAGTACAAAATCATTATTTTAAGCTATTGTTAACGATCATGAAGATACATTATTTCTGTATTGTCTCTGAATAAACATCTTATCAAATATTGTGATCAAAAAATTTAAGAAGGTACTCATTTATATTCTTTACCTTTTAAACATGTCATTGCACTATTTTATACACTTTTATGCGATAAATTATGTCTCCAGCCACAAAAGATTTGCCTATATTATTAAATTTTTCCTATAAAGTGTCTTCAGTACAGTAGCCATTGTTTGAAAATCCTATTACCTTCCTTCAGCTTTTATTTTATCGGATTTTTATCAGTTGCTCGTCTGGAAACAATAGCTAAGTTAATTCAATATTATCTAAGGAAATTGGCTAAAATTAAGTATTTTTAAAGAATGCTGCGTTATCAAGTTTTTTATCAACGAATATTATCTTCTATATTTTTTCTAGATACATATTAAAAACATACAAAATTCGAAGCATACGAAATACAGCAGCTTATTTTTTAAATAACCAAAAGAATGTTATAAATTTTTCGGAAAAAATATAATAGTAAAATAAATGAAACAGTACGGTCTACAAATTACAATACTAAAGTGCGGCACTATTTTATACTGTTTAACCAGAACAATTTCACGATGAGTTATAAAGTATGCATTTTCTCAAAGAAATTGTTGGGCAACTACGGAGAGAATTGGTAAAGCGAGAATCAGAAAATGCGAATATATTTCATAGCGATTCTTAATGCCTGCTCAGCGACAGCATGTAATTGAATCTTCGAAGCGCATCTTCTTGGTCACAAAATATGGGTATTTTATTATAAAATCTCTTTTATGAAACGTCACTTATCGAAAATTAATTTTCTGCCATTCTACATATGAATTGATCTTTGATTTTATAGAGTTTACTACTTAATTCATCTAATTTAAGGTAATAGTAATTGTAATGTTATCCCTATTTATATTGGAATGTGGTGTAGTGATCTGAAATATTTCAAAGGGCTGCCTTATACCAACTATTATAATATTATTGCCATGTTTAAATTTATTAAATTAATGCAATATGGAGGAACTAATTCGATAGATTAACAGAACATGGACTTTCAACAAACTGTTGAGGCAGACAATTTGAATTGTAAAGTTGTTGGCTGTATTGTCCACATACCAGACATCTACTCGTAGTTTGAACTTAGAAGATATAAAACAAATTTTCATCAAAACGGCAAGAGGATAAATCAAATTCAATGCGTGTTTAATAAGTTTTATTGACATATATTAGAAGCTTAACACAATTAGTTCTCTTAATTCTATAAAATATGTGACTTTCACTTAATTAATATTTACAATTTTCATCATCATCCTAGGCCCACTTTTATTAGAGGATGGCCTCTATAACAATATTACAAGGATACAGTCTTCTCTTCTACGGGGATATCAAATAAAACTAAACTAACTAATCGACAATATTGCTCAAATAGCTCAACCCACTATGATGGTAGACCCATCCATAGTGTGGTGCAACATCTGTATAAACTACATAGAAGGTAGGATCACACATTGTTTTACCCTGCGGAACCCCACATTTTGATAGTAAACCACGGAGAAACCAGCTAACTTTGTGATCCGGTTGCATTACAGCTACTACTAACCCGCCTCCACTGTCACCTTGAAGAGGGCTCGTACCTGTAAAGCAATATATGTGTAAAGATTTTTACGGGTCTCATAATATAATTGTTGGCATTTCTAACAAGCAAACGAAAATATATGTATTTCGTATTTTTACTCCATTGAAGAGTGATGAAATCACGAAATTCCTGGGGAATTTGGTCGACATGCAACACTAATTTTACTATTCCTTGTTTTAGATTATAAAAATATTAATATGTTCGTCTTGGGTGCATCTCCAGATTTTCTCACAAGCTTATTAATTATTATTTCCGAATTAAGAAAAAATATTATAGGAATACTTAAACACAACTAAATAAACTTGGGTCTAGTACAAATGCTCATAATTATAGTTACTCCTCCATGGAATGCGTGAACGACGTCTATCTACTAATAATCACCAATCGTCTACACTTCATTACATTGAAACGAAATCATTCAATATTAAAACAGTTGAACATACCTGAGTCAGGACTTAGACCGGCGCAGAAAGTGAATTCGTTCAGCAAACTCATGTACAATTGAGGTGAATACGCAATGCAAGTGGTATCATTCTGCACTACAGTGTACGTTGACCTCAATTTGTTCGACAGCTTATTTTCTTCCGTTGTTCCAAAGCCAGCTACCTGAAATATAACATTTTATGCAAAAAATTGATGCAACTTTCTGAGAACTATTTAAATTAAAATGGGATTGTGGGAGGTTAAAGATATAAAAAAGATAAAATATTACTTTTTATCATAATTTTTCCTTTATTTTATGTATATTTCCTTTTTTCTTAAATCTTAATTTTAAAGGAATAGTCACTGAAATCAGTGCGAGTTAATTACCACCACCAATTTTTAAATACGTTCCTCTAGCGATAGAATTTCAATAATTTCGCTCTTACATCGTTGTACAATGTTTATTTTGAAAATTTTTATAGCTAATAATTTGTATTTATTTCTAGGCGTAACTTACCAATGCCGTTTCTCCATAAAGAGTTTCTTTATTATATGAGGGACCCCAAATACATATTGGTTGTACAAATTCCGTATATCTGAACCGATTAACTCGAATGATAGCTAAATCACCAGTTGCCTCGTCCAAATGAAAAGCTGGATGAATTATAATGTCTACAGCCTGCAATTATAATTATTATAATGAACCGTGACAGTGAAATAATACGAAATTTTGTCTAATTTCGATCAATAATTAAGGCTACAATGAATATAGATGTTGATGTGAAATATAAATCTTATTTGTTATCTATTTAAAATTATATAATCATATGGTAAAAGTACGCTGTCTAATTATTTATTCTAAATCTTTAAATAATTTATTCTTAAATACTTACACGTAATGATTGTCTACCAACTTGATATGCATCGAGTAAGTTATCAATTCCAGCTTCAACTACAAATTGTGATACATGAACTCGAACTCTATTTAAAAATATACAATGCCCAGCTGGAAAAGAAGAATATTTTATTGAAAATGTGTGCCAATTAAACTAGACGTATAACTGAGCTTAAACATTATCTAATAAGATTTTCGTCGAATGGTGCATTTACATCATCAAACGAGCGAATGCTCATTCTAACCCCACTCTATGTAAAATTATTTTAGTGTAAACAGGCGTAGAGCATTCTTTCGTTGTTCTTACTTTCGAAAAGATTCTATGCAATATTCTAATACTGAATACGAGTTATCGTTTACACTAAAATATCACGAAAGAATTTTTGCCCTTGCGCTAGATCTATGTTCGTTTGATGTAAATGCACCGTAATATTACTTTAAATGTTTTTTCCTTAAACTCATTTCCAAACAAATCGAGATATATCCTAGAACAAATATAATTCAATGTTATTTACAAGACATTTAATATCTTTTTATATATATAAAAATGAATCGCAAAATGTGTTGGTAAGCGCATAACTCGAGAACGGCTGAACCGATTTCGATAATTCTTTTTTTATTATATTCCTTGAAGGACGAGGATGGTTTTTATGTAGAAAAAACGTAAGTATGTACCACGGGCGAAGCCGGGGCGGTCCGCTAGTACCTAATAGAAAACGATTAAACTTAAAACTCGATTGACATAACCTACTCGTGGACTCGAATAGAGTACGCAGAACTATATAATAATATGTAGTACAACCACGATTCGCCAATTATTTAATTCCCTTGAGGTTAGCCTATTACCAAAATGGACTGGACCTAGTTCAAAATTTCATTCGGAATTATAATATTCTGTTCGCCTAAATAGCCTGTTCTGTTAATGTAGAATTTAGAACGAATATAACTATAAGGTAAATAAATTAATCTTATATATAAAAATGAATCGCAAAATGTGTTGCATAACTCGAGAACGGCTGAACCGATTTCGATAATTCTATTTTTATTATATTCCTTGAAGTACGAGGATGGTTTTTATGTAGAGAAAACGTAAACATGTGTCACGGGCGAAGCCGGGGCGGACCGCTAGTAATCTATAACAATGTCACTGAAACCTTATTCTTTAATTTATGGTTCGATCGACAAACAGTACTAACAGTAGTTCTGTTTAATTTACAGAAATATGCATGGATTTATTTCATGTCTATAAAATATGTATTTTTTAAAAATGTACAGAGAGAAAATCCTTTGTACAGTATCTATTTCCCAGTAGGTATGGAAATAATGTAAATTAATACCTTCCAAAAATTACAATAGTTATGAGCTTTGTAACTAAAACATGAGACACATTAATTATAATAAAGTCTATTCTGACTCTATTGTGAGAAAAAAATTGAAAATTCCTAGCCAACATTATTCCAACCTACCTGTCAAAACTGCAGTCTTAGAGATAATGTTGCCCCCACATTGATACATGGCTTGATTCACATCATAGGGACCCGTGATTAGTACAGCAACATGCCATGGCCAGTCCCCCGCCTTAACGTCTGTTTTCACAGAATTTAGTTCGGCGTTTTGCAACGCTCGTCTCCCGCATACCTGGCGTTGTACTGTGTCATCTGGCTTGGTCATGTTCAGGGATTGTATTGTTTGGTCTTTCTACAAGAAAATGGAAGGAAACAAGCTTGTGAATCATCAGTATTATGATTTGCATTGTAAAGGTTGATGAGTTAGATTTTTCTCAATCCCCTTATTTCTTTATCGTCTACCATCTCTGGCCCATGATTGGAATATCCTCTAGTAACTAGTACGTATTTCCAATATTTTCAGAACGTTTAATACAGTTACGTCACTAGTCACTACACTCCAACATTAAGCATATGAAAACATTATCTCTTATTCAAATACCAAGAATCTATCAATTCTATTATGAATTCCGATAACTTCAATGGCTGATGTATTTACTTATCATTTGTACTTTAAATTTCAATCTAAAAATATTTAAAGTAACATGATAGTAGAGAAGAATATTATGTTTCTTATGAAAAAGCATTTAAGTACTTTAAATTTCAATCGTATTTCATATATTGAAAAACGTACTAGAAGAAGCCTCTACTCCAAGAAGGTACAATTTTTTACAAGTACAAAGAAGAAGAAGTGGTAATGATTAAAAGTTACAAAGTCCTTCCATATTATGTTACAGTAGTAAAACAAATTAATTAAAAATTACCTTCATTATATCATTACACAGTACTAAATCGTTGAGTTTAACTTGTGTGACAATGGGCACATTGTTTCCATTATTGTTTTCAGCAAGATAAAAAACATAACGCGGCGGTAATTCCCCACTTGGTTTCAATACAAACACTTTCCAATCGTCCGTAGCTGTGATTATAGTGTTGTGTGATGCCTGAAAATATAAATACATCTATTACAGCTATCTATAATTATAATTTAAAAGCATAAAATATAAACCCTAAAGAAACTTCATTAATCAATATAATTAAACTTATTAGTAATTCTAATTAGTAATTTCTGATAGATACTGATTAATTTATTGAGGATAAATTTAGAGTTAGAGTTTTGTTTTTATATTGAAAACAAAAAAGGTTTTCAACTTTTATAATAAACTGTCAAACTTGAAAAACTACCCTACTTCCCAAAAGGTAGACAGAGGGGTTCATATACTGCACCCAAATCTATAGGTACATATAGTAATAGAAGAATAGGGTGTAGAACACAACAGTGTGTAGAATATAACCACAGTATTACAATATTATATAACTATAATCTAAGTAGGTATAAATAACCTCTAGATTTTAAACCAAATCTCTCTAATAAAGGATCATTTAAAAAAGTGGTTTATATGATATTAAGTAAGCATTCTAAATGCAATAAAGAATGATGAATGCAAACAGAGAATCAAAGAAAGTAATGACATGCATATTGTATCATTTTTTTCATTTATAAATAACAGTAGAGTATCCATACAAATAATTTCCAATACAATCTACAAGGATATAACCAATATGACAAGTATCATCGAACTAAGATTACTCGGCCCATATTACCGGCTCCCACTTCTGAAGAATTACTTATGTTCGACCCGATAAGGCGTCATTGATATCGGAATGAGTTACTCTCACTTGTTGCTTTTATAGTTGTTGATCGGTGTTTACATGTGAAATATTCAATTGGAACTTTTGTTTTACTCGTAATGTTAATAAAGAAAAATGTGTAGCCTAAGTTTTCTTTTTTGTGCCTTGTTTAATTGTGCTACTGTTTTCTTAAAACTTATAATATTAAGAACCGCTTAAAAGATTTGAATTAATTTAAAACAAAACTTAAAGTCTTATAGATGTGGAATAAGGGAAGGTTAATTTTTAAGAATCCATTGCATAACGAAAATACATATCTACAACGGAAAACTAGTTATTAGATAATTACCATAAACTTACCCCATAAATAGTCGTAGGATTATCAAAACTAATTTCAATGGCAGCATTACTTATATTAGGGTATAGACTAAAATTTATAACACCTTGCCACGAAGTATTTGTTGATTTTTCAAAGTATATTAACCCTAAACTGCACGGGTCATATCTAGTGTATTCAGGTCCACGGATTGCCACACCATTTACAGATAAAATAAACAACGAAATTACTAAAAACACTTCCATGCTGGACTGAAATTTGATTTATACTTGTAATTTGTAGCACTAAATCTCTGTGCGATAACTATACTGAACTTTATCTCAAACGTTGTATACAGTATGTTCAAAAATAAAAAAAAACAACTAGTACTCTCAGCCACTCGCTTTGTGAAATTGCCGTGGTCACTCAAAGCGCACTCCTTTTTAAGTGAAAGTTTTTCAGTGAATCATTAGGGTAACAATGTGCAAAAAGTTCGTACATTCAACCTGTTAATTAGGTTAGTATTACTTCACTATTGATAACAATAAATATTACAATGAATGGCATAACATGTGTAATATGACCCACTGACATGGTCATACATAGAGCTGTAGTAAATATTATGCATGATACCCACTTGTACAAATAGATGGTGAGAATATTATGTACGGGATTAGTAATATTAAAATCAAGCCACAATCGCTACGTTTCTTTGTACTGTTAGATTAGTTAAAAAAATTATAAAAAATATGGATG
Source organism: Colias eurytheme (assembly GCF_061535395.1). Taxonomy (NCBI): domain Eukaryota; kingdom Metazoa; phylum Arthropoda; class Insecta; order Lepidoptera; family Pieridae; genus Colias; species Colias eurytheme. The sequence goes on along the minus strand of NC_142989.1, from coordinate 5,498,303 downwards.
GCGGTGTTCTGTAAATTTAGACGCAATATTATATCATTACCCTTAACATATATGGATATGTTTATGTATTGTAAATTGCTGTCTTTTATAATAAAGATTAATTATTCAGGTAACGAATTATTTACTAGTCAAAATATTATATTAATTTAATTAATACTGCTTTATAAATTGGAACTCTGATTGTTCTCATTTAATTACCACAATAAGATTCATTTTTTACAACAACAATATCGATTAGACGAAGTGCCGTTCAAAAGTTACAATAAAAACATACTGTTTATCATGACCATGACCTCCAATTCTTAGAACTTTTTGATAGCATTGTTGTGTATTATGACAACACACTGTAATTAATAAAATAATTATACATATTTGGTCATTGGTTTTTCATACTTTATTTTTCCTTGTGTTATGTAAATAAGATAGCTGTAATCAATATATTATTATAATATTACTTATTTTTGATCTAACAAATGTCAAGCAAAATAGTAGAAAATCTGTATATTTTAGTATAAGTTTAACGAAACGGGTCTAACTTATCCCAATATCCCTAATGCCACAACCAATATAAGCAAAAAGGTAGTTAAAACGAGCTTATACGAAAAAGTTCACAAATTACAAAACCCTAAAACAAAATTATTAATTTCAGCATACATGTAGTTAACATATTCCATACAAGACCAAAGGTATGCGATATTTATTTTAAATTCGTTTGAAAAAGCATACCAACCTTTCCAACTTGGAGTTTGAATTAACGGAATACTTTTAGGGTTACAAGTATGTTCGAAATTACGTTTACAAAGGGATATTATATAAATAGAGGTGAAATGGGACATTCGTATGTATCGAGGGAGAATTATTAATTTATATTTTTCAAGCTTATCTCTTGTTTATGTTTCGTACAGTCAGTAAGTAATTAACTAGTCAATTTATTTTATATAGATAGTTATATGATAAGCTTGCGCGGTACAACTATATATTTCATTCATCTATTCCAGTTTCATCTATTGGATTTTTTTCATTATTATTGGCATTATCTGACAGTATTATCATATACATTTTTAGTTGTTTTTTTTTATAGTTCTGAATTGTTTATTAAGCATCAGATTTTTGTGAATGTTCACAATTTTTCAAGTTACTTTGGGTGTCAATCACACCTCGAGATTATTAAAATTAAAAGAAATAATTTTTAATCGGACAGTAATAATCAGTTTCGTAATCAGAAAACTTAACTTTATCCATACAAGGTGGATGGCTATATCCTTAGTACTCTGTAGTTTTATTTCTTAAATATTCTTATTGGCCCCATTCAAATGGAATAGGGATTTGATATAAATATGGGAATGGAATGATATAAATCTCGAAATTTTGCAAAAAATATATAGCTTTTACTATTTCCTAAAGTGTAAAATGAAAGGTAAGTAGGTTAACCAATGAATATTACCTTCATTCGCTAATAATTTAGCCCACTTCTAATAGCTCGACGATGTGACCGCACTCGTGTGGCAGAGAAATATACGCTGGGACGCGTCTTTCCAAACTATACAAGGCCAGTACGCAACGGTGTGAAACTAATCACGTATAGTTTGGAAATAACTTTTTTACAAAGTTCTTCCAATCTATACAACACCAGTACGCAAATACTCGCGTATACTTTGTAGTGAAGTAAGTAAGAATAGCGCTCCAAAATATACAGCGCCAGTACGCATGCGGACTAATCGTGTATGTTTCGGAGTAAGCGCGGCGTCTTTCCATTGCTCGCGTTTATATTATTGTATTGCTGTTTTGAAATCTATTATTAAAATGCATGTGTATCGTGTATGTAATATTGCGTACTGTTCGTACCTATATTTTTTGTATCGAGGATGCTTGTGTCTTCGTTTCCGACTATACTGCACGAATTACAATTGACAATAGTGCTAAAATGTAAGAATCTAATAAGTCCAGAAGAAAACGGTTGCGAGGCGACGGAGCCCCGCTTCGCGGGGCTCCTATTTTTGTGTAGTTAAAAAAAACACGAACCTTACCTAACCCATAGGTAACCCTTACATCTGTTACCTATTTATTTTTCTAAGCTTACCTAATAATATTTTTATTCCATATTTTACTGAATCAATCAAGAAGAATAAAAGTAGATAGATATAGCTGTACAAGTCTTTGATTGCCTATATATTTATTATTTCGCTCAAGCGTAAGTTGTGTAGTAGCTATATTTAGTTATACATATTTTGCGTACTGATCGTGTATAGTTTGGAACGAAGAAGCAAGCATCCGCGTTACAAAGTATACACGATCAGTACGCAAAATTCGTGTATATATTGTAATAACAAACTTAAAAACAGCATTACAAAGTATACACGAGCAGTTTCCTATGGTTGCGTTCTGGCTATGTATAGTTTGGAAATACGCCGCTGGGACTTCATCGGAAACCAACTGCAAATGTTTTGAGGAATATTATGAGGTACGAAACACACACCAGTAATATGTATATGATTCCCTGGTACCCGTGTGGTAAATTTCATTTCTAAATCTTTGATTTGTTTTTTTTTTTAATGATAAGTGTTTTATGTTATTTACATTTTCTATAAGTCTCTACCAGAATCAAAATATATTATTAAGAATTGAATCCTGCAGTATAAAGTCTGATTACAATTTGTTTAAATAATAAATATTTAATTGAAGTAACACAAGAGGTTCTACAGCTGTATCTACCGTCTTAGAAAGTAGAACGTATTAAGAAGAGATTTTATTAGATAATACCCGCTCCCAAGTGAGGTAATTTTCTATTTTCAATTAAGACGATGTACACTAAGCAAATGTATTATGCCTGAAGAGCCATTGAAATAGATTAATGCAGTGGTTTACGAGTGCTCTTGGCATAGCGATGACTATATCCTTAATTACATTTTACTTATATATGTGCATGCAGGAATATAATAATAAAAAAATATGTGTTAGAAATTGTGTGTAAATACATCGACAGAATGGTAAGGTAAAATGATAGAGAAGAAATATCTATTTTAATTTTTCCTTGCTAGTTAATAACTATAGTTGGAAGTAACATTAGTATTTAATAATTATATCAATCTCCAAATATTCCTTATTAATAAACTGCGCATTACGTTCACATGAAATTGAAATTAAACAAAATTCTAAACTTAATAGAAAGTTTATATTTCTGACTTGTATGTTATCCTATAGACGGTATTAGGTATTTATGTTCCTCATATTTTTCTCAAAAGAACGCACAACTATATTTTCGGAAAGTCTATCGACGCATCTTCATCATTTATCAACATAAACAAACATACCAACACCGATTGATTATACTCTTGAGTACTGCTCGTTGTTGCGCTAGATAAACAACACTACATAGTGTTGTTTATCTAGCGCAACACAGAAAATACTATGAAAAAAAGTATGAATGCCTTTCTTGCGATGCGTTTTTTGGATGCATATAAACTCTAATAATCTTCGTGTGACTCGACTGCTCAATTGTCGCCCATAAAGACATTATATACATACACAGCAATACACATTCATAGTATAATTAAAGACTTGTCTAGATAGCTGAAGAGCCGTAAAGTTTTATACATAGTTAAATAAATTGCGAATGTTAACAATGTGAATAATCTTAAGGTACGCGCATAAAGTTAAGACAACGTTCTAGAATTTTCTTATAAAGACGCAAACTAGTTGTGTACGTGGAAAATATTTTCCATGCATAACTTTGCTGTGAGAGCGTTGTGAGCGCTTCTAGTTGCCGCGTTTGTTCCAATTTATTCAAGTTCTTGGTTATTATTTCAAATACTTTGTTTAATTGTATATTGATTGATAAGGAATGCTAAAAAGCAATACATATTTATCATTATGTATTTCTTTTGTCGCTTGTTGATACTCGTATAGGGAGTAAAGTTGCAAATAACTATACACCAAAATATAGGCTCGGCCTAGTTGAGATGATTAGTGTCCATAGACATAATGGAAGTAATTAATTTAAGAAATTGAATGGCTTGCAAATTGTCAGTTTAATTCGTTAAATGTTTTATGCTAAAAATAGGTACCCAGTTACTTTTAGACTTTCGACTGGTTCACAATTTGGATGTTGGCAATTATTTCACACAAAAGCTAATACAAAAACAATTTGGCTGTAATTCTCTATGTAAGTAGATTATAACGTCGTAACAATATTAATTATTCGCAAGCAATGCCTCGGCATAAGCTAGTCATGTATAAAGCTTGCATTACCAAATACCATTGATGTAGCAGTGAAATAGTCGCATTTCTCTGACGCGTCAATGTTTTTTACGACCAAATAATTTTGTGTTGTTCCTGACGCCTTTTTTAGCATTCTCCACCGGGAATCAAATGCACAGAATAGCATCACTAGCAAGTAAAGTAAACATGTAATTTCAAAGGATTTTGATCTGTTGTTGATTTAAAAATTGTACATTTTTATAGGTAGATATCTATTAGGAAATAAGAGAAAAATCATTTTAAACATATTCTAATTTGTATTCTCTCTTCGATTGAAATATGTAGATAAATTCTTATTATAAATGGTATGTTGTTATAATTATTCATAAATCAGTCAAATGCATTTATCGATTGATTGTAGAGCAATTTGCAATCAGCACTATCAATAATTATAATTAGATCCATAGTGCATATTAATTGAATGGGTACCGTTAATGTGACATAACAAGGTAACGACCGGGCACTAAAACTATGCACTTGAGTATCGTTGTCCTATTGATATAATCATTTAATCGATTGCTAGCGACACGTTACGTTATTCTCAATTAAGGAATACACTTCATAGTTTTCTAGACACGACACACGTATTTTTATTATTATAATTTAAGGAAGTATTTTTTTCGCATTTTAACACCAGTATTGAATTACATATAACCTGACTATTTTACTTGACAGACAGTATTTTTTTCGTAATTACACGTGCCCCTCTTAAACTCTACTTGACCACTGACGAAAGGCACTTCCAAACAGGCCGTTTCCAGATTTACAATATCAATGTACTCAATAAAACGCGGGCGATGAGAATGCCCTTAATAACTAGTTTTCTAATTCACTTTAACGAACAAGTGACTTGAGTTAAACAAGACTTATTGCTCTTAATTGGTGTTGGACAATATGTAAGTCTCAACTACGATTAACAGATTTCTTACAACAATATTTGCAGACACACAAATTAAATACGTCCGTCTTCATTGATTTAATTGTATTTTATGAATAACAATGAATGTTAAATGTTATTGTTAATGAAAAAATGTAGATTAAAAATTTTAGGTATGTTCGTGTTTTAGCGTTTACTTTTGGAATCATTTACTATTCAGTATTCACTATGCAAAGGTATTCTCGTATTCTTGAAGCCTGGTTCTGGATCTTTAAATATTTTTAATAAGAAATTTATGATATTCACCAAAGTGTTTTCCGCTGAAAACACTTCTAATCTGGTATTTATCTCTGCAGTAAAATATATCTTTGTCCAACATAGCATTGCGTCACTGTGAAATATCTTCTTGTATCGATACGGCACGGGTATTAAGTCCACAACATGGGGTTCGATTGGCCAAAGGTTTCTTTATAGACAACAAATGCTTAGTTGAATGGCGGATTTTATTCCGCATACCTACTGTTGTTTCGTTCCTGCCGTAAATACTTCTATCGCTGGGTTTAAAAATATTGTTATACTGTTTGTTGTTTACTGTGGAAGTAAAATATAATGATATCAGTTTATTTAAAGTTGAAAAAAAGAAACAATTGACCAAAATAATATTGTTTTAGGGACTCTACCTACTACAATGTATCATACTATGACTGTAACATGATAGTGTCAGGCAAAATGAAATCTTTCTAGATCCTAACACCACAGCGTACACGTTCCTATTGCGGTAATAATATGAGCGCTTTAAAGACAGTATTGTTATCTTTACAAGAAAAGTGTTACGTTTGATTTGACAAATTTCGTTCCCAAATAATTATACTCGAAACAATATGATATCCTAGTTGGATCTACATCGTTACACGCAAGCGTGATGATTTTAATTGGTCCGTGTTTATACAAGAAAATGATTCAGTTAATTAATTGAATAAAATCCTTTCCTACAATTTGTGCAGCTGTGTTTGTTAAATGTGTTACAAAAGCAATTTCAATTGGATATGATAATGAGTTTACTTTAAGTAACAATATCTTCCTAGAAGATCGGTTTTAATTGCAAAATTGATTTTCAGTATAATTTAAAATATAATGACTTCCCTTGAATAATTTTCCGTTAATTTACAATTTATATTGAGCCCTTAAAGTGTTATAATTTAATGAGAGCATCATTTTTTATTTATCAGAAAAACAACGTGATTAATTATATGTTACTAATATCACAAATAATATACCAAGATACCAAAATAATTTGGAAAATCCAAAAGTGCACGCCTCATAATTTTTTTTTAATAAATATTTATTAATTATTATTTTTGTTTATTTAATAACAATTAAACCACATCGAATCAGACCCTGAAAAATAAAAGGGTTCTATTCCTGAGCATACTCAAGCGTAAGAGAAAAAAAAGACTCGATTAGTAAAGTATTTCGGTCGCTATCGTGTTAACAAGAAAAAGGATCCGCACATACAGACACACGGACGTCCAAGACAGAACTTTTTTAAACTGTTTTTTAACTAGTTTTAATAACAAAAATGACATCAAAAATATCATGAACGTTAAAAATAGTGTTTTTTCTTAATATGTGTGTGTATGTATTATCTTACAAGTGCAATGTATGATACATAAAGACATTTTAAGTTTGAAAAATCAGATGTTTTGCGCGAAGTGACAGTAGTACCCACCTCAACGCTTCGCTTATGAGGCGTGCAATACTATGAAAAATTAGAAAATATCGACCATAACACTAATACACCATTAGAAAAGACACATTTCACAAGCAGTATAAATATAATAAAGGAATCGTGTAACTAGATTTATAGACAAAGGGGTATTCGCCGCCATTTGTTATTTATTGTCAATTTGTGTCCCGCTCGCTGCAGTTCGTTAGTAGCGGATGGTAATAAACTTATTAAAAATACCGCTTATTACACCGCTACATTTTTAAATTCGCAACCATTTATATAATAACGAAGTCGTATACATAATTGCTGGTGAAAAGTTAAGGATTTATAAGTTTTATGGGTTGTTTGAATAATCATCATCATCCCTCTTCTTGCTTCCTAATATCTACCTATATAATATCTAAACTATTTAGCTGGTGAAATGTATGCAGATGGGCATAGCGATCCTTGGTCTTTGATATGCCAGTTTCCTGAAGTTGTTCTCCATAGCCAAGACATATGCTGATATGAAAATTTTAAAATATACATTGAATAAAGTTATTGAACTTTCATGTAGCTACGTTTATTTTAATTCATATCTATTTCTTTAAATAAATTTGAATTATATCCTATGATAATTTTGTGATCAATTGGCCGAAAGATAAACTATTTTTAAAGGTACATTATTTCGAACCCATCCATCCATACTTTCATCCGGACCCTTTTACATAACCAAAGAAAAGATTAAGATAAAAGAAAGAAGGATTTTCACTGAAATAAAGGCAAGTGTCCGCGTTTAGGATCTCTTATCGCACTATACGAACTTACTTTTCTTGTGAAAGCCTAATAAAACTATTCAGGACAATTTTACTAGAAGAGACTTTGTGTTTTGAATTGTGCAAATAAAAGTGTATAAATAATTTGAGTCTAAAAATGTCTATTAATGAATAATTCATCGTTGTGATTGGTACTGAAAAGTATCTATATAACGACTATTGATGTAATAATATAGGTATATATCCAAATTGAGCCGATATTAAAATTATCTTATTCTTGTTGTACAAATGTAATTTTCCATAAAAATAAAATAACATGGATACGAAAAGGTACTGGAACGATTACCGTATCTATATATCACGAACTATTTAAAAAAATTATAACAATCTTGCATTGAAATTGATAAATCTCAAAAGTTACAAGTACAAAAAATATTATCTCTATCATTTTGTATGTAACGGTGTAAGCGTATCAACATCCCATCCAAGCTTTGAACACGCATGAATCGCAATTATTCTCGTCCAAAGCCCACCCATAACATTATATTGCGTCTGTTAATTAATAAATAATACAATAAAAATTTAAATGCGGTAATAAACACGACCATCTGGTTTACAGAGGTATTTACAACAATTACTTATCTCATTACTGAACAGTTTTGAGTAAATGTAAAAGAGTTTTTATTATATGTGCGAACCTCAGTCTATTTTAGTAAGAAAAATTATTATGTATCGATGTATTAAAATTTAACGCCAATATTTAGTCAATTACTTGATCAACAACTACATAATATATGAATTCTAATGGAGATTTTTATATAATAAATGCTAATGAATAAAATTATATCTACTTGCAGCATTAGGGCTTACCTAATTAAGTGCCGTTAAAAACTAAATGAATTTAAAAACAAGAAAATAAAAAATTTATAAGTAAATTAAAAATACTTCAGAGCACTTATTTAGAAATGTTTTCCTTTTGCAAAGGATAATATTATTAAGTTTAAGTTGGGTGATAATTTTCAAGCCGTTAAACTGAAAACTTAGCTTTGTCGTAAGAAAGCGTAGTCAGTTTATCTGGAGAGGGCGGGAAAATACGAGTGAATATAAATAACTGGAGAAGTTGCAGACTTAAGTGTTTAATTGTATTTTGAAACAGATTATGAAAAAGGACTGTTTATTAGTCTAAAAGCTTTATGTCTGTGTATCATGATTGATGAATGTATTAAAAATGAAATTGTTTTCACTAGCTACTGAAATATACTTACTATTTTTAATTGAGCATGTCAAGCAAAGGAGTAGGCGGCCGAAGAAAACTTAATTTTATGTGGTCAACACCGCTTTTCAGTCAGTGACATAATATAACCTACGCTTTTTTCTTGAAGGCCACAATTTAAGGGTATATCGCAGGTGGTATATCTTTTATGAAGCTTCAGTATGCGAATGGACAAATGCTTAGTAACAAATATTAGATGTGATGCTGATAGGGAGAGATAGTGGTTAACACTAATTTAAATAGGACATTCATAGTAAAAAACTTCAGTTTGTTCTATTAGAATACAATTTATGCAAGTTTCAAATCAATTTCACTCAGTGTCTAGGAAGAAATTACAATTGCCAAGAAAGAATCTAATTAAACAAATTGTATTCCATACTCAGAAAGCACCAAGGAATTGCAGTGTTCCTATTGTACCTTGTGAAATATTTTATTTTGTGAAAATATTTTTCCTTGCAAACATGTTCCGTGAAATCTGGCACATTAATCAGGCGTGGACCGAATCGGACGATACCGCAATTCTAAGCAGCTTGATTTATAGCCCCCGGAAGCGTCTACCACCTGTCTCGAAGCTGGCCAATGCTTCGACATGGTAACTTGGAGATTACGATAGCCGTAACATGGTACATATCGAATGTGTGTATAACGTGTATCTAAAAGAGATGGCTCGTTTTTGAATGTGTTGATCAAACATGATGATTCAGAAGAGTTTCCTAATTTAATTATCTCTCTACATCAAAATTAATTCCTTTATTATTCCTTATATGGTAACAGTTAACAGTCAACAGCTGGACCAATTTTACTCATTATTATTTGTTTGTGTTTTTTTTTGTCAGTAGAAGGCGACAATGGCACATCAAATTACCTGCAACTAAAATTACCAAATAACATACAGGCTTCATACACTTTACATTTGATATGAAACTATGTCACTGTACTGCGAAATAGTATTTACTTAAACCCTGACTTATTTAGCTGGCTCTCATCTATTTGCCCAAGACAAGAGCCTGTTAATCCTAAGACATGGCCGTACTCTATTAATTAAATCTGTTTGCTATTTGACTGTCTGTGTTTGCTTCAACTTAATTAACATTCCACTAAATAACAAATATTAAGTTGTATTTATATCTTCATACGATTAAAGTTCTGTTTCGTAACTGGTCTAATCGGTAGCTCGAACAATGGAATAGTTCGCTTCGTAGTTTAATTGAAGAACCGGTAATTAGGTAATAAACGCAATAGATGTAAAAAAATATTTAAGTGGTACAACACAACCCACCGTGGTGGAAGTGGGTATACCTAAAATTACCTGACAGTAAAAGTCTACATGAAGAGTGTAGACTGCTGTGAACACGAGAAAGCAAAATTAACAAAAGCATTTTGACAAAATTTTATTTTCACGCAAATATAGCTTGCAATAACATAAAAAGCCCACTTTTATCTGAAACCAAACACAGCGGAAAAAAACGCTTTATGCGTTAAACAAATATATATGTTTTTTTTTATACATCGTATATAAAATAAAATATTTCAACACCCTCTAATTAAATGACTTTTTATTATTTTACAAAAATCCATAAAACTGCTAAAAACGTTAGTACAAAAATGGGCAATGGTCGTGATATCTGGATTGTTTAATTAAGCAAGCGAAGACGCGACGGCGACGTCTTAAAAATACATTAGCTGGCTTCTAAAAGAATTAGTCACGAGCCGATGCTTAAGACATTTCACTTGTAATTTGCTCTTTGCTCCTTAATTAATTACTAAGCAAAATATATAAAATATAATGTAAAGTATATATTTTTCAAAAATGTACGTAAATCGCGGCGGATGTCCCAATAATCTTCAAATGAATGTTAAGTTATATTCGTAGCTTTTCCTGATACTACAGGTACATTTTATTGTTCAAGTATAGAGAATGCATCACTTTTGCACTCACACTTTCAGATACACAAATAACTGTTTGTCACTCAATAATGTAATCTAAGTAATAATAATTCAATATTAAAAACAAAAAAAATTAAATATATCCGGCACTGAAGACAAAAATGTCTGTAAATGCACCCTCCAATTACGCTATCCTTTAGCCAAAGGCGATCAAGTCATTTTTATGGTTCTTGAATAAGCGAATAAATTAACATTGCGTATTTCATACTCTTCATTCATTCATTGCGCATTCAAGTCAGCCAACACCTTATTGTGAAGGGTCATTGTGAAACCTGAATACCGCCAGGAAGACAGGATTGTATGGGTTTGAAATAGATCCCTATAAAAGAAACTTTTGAAATAGCTTAACCCATTTTCCGCAATACGTGGACGTAATTATTTTGATACAATATGTAACACAGTTTAATCTGTATTAACTTGTATTGTTTCATGTTAGATACACGTTTTATCACTTAAACCATTGACCACCGAGCGGCCCGATCGGGCCGAGACACAATAGATTTTCTATTGTGTCTGTGATCCGAGGACTAACGGATTAAACAGTAATATTGAATAAAATAAATGAAAATTAGCAATGTACATTTAAAGCAGTATCGTTAAGGTATTTATATTTAAGCCAAGATCCTTTAATTAGAAACATTAATGAGCTTAAAGTCGCTATAAACGCTCTAACATCTTATATCTTCCTACTGTAACATTGTCAGGATTTATGGCTCGTTACGAATTTAAAGACCTTTAAACGACACTTAAATTGTACTCTGTACGGGATAACATTTTTATCACTACACTATCCACAAATTGCCTACTACTTCAAGACATTATAAGAATAAATATATACTCTGTGGCCTGTTTGTAAAATACTTTTTAGGACGGAAATGAAATTTTAACAAAAATTAACACTTAAAATGCGAAAATACGTAATATTTTTGCAATGATTATCCAAAAATATTTGCCAAATTTTATTCTTATAATACCTATGAAACTCTGGACGTAAAACATTTATTTTCATAACACTCTTATACTAATCTCAACGATTTGTAGAGCAATTATTATAGAAATAAAATAATGTCGTAATATTAATCTGATTATCATGAATTTCCGCGATTTTTCTAAATCTCAAAAAAAAATTTATCAAAATTGTAGAGACAAGTAATATATCCTATGCCGTATTTAAATAAAAGCCATTAGATAAAGATGTATCCCCGCATCCAAAGAACTATAGCGTATTGTTTCCCTCAGTATGCTAACCGATAAATTTCCTTGACAAAAAACTGCCCAAAAGGAAATATTGAAATGGATGCCGGATATCGTCTGTCTTTATAGACGTCCACGGTCCATTTTCAGCTTGATTTGTTATGTTCTGTGACTATTTTTATGACTATTGGATTTGCTTTCAAATAACGAGTCACTTTCGTTTTGTTTTCTTTGTAAGAAAGTTATGTTAGGTAGAATAAATCGCAACGATGTGGTAATAAAAATACAAAATGTTATTATATGAATAATATGTATTGAAAATATACACCTGTATCGCTGGTAAAATAATTTGAAATTACTCCAAAATTCAAGAACTACACTCATCTCCCATAATATATGATAGATGTTAAAATTTATTTTCAATAGGAAATTTAAAATTTTATATGCAAATAGTTTCATAAAGCAGCCATTTACTAAAGTTTTGGAAATAATAATAATAAATAAAATCATCTTTATTTGGTTCTCACAACATTAAAAGGTTACAAAACTCAATTATACTACACAAAGAGAGGATAACGTTGTGAGAAACTGGTGCCTGAAATAGACTAAATAGAAGTCTGAGGTACAGGTCACCAGCCCCCCTCGCGGATATCATACAAAGTAGGTTAATTAAAGTTTACGCACCTAAATAATGGATAAAAGTATACAAATTTTACCAGTCGACAATTTTACTGTAAAAGAAAGAAAAAAATAAATAAATAATACTATATAATACAAGGAAGAATAACCTATTTTAAATTCCTACCAAATCTTATAGATGTGCCTTAATGTGTGTGTGTGTGTGTGTGTGTGTGTGTGTGTCTCTTAATGTGCTTGTGTTTGTGATGTGTTGAATCTGAATGTATGTGGGTGAAATTGAAGTTGGAAACATTTTGGGTGCAAATGTACAAAGTTAAAGTCTGGGAGAAAAGTATATAAAACATTACGTCGGTGGAGATAGCAGATTTTCAGTTTCTTCGTATGTTTGGGACTTAAGGTAATTAGTGACAGTTTTTTTACAGTTAGTTTTATTTTGAATATAAATGTTAAATCGATTGTTAAAATTGTTGTATAAAAATGGACCAAGATAGCAGAAGAAGCGGTGAGAATGGAAAGTGTTGAAAGATACGGTTTGACATACGTTATACTTGCGGCGTTTTTTGTTATAGAGATCAGGATCGAAATTTAGTTGGGAGTGTTTCTTCAAAATCACTTGTAGTATAAATGATTGTCTGATAGATAAAACATCCCACATTTTGAAAAGGTTAGCAGTAGGGAACCGGTAGGGAAGACCAGCACCTACCTTTAGTATAACTCGTTGGGCCCTTTCCACTTCAATCAAATGAGTTTTCGCACTACCACCCCAAGTTAGAATACAATAGTTTATTATCGATTGTACTAGTGCAAAATATACCATTTTAATGGTGTTACGATCAGAAATATTTCTTAAACTTTTAAAAATATAGATTAATTTTCGCATCCTACAAACAAGAGAGTCTATGTGGCACCTAAAGGTGAGACATTGGTCGATCATGACACCAAGATACTTTATATTATCAGCCCTTTGAAGTGATAAGCATTGGCAGGTTAATGAAATGTGGTCGCAAGTATGAGCTGTAATGGATAGTAGCGGTGATGGTAAAAGGTGAGTTTTGTGGGCAAATGCAATATATTTGGTCTTGTTTACATTCAGGGTAAGCAAATTAGTTGTAAGCCAATCATAGACCCTGTCAAAGCCAGCTTGCGCAGTTTTAAAAAGATTGTCCCATGTGACGTCGGTAAAGAAAAGAGCGGTGTCATCTGCAAACGTAAAAATTTTACCCCCAGTTAGGTTTAAACCACACAAATCATTAATGTATACTAAGAAGAGCGTAGGGCCGATTATACTGCCTTGAGGTACGCCATAATTGACCGGTAACTTGTCGCTTACCGTATGATCTATCCTAACCCTTTGAAACCTATCACTCAGATAGTTTTTCAAGAATTTTAAGGGGACTCCTCTTATACCAATATATTCCAGCTTATTTAACAATCGAGGGATAGAAACTGTGTCGAAAGCCTTGGCCAAATCTAGGAAAATTGCTAGACATTTACGCCTGGCATCTAAATTGGTGATAATATTATCCACTAGTTCATGAACAGCATCATTTGTATTCTTACCGTGTCTAAATCCAAATTGATTTGTTGAGAGGAGATTATTTGTCTCTAGAAAATTTACTAGTCGTTTATTGACAACGCGCTCTAATATTTTTGATAAAGTTGGCAATATTGAAATTGGCCTATAGTTATCGACACAGCTTCTATCCCCATTTTTGTGTACAGGGGTGATAAAAGCAACTTTAAAAGCATTTGGAAACATTCCTGTATCCATTGCTAGGTTGCATATGTAGGTAATTGGAGGGACGAGGATATCAATGTATCTCTTGATAATTTTAGCAGTGATCAAGTCACTGCCAGCGGCAGGACTGTCCTTAAGATTTTTTATTATTAGTGAGATCTCATCTTCACTCGTAGGAAGTAGTACTAATGAATTGAGAGGTGATGAATGTGAGAGTGTGAGTGTTTGGCGAGAGGCGCATAGTTGATTAGAGGAAAAAATTTTTTCTGCTAAGTTAGATCCGATGTTTGCAAAGAAATTATTTATATTATTAAGACAGCTTTTTGGATCGTTAGACGTAATTAAATTTGAAGAACTATGTTTTTGTTTATCATAGTTTGTAATATTTTTAACAGCCCTCCACAGACTTTTACTATTACCCCTAGCATTAAGAATTTCTCTTTTATTATATTCTCTTTTAGCTTTATTTAATAATGAATTGCAAAAATTTCTATAGCGCTTAAAAGTGATTTTAATAGTTTCATCATTTTGGTTACGTTTAAATTTTTTATAAAGGTTGTCTCTGTTCCTCATCACACGCAAAAGGGCATTGGTAATCCACGGTTTGACAATCCTTTGTCTGGACGGAGTTGAAATTAAACTTGTGTTAGCTTTTATATTGCGATGCAGAATTGATACCAAACGATCAGTCGCTATATTGACATCGGTAGACTCAAAAATTGATTGAAAGTTAATTTTATTAAGTACTTTATCAAGGCCATGGAAGTTTATACGGGATAATTTTTTGTTGGATATCAGTACTTCATGATTATATGCTAAAGAAATGGCTACACATTCGTGGTCTGTGATGGAAGACTCGATCACAAAACATTTAGCCTTTAGAGTCGTTTTAATCATCGCATGATCTAAGCACGTCTTCCCATGGGTAGGAAGAGTATGACTCGGTAAAATACAATGAGTTGCCAAAATATTTAGGTAATCGTAGGCTCGTTTGTCGTTAGTGTTAGGAACGATATCAATATTTATGTCACCGCAAACAATAATATTCTTAAAGCAACTAAGTTCCCCAAGTGTTCTATCCAATGAGTTTAAGAAATTTGTAGTGTTACTATAACTTGGCGGACGGTATATAGCAAGGATACAAGTAAGAGAGTTTATTTTTAATAAGATACAATTAGCATCGCAAATAAGTGGTTCTTCGTGGACTACATTAAGGCTGTCATTGTAATAAACTACAACTCCCTCATTTTGGGTGCGGTGAACAGAAGTTGCTACGGCTTGATAATTGTGGATTGTAGGTAAATTTTGTACAGATGGAAGCCAACATTCTGTGAGTATAAGAAAATCCCACGTAATTGCTGATCTTTGTAAGAAAGTAAAAAGATTAGGTAAATTGCAATTTATACTTCTAATGTTTTGGCAAAGGAAATTCAAATTTTTACTGGTATTCAAATTTAAGTGTTTATTTACATCCTCAATATCACAAACAATCGTATGCGCCACTTGAAACGAGTCCAAATCGGAGTTTAATTCCTCAATATCCTGCATAATGATATAATAGTGAAAAAAAATATAAATATGGTCACTGCAACGCCGTGACTCATATGTTTATCAAAATAATAGCGAGTTATTATCCGATTGGTACTACAAGAAGCAAGTAAACGCAAATGATGTGAGTGAGTGAGGGCAGACGGGGTGTGTGGTATTTATTAAAATGTGTATGCATAATAAGTATATGATTGCAAATTTTGCGATGTGTTAGTGTAAGTGTAGTAGTGTAAGAGTGTATATTAATTGTAACTTTAAATTGAGCTGATTTCATGAAAAAATGCGAATAAAACAAAAATGAACGATCAAAATATTGATCAAATAAACAAAATGATCTACTGAATTTATATATGAAACTTAGATAAAAATCACTTAAGTTATGTATATATTGTGTTTTGAGTTGTGTAAATAGTTTAATATAAGTTGGTAGGAAAAAATTGTATATTAAGTCTATAATAGTACAATATTCTAAGTAGAAAAATCCGTTAATAGATTTTTTAAGTAACTTACATTGGATAGGTAAATATATAAGAAGAACGAAATTATAACTATTGAGTACGAAGACTAGTCATGCAACTATTTTCAATAAGTCCGCCTCTTCGTTTATACGGACTGGGGACGAATTCTGATCCTTCTTTACGTATATCTTTCCGTATGCTGTCCACGTGCTGAAAATCTTATTTGTTTTAACACTTTGCCGTGCCATATAAAATAATCTTCGAGTTTTAGATGATAAGTATTCCGAAATAAATATAGTATGAGGAGCGCCCGACAGGTTGATATGTTCAGTATTTAATTGTTTTTCTTTATTAATACGTTTCGATTTATTGTAGTTATTATAGCTTGAAACAAGTTTATCCTTATGGAGCGTAGTAGTAAAATTCACTATTACGGCCTTAGACTTGGTGCGAAATATTTCCCGAATGTCCGTTGGTGTGATAGGTGAATCCATACAAAGTTTTGAGCTCAAACTAGTAACAATATTGGTAAGAATTTCCTTGTTTTCGTTAGTTTGTATAGGCAAATTCCTTATTTCAATAGTGCTGGAATGGGCTGATTTTTCGAGTTGATCTAATTTAAGTTCCAGGTAGGCTAATTTCATTTTATACTCTTTATTTTCATTTTCTAATTCATATACTCTTGATAATAACTCTTCATGTTGACATGTAATGCATTCAACCGATTTTTGTATGTCTTGGTTTTGGGTGATAATTGTAGTGAGAGCTTTGGTTAAAGATTCGAACTTGAGATCCTGTTGTTCCTTTAAATCAGTAAACATATTTTTTATGTCCGATATTGACGAAGTGGATGGCATAGGACATTCAACAAGACTTCGTTTTTGGCGTTTTGTGATATTGAAGTAATTATCATCTGAGTCTCGACTGCATGGACGGTTTAAGGCCGAGTCTGAATTATATTGCGTTATAACGTTTGGTGTGTTTAGTTGAGAACAAGTACCTGGCGGTGAACGCTGGATTGACATCGCGAAAAACAATAGAATTTGCTTGACTGGGTAAAATAGAAATTTATTACTGTGGCGCAAGGTCGCAATTAGCGTAGCTACAGAAAGCAGCGATAGCTGTATGGACGAGCGGATTACTCACTTGAGTTTTTTATCTTCTTCGCACAGATGGATGTCCTGCTTTATCGCAGTCAGTGTCCGCGTGTTTGATTGAGGTTTGATAGGCGTTGTTCGATCTGTTCGAAACTGTGCAATCCTGATACTAAGACTAATAATTGTTAGTCTGAGTGGGATAGGACGAATTTAAGTAGATGTAGCACTGATGCAAATGATCACCACGAGGTTATGGGCGCCTAATATTTTGAGATTAATTAATTCACTTTAAATTTGATTTTAACACAAGATAGAATGAGCGGTAAACACGTCTGCAATGCACGGAGGCCGCGGGGGAAGGGGGAAATAGCGACTTAACTAAAGTGCATACAAATCATTTCCAGTCTAGACGTTTACGTAACCATCATACGAACTTCTTAAACTATCCGTTGAGACGCACAATGCATTACTTACATGAAATCGAACCGGAAAATATTCTTGTCGATAGCAATAAAAACACTCGGAACTATATGCAGTCAGGACGCATCGAGTCGAAAAATATTGGACTTGTTCCAATAAGTCAGTGTAATGAAAACAAGTTTACAGAGGCACCTAAGACGCTCAAAATTTCCGAACAAATCTTTGTACGTTTTACGAGCAAGACAATAGATGTTTGGCGGTTGCTGGTGACGGACTCGAGACCTAATTTACTGGCTTAACCTTAAAGAATAATGTAACTTAAAATAAACTTTACAAATTCGGGCAAAGGTCAGAGATTATTCATATAATTTTTATTTATAAACTCGAATAAGAGATTTTCTTTGTTGCTACGCCATTCTTTGCTCAGCTTAATATGCCTAAAGGGATACTAAAGCAATAAAAATTACAAGCGCGCTCAAATTTTTTAATTCGTTGAAAATAATGCTCATGAATGTTGCAAAGAAGCAAATAAAGTGTATGAATGTATGAAGCCCTCGTTTCGGAAAGCTCATTTGGGTCAAGCCAAGCGACGTGCATTGTCGAGTCCCGAGGCTGGCTAAATTACAGGACATGAAGAATTCTTTTGATGTGCCAACATTTGTATAACTCTTCTTAGTGAAGCTAAGTACCCTTTATACACTTGTTTTTTTACTGATACACCAAAATAGAGCTTTATTGCTTGTTTTCATTTAATGGAGCTCTATGACCACTTGCATTGATTGTTATAAACTTAAACAACGTTATATGAACAAGAACAGCGTAATTAAGGAACCTAACCAATTGAACGTAGTAAATAACTCACACTCTTTTATCCACATAATATGGACTTTTGTAACTGATTGTGACATTCACACTACCTCATCCATTTGTTCAGGTTAAGTGAAAATAAATACAGAACTAATAAGGGTAGCCCGGATCCCTCCCTGGCGAGTGTTGGCAGAGGGCCGGCGCGGTGATGCGAACAACTCATTTTACGCTCCACCTCATCAACCCGATCGGCCGCCGTATTTTGAATCAATCGCTTTGGAACTTAAGACACTCACGTATCTCTGTCGATGCTCATAATACGCCTTTGTAGCGTCTTGGATTAGATCCAACGTTGGGAATTATTAGGTTCTTGTATTGATTGTTTTATTCTTGTTAATGATTCATGTATATATAATGGTTATTAATTAATGAGTTCGAATTTTCCTTATTTTTTTTCTAATCATTTGATTTTAATGATACAACGATTATCCGAAATACGAATTCATTCCATTTGTCTAGATAACTTTCAATTATTACTATCGATAATTGAATCACAACATTTCTTTTAAAATGCCCTGGGCTTCATTACTTAATTGGTTTAGATTTGATATCGTCCACTTAATATAATGATAGTCAATTACTGACAAACCTGAGAATGCTCCTTTGTGATTAATCCACGAGTTTGAAGTTTATTTAATACAAAAGGCTTGCCTGAACAAGTAAGATAATCCATTACATACACGTACCCTCGAAACTTATACTAAC
Organism: Colias eurytheme; assembly: GCF_061535395.1. NCBI lineage: Eukaryota > Metazoa > Arthropoda > Insecta > Lepidoptera > Pieridae > Colias > Colias eurytheme. The sequence goes on along the minus strand of NC_142989.1, from coordinate 5,478,799 downwards.
TTGCACAAGAGAAGTTCCACGAGCTCATGAACGCGGAAAATATTGTTCAAGACAAGTTTAATTTTTCAGTTCCTTGAAGTATTACTCAATACCGTAGCATTTACTTTAAGAATGTGTATTGACACGTGTAAGACAAAACAAAAAGGCGTAGTAAAAATATTCAGGACGGTGAGCAATGAACCACCTTTTTGTGGTTATGATGATAAAATAAAAAGCTAAAGTTTCATTTTGCGGTAAAGAATTATTTTACTATGCATATCGATGCGTAAGACATGACACATTTTAATAAGAGAGTCAAAAGGTCAAAATATTTGAAGTGAATATGGATCGTGACGAACAAAAAGAGAGGGTCACAAAGCTGAACCTTAATAAGGATAAAGAATGATGAATTGAACCTTCAGGTCATATTCGAAGCCGGAAATGTGAAAGGTTTTATGAATATCTTATATGAGAAAAATCTACGTTTTATTTTTACGCCCCACTTCATCCTGTAGAATTAGAATATCATTTGAAATTTCTACGTTTGTAATTGTCCTCTTTTTAATCGAAGGATAATACATTCCACTTCTATTATTCCTCAATTGTATATTGCGTTTCTTTGCATTCACTGTAGATGCATAGCATGAATATTAATGAATGATGGTGCAATTTTTGCAGCGCGTGGAACTCTTTTTTGTCTTTCATCAACATTCCTTTATTCCTTCAATAGAAAATGCACGCAAAAAATAAACAAAACTGAAAAAAGAGCAAAAATATAAATAGAATACCTATTATAAAATTCTGAAATCGGCCTTTTCAAAAACGAAAAACATCCTGGCATGTAAAAATAAACATTTCACATTTAGAAAAATCATGTCGCAGCAAACTCCTACTCGTGTGAGCGCTTCGGACATTCAAAACAGGTGTTAACAAAAACTTGCATCCTCCTTTTCAAACAAAAGCACGCGAAAATCCAACAACTTCTTTGTACAAAGGATGCAGACTCAAATATATATTTTCATATATGCAAAGGCAAAACTTTAAGCCGAACAAAAGGCTTCTTGAAACGTGTAAGACACCGAAAAGCATTGATGCATCTCTCACACTGTAAGATTTCTGAGTCTGATACGATTCATTAGAGTAACGAGCTTTTAATATTTAAAACAGTCTTTGATTGAAGTTGTGGAAGTGTCAGATAGCTCGGGGGCGAATCTTTTGATACGTCCAGTGACGGCCTTCGTGTGAAAAGTGAAGATGTTTAGCCATTTTGCAAGATGGCCGGGTTGAAAAAATTATGTGACAAACTAAGTGTGGCCTAATTCAGATATAAGCACGTTAGGCTATCACACAGTAATAAGCATTTTGTATACAATTACGAAGAAAAAATCTGAATTTTACTCAATAATATTCCCAGTTTTTCATGTCTCAATATATTGTGTCGCAAATCAAAGATACTTAATCTACGAAGTTTATGAACTCTTCAAGAACTATCAGAATATTATGGATTTTATTGGATGACTTTCAAAATAATTTATAGTTCGAATCAATAGTTTTATTCCTTGCACTTGACCGGTTTTTTTGTTAAAAGTTTATCCATTTGGTATAAGCGAACGAGTTCAGAATAGGATGGATAAAATCTATTATTCCACTTGTCTGAACATAGACGATTAACTTTAGTAATATAAAGGTATATAATGTAAGATGTATTAGATGTATAGTTTATTGTATTAAATAAATAGAATATCTAACAACATATTTCCTATTAAATTATTTTAAAAATCAACTTACGTGTATAATTAAAAATAGGCTACTGTATAAATTCCAAACTAAAACGTCATCAAAATAAAATTTCAGATTTAATAATGTCATCGAAAGCTTTCTATGATATCTAAATTATAAAAGTAAATAAAGAGATTCATAATTAGAATTAAGAAAACAAGAACAAAGGCCAACCGAAAACCGGTACTTCCAAACACTCAAGAAAGTTTAAACACAACAGCTGTACACTAACAAATTCGTTACAATTTCATTATATAAATTAACATAAGAGACGAATACTATGCATTAATCATTGATAAAAATGATAGATCCCTCAAACGGTTGAAAGGGTTGAACCTCTAGGGAGGTGTCAAATCATTCAGCCTAACTCTCTGACGCTCTCCCTTGAGCCCTGTGCCTGTGCACTCGTTACGATTTTGCACTTGTGTTTCATTTCATAAGTCAACAGCATAATAATGAATATATTTTTAATGGTTAAAAGGAAATATGTAACATTCTAGAAACGGTTGGTTGGTATATTTAACTTATGGGTTATCATTAGAAAACTTCGCATTGAAATAAAATATTTAGCTTCACTAATACTACTGTATAGTTGTACATCCATTTATTAAATGGTTTTCTTAATTTATTCATTATTTATTAATCTAATATAATTGCGATATTCGTTTATCAATATCTTTGTGTCTAAACGAAACGATATCATCCAATATAAAGGACAAATTCAAAACAACAACACACAACGTACAATGAGATAGAATATTGAACTTTTCAACACCATTGAGATAATATTACTACGTATCTCAATGTTCAACACATAATTTATCTACGTTTTATTCAATTTCATTCATCCATAGTTGGTATGAATTCTAAATATATAACCGACATGTATTAATAAATAGTTTAGTCATATATACCAGATAATACCATCGAAACGCCGTCCACACAACGCTCCCGCCCATCACTTAATTCAATATTAATCCAACCTCTCTTGAATATTACAAAACTGCAATTTCCGTATCAACGTGTTGTAAATACGTAATGCACATTTTGAATTCACGCGCCTGTTTCGTATTCATCGTTAGATATGTTTGCATATTTTAAAACAGCATTATGCATTTAATCAATAGATGCGTTAATGAGCTATGAGATTTATTTAATTTTATTTCAGTACACACGCTCGTCATTTAATATGTGTTTTTTTTATTCAGTAAGCAATTGTCATATAACTCAGATCAAGTAATTTATATTAAGTATTTCTCATAAATAGGCAAATTATTTCGGAGAAAACTAATTTTATTATTTACGTAAACATTCGTTAGGAATATAATTTATTATTATCTGCGTCAATTTAATATGAAATTGGTATACGGCTTAAACACTAGCTCTATTCAAATGCTATAGTACCGGTACAGTATCGGTAAAGCATAATTTCCTGCACTGAAATATTTATATCGTGGTTGGCGCTACGAATCTACGTCGTAGAACCGTTTAATCGTTACGATATTCTGTACCGATTTATTTTCATATTATACTCTAGACTCTAGAGTTTTTTAAAAAAATCAACCTGTATGTAAGCTCATTTACTACAAACAATATTATTTGTAGCAGTAGAAAGGGATTTTTTTTTCATTATATAGCAAAGCCTCTTGATTATTGTATACTCATAAAACTGGTATTTACTATTAAGTTATACCCTGATAGTATGACAAAGAGCGATTCTATCCATAGCTTATCCCTATACCGTGTTTCACCCCGTACTATTTTGTTTTCACAACAAATTGCAGCATGTATTTTTCCAACACGCGCATGTGTGACAGCTGACAGCCACAGAAACAGACAGGGTTACATTCTAAACATAGTATATTAGTTGGGGAATTTTATTTTCAACCGACTTCAAAAAGAAGGTTCTCAATTCAACTGCATTTATTTGTTACTTCGTACGGTCATACCGTAGGTAGCTTCTGATCATTTCAAAAATAATTAAATACTTAATATTATAGATAAAATAGCACGCTTGATCTCATAAAATTATTGCATTGTCATCGATCTTTGATAAGTGTACAAAGTTTGAATTAAATTTGTCCGTTTAAAGTGGGTCAGAATCGAATGCAAAGGAGTCGGCTATTTGCAAACATACAGATGAAAGTAATACAAACGTGTTAAAATGAATTATGTAGTATCGTATCCGTCACATATCGTATAATTGCAGTTGGATATAGTGAAATCTACGATGCGACGTTAAGACTAGCTCCCGAGTTATGGAAATTGCTCCAGTCGACGAATGCTCCTGCAACTTGCTTACATCTAATTCGGCTTATCCATAATCCGTTTATAAATATTAAATTCGTACAAAAACTAGTACTTAACAGGCAAAGGTAAGCCTTTGCCTGTTGTTTATCATGGACATGTTTCTCATACATTATAATATGATCGATTTAGTGAACATATGAAACAGCAAGTTGTCAGCTATCACTCAGCTATTTATAGCTTTTAAAATACTAAAATCAGTGTTAAGGAAGAGCGTAACCTCCGACACGAGCATTTTATTTGCTTGCTAGGAGTGTTCCAATCACAAATTAGTTTAAGACGTTGTAAAAGAAAGAAATAAATAATTTGAATTTGAGTGAATTTCCAAGAAAAAAAGAGATAATTATAATGTGGCATTTCAAATAATTAAGTTAAATTTTACATATAAAATATTCGTTTTTAATTTGGAGAAAATCCACATCTTAAGACGTCAAATATCTAATTGAAATGAATATTTATTAAAATGATGAATAGTTTTTTTAGTAAAAAAATAATTTTCTTAAATTATGTGTGTAACTAATAAAATAGAAGGTCCGTAAATACGAAATCCTGAAAGCCTGTTAATAAGTGTTATTTACCTAAGCTACAAGCTATAACGCTTACCGCTACGTACTAAGTAAACTGTGCGTGTTGGATTATGTAAATATGCTAAACTTTAAGCGCAAATGAAGCAGTCAGACCAACTATAATTAACTACTTTGGCTAATTTTAGGCGATTTACATTCATCTGTTGTATTTAAGTACTACACTCGAGCCCATACATTTCTTTAGCATACAGAAATTATTTTTGTGCCAAAAAATATTTATTTTCTGTCTTGTTCCCATCGAATATACTATATGTAGTTTAACTTTAAATAATTATTTATTCATTTTCGAAAATTAATAAAGAACCAATACCGTATTATTTACGTTTAATTTCCCGTATCCTAAAACTACAGACAACTGATATCTATGCAGAGACGAATCTGTAGTTAATTAAAAAATTGAAAACAAATTCAGCATCTAAATAAAGAAACAGTCTGGTTATTGAAGCTATTTATTTATTCATTGAATAGCAAACGGCGGAGTGGTCCCCGCATTGTGATGCACAATTAGCAGACGAAGCCAGGAGTCAAGTAATTGGCGCTCCGGTATGCGTCAATGTAAAAAATGAACCGTTTTCCAATTAACACGTTCAGCTTTTGCATTATATTGTTCCATTTTAACTGCTTTTGTTTTTAATATGAATGCTTCGTTTATTGACGCTTGTGAAACTGGTTTCAGCCGTGTTTGCAAGTTTTTGTAAGCATTTGATATTTCCCCGCTTTCAGGATGTTCTGAGAATATTTTTAATCATTTTCACTTAGGACGCGATACTAAAAATTATTTTTGAAAAACTTTATAATGTTGAAAGAGAGCACGGTTTAGAAAGTATTTTATGACATGCACTTGCACATTAATTTTACTGGTGAATTTAGTTTATTTTGACAAAATTTTTATTATATAATGCATCATTTTTAAACAAAGGAATAAATATTTTAACAAAGCATGTGTTATGGATATTCATATATCAACGCAACCTTTTTTAACTAGATTAAATGGAAACTAATAATCTTTATGACACAGTAAAGGACCAAATTTTTATGCAAATATACAAATACGGAATGATCACGAAATATGCAGAATATTCGAAATAGTGGTTATGATTTTTATAGAAGTAGGAAATCACTTGCCCCTTGAAGCATCGCTCCTTGTGTTCTCCCACTCTCACTAATTCTTAGCCCTCCGCCCTTTGATCTGAACAAGTCAATCGAAAAGATCGATCCCCTGGTTAAACATCACAAATGAAAAGTCACCAATTGGGAATGTTTTAAGTAATTGAAGAAATTGAAAGTGTTTTTAAGATTCAATTTGGAACAAAGATTGTTATCGGTTTTATTCAGAGAAGTCGCGTTTAATTTTATTTCTGCGTTCATTGTTGTAATTGATTGGGTTCCTGAGGGATCTCGTATTGTTTACAATAATTTTGGGATTTTGATTGTGTTTGACGAGTCTTTGTAGTTTAGCCCGCGATTGTAAATTGGGGCTGTTATTTTTAAATATTCTTTATAATATTTTTTATGGGTTGAAATTATTAATGGAGTATTAATTATATAATCAAATTGAAAAAAGATGCAATGACTTACTTCTATCTCTTCTAATTCGTCATACCATTAACGTATATATAAAATATGTAGGTACGTATTTATGCAATAAGATTCCCCTCTTTTGATCTATTGAACTGGAATGATATTTTTTTGTAAATTGCACATGCAGGATATTATTTTTGCGCCTCGTTTACTCAGATGATTATCTTGCATGTGCAAATCCAGCTTTGATGTTTCAGTTATTTTATCTTATCCCATTATGTGACATTGTTTATTTATCTTATAAATAATACTCCAATTTCTTGTCTGTTGTATTTATCTGTTATAGCGATCGATAAAGTCTTACTTTTAGAAGGTACTTATCATTTAATACCACATCGGCACTGTAGCATCTTAATCTTGAATTTTTCAATAGAAAAAAGTAATACTTAGAAAATAAAGACTTCTTAACACAAAGGTTCTATGACTTTACTTTTTCTCAAAGTAAAACATAGTAAAATATCTTTCCGCTACCGCGAAGCCAATTTCCGCGCATCCACGTACCTCAACTTGTACCTGTGTTATGACGTCATAAAATATTATGTCGAGATACGTAGAAATTTTGTAATGACGTCACCCTTTTACACACATTAACATTTATTTGAAGGTAAGCACACGGAAGGAACGGGACCAAAACATGGACACCATTATTTCACTTACACTTTATGTTTCTGTAACTTTAATAATGTTCTGAACTTTTTAAATGGTCACGAAAGGTTAGAAGCACCATGTTAAAAGTTATGTAGTTGGTAAAATGGATTTTTATGTTTGAGAAATACCTTTAACGGACTTTTAAGACACATTATATTTTTTGCTTTGTTATGTGTTCTCTTTTCGCTGTAAGCTCTAACTGTATTAAAAACAAACGGGACAGGATTCTTATGAATGAACTGATTAAGGAGCAGAGCCATAGTATAATGAAATATAATAGAAAGAGATAACAATACACAAAACATTTACCTTAACATGAAACTAAGTTAAATACTCATAAATAAACATAACAAAAGAAAAATAACAATCAAATTACACCATCGACCGCTTGTGTCACGATATCATAAACACGGAGCAGTAAATAGGTAAGAAAGAAAGACATCGAAAACAAAAGTCTCACAGAGAGCCATAAAGTTGACTGTGCTACATCCCGGAGGTACTATGGTCTGTATGCGAAAACGAACGTGCACCTTTGGGACCGTATCAAATGGATGCAGTCGAAACTTCAGTGACGCTGCGCTTAATCCACAATTTCAAATGTTTCCCTGAAATAAATACTTGGATATCGGCATTTGTATGTAGTGAAAGTAGTTCTGCTAGAGGGAAATTAAGGAACAAACAATAAACATGTCACTTTATTTGGGGTGACTTTCACTGTGCTTCAAATAACTTAAAATATTTTGAGTAAAATTTTAAGCAACATTTTTGCAATAATATGGTTCCTAATCAGCAAAGAAAGCTTTAAAAAATAACAAACTTTAAATACTTCATAATATGGCCTAAAGCTGCAAAGGAGTAAAATTATTATAGGTAGGACTTATAAACAAATAGAAGTAAAATTTTCGGATAGATTCACCTTCACTTTTATTTTATTTTCCTTTAAAATATGTTGATGTAACTCAGCGAATGTATTTTTACACACAATAAAAATAACAATAACACAATTATCATCCATAAAACGAATGCCAGCTGAAAAATTAATTTCAGTTATAGTAGCGTTCGTGATCGTTAGATAAGGATAATAGTCCAATTCAATTTAAGTGAGTACGTATGTGCCGTCCTCATATCACACCGTACTGAACAATGTTTTATAACGCTTGTAGGTAAACACATTTTGTAACATATATTTTGTGTTATACCTGATTCTCCTCGTTAATCTTTTTGTCCCCGTTTCATGAAAAACGAGTATCGAATACTCTTCTGTGGCATCTGGGAGACACCTGTTAACTCCATTTTTGGCAAAATTTTGTTAGATACATGTTTGATAAGTACAGAAAGCGCAGATTTTTTTGATCCAGGCGTGATATCTCTACGTCCACGGGAAGTAAATGAAAAAAAAATGTACACTCATGTTAAATCCAAAATTTTTTGCTACAATCAAGATATATTATAATTATCATTAATATATCATAGTAACTTTTGATGCCAAACCTGATAACTAATATAACAAGTACATAAATGTTAATTCCAAGCTTTATGCCTATGGACTAAAACTTGTTAAGTCCCAGTTACCGCGTATGTACCAAAAACATGAGATACCTACATGTTAATTAATGCAACTTATCAGATTTGGATTTATATTTCCAATTTGGTATATATAACGGTGACTACTAAATAATTAAAATACAGTGTTATTTTAATGTAAATATCTATTTATTTTCAAAATAACCACCATTTTGCCGATGGGGGATAATTGATGTGGCTCCAGGGTGACTAGGAGAGTGGCGGTTATGAGACTGTTCAATCGGAAAAATTTCTTCATCTGTGAAAAAAATATTTTTCCACGCTTCACCAGCGGAGCGCGCTTTCAGTAAGCGACATATTTCAAGGAGTATTTTTTTATCTTTATCACCCAACCGCTGCGCTTTTCGCAGCTTGTATGCTGTTAACTTGAGTTAACAACGTTGAATGACTTACACCTAAATCTCGAGCCATTTTTCTTACCTTGGCTTGTGGATTGCGGGTCAATCTTTGTTTGACGATATGTCGAAGCCTAGGCGTCCTCAGAGTTCTTTTTCTGCCTCTTCCCGGACGATCACCAAGATGGCCAAGCACATCGTATTAAAGTCGCAGTATCTCGCACTGCCGCTTACCATATAAGGATGTTATTGCAAAAAATTACTAATTTTTAATTTATTCTCTTCACAAATAACTTTAAGTTGGCGCCAAATCATGTGAAAATTAAAAAACAAAAGCAACGCAGCATGTCCCATTTTTTAAATTTATTATTTTCAAATTTGTCAACTTAATTTAGAACCATCCTGTACCTATATTACCTGTTATGTATTGTATTGCATTAGCTCAAAAATCTACCCTTAAAGAAATCCACCACAAGTTTCTCGTGCCAGGTCACACTAATTTTATTAGAGTGTGACGGTGATCATGCGTTGATAGAAAGATTTGTTTAAGAGTACAACCCGAATATTGCAGTTGAATGTTATAAGAATGACAAGCAAAAATTTCTTGGTGAAATTTATGACACAAACCGAATTTTACGGTTTTTCGAAACTACTAAGAATTTTGTCAAAAAAATATTAACACTTCAAAACAATCTTTGCTTGGAAAAGTATTTTCTGGATAAAATTTGAAAAAAAATCAGCGGAAGTAAGTTTTAAGTATTCATTGGAGAAATCAGAGCCTTTTAGGACATTTTCAAAGAAAAGAAGAGGAAGGCAAAGTACAATTTTATTTAGAAACATTACTCCCTGAACAGGCATATGTCGGAGGATTGGCGATTGATCCATTAAATCTTTAACCAAAAAGTATAAGGATTTAATGGATCTTATGCAATTCATTGATCTAATATATCGCGATTTCTATTCTAATTTAAACCAATCAGCTTCTGTTTTGGAAAACTACTCAGATAGCGAAGAAGATTATGATTAGTATCCAAATGAGTGATTCTTTTGTTTTGGTATTTATTTGATATGTGCCTTTATTTAAATTTTTCGTTGCATGTGCACTCCTGTTAAGTCCATACTTTTATTAAAATTAGCCATAAGAGTGCTTCCATTGTGAAATTAACTTATAAATAAAGAAATATAACAAAAATAACGTAAAATTGTTTTAATTAAATGAATAGCAATGAAATAATCATTATTTTTATTTTGCTCATTTTGAGATAAGTCCATTCCACTGCAATATTTTTTTTTTGGTTAAAATCTGATAAGTCACATTATTCGCTAAACTACTGCGTCAATTTTGTAAACTGTACAAGCAAAAAGAGGGTTAATATATGATATTTCATTATAATTTGACATAATTCATTTATATCTTATATCCGATTTTTAGCAGCCAATAATATGTTAAATTGCTTCTCCTGAAAATTTAACTTTTTGGAGTTAACATGTGTCTCCCAGATACCACAGTCTTATTTTTAAGCAGTGGTATGGTATAATTTATAAGTATAGTTTTGAAAGCTATCGCAGTATTACAACACCGTCAATCTAAATATGTATATATTATATCGATTCAACTGCTCGTTTCGTTTGTAAATAAACAAATAAAATAACGATAACGTAAAATAAGTATATGATTTTGACAGTATTAATTTATAAGATTTGGTATTTTGACCTTATAAGCCAAACTTTCTATGACATTCAGGGCTGATTTTTCAATCCTTGGTTTAAACTTATTCGTCGAATAATGTATAAAACTACCATTTTAAAAACGTATTCTAATTGCCCGTATTGGGCTTTATTGGGCGGATAAGTTTTATCCAAGCATTGAAAAATCGGCCCTTATTAGTATTTTCACACACTAATATGGATGGATATAATACCATTAATTATCCTTTTGAACATTGTACTTGTTAACACATATTGTTTGGATTGGCCATGCGTTCTTGTTATCAGAATTTATGAAATAATAACATAAACTGAAAAATGAACTTGATTAAGCCACGCATAAATTCATTTTTTCTCCATTTTTCTCTCACGTCCCAATTTGACTATCTGGTAAATGGATTAAGCCAATTTGTTCAAAGAAATTAGGCCGCCTCTTTCCCTCTTATACGTAATTCTTTTTATTCAAAACTTTTCTCTCGGTGTAATGTTTACTGTGGCCTTTCATGTTTATTCATAGCTACTTTGTCAGTATTAATCGAATTGGTTTTTTGCATTTCAATGAATTTATTTAGCGGTCGAATAGCTTAATCTGCATTCTATATCATCTTTTTGTCTAAATGTACAACTAGTGTGCGATATATTTTTAGGGTCTTAAAGTTATAAACAGTTAATAATCGTTACTCTACGTGTCTCTACTATGAAAAGGATGCTTAACCGATAAGGATGTATTTAACCGACTTCAAAAAAAAGGAGGAGGTTATCAATTCGGCCGGTATGTTTTTTTTTTTTTTTTTATGTATGTACACCGATTACTCCGTGGTTTCTGGACCGATTTACGTGATTCTTTTTTTGTTCGATGCAGGATGGTGTCGAATTGGTCCCATAAAAATGTTATTCGGATAGGCCCAGTAGTTTTTATTTTATGAGCATTTTTGTCTGTATTTGTAAATGTTGCAAGTGAAAGTTTGAAGTCGGTTGTTTTTAACGCAGTTATTGACTTGTTTAGTTAATCGCCTGGGGTAGCAAACATTTTTTTTTTATTCTTCCTGTTTTTTTATGTGTAAGTATAAAATTAGGGCATCAGCAATAGTCGTGAATAGGTGATTCATAAATTGTTAAAAAGATTAGGAGACAACTACTTATACTAATTAAACAATATTCTAAAATTTGACTACTTAACTTATTTATTTTTATATGACTCCTTTCTGATGTAGATTATAGTACTTTGTAGACACTGAAACGTAATCTTAAGAATTAAAAGATGATGACTGTGACCCTTTCAATTTAATTCACTGAAATATGTAGATGCGGAGTCTGCCTCAAAGGACTGTAGTTTAATTGCTAAAATTTCGTACGGGGCAATCAATCAGCCTATAGTACCCTGCCTGTTCGTGACTTTCTACTACACACTGAAAAAGCTGACCAAAATATGTAGGTAAAACCAAAAGTAAAAAAAAACAATAATCTTATATAAATTGTAGTATGTCCAACGGTCCATCGTGCGAATTATTGAAAGGAAACCAATAATTTCTTATACAGCAGTTTCAATGTCAGTAAAAATCGATCAGAATCCTCTTTGTCACTGATACCCTTCCTGTGGATATACGAGCTTTTTATCACAGTTCAATGGTTTCTTTTAGAACAAACTTATCGCAAATAACTTGAGGTTGCTAATTCCAGTCACGAGCAGTGAGTGTATGGAAGAAAAATAGTTTTACGGTTCGTATCACGAGAACGATTCAATCGACATCAATATTTCTCAAAGTTAGATATAATGTGAGATATTATGATTATGTAATTTGTGTTCTGTTCTGTTAAATATCTGACCAATAGCTTAACTTAGTACCTATTTATTTTAGAGCACATAATACTGATAGCGTTTATAACTACATGATTAATTAAAATAAATATAAAAATGGACATTATTTTGATTTCTTATTTCATTGCCTGTAACCATCCTGCTGTAAGAATCCTGTAACTCAAAAAATATAGGCATAATTATATCAAAAATAATCTCCTAGATAAAAGCATTTGTTCTTCAATGAATGAGTGATGGGTGCGGTCAAACTGAAAATTAATCCTCTGGGCTTCAATTTAATCGTAATCATGTAGATTGTAGAACATGGATCATCTCTAAACAATACACACAAGCTTCATTGTACTACTAATATCTCTATATAATGTTACACTTACCGCTCAAGTATCTCATACCTCAACGTGGCATGTAATAGCTTTCAACGTACTAATAACATTGTTATATTATTATCTTTATAGTTTACCGATTATGATAGACGGGCGAGTAATGAGACGAGTAAGATGTCTCGAGCACAATGAAGCTTATTTGCGTACCTACCAACAAAAGACTGTCACGTGTTGGCCCCAGGCACCTACAATTACCTCACGATTGTGAAGATGAAATTGCTTTCTGAAATTTTCGCAAAGAATTTATAGACAAAGAACTTTTTGCCTATCAAAAGCAATAAGTTTATGGCCGTCGTCAAACTTTAGTTCGGTATATTGCGGCTTTTTTAAGTGAAATACGATGTATAATGTAAGAACGTTCATAAAAGTAATCCTCTTAATTAATGTTCTTAGATATTTTACTCCATAATTTAAACTATTTTAATAATAATATTCGTTCAACGTTTATGATTAAGTATGTATTATTCAAAATCCGGCGTCTCTGAATTTAATTGAAAGTTAGTCGGAGCTAAAAGATGACCTTAATAACCTAAGAAGTTTGAAAGTTTGACTGTTAATGTCGGCACTACGACTCTCGAATCTCAACTGTACAAATTTACTTTTCTCAGCACTTATTAAATAAGGATTTTTATTTAGTAAATATAACTATAATAATATTTACAAGAGTAGGTATATTAACTATAAATATTATTAGAATTGAATTTCGGAATACTGTGAACGGTTTTCCAAATCTTGATTCCTTTGATTGGATATTATATAGGTACGTTATTGTATCTATGACAGGAAAGTTTTTATGGTCGGAAATAAAATCCTGAAACACTCACAGTATGTACCGATGTTGTTTTTTGAAATAATTATATACCTACTTGGTCTACCAGTACTTGGTTCTAATTCCGACAAAAATAGAATTGTTCTTTTTTGCAATTGTTAAAAGTTAAACGATAGCTATAGCTCTAAGGCGCGGGTCAAACACAAGCGGCGCGGGCGCGGGCGTGCCATAAGCGCACCTCTTGAATCTGTTTTGCACCACGTCCTTCTTACACATTTTGTATGAAAGAATTTTGGAAAGGCGACGAGGCGGCACGCCACGGTTGCGCCGCGGGCGTACCGCAGGCGTACCGCAGGCGCGCTTCCCCCATCGCATCCAAATAGAGGTCAATTCACGGTCATACACAATCAAAAACAAATCGGGTGGTAGGAGACGGTAGCCTGTCAGTCAAAAATGTGTTCTCTCTGTGTGGAATTATATAGAGCTGCTATTACATACCCTTCTTCGTTTTGTTTTTAAAGGTGAATTGAATTAATCGATGAAATGATTTACACAGGTGATGGCAGTAGGGAAAGTGAAAATGAAGAAGAGCATAATGAAAGTTCCCATGTATTTACAATGTCAGAAATAAAGATAATCCTGATTTTGATTGTGTTTTTTATTTATTTGTAATTGTAATAATATTGTGGAATGATCAGTACTGTAAATACTTTTGAACTGAGATTTTAATGATAAGATTTATATGGTTTAAATGTAAACCTGTGTTTGAAAACCATATTTTATCTATACTAATATTATAAAGAGGAAAGGTTTGTATGTATGTATGTATGTATGGTTTTCACGCATAAACTAGGTACTGGACCGATTTTGATGAAATTTGGCACAGATAATCTTTAGACCCTGAGAAAGAACATAGGCTACCTTTTATTGCGAAATATGTAGGTACCACAGGCGAAGCCGGGGCGGACCGCTAGTACAATATAAATTTTGTGTTATTTTAACCTTCTTTTCTTCCATCATTACACCAGTACTACTTTAAAATTACTTTAAAAGTACTATAAAATTTTCCAAGTAAATTCCAACATTTTCAACAAAGATATATTTGCAATCGTGGGGTTATCCTCGCTATTTACTTACAAGGAATTATCAAAACAAAATCGTTACTTTCAAATTAATGTTAATATCTTTTAGCACAAAAAACATAATTTTACTAAATTATGCATGAAGAAAATGCATTTAACCACTCTATATAAATATCATTTTCGGACGCCAACAGCGCGCCCGCGGCGCGCCGGCAGTGCGCCCGCGGTGCGCCCGATGCGCGCCGCGCCGCTTGTATATGTCCCGCGCCTAAAGGCTCTAACTGTTATAATAAATTATATAAAAACAAGCAATAGATTAAAGTCTACAAAAAGGTCGAAGTACCTATCGAGGGGCGAAAAGGTAATTCACATAACCAAGTATACACAACACTACAATTCTATCGCCTGGAGTTCATAGTTTAATAATAACATAGTATTATGAGCAATTAGGAAAGTGATCTAAATGCCCCTTATGTGCATATTACATCCCTTATAAATGCATATATAATGAACCGGTCTGAAGGGTTGGCTAATGTTACAAAGGGTAGTGGTTTGCGGTCGGGAGACATGCGGGCTATCCTTGCCTTGTTTTAATTTAAACTATCGCATAATGAGGATCTTTAATGTTTTATTTGCAGTATACGACATATTCCCAGGATATTTCTAGGTACTAAATAAAAAGTCGAGTGATAATTTAAAGCTGTGTACCTACATACTCATCATGCACATTTATGTAATTTTATTAGGAGGTATTTATTATTGAATTAACGATACGCAAAAATGTATAAAATATAATGTAAAATTAAGTAAGTTATACGTATTTTAATTGTTTTTGAATTAATGATATTGTCCTTCACAATAATACACGTCATTTTGTCATAGGTAGATATTTACCATATTTTTTATCCTTAAAAATCTCTGTTGAAATTTTCAGGTGTCTAAATTCGATTCGCCCATATACATACGAAGCTGCTAAAAGCCCAAAGGGCCCGGCTGCTACAATATAGGCTTACATTTTAATTAAAAGCAAAACAGCAACACTGGTTTTAATCGAATTGGAAGTGACAAAAAATGATATACTTAATAAATTAGGATAATAAAATAAACCTAATTTAATGAGTACATAGCAAACAAGGCAAGCTAAAACCACAGACTAATAATAATATACTACGTATCTAAAATTCTATTAGTCCATGCTAAAACGGAAATCCAATTTATTTTTGTCATAACTGCCATCTAGGAGGACATATTAAAACTACTTAACTTATAAAAGCACTAAAAAGGTTCATCCATATTTCCATAGATGTCGCTTTTGCGAATATGACAATTTTTTACATAATTTCTAATGCTTATTCTATGGAATAATGGATTACCAGATTTTTTTATTAATTATTATTTTACAAACATCGTTTATTTTCATTTTTTTTATTTCTAAGTAACGCCATCTTTTATCCTTTATTTGAAACCATATAAGTTACACAAGAGCGCTCTAATATCTAAGATAACCAATAGGTGGCGTGCATTTAGAGTACGCCACTAAAGAAGACCCGTAGAGGCGGCGCTGTCAGCACTCAAAATAATGTTGCTAGTAATAAGTAATTCAAATGTCCTCAAAGTTTGGGAAATTCATGTTAGTGGCAAAAAAAGGTTATAAATAATTCCGCTTCATTGTTTGTGATCAGTATGGATATTTATTTGTTTATTCTACGCAGGAGTTTCGAAGAGATAGAGAATTAGAGGTTTGTATGATAATATGAGGAGTCTAAAATAAAGGTTTCCTATCAGTAATTGTTTTACTCTTTTAGTCGCGTTTGATATAGGTGTGTGGAGTGTGAATTGTCTACACACTATGCAATCGTTCGCGTTATCATTTAGAGCGAGCGCGCACGAGCAATTTTGTCTCCGCAACTATTTTGTCTCTCTCATCAATTTGTATGGGGAGTTGCGTCGCTACGTAGTACGTGCGCGCACTTTCATACTAGCCCATAGGTGGGAGAGACAATTTTCAACTAAATAGTTGCAGAGACAAAGTTGCTCGTGCGCGCACTGTCTTAAAACCCATATTTTTACATAGGGTTGAAATCATAGCGGGAGGTTGGCAACTTGTGACCTTTTTCAACAATTAAAACAATATGGCCGAACTGTCAATTTACTTCGAAGCTTCGCTGTTGGACTTGTAAGTGACGGGGACTTATTTTAGAATTAATTTTATCTATTTATGCTTAGATTACAAAATAAAAGGCAGATGGAGCATGTTAATCGTCCGTCGCCCTTGTCAAAGAAAATACGAAATCAAAAACGAATACGTACCTCCGCCAGTGCTATAGCGATTCTAGTGTCATGCAATACGTCAAAATGGGTTTGATATTTTAGTAAAAAATGCTGACTTGTGATATTAAAACGCTGTAAAATTTGTTCCCGAAAACAAACAAAAAGATAAAACATCGTTTTACAGTTTTTCTGTAGATTATAATTGGCTTATTTAATTTTATATACAAATAATAATTTTACATATACGAAGGAATGCAAAACTTCAACGTATGCTGCCAGTATTTTGAAAATGAATTTGCCAATTTTAGGGGTAAAACAGTAAAATGGTTAAAAGATCTTCGGAGTAGTGCTGTTGGATTTTTCGATCGTGAATGTGATTATTTCTATTGTGCAATAAAGGTTCATGATTATTATTAGATTATTTTAATAAGCATTATACATTTTTTTGTTACTTTTATAAAAAGCGCATAGTCGTTTTCGCTCGCGATTTAATTCATGTGAACTCCATGATGGATATGATGAAAATGAAATGTCCCGCATTCTCAACTAAAAACTACCGCTATTCGCATTCATATGTTTTGAAAAATAAAAACTTTTTTTAATGTAATTTATTTAATTAAAAATTGAATTAAATTATTTTGTCCATATTTAACTTTAGTAGATAGGTGCTTATATAACAACATAATTTTTACAATATTATAAAATAATATCATAAACCCGAATTTATATTAAAATAAAAATTAAAACATGACTGCTAATTTATGTAGCCTACGTCACTACCTTCATAATTCAGATGATTGCAATGACACCTCACAACTCAAAATCGATCCAACAGTTTATATTGTAGGGCGTGTCAAAGAAATATTATACATACATACACTCGAAAAACATAACCCTCTTTCTTCCGTAGTCGGGGAAAATTTGGGAAATTTTTTCAATATCTGGTAACATAACACGCACACAGAACCACCGTGTTCGTACAGTGCAGCGGCGAAATGACAGCACACATAGCTTTATGGAAATGACGATAAATCATTCGGTTTAGTTCGGCAACGCTCCATCTGTCTTTTATTTTGTAATCTAAGTATTTATGTATTGCTTTCTTCGACAGTCAACTAAGAAACTACTTAAAATTGCCGAAACATTTATAGGTATTCATATTATGCATATGAATTCATAATAATACGTTTTTACTAATTACGCCAATTTGTTTGCTTGTAAATAGAAATAGAAAGGTGCGTGAAGATTCCATCAGATTTTAAGATCAGGTTCCTACTTAGGTGTACTTAAAATTATTGGGCTTTTTTCTTATACTGAAACTCCTTACTCTTTTCAATACGACGTATTATCTCTATTTATGTTGGTTATTAAAAGTAAAACACTGTTCTAAATAAAAAATCCCAAAAAGAAAAACAAGGTTACATTTAAATGATGGAATTTATTTCTCACTATGTCAGTAGATAGCATCTAAACAAAAATAATTGCAAGTTGTTAATATACATCATTATAACGTTTTATTGATTGCAACAGTAAAGTTAAATGAAATTAAAATATAATCATGGCTGAGTTTATTGTACCTAAAATTAATCATTTGAATATCAGGCTCAATATGAGCTATCACAATTCTCGTCCGATGGTCCTTACCACTGATATTGACAAGGCTATGTAAATACAAAACTCAAAACCATCATCAAACATTTTATTTCCTCATCTTTAAATATCACAGTAGGCAAAGACCCGGCGAAAATCTGAAAATTACACTACCAAAGCATGCAAGTAACGCAACTTTATAACTAGGTCATTTATAATTCTTAGTAAAAACAACTGCGATTACATAGACATTGTATTTCAATAATATCAGAAAAATAGTTTCTTTTTTTTCTATTCAGATTTCAGAGTCACGTTACATAACAAAATTGTACCATTTTCAGACTCGCGCAATATAAGAAACAATAATATAAAATACTGAATCAGACATTTATATAACATAGTTGATCACTCCCACTGATATAGAAGCATACGTGTGTATATAATTTCAAAAACTATTTGATCGATTTTCGCCCATGAATACGATCATGTCTAAAATAATTTAATGAACTACAAAATGCCCTAAATAGTCAAAAATTACATTTACAAGGCATCATGGTTTTCTAAAATAATTATTGGATTCTCGTCACTAGTATGCGCGACCGCATTTTCCTAAGTTCATTCATAACTTTAAATTAATAATTAAACTAAATCATTTGACTATCACACATACTTCTACGCTTATCAACGAAAGAACACTCGCAGACTTCAATGCACTAATACTTATTAATACATCTAGACTTTACATCACAATAAAGTGCTGAATGAAGAAGACTAACATTGGTCAAGAAATAATAATTGGTCAAAAAGATATGTTTAGAGATTAAAAGCGTGCATATAACACCATTAAAATTTTGATATTCGAGGAGGATATGACTTGTTGATATGAGCAATATCCATAGAGCTCGGTTGAGGTCTATCGCTTAACCAGCGACGAAGATTCCGGCTTCTGTGCTGTTATATATTATAGAGGTCGTTAATAAACGTATATCTGTTTAAGTTGAGGCTTGAGCTCAGGTGGTATCGTATACACTTCCTGTTCAGGCTTCTTCTTGACTAATCTTTTCCAACGACCACCAATGTTCTTGCGGAGACTACGAAAGCTTGCACGCTCGTTGCCAATCGGCTGCATCAAATTGTCCTGAAAAGATAAAAACAAAGATCTTATTTACTGAGAAAATAAAAACACAACCGTATTAATTAGAATTTTGAACATTACAAATAAATTACATTACATTACAAAAACAATTATTATGACCCCAATGCAATTCCAGCCTTAAAGATTCCGTTATCGTCCCCAATGCATTAGGTGCTTATGCACCGATGTAGAAACGAGTTCCAGTTACACAATACACTCTTCAAGTTATATAAAACTACAGTTGCTACCCAAATGTACGTTCACAAACGGTCGTTTCGCGTTTTTATTATTATTAGGTATCTACCGAGTACCGACACGGGGACTTCCAGACATTACTATTTGAGAGACCGGTTCTCAAACAACGCGTTATATTTGATATTCAACCTTTTTTAGCTTAGCTATTATTCAAAATACTTTTTATGAATTGATATGTCTAGGAAGCTTGTGTATATATAAAGTGAACGAGGCCATACGTGTGAGGTAAGCCTTGAATACGTTGTTCAACGCTGTCTTAGCAATTAGCATTCTTTGCTTCCTAGTGTCATTTAATTGTAGGTGGTCTAGCACTAAGTTATTTATAATTGATAAAAATGCAATAATATTTATGTGTTCATTTAAAGTATAGAAAGGGAGTTGTAAAGACAATAATAATTCTTTACAATATTAGCCTCCTTTGTGCGTTAATGAAAGAAGGTCGAATGGTTACAACATGTTCGCCTTGCGCAGCTTTCTACTCAGTTAGCGTGTCCCGACATTTAAATTTATTTTAAACCTACTTAGACGCAGTTGTCGTGCCGTAACCAACTCTCACTTGTGGCGGGGAGGGAGATTTAACCACTCACGATATCTTTTTCAATGCCTATTCTCGCAACTTTCCATACCCTTGTTTTAAGATGAGACAAATTTAAGAGATTGAATTTACTGCATACCTATTACAAAGTCTGGCATACAAATTGAATCGAGGTCAAATCAACATTCATTGCACAGCTGTTTGTTTGTTTGTTTTGTTTTGAAACTTACCTGATCGTGAGGATAGACGTAAGGCGGAGGCAGTGGCGGTGGGAACTGCCACAAAGGCTGCTGACGAAAGGCAAGAGGCTCGGGCGGTGGTTGCGTCGCAGAGGCCTGGAGCACAGCTTCGGCAGGGTGCACCGAAGCGGAGTGCTCCTCTCTCTTGCGCAGCTTGCTGTGGACGATACGAATCGCCATCATAGTACCATTATTCCCAACCATTGTATCGAATGGTACTTCCACGCAAGAATAGTCAAACACACTGGGCTGGATCACAGGTAAAAAGTTCCAGTCGGGCAGTCACAACATTTCACTTATTCACTCACAGCCGTGTTGCGGTCGATCGACGCGCTTTACTAATCACTAATTAAATAAATTATCACAATTATAGTATTTTGTAAGTAGAGCTATTGCACATATCACTGCTGCTAGGAACGCGCGGTAGACCGCGTTACGCGAGCTTCAGCTGCGCGGTGACTAGAATGTTATCGTGAAGAATGGCCGGCAGGTGCCTAGCAAAGCGCTCGCTCGTGCCAAACGACCTCTACGGAGTACTCCATGCGTCTGAGTTGAAGTGGAGGGGCGCAGATGGCTTTTATATGTTCGCCTCTGACGCGGCGCCAGTACGCCATCAGTACGCTGAAAGGGGGTAGACGCGGGAGGGGCAGGAGGGGGCTCGACGATGTCGCTGTTTTCCGCGA
This sequence comes from Colias eurytheme, assembly GCF_061535395.1. Classification (NCBI taxonomy): domain Eukaryota; kingdom Metazoa; phylum Arthropoda; class Insecta; order Lepidoptera; family Pieridae; genus Colias; species Colias eurytheme. The sequence continues at coordinate 5,457,531 of NC_142989.1, read as the reverse complement.
AAACCCACGAATACTCGTTGCTATCAGATTGTGGTGTCGACGGTTGCTCCCATACTTTTGCAATTGTATGACGCATTTGACAACGGTCGGTTAGGCCCGCGTGCTCAAGTAATAAATTTCCAACCGCTTTTTGTTTTACGTCCAGTTCTGACCAGATGGCCACTGGTTACTGAAACTATCAACGTTCACGATGTCATGGCTGTGAGTGAGACAATTAACAAATTCTAAACATTCCAATTTCCAAGTATTGGTGCTATTCTTGCGTGGAAGTAACGATGCTAAAATTAAAGCAATCATTGATTCTGATGTTAATTGTACAGTCCTTATACTTAAAATATATACCTGTAACTAAATAATCGCAGAAACATTAATGAAACATTTAAATATAAAGAATTATTATATTAACTAGATACATACTACAATATTGGGTATTTTTAATTGATTAGGTACTTAACTGCTGCCTACGCAATAACAACAACGTACCGACATCACAACATTATACCTAATTGATACATCCGAACTAGGTAATCGGACAGGCCCGTATTGATTTTTACGATAAAACCATTAACCAATCCTCACATAAAATTTACCATCAAACTGAGTTCAAAGTCCATGGAATATAAACGTACAGAAATCTCGGACCCAGTGCACGCCGTCTGGGTCTATGAATATAAGCGAAACTACTGTTATTTTTGCATCTCTTTCTATTTTACAGAGTATTACATTTACATGCAAGGGAGAAATACATTCAATACGTTCTCGTTTAAAAGTTAAAGTAGGGTTGCAGGGCAAGGGAGATGGCAAGGTACATTGCCCTTACTTCGTTCCTAACACAAGCAAGCCTTCGGGCCTTTGACTCGTTGGATAAAAAAAAACACAGGTAGTAAGCCATTATAAGTTGTTACCCTTGAAAACGTCTAGAGGATATCGTTAACGCGAATCCATTTCAAGCTTCAGTTAAGGAATGGTTTATTTGGAAGTATCAACTGTTTAGGCTTTGTTTAGGTTACAATCTGAAAATAAAGTGCAATCAGCTCATAAAATTTGATCAAGTAAGTACAATATCTTAGGTTTTTGGGTTAGAACGTAAAATTTCAAAACAGAAAGAAGTAGACCTGTTATAGATTTAGTACCACAACGGAAATTTTGGTGATCCAACAAAATATGTTAAATTTCATCAGTTTCATGAAGTGTTATCGTTGTGTGTTTTTATCTTAGAATAGAACCCTGAACTTGTACACCAAAATAAATAAAATTTTAATAATACATATTAAGTTGTTAGTTGTTACTAGGACAACTCTACTAGAAGAGTTGAATCGAGTAATTAACTAAGGAATTCAATGCTTTATTGACTTGATATTTAAAAAAATGTCAAAATTTACTGATAATGATTTGCTTATTGTAATTATACCGGCCTCAGTAATATCTAAAAACCAAGTAAGTACCTACCTACAAATGAAAATTTTATGAGTGGCAATATTTTTATAATTAGTTGTACCTATATCTCCTTGAATAGCTTATGCAATAAAGAGCATTGGAACTCCTTAACCAATATCATTGTTTTTATTTTAGTATAGTAATTATTGATAAAAACTGGCCATACATTTTAACCTCTTCTTACGTCAATCAAAGGCTATCATCACATTTCCCTGACTAAAATTGAGCCGATTGTCACGTACTACACGAATTATACACGTAAACACGTTATTAGTTTTAAGAACGATGTACGTGAGTGATAATATTCTAGAAAATTCTTTATTAAGGTCTTAACAATATTAGGTCCTTTCTGTTACGGATTGACGTCAGTATCGTGTGCTCGATGAGAGTCAATAAGGGTACATTTTTAATACAATCCGTTGATATGGAGTGCTTGATAAATAAACTAATGGCATAGTTGATTGCCATCAATGAGCCTTTAATGTAGAATGATAACTTTTCATATAATGAACAGAATATTAGCAAACCATCGCAATCGCGTTGGAAATATTAAAGTGTTGAATCTCTCAGTCTCTTCGAAATTCAGTGCAATAATTTAAGATTTCAAGGACAGTTGAAATATAATAATATTTCGAGTTACATAGAAACATTGACTACATGCAAATAGGTTTTTAAAGTTTATGCGTGGGTCGAAAATAATATGACATTTTCTTCAAAACAAGTTTTTAAGATCTTTAAAGAATACGTAATTAATACCACTTATGAATTTTATTCCTTCAACTAACATTTAAAGCACCTACATTAAAAATTTGTAGTGAAAAAATATCAACCAAGACAAGACTGAGAGACTGTTGTTAAAATTGCTTCAAGTAATGGGACAGATGTTAAGACGACAGGTGGTTAAGACATATGAATTTTGAAAGCAGAGGGTAAATTTACGATAATTTACCGTAGTTAAAACCTTAATATATATAAAGGTCTGACTGTCCTTGTAAACATGGTGATAGAGAAGAATGTATTAAAGATGGCTAGAATTCATAATACATATATAGGAAAAGTTGTTGTAGTGTTTGAAATGCTAAGCGGATTAGGTATGTTGAATTTTAGTGAAGACCAACGGCAACTTTTTATCGCTATTAAGCAGAATTTGGAATTTAATGAGGATCAGCTGTCGAGGGATTATATTGTTTAATACATATAAATAGTGGTCGGAATGCTAGTAATTATAAAAAGGCTGAAAATCAATAGTTTAATCATAAAGCTAATGGAGTAGATAGTCAGTTAATCCGCATGTATATTGTATACTGTTTCAGAACTCAGTTGTGTAGTATTATAACCTAATCCGATTTCTGCGGCAGTAATGCGGTATTGTGTTTACATTTTACCGACTTAAATAAAAGAAGTGTCTCAGTTCAATATTATTAGCTCGTTTTTAATTTGCCAAAAGACCCTGATAATTTAAAACGTAACGATTATAGGAGATCCTCCGCAAAGACAATTATTTAATTACAAAGTTCTCTATTAAAAAATATTAACCAAATAGCATTTCATGATTTTCAGTTACTATCCAACTCCCAAGCCATTCTATACGTTCGCGTCCGTTTCTTGATATCATATAATATGCAAGTACCTACAAGTAATCATTGATAGTGTAATAAAAATATTATGGCACATTTAGATCCAACGTTATCTCTCGGTTACAGAATCATATTCTTAGTAAGGTTTTGTTTATAAAGAGCTCCAGTGTTTATGAATAGTAATCACTGTATATATAAATCATACGCTAGATATAGGTAATAACTGTTAAGGTCTTTTACTGTTTAAATAGTATATTAGTACGAATATTAATAATTAGTTTAAGGCTAAGCCAAGAACTCTGTCTCATTAAGTTACAGTAAACGTATTGAGGACAAGTTCCAAGAATGATTATTACTTCCATTCACTCATTACCTTTGCAAAAGACCTAGTGTGAATTGATCTTAAGACTACGGAGAACTGACTCCTATGGCCTACCTGCGAGTTCAATTCAAAATATTTCAATGACCTTAATGTCCAAAGTTAAACGTTATTTATGTTCAGACTGCATTCATTATGGTAATGAGAATTATATGTATGGCTGACTTTTACAGAGAGTATTTATACACGCTGGCATTGCCTTGTATTAAACTCCTTTTAGGATTTTCTCCAAAGTGCATAAACCTTATAAGTCAAGAAGGTATCGAACAAATGGCCACGACCTTGTCTGCTATTACGGTCAACGATCAGTTCCTCATGTATCCATTAAGTACTTTTTTGTTTGATATTCGGATTTCTGAGTCATTCAATACGATTGTCCGGTTTAAAATAGAATGCCGAACTCGTAGTTACAACAAAAGACCCGAACGAGATAAATGATATATTTATCAAGCACATAAAATATTCAGACTTTCGACTGGTATATGTCAATGCAAGCGTTCACGAGCAAATATCGAGTGATACGAGGAATTTACCTTGACCAGATAGAAGTCAACCTTGGTACGTTCAGGTATGATAGCAAACAAGTTTTACCATGCATGATACAAATAATTTGACAAAATCTTGGCAGAACATGCTCAAAAGTACAGTGATACTTCTTCATCAGTTCAAAAGTGATAGTCTACAACGAGTAATCAGTTTTGATGTAGGCTTGTAAGCAGAAAGAGAATTACCCGCGCTCAAATGGATTGTTTTTATTCCTTCCGCATAGGCAGACAATGGTTTTGTCCACGGAGAGAACGATCAGGGAGTTGTGCTCTAACACCACGCCGACTTCGCAGTTTTCCTCTTTACACTTCATCGCCTCATAGGCGATCGGAGCGAAGAGCATCGAAAGGCGGGCACAGACACTCGACACGAGCTCGCTTGGGCGGCAAGTCTACGTGGGGCGCTCGACACGTTTTGGCGCGCACTGTCGGTCAGCCGGCGGACTTCATACCGCCGACACAACGGTGACTATTTGACTGGCGTCGGCACCACGCCTCGCGCAGCGCAGCGGTGGGTGGTGACTGAACACCAAACACGCACCTCTCCCGTTACCTTATTGCCATGTTATGGGGACTCGACCTCGCCACGCGAAAGCCCTCCGCGACCACAAGGCGTGACGTTAAATAACGCCATATAATCAATGGATTTGCTAATTTCTCTGTTATTTAAATTTAATAATTGTTCCAGTCACCTAAAAGATTCGTTTCACATACACCGTTACGAATTGTGATATTGTTTCAGAGTGTCAACATCTTTAGTGTTTATGACCAAGTGGCGCTGTAGTTATTGTTATACACGTCATTTAAAATGAAAATGACGTAGATACATATAGTTATAACGAAAATAAACGAATAATAATTAATAAACAATATGAAAATGTTTTTGTATTATTTTTGTTTGAGCTTCATTAACTAAAAGGGTTACGACTTACGATAGCCGGTGAAATCCTAATACCGTTTTTCGCCAAGTGAAAGTTGAACAAGCGCACTGAGCGTTATGGCTGGTTCACACTTTGATTAGTGTGAGTGCAGGTGTTTAGTGCGAGTGCAGGTGTGTAGTGCGAGTAGTGTCCAATTGACTGCGAGTGCAGGTGATTAGTGCGAGTGCAGGTGTGTAGTGCGAGTAGTGTCCAATTGACTGCGAGTGCCGGTGATTAGTGCGAGTGCAGGCACGCTGCGAGTGAGGGGAAGGGAGGGCGCGCGGGACGTGGCTACTCGCAGTCCACTCGCAAAAAAATAGAACACGCTTCTATTCACTTTACTACACAGACTACTAAACACTCGCACTAAACAGTCGCTGTCCACACGTAGTACTACTCATCACCTGCACTCGCACTAATCAAAGTGTGAACCAGCCATTATAAAGACTTTCATCGTATGACACATGCGAACAAGGATCATCTACACTAATATTATAAAGAGGAAAACTTTGTTTGTTTGTTTGTTTGTTTGTTTGATTGTAATGAATAGGCTCATAAACTACTGGACCGATTTTAAAAATTCTTTCACCATTCGAAAGCTACATTATCCACGAGTAACATAGGCTAGGTTTTATCCCGGAAATCCCACGGGAACGGGAACTATGCGGGTTTTTCTTTGAAAACGCGGGCGAAGCCGCAGGCGGAAAGCTAGTAATTTATAACAAAGTAATTTTGATAACATCATCGTAATTATATAAATATTTTAATATAACTACCTCACATATAGCAGCTATAATAGTTACTAGCAAGGAAATAACAATTGTTTTGTATTTTTTTATTATTACCGGTATTAAGTATATTTGTTATGCGATCTATGTTCATTGTCATTAACTAAGATTCAGGGTTCTCTGTAATCTTATAAATTAAAAGTGAATATCATAATTCATAATACATATTTATAGTGTATCTGTGTATTTATTTTTTATAAGGAAGTCAAATAATCTAAGTTGACATCCGATGATAAGGTGCCCCATTACCATTTAAAAAAATATCTGATATTGTATTGTCGCCTCAAAAAAAGAACTGATCGATAGAGTTATCCGCATATTGAATGTGTGATAAGATTTTCTTTACTTGTGTAGGTATAAAATTCAATCGAAAAATGTAGGGAAGTAATGAAACTATAGAATGTTCTACTATTCATTGTAAAATATGACTATTCATTGTAATCGATAGCGCCCGTATAGACGAAATTCAAAAAGTTGTAAGCACAATAAGCGAACATTCGATAGATTATTTTTATTACCTATTAAATAATGTTACCGTTAGACTATCGCATCCCTATATACTAGAACTATGTATTTTAAAGTTATTTATCTAAAAAATTGCGTGGCAACGATCCCACGCAATTTTAGAGCCATGAAGACCATTTATTTGCCCAATTGAATTTAAAAGTAAAACTAAAAATAATAGATGAACAACTACAAGTATTGCAATTGAAATGTTGAAACTATTAAATCCTAAAATAATCAAGCGTCAATGTCAGAAATAATACGAACAATTTGCATCATCGTTAAAGAGCTCAGTGGTAACTGCGAGTGGTGACGTTTTATTTATGTCGGATTATACTAACGTTGATACTACAAATTGCTAGTAGGATAATTCAGTATCAACTATCACTACCGAAATTGCGTCCTTGCTATTAAAATACATATTCTATTGATAAAGTAAATTGTCCTAAATAGAGTCCATTTTATTATGTTTTGCAGCTTGGAATGATCGTTAATAAATTGTCTTAGCTTTTAAATGACCCTTCAAAATCAATGAAAAAATAACATGTGGTTATAAGCAAGCAATGTTATATATTATATTTAGAACATAATAACATAAGCCAGGTAGAACCGATAAACTTTAAGTAGGTACCTAGGTAGGTACTAACTGTAATTCGTAACCCTTTGGTCCAATTTTGTAACATATCCAATTTAAATTAGTTTAATATTTCCCGATCTCTTAATATGTATAAGTATTTGTACGGTATTTAGTAACGAAAATAATCATTGTAGATATTTGAAAAATAAATTCAGTACCTAAGTAAAGTAGTTCATTTACACTGAATACTTTCTATTGACATTAAAATCCTCAATTAGTTATACTACATGTAATTCCACCGTGAATGTGATTTGCCACTTTCCAATAGAAATTGTGACAATTAGCAGGATTTTCCAATTTAACTTCATAATAATATTATTTAATTAAATTATTCCAATCACTACCTAGATACAAAACCCGTATTGTAGTTTGTATTGGCTCTGTCAATTTTGGCTGTGGAATGTGGACGTATAAAAGTTGAAATTGATAAATGTGACTCAATAAAAATTAACATTATTAACTAATCGTGTTATGACGCTTGCAAATTTAACCAGCTAGGCCAGTGGGTGCCTATATTTTGCACCATTTCATATCAAATTGATGAGCTATTAATGCTTATATTATCGAATAATATTAAACAATTTCTCCAACTATTCTGCTAACGCATACCGACATTACTTCCCATTATTCCACATTTAAGTGCTCATTTAAATTTACAGATTTTAAACAGACTTTTCTTTATGTGGCAATAGTTTTAAGAAATATGCAGTTTAGATAGCCAGTTAACTAAACATTGGGTAATTACTGTTATACTTCTACTATCCAGACGCCGAAAATTGGCCGGAATCCAACAACAACCCGGTAGACCTTGGTGGCTCATTGTATTACGTTTGTTTTAATTGTTGCTAATATACTTACATCAACGGGAACCTTGGTATTGCAATTTTAAAATAGGTATAAAATAAAACTATTAATAAAACCTTTTCATAGAAAAATTAACGTAACGTCAGAGTTACCACATCTTTTTATTTGAACGTATTTTAAAATTATGTAAAACGAATTCTCCTCATGCTACGAATGTTAAATTTAATAAGAAGTGTGGGAGATTTATTTACTTATAGATAATAAAAATCATATTATTGAAATGAACTATGACGTTATCAATGTACTTTATAGCCAAAACCGGATTAATCCAACAACAACGCGTATAGGGCTTCTAGATACCCTATTTGCCGCGAGGATATTGTATTTATGCGTACATGCGACATATGACATTGACCATACTTATTAGATAGATACATACACATGTACATCTTTGTAAAGCGATAATTAACTAAGTCGTAATACGCTACCCACCCGTTTTAACCATATAAAAACATGCGCGCCGAAAAAACCAACATGTAATTCTCTTTGGAAAAATACTTTATTTTAGACATCTTCTATGGATACTGATTACTGAATAGAAGTTCTATTCAGTAATCAGTATCCACGTGTTGGGCCAATAACTTAACATCTAAATCTTAGTCAAATTACTCACATTTTCCTTAAGATTTTGCGAAAAGATTTTTTAATCATTGCCAATATTAGCATTTTCGACATTGTATCACAATCAAACAGCACTTTTAACTGTATTTATAAGATTCCCCGTGCATATTCCAAACTTTCACAACGAACTGACTAATCTAGACGTAATGTAAAGGTACTTTTTGTGTTTACCTTCAATACAGTAATAATTCATGTAATAAATCTATATGTCTACCCTCACACAATATTTCATTTAAAACGTCAAAACTGATTCTTCTTTTTTTTTCAAATGAAGACTGATTCGAGTTTGACCTTCCTTAAAATGATGCTTGTCAAAAATCCAAATAAAACTAAATTGATTCGAGGAATATTCGCATTCGAAAATTAGTAAAAAATATACAGGGAAAACTGTGCCATGGAATGATTTCAAGATGATGGCGATGTTTGAGTAGGTATGTATAATATATTTGACGGTGTTGATTTTTTTTCTAATTCTTCCAATAATAATTGAAGTCATTCAAGTCATTCTTAAAAAATCATCATAATTATTATTGTTTTGGTCAACAAGACGATCCGTTGGGTTAAGAATTATTTATTCAGTCATAGAATATAATATTATTAACAAGATTTAATAAATCGATGGTAATTTAACATTTATTTGCAGCCTTATCATTTAAAATTCATAAGTTGGTATATAAATTAGTTAGGAACATTATGGGTACATTATATTCAAAGTGGATTTTAGGTAGGTACAATAGGTGCTCTCTATCTCTTCAAGACGTCAAGTAATATAAAAGTAAATTCAGTATATTCTCGGTTGAAGGTCTGTTTGTATTTTGCCTTGCTTTTGATTGTTTGGCAATTGGCATCAACCTACTTAAGAGGTCAAACAATCTTCATGCTAACGATCGAGATTCTTAAATCTTTACTGCCCACTGTTTACGTCGTGGTAAGAAACCTAGTCTTGAAATACATTTAGACATGCTTGTATATTTTTAAGTGTTTTTGAACGAAGCCTTGTATACACACGTCTAAGTTTGTGTTTGTTTATTAGAAATTCCTAGTACAATCTTTATACAATGAAATATTTTTAGATTTCAAAGATTGAAGAAAATTTCAACTGGGTGCTCAATGGTTGTTTTCAATGTCCTTGCTTAGCTTATCCCATAACTATAAACCAGACCGGTTTTAAAACATATTTATATCCGCACGTCCTAGAACCAAAAAGTTCATCTGCTTCTGGCTTTCATTGACCTACCACGTTAATTTAAGTGGCCTTTAAATTTGCAGTAGACTCGAGACCACGTTCGTAGTGGGATCAATAATAACTAATTACTTCTTAGCATTGTAAGTTCATATAATTATGGTAAAGACAACTGGCAGAATGAATCGAAGTCTTTGAACGTGTTTTTTTGAGACAATGATGCCATTATGTGTACTCTGAGAGTACGAGATTATTGTCAGGAAAAAGTGCATTAAGGACATTAAATCTGCGGCTAATTATCTTGGCAGAGACAAGCGTATGAATTTACTCAACCGGCTGGGAATGCTATATACATACCTATTTAAAAAGAATCCTGTCAATTTGCCAAACCAAATTGCAATTTTGCAGTTTGAATAAACTTTTGAGATCTCGCTTAATGTAACGTTTATTTATTTAAAATAATGTTTTCCTATAAAGGAAGTTACTGCCCGAATAGTTTAATTAAATATTGTTTTGTTTATTTTTGTTTATTGTTGACTTGAGCTATTTTTTTTTATACATATAACATTCTAGTATGTAATATAGTTTGAAGTACACATTTATTATTTCATTACGTACATGACTTCATACGATATAATATTTTTTTCAACTAAAAACTATATCCAAATATATTTAAACTTATGAATAATTATTTATAATTAAGAATTGAAATTAATATTGATATTCTAATCACTATTCATGCCCAACCTTCGTTTGAATTATGAAGTACCTACCAACACATCACGATCGCGAAGCATGTCTTATGAAATGAAATCCAATGTTACATTGGTCCAGTTTTTTATATTAAGCTAATAGACTACAGGCCCGTGTTGAAAAAATTATGGGTCATTTGACCCACCAGGTGACCTATCTAGAACGATATAAGAACATTAAATAATAAGATTCAGCACTATGACGTCACTTGTAAGCTGTCCACCTGAGTGCAGATGAGAATTCGAAGGTTCAGGTAGAGATTTTCTCCCCTTGTCTCCATGATTTTTGTACGGCGTTGCGGAATAATTGATTAAAAGTAGTATAGAAATAGTATGACACAGATGCCGTACAAAATCAAATGACCAAATTTACCCCGGCAACTGTCGAAAAATAAAAATAAATTCCGACTTTGTGGACCACCATTTTTGTACGGCATCTGTGTCATACTATTTCTAAACTGCTTTAAGCCATTATTCCGCAACGCCGTACAAAAATAATGGAGACAAGGGGAGAAAATCTCTACCTGAACTTTCGAATTCTCATCTGCACTCAGGTGGACAGCTTACGAGTGTCGTCATAGTGCTGAATCTTATTATTTTATGCTCTTATATCATTCTAGATAGGTCAGGTGGTGGGTCAAATGACCCATAATTTTTTCAACATGGGCCTGTAGTCTATAACGCATGATATTTTACTCTATTATAAAACCTTTTAATAAAAACCAAACCGAAATTATACTTTATAACGAAGATTGAGAAACGGGAAGCTATAAACTGGTTTTCAAGTAACCTAGTATTACAATATTTAAAATTAGCAAAATCCAGGATACATAAATACCTATGTAGAACGTCCTATACCCAGCTTGTTATCATAACGTGAACGTTACGGTTATAATAATAATAATAATAACCCCCCGTCGTATCCTTACGTTGCCGTCGTGGTGGGGCTTGTGAGCTTTAATGAGCGCTAGAGCTATGCCGGTAGAGTTACTCATGCCGGACAGGTCTAGGGTGAAAGGACTGACCAAGAAGGGTACACCAATGCTTTTGACCCAGTCACAGGCCAAAGGTATTTCTTCCTTCTTCCTCTTTAACCATTTTTAGTTAACTCTCTCCTTATATCATATTACTCTCTATCTTTTCAACATACTCTGTTACTGTATGATTCTCTTCTTCATCCATTCACCCAAGCCACGGTGGAACAGCATACGCCAAGGGCTGCGTGGCTAAAGGAGTGTTTAGTCGTTAGTATGCGAACTCGGAATACCAGGGAATCTTCCGTTTTAATTACCCTTACCGCGGTGAACGCAGGGCTCTGCCGCGGTTGACGATTATGTCCCTAGCTTCTAAAAATACAACATGATAACCAGGTCTAAATCAAAAAGGACCGCGCAAAGAATAGAAAGTGAAGATGTTGGATATAAACACGTTATATCCCCATCTTCTTCATCATCAAAATCACAATTATCATTATATTCATCATCATCATCATCATGCTTCCGATCTCCAACCATATCATTATCATCATCATCATCATCCAACTTAGGGCTAACGGATGTTGCACAGGAGGCAGAATCTGTCCAAGTACCTGTGCCCAACGTTAGTGCTGCAGAGGTGCGTAAAAGATGGAGTAAAGAAATGAATGAGTTCATCTTGCGCACATATCTTCTACTCACAAATATGGAATCGGACACTAATGCATACTTACCACCACTACACACTAAATTTTTAGAAAAGTATCCTTATATGGAAGTAAGCAGACAGAGAATTGGTGATCAGCGAAGAGCAATCATTCAAAAAAATTTATTACCAAAAACTACTATAGACAGGATTTACGAAGAAGTTAGAATAGAACTACAAACGAACAATAATTATCACTCCGCGCAACTATTATCGAACACGGGTACACAAATAGGGCAACGCATGAAATGGACGAAGGAATACAACGAGTCAATATTGAAAATATACTTAAGAATTACACAATTGGAATCTAATAAGACAGCGTATAGAAAATTACTACATGAAGAATTTATAGCTACACACCCGGAATTAGGTCACTTATCAGAACAACGAATAGCGGATCAAAGAAGAGCCATCATTAACAATAAGTATATAACGGACAACAGACTAGCAGAAATCAAACAAGAAATCTCCAATGAATTAAAGATCCAAAATAGAGAAAACAATTACTCACAGTCACTAGGTACACAGCCGCAGCAACAATTAGAAGCAGCAAATATAAACAATACATACACGAGCCACGAGGAAGAAAACATTCACACCGAAGAACAAGCCTTGTCTGGGGACAATACTTTACAGGAACTTACTGCCCCGATTTATAATACTACTGAAACTACTGTTGACCTGAACCAAAAAATAGAAAGCACCTTTCATGAAGCAGAACAACTCTTTGCTAACACTGACCCTACAAGTAGACCCTTCATCCGACGACAAAAGCTAACCAAAAAGTTCTCAACTATAGTACAATACATTAATACAACGATATTACCCACCAAATTGCACCCAGATATAGAGTTTAACACTTTACACAACATACTGTACTGTGCGGCGTGGACTGCGGCTAAGTGTAACGGGACAAAAATAGAACAGCAGTTGCAAGAGATTCACCACACACAAACTAAAAAAATCCCATCATGGCAAAAAAGACTCGAAAAACAGATTGCAGATTTGCGGGCAAGTATAGGTAGAGTTACACAATTTATAAATGGCAATAGAAGCCGAAGAATTATATCAACAGTCGAAACAATTAAATTGAAATATGCAACACACGCTCAGCACGAAAATAGCAACTCAGATCCTAAACACTTCTTGGATACACTAAAACAAAAATTAAGCGCAAAATCAGCTAGACTTAAACGATATCTTAAATGTACAGCACGTAAAAAACAAAATGCAATATTTATAAGTAATGAAAAAGGCTTCTATAGAACTTTGAATTCATCGGAAAATAACACAATAAATCGTAATAATAATATACCTTCAAAAGAAGCATTACGTGAATTTTGGGCGAATATCTGGGAGAATCCTGAACAACATAGCGACAATACAGAATGGATTAAAGAACTGCAACAAGAAACTAGTGGGATTTGCGACATGGAGTTTGAATTCATACCAGCAGATATATTCATAGACGTTATCCAACGAACACACAATTGGAAAGCACCCGGTACAGATCACATACATAATTATTGGTACAAAAAGTTTACTTGCTTATACCCTTATATACACAATCATATAAATGCATTCATCCAATCACCACATACATTACCGACATTTATAACACACGGAATTACATACATGCTACCCAAAGATCCTGATGACACTTGTAACCCAGCCAAATATCGACCAATCACTTGTCTGCAAACATTCTACAAAATATTAAACGCGTGCATAAGCCGAGTTATTAACCAACATTTAACTAAATATAATATTCTGGCAGAGCAACAGAAGGGCTGCAGAAAGGATAGTCAAGGGTGTAAGGAGCAATTAACAATCGATGCTATTGCCATGAAGACTGCAACAAACCAAAAAAAGGATATATATTCTATGTTTATTGATTACCAGAAAGCCTTTGATTCCGTACCACATAGCTGGTTATTAGAAGTCTTAAATTTATATAAAATACATCCAGTACTCACAAATTTTCTAAAAACATCTATGACAAATTGGCAAACTGCACTTAAAATAAAATCTTCTTGTGAAACTCTAACTACTGAACCTATTCAAATTCAACGTGGCATCTTTCAAGGGGATGCCCTTAGTCCTTTGTGGTTTTGTTTAGCCCTCAATCCCCTTTCCCAACTATTAGACAAATCAAATGAAGGATTTTTATTAGAAAACAACAATACTCATTACAAATTAAGTCACCTTATGTATATGGATGACATAAAGTTATTCGCAGCAGATAAGAGAACATTATTTAAATTAGCAGATATCACACAAACATTTTCACAAGATATAAGAATGCAATTCGGAGTGGATAAATGTAAAATATTATCCATATCTAATGGTAAAATAAGGGAGGATAACTATACATTAGAAAACGGAGAAATTATTGAACCGATGACTGAACATAATAGCTATAAATATCTAGGATTTAAACAATTAAAACAGATAGCTCATAAGGAAACCATATTAGATTTAAAAAAAAGATTCACACACCGCCTAAGACTAATATTAAAAACCCATCTTAATTCTAAAAATACAATCAAAGCCATTAATACTTTTGCCATACCTATTTTGACGTATTCATTTGGTATTATAAATTGGTCGAAAACAGATTTACAAAGCTTACAGAGAACCGTAAATACAAATTTAACAAAATACAGGAAGCACCATCCGAAGTCTTGTGTACAGAGATTAACGTTGCCGCGCTCAGAAGGAGGGAGAGGATTGATAGATATACAAAACCTTCACAATCAACAGATCCGGACACTTAGAAGCTATTTCCACACGAAATCGGAACACTCACTACTACACAAACACGCAACCCAGCTAGACAAAAAACTAACTCCACTCAACCTTCACGACACTAACCCTCAGCAAAACGAACACAGCGTAAGCATACAGCAGAAGCTCTTGGAATGGTCTAGTAAGGCCCTGCATGGTAGACATCGATCTCATCTGTGCCAGGCTCATGTTGATAGAGAAAAGTCGAATGAATGGATAAGAAGAGGAGATTTATTCCCAGAAACTGAGGGTTTTATGCTAGCCATCCAGGATGAAGTTATTGCCACACGAAATTACATAAAACACATCATAAAGGATTCTAATCAGACTTCAGACCAGTGCAGACATTGTAACGCAGGCATAGAAAATATTCAACACATTACCGGAGCATGTAAATCATTGGCGCAAACTGATTATAAGCATCGTCATGACCAAGTAGCAGCAATTATTCATCAATTCTTAGCTCATAAGTACAATTTCATCAAAAAAATAGAGCCATACTATAAATATAAACCCGAAATCATATTAGACAATAGTAATTATAAAATTTACTGGGATAGGACAATCATAACCGATAAAACAATTCATTACAATAGACCGGATATCACTGTACACGATAAATTTCAACAAAATGTTTACTTAATAGATATAGCTATACCTAACTCACATAATATACAATCCACTATATCAGAAAAATTAAGAAAGTATCAGGATTTAGCCATAGAAATCAAAACACAATGGAATGTGAAAACAGTCCACATAGTTCCGATAGTTCTGTCAGCCACCGGTATAATCCCTAAAACACTTATAAACAATTTAAACACTCTAGAACTACCATCACACACATTCAACATGCTACAGAAAGCAACCATCCTTAACACATGCCGAATAACGCGGAAGTTCTTAACATCATCCACTTTATCATCAACATACACAATATAAAGTATTCCGTTGCACGCTTGGCCTAGGCCCGCGTGTAATGAGTATCCCTTTCAAGTAAAGGAGAAAAATAAATATAAAAAAAAAAAATAATAATAATAAAGCTCATTTATTCCGTGAAAAAATCAAAATTTACATTTCAAATGTTTTGTTAGTTGTTAGTTTAACTTAATCTATTTTAGTATCTAATGTTAGTATTATTTTTCTTATTTCCACGGACCCCTTATTGGGTAAAAGCCTCCTCTCTCCTCTTCCATGTAATCCTATCCTGTGAAATTTTCATCCAGTTTTTGCCCACCGTTTCTATTAAATCATCAGCCCATCGCTTTCTTGGTTTACCTTTTTTCCTTTTTCCTGTTGGTCCTGCCCATTTAGTTGTCAGTAATGTCCATCTGTTATCTGTATATCTCGATATGTGACCCGCCCATTGCCATTTGAGATGTAGAGCTTGGCGGAGAGCATCTGTTAGTTTAGTTTTATTTCTTATGTCTTTGCTTCTAATCTTCTGTATTTTTTTTATTTTTAATATACTTCGTTCCATTGAACGTTGGCATGTGGTAATTTTGTTTTTAATTTTCTTTGTATATGTCCATGTCTGGCTCCCGTATGTCAAACTAGGTAAAATACAGGTATCCATCACTATTCTCTTCAATCCTATGTGGTAGTCTCCTTTTAAAATTTCTTTTTGAGCCCAAAATTTTTTCCACGTCCCATTAATTCTTCTATCAACTTCTTCTTCATTACAGTTTTCGTTAAATGATACTAGCTTTCCTAGATATATGTAGCTGTTAACATATTCGATTTGATTACCGGATATTTGTATTAGTTTAGTTCGAGAATTGGTCATTATTTTAGTTTTTTGAAGGTTCATATGTAGGCCTACATCCTGGCTGGAGTTCGATAACAGTTGTAACATTTGTTCTAGTTCGTTGGCTGAGTTGGCAAATAGAACTATGTCATCTGCAAATCTTAGATGACTAAGATATCGGCCTGAAATCCACAGCCCTTTGTTTTTCCAGTCAATACTCTGGAAGACATCCTCCAATACTGCGATGAACAGCTTTGGTGATAAGGGGTCGCCTTGTCTAACTCCTCGTCCGATTTGTATCTCTTCTCCTTTGTTTTCTAACCGTATTCTGCTTACACTATGAGAGTAGATGTTCTTTAGAATATTTATATATGTGGTACTTATTTTGCATGATTCGAGCGCTTTCCAAATTGAACAGTGAGTAATGGAATCGAATGCTTTTGAGTAGTCAACAAAAGCTACATAAAGCGGGTGATTGAACTCTTTATATTTCTCTAGTACTTGGTCTAACGTGTGGATATGATCTATAGTTGAAAAGGCCGAACGAAAGCCTGCTTGTTCAATTGGTTGTTGGGAATCTATTAGTGGTGTTAACCGACTCAAAAGTATAGATGTGAAAAGTTTATAAATACTACATAGAAGGCTAATAGGTCTATAATTAGCAATATCTAATGGATCTCCTTTTTTATAGAGCAAAACTATCTCTGAGCTGTACCATTGTTTAGGTACGTTTTCGGTTTGAAGTACTAAGTTATAAAGTTGTGCAAGATATGGAGTGAGTACTGGTGCACCTATTTTTAAAGCTTCATTGGTAATATTATCTGGGCCCGGACTTTTGTCAGATTTTAGTTTTTTGACATGTTTTAATACTTCGTCCTCACTAACAAATTCTTTTACGATATCTTCCTTATGTTGCGTACTCGAGAACTTTTTCTGTGTAGTTTGTATCATTATTTCTGGTTTCTTATATAATTCTTTATAAAATGAAGTTGCGTAGTTAATAATATCCTGACGTGTTTTAGTTGTCTCTTGCTTTTTGTTTAGTTTAAGTATCCAGTCTTTACGTGTAGTAAGTTCTTTATTAGCTCGTTTGATGCTTCTGTATTTGTCTAAGTTTTTCTCTATAATTTTGCTTCTATGGTTTTTGTAATCTCTTGCTATTTCTTTATTTGATAATTTAAACAATTTTTTAAGTTCCTCTTTAATTTCTTTTGTTTTATTTTTAGTTTTTAATAATTCTGTTCGCCTGTTTAGTAGGTTTATTGTTGATTCGCTTAGTATGTTAGTTTTGTTGTCTCTGTTATTAGTTGTAGGTTTTTTAATAACGCTTGTTGAGATTATGTTTTCTAATTTGTCGTAGAAATATTGTATGTTTTTTGTATCATGATTGAGATTTATTTTATTTTCTAAATTTTGTTTCAGTAGCTTTATGTACAACATTTTTTCTTGGTCAGTTGAAGGTAACTTATGTTGGGATCTGAAAGTTTTCCTGCTCAATTTCGGTATTTTTAGTGAAAGAGATGCTCGTACTAATCTATGGTCTGACGGATAGGACAGGTTATTCAGAACTTCTACATTATTTATTATTTTAGGTTCATTGCACATTATAAAATCAATTTCGTTTCTCGTTCTATGGTCTGGCGACACCCAAGTCCATCTCCTATTGTGCCTCTTTTTAAAATATGTGTTCATTATGAACAGTTTTTGTTCGCAAGCATATTGAATTAATCTCTCACCTCTAGCATTCCGTCTCCCATATCCAAATTTACCCATTACAAAATTTTCATGACTAGATGGTTGTCCTATTTGAGCGTTGAAATCTCCCATAACTAATACGGTTTTGCCTTCAATTTCCTGGGCCGTCCTAAGATCGTTATAGAATCTATCAAGTTTTTCCTCGCTCGCTTTTTCGGTAGGTGCATATGCTTGAACAAGTGTAAGAAGTTGTTTGTTTAGATTAAGTTGTAATACCGCTACTCTTTCAGATATTCCACTATAATTTACTATACAATTTTTATAATGCTTTTTGATTAAAAATCCTACGCCATATAGTCCTTTTGTTTCTCCTGTATAGCAGAGTATGTATTCCTGTAATTCTTCGATTTTGCAGCCCATTCTCCTTACTTCACTCAGTCCTATAATATCGAAGTCTACGCTTTTCAGTGCATGCAGCAGTTCAATTAATCTTTCTTGTGATGCTAAGGATCTTACGTTGTAGGTGCAGATTTTTAACAGATGGTTGCGCTTCATTTTTGAGGGGTGAGGGTGTTGGTCGTTGTCCCCACGGTGACCAACCGGCTTGGGGAAAGTATTTGTATGTTCTTCTATTGTGGTTTGTGTTATATTGTTCCGGTGGCTGATAGGTATTTGCTATGCGTTGTGGTCTATTTTTCCAGTTAGAGATGTTGTGGAGTTAGATCGGCCTCTCATTAGTGTGAATGCGTTTTTCTTATTTTTAGTCGGTACGTTTTTCTCTGGCTGGATTGGGGTAGTTGGTGATATGGATAGATCCCTTTTCCGGTTGTTTGTCTGTGTAGAATAATCTTTTACGTTACGGTTACCATAATATAAATAACTAGCGGTCCGCCCCGGCTTCGCCCGTGGTAAATATTTACGTTTTCTCTACATAAGAACCATCCTCGTACTTCAAGGTATTAATAAAAAAAGAATTATCGAAATCGGTCCACCCGTTCACGCGTGATGCCGTAACCAAGAAAAACGGGTTTCATTTATATATTATACTAGCGGTCCGCCCCGGCTTCGCCCGTGGTACATATGAAAAATAGATGTTGGCCGATTCTCAGACTTACCCGATATGCACAGAAAATTTCATGAGAATCGGTCCACCCGTTTCGGAGGAGTATGCAGACTAACATTGTGACACGAGAATTTTATATGTAAGATAGATTATAGATATACAAATAGGAATATGTATTCCTTAATATTTCATCAATGGTAAAGTAGTTTATTAGCCACCCGTATATGCTATACAAAACCAAAATATTATGTATATTAATTAAAAATTACTTCTGTCGTGTATAATTTGCATGAACAACATTTTAAGCTTAACATATTTTAATTTATATTTGAATATCTTGTCGTATTAATCGTATCTTGAACTAATATTTTGGAATAGTTAGGAAAGATTTCATAATACAAAATTTAATAATAAACCAGGCACCAGCAGCTTTTATTGTTTTCTAATCTTGTGTGCGTTAACTGATTTTACGTCTGGGAAGTCATAAAACTAAAGTGGCGTTTCGCGTGCCATTTTTATAATTTTATTGCTTCTCGTGATAAGTACATACAATCTTATTACTTAACAGATATTGTTTGAACATCAACTTTTATTATTAATATTCTTATCTGTGTTTGTTTATTAAATAACAGCTAATGTTTCTGCGATTTTTATGATTATATTGAATACTTACTAATGGACCTGATAACATAATAGATAACACACCTTCTATATACAAATTCAAAGCATATTTTTTAAAGAATCAATAGAATTCTTCAAAATATCATATCTTGATAAAAATTATCTGATATCTTAATTTTACTATCAGAACTAATCCTTTAAAATAAGTCAATGTAACGAATATATAGGTTATCAATAACAAAAACAATCACAATTCAAGTGTATTACCTAGGTATATATTTCTCCATACATATTTATTCTACAACTACTTTCTAGAAGTAATAAGGAAATAAAACTCACTTTATTGTGAGGGCCAGCAACACAATAATAAGGCCCACAAGAGCCATGGCAATCACCACCCCTCCGATCATGTAATTCGCATCATTTGGTGCATCTGAAACAAACAAAAATGAATTTAAAATACTGTTATACTTCTATAGGAGAATCGTCTTAAATAACGTTAAAATATGGTAAAATGGTCGATTGCTTTGTCAACAGGATCGTATTTAAACATAAAGAAATATGTGGACAGAAGGCCATGATAAATATCGGTAGGTAACCCATGAGTAAAATTGTTCGATTTTAAGTATGTATATCAATACCACAGTCACACACAGTTTGTTAGTAGCGATTGACCTTGAATACAATACATGTCAGCCCTTGAAATTTAGTTTTTGAATACACCCATGATTATTATAGTTACTGCCGTTTACCTATATTATTACCGTACTCTAACAGCTAACTCATCATATTTCTTAAACATTTGCCAAACATAAATATGTACATGTAAATGAAAATTCTTAGTAAATATACCTAATCTATTTAGATTACACTTATGTAAGTGTGTGTACGTGGTTGTTTGAAATAAAAAAATCAATGGACATAAGTGGAAGAAGTAGAATTATTTATTAGTTAATAGCTTTGGTGGCTGAGTCCTCACACCCAGGTCATTAGACATATTGCTTCTATTCTAGTAAAGTGCTTCATAAATAATTAATTAACCATTAAGGCGTTACCCGGCAATTTCGACTATGTTCAACCTCTATAAAGTCTGGTACAACATAAAGCACAATACCGAAAAAAATATATAAAATAAGATGGTCTTTGATCTTTAATTGCTCGCGAGGACTTTTTTCCAAAGTTAATAGATTTCTAGAAAAAAAATGTGCCGTGGTCATCGATTTTTCCGCAAATACTCTATAAACTTCGTAACATGCTGACTTAGAGCTCTGAAAATTTTATGTTTAATAAATTATCAGTTACACAACAGTCCCTGACGAGGATTTTTTGTTTCACTGATTGGTATCTTTTTAAATACAAAATGCGAGGAAAAAAGAAGGTGCAGCGGGAGAGGTTTGAGATCCGTCAAGTATTACTACTACTACTACTACTACGGTCAAGGTTATTAGCGCATGTATAAGCCTTAAAAGCATCAACGGCAAAGCATGTTTCTCGCTGTAACCGTCAGTCCTCGGATCACAGACACAATAGAAAATCTATTGTGTCTCGGCCCGATCGGGCCGCTCGGTGGTCAATGGGTTAATTGTGAGTTCATTAATACTCGATTGTTATAAAAATAGTATTATGTAGGTATTTCCTTAAGAATTGGGCAAATGTAAAAACAAAACTAAGTAATTTTGATTGTAACTCCCATATATGACACATGAGAATCATTTTAAAATTACTTCTATTAAAGAATCATTCAATAATTACATATATCGTAATCCCAAGAAGTCTTCGCTGAAAGCCCCGAGGAGAAACTAGCATGTGTATCATAAAATACATTAACTGCAATAAACGGTCATTGCCAGCACGCGTACCACTTTGCGTCAATTGTACCGCATTGTATCCTTAATTTGAAACCGCTGTATGCATCTATATACCGGATCAGTATTGACAGCCACACAATATATTTTAACGATAACTTATAAACATCGAGGCGGATCTTCTTTGTTTTCTTTGCAGTTATATTTAATGACCAATTGTTTTAAAACATTGTATGGAATAGGCAATATTGATAAAAGCGGAAGTGTTAGAATATATGTACCTACATTGCGATGAATACAAATATCGTTGGAGCGGAGGCGGAAAAATAGCGGGCTTAAAAACAAATGGAAATGAATCGACGAAATATTTTATAAAAATATATAAGCTAATGTTTAAAACATTAATGAATATGGCGTGAAGGATAGCGAATATAATTGTATAGCCCAGGTACTGTTAGCAAGGTTGTTGGCATCTACCGTGCTAATATACCATTGCGGGAATAAACAGTTACCTAACGCCAACAGGAATTCTTTAGACACGCTATAAAACTGCTCAATTCAAGCTTAATATTATTGCTAGCGGCCTGCTGAATACTCTATATCAAATGAAAACTGTACTAGTAGTACAAGACTTTTGTAATTTTAGAGAGCATACAATAGCAATGTGTATGAGATCTAGATTCAAGATGAAGCAACGAATCCGTGCCTTACATATTTATTGAAGAAAATTATAGTTTGCAATATTGTTTGGCTGTTGTTTACGAAACTTTGCAGCATGATTTCTTGCCCTCACAACTTTTCTTTCATCTATAATTATGATCCGATTTTTAACAATTGTAGAATCTGGCTAGAGCTTTTATTATAATTTCGTTGTTAACTACATGTCGTACAAGCCAAATTAAATTGGTAGGTACATGATATGCATTCATTTCATATCTATATTCTTGCAGCATTTCAAGAACTAAAGCAGTTTTTAAAACATTTTATGTGAACAAAACATCCGGTGAAATCTTAGAGAAGAAAGATGTTTTAGATTCATGTATTTAATAATTGATACTTTCTCGAATTGTTTTCTCCTTTGCTTATTAAAATCTTCGATCTATTTATCGTCGAATAATAAATAACATCAGTATTATTTCTATGGTTTAACGAAGTTGATATAAGAAACGTTATAATAACCACAACGGATATTGAAACAGAATCGTTGCGGTTAAAGCGAATAAAATACATTACATTTATAATGTAATGTATCATTATTATCTGACTATCAATGTACCTATTATGTACATGCTTATGAAATATAAACATACCTACTACGGCTACATATTAAGTTGATGTTACAAATGTAAAGAATAAAATATATCTCCATACAATGATTGTTCATCGGAAGGTATTTTATAAACAATTTATGCATGTGCTTTGAAAAATAAAGGGGAAGATATTCTATCATGCAAACCATTATAGTTAAAATAAGGAAGTTGAAAAAAAAACAATCTGGGTCAGAATCGTGGATATTCTAGTTTTAATTTCTAATAAATGTGTGACAAAGTTAATTAATTTGATGCATAGGATGTCCAACTATTTAGTAATCTGTGGTATCTGTTACATAGTTTAAACAACTGCAGATGCCAATGTACATCTATTAAAATTTAAAGTGTTTCCTGTGTAGATTAGATAAATAACAATTAAAATAAACGAATGTTAACATTCTTATTGTATCAGTTTGTATATTTTTGAAAAAAAATTGATAGTTGCAATGTCAGCAAATGATTGCAATTTGCAGTGTGACCAGACTAACATTTCATATAGAATATAAATCTTTTCTCTGTTTGTTACTGTGATACTTTAACTTTCAAATTCAGTATAATGTACTTTAGTTTGTACCTTCTTATTCATTTCGTTAAGACTGAAATATATTTCCTAATATTTTGTGTTGACCATATTTCCCAGATTGTTTTCCAGTATTTCTAATGAACATCTATGACGTAAATGTACAAGTTAATGACATATTATGATCAGGTATCTAGTGAGTGCATCGGCCTGCCGCGGGGTAATGCACCGCTCACGCTTTTTATTTATTCTTTGTTAATCGCCGAGAGATTGACTGTCTTGTAAACAGACGGAAGTAACGAATGTATTGGTAATTACTAATTAGTAATTACCATTTGTATTGAGATTAAAAATATATGCGAAATTAATATGCACCAATTTTCAAACATCTGTTGCTAGGTGTACCGCGCGGTTTCAGGTACAACAGTGTTCAGTATTTTCAGTATTTTTTTGTAATTCATGTTTTATTCTGATGTATGACTAATCTATATTACTGCAAAGTTTCATCCAAATCCGCTCTGTAGTTTTTTTGTATTAGCAGCAAACATACATCCATCTTCACAAACTTTTGCATTAATATTAGTAGGAAGTAGGATTACATCATTAATTCGTGAAATAAATCTGACACCTTGAAAATTTATGCGACTAGTTTTAAGAATGCATTTCCTGAATTTATAACATGTAAGGCGAAGTGTACATGAGTGGTCTCCAAGTTGTACAAGCTTGATTTACATATTTCTAATGTGAATTGAATAAAGTTGATTAACAGAAATTGTTTTAAGATCGCTATCGATTTAACAGTAATAAAAACAACAGTCGGAATACATAACATTCTAGTTGCTTTAAAGGTATATAAATATTGAAGTTAATACGATTTAATATTTTTCCAAGCATGAATACTTTGCCTATATGTGGCGCCATAAACACACGCACATTAAGCACTTTTGTTCCACGTGTAACCTTTATACCACAAAAGGCTCGATCGATACTTGATAATGCACTGTTTCTGCTTATCAACCAGAAACTGTTGAAGCGATTTTTTATCCTTTTACAAACATATTATGTCATCCTTTTAGATATTCTATAACTCAAAGTGTAAACGAGTCTGTGTGTGAAGCCAAACGATTTTTTTTAATAATTATTTATTTCGTCGTTAGCATAATATTCAAGTTTGTAACAATTGCGTTTTCTTAGAACACATACAAAAACTGATTAATTATACAGTTATACAGGTGTCCCACTATTGGTATACTAAGCGCGAAGGAACTTGTAGTTTTGCATATACTGATCACGAAAAACCAACAGTGGGACACCCTGTTTATGTATTCTAAGGTATATTATATAGGATGAGGGACATTCTCGAGGTAGAAGTAAATTCATAATTAATTTCAAATCAAGTTTAATTAAATAACAGCATAAATCTAGCATCCGCATTTGTTCAAAAAAAAATCAATTAACTATTGTAAACAAAAAAAAAACTTATCCTGTAGGTATTTTGTCATTGGACGATGCGAAATCAATTGCAAATTGTTCGTATTGCAATTAGAGGTCCGCGCCACGCCGGCGTGCCGCCGCCGAGAGACCCCGGCGCGCCGCCGCCGCCGCCGGGTCACAGAAAAATTGGCGCCGAGTTCAAATTTTGCGCGCGAACCATGTGTCCCGCACGCGTTGTGTCTACAACACGGCAACGTCGCATCGATATAGTAGACAATGCCTACTATATCGATGCCAGATGTTTTACTCCAAAAGCTAGCCAAAAAACACTCCAATCCAATAGATTTATTGATGAGGATGACGACGTCGCTCAAGAGTGTTGGAGATATTTGACTACGGCTAACCCTTCAGGTTTAGGAGATGTAGAGGACAACATTCTTAAGTTCTGGGAACAAAAAAAAGTTGTTTTTCCTTGGCTTGCCGGATTAGCGCGATCGCTTCTATCTATCTCAGCTACAAGCACGCCAAATGAAAGGGTTTTTTCTGTAGCTGGGCTAGTCTTTACTGCGAAGAGATCGCGTCTAAATCCTGCAAAAGTTAACAAAATTATTTTTATCCATGATAATTATAAACATGATTTGTTACAAATCAGTAACATTCATTGCTATGCAAACGACAGTACGGGGGATGCTCTTTATCCCGGCCGTGCAAACACCTCAAAGGAAAGCCTCAATGAGAGTCGAAACAAACTTGTGTCTGAAGTCGAGTCTTCTCTCCAAGAAGTCTCGGATTGGGGCGAACCTAATCTTGTGGAGTTCAATCCCCTAAAGACACAGGTTTGCGCGTTCACCGCTAAAAAGACCCCATTTGTCGTAGAACATCGCGTCGGTTTAAGAGTACACCCCTTAGTATATCGCTGAAAATCGGAATCCTCGGAGTTGAAATCTCGAGTGACGTTCAATTCCGCAGTCATTTGGAAGCGAAGGCTAAATTAGCCTCGAAAAGCTTGGTGTGCTCAGTAGATCGAGACAGTACTTCAAGCCGGCCCACCGAATTCAGCTGTACAAGGCTCAGGTGCGACCGCATATGGAGTACTGTTCTCATCTCTGGGCCGGAGCCCCACAGTATCAACTCCTTCCTCTTGACCGCATCCAACGTCGAGCAGCTCGAATTGTCGATGACCGTAGGCTTCCCGATAAGCTCGATCCACTGTCAGTGCGAAGAGACGTTGCGTCTCTCTGTATACTGTACAGAATCTACTATGGGGAGTGCTCTGAGGAATTGTTCCATCTTTTACCAGCCGCACAGTTCCACCACCGGACCACACGCCGTAAAATCACCATCCGGATGGTTGGCGCTCCACCACTGTCCGCTTCACCCGCAACTTCCTTCCGCGTACGGTGAAACTATGGAACGATTTGCCACCTGCGGTGTTCCCGAACAACTACCACATTGGGGCCTTCAAGAAAAGAGCTTATTTGTCCATAAAAGGCCGGCAAAGCACCTGTAACACTAGAAGTGTTACAGGTGTTTATGGGCGGTGGTGACCACTTAACATCAGGTGGCCCACCTGCTCCTTTGCCTGCTCTGACATAACATTGCCAATAAAATTATTGGCAATGTTTATAATTATCATGTTCATCACTAAATAGTTAAGCTAACTACTTGATTTTAATAAAATTTTTTTTTTATTAAACTTAAAGAGAGATTTTTCTACTGCCTGCTCACCCCCTTATAACTTTAAAAATAACTAGCCCACGCCGGCGACGCCGCGCCGCGCCGGGTGCCGCACCCGGCGCGCCGCCGCTGGGCTTTTGGACTGTGGCGCGGACCTCTAATTGCAATACGTAATTGTGATTTATTTGTATCACGTGCTCACTATCATATCAATTATGGTAAAGACTCGAGTAGCCTTAATTAGTTTTCAACTTATCGTTCTTGAGGTATTTAGACCGACGCTTTGACAAGCAAATTCATCATTTTATTATCATAACATACTCTATATTTTACTATAAGGTATACTTATACAAAAACCCCCTAATCAGAATACAGATAATATAATCAAACATCAAGATACATGAAGCGTTGTTATAAGAAATGTTTTTACAAAATGTACATCACCTAAGACAAACTAATTAGATTCACGGATCAGCGTGTTATGAGTTATCACTAAGTACTCAAACAAATTACTGCGGCATAATTAATGGTAAATTATCATAAATTATCGTTTTATGGTTACAGAAGGCCAATAAGCGAAGAGGTCGCCCGACCGACGCGGACGATGCCATAAGCGTCCTCTCGACCTACGATTACTTGCAAATGTTATGTTACTAACCTATGGCAGAATTCGAAATCCACCTGGGATTATCAGTATACGCAGGGGGTATAAAGTATAAACATCAGAGTAGATAAAGGTTTTATTACGTTGATAATCCATCTATCTGGCTAAATTACCTACGTCAGGTGTTCCGAAAACATTGAACTCACGTTCAGTTAGTTGACTTGTTAATTATATTTGCAGGGATAATTCGACAGATAACGATGCTGATTGCTGTTACTTTTATAATCTTATGCGTCAAATTAACTGCATTAGCCTTACGTCACTGTTATAGTAGGGGCAGTAAATCCAGTATTGCGGCAAGGGTCTTCACTACTCGGGGAGTGAGTTTTGCATTATTTATACTATAATTAAAATAATTATAAGCTCTGTACAATTGAGTCATTGAGAATAAAACATACAGTCTAGGTACTACGTATTCCATAAATATTATTAGAAAACAGCACATTGTGTGCGGATGGTTACAACTTACAGCGGTGACGACGGCTACCGTCTTCAAACAATACGTATATAGTATGTAGCTTATAGCTACATACTTGGTTACTAAGTATACGTTATGCACCCATTTCTTATCATGACAAATCGTTTTACTCATTCATGGACTCGTCATGGATATGTGATTTAAAAAACGCGGTTGACGTTAATCTCAATATACTTTTCTGAGATATTTGACCGATGTTATGTGGAAAAAATGTAGTATAATACAAGATAATAAAAGATAAGTAATAATATATTATTCTTCTATTCCAAAACAAAAGAATATAGAAAACAATTGAGCAATTGTGACTGATACTGAGCGAACAATGCCGCAATATATCCGTATCGAATAGGCAAATAGACAAACATTTATTTAACATTCAATTTTACAATTAGCAGTTTCACTTATTCGCACATGTTAGTTAGTTCCGGGTTTTCATATAAATTAGACTGTGTCGTGAAATATATTATGGTACCCCTTCCAGTTAATTTCGTATGCGGTAACTTCGGGTTTTCTTTATAAATTGAGGTCAAAGGAAAGTTCATATGCTTTATGCAATTACATGATATGACTGTCAAAATATTATATAGGTAAATAATAAGTTAATTAGGAAAATATATTTTACTTTGTTTGCAGAGCACCAGTTTAAAAAATATTGAGTGTTATAATCTGAGCATATGTTATTGGATACACATTAATTAAACAAACAGGACTTCAATAAGTGAAAGTGCAATCTTTATCGACCTTTCGAATATATTAATTGATGTTTGAGAGAGTTGTCATGCGGGTGAACATGTTCAATTGACCATTATATAAGCAGTAAGATACTAGAAACAAAAACGTCTACATTATTTTATTAAAATTTCATTTTTTAATATACTTACCTAAGTAAATGTTTTACTGGTGGGTACATCACGGGGTCTACCTATGCAAAGTATTATCTGTTTTTTCTTATCCTGTCAGTTTTATGATCTATAAGTATAGTAGAATTTAAAATATTTGTAGATTAAACTAAAGATGTTTGGTTGTTGTCAACGAGGATTGATAAAAATATTATATTTTCACCAAAGTTCAACGTTCAATGTTCATTTAAAATGCGCATGGTAAAAGATGTGTTTGAATCTGCTCAATATAAAATCAAACCGGTCAATAGTTCAAATCGCATGGAAAAATAACATACGTTTAAATTTTTATCCGCTACGAACTGATCACCATATTTTCATTTAAAATAACAATACAATAGGAATGTTGTCGCGATGTTCACAAAGCAGTACAATTATTTCTTGTCTGTTACTAAATATATCTATTTCTTAACTTAGAAAATAGTTTATTCAACATTGAAACCTAATATATTACAAATTACCTTCATAAAAAAGAAAGCTATACCGACTATAAATATATATTTAAGTAATTAAAGCACGTATTTAAATTGCGTTACACAAAACAATGTCACGAGTTTAGTAGAGTTATTTCTTTATCTATTTTGATTTTATAACATTTATCAATGAAATAGTAACAATGTTAGTTTCATGAACGATAATTTCACAATAAGTAATTTAGTTTCCGAACAGGGATTAAGTAATAAGTTCTTAGATCTGACTTTCACTAGTCTCGGAAGTTTGCTCCCGTTTTAGAGAAAGCAAACAAAACTCGACACTTCATGTTCTACTAGTGGTTTTTCCTTAATAATTTTAGATGTTTCTGGTGTGGTTTTAGGATTAGTGTTTTTTCCTTATATTATTTATTTAAAAACAAATAGTTTTAGATTTGTGGGTGTGTATTTAATGTTACTACCTATGTCTTTACCATGTATATTTTTGGGCTTCTTCGCTTAGACAAAATTTTAAAGAAAATATAACCGCAACTGCTCATAATAATTGTAATCTTAATAATTATGATAATTATTATTAATTAAATTGATTCTTAAAAATGAACAACGAAAGGTGACAAATTATTTAGCATAATCTACAAACACCATTTTGAAAACACTTTCTTTTTTCATTCTCACAATCCACTTTTTGTTAATTAGCACATTAATTCTACGAATTATACTCTTCGTTATAAACATATCTATAATTTGTATCTGAAATATCGTGTTTAAGTAAATGGAGATATTTCCATACGACAATGCGAGTATTGTATTTAAAATGTGTGTTGCGGTAGGAAAGAGGGAAGGTTACAAAATGAAAGCGACTGTACAGTTTGTTGTACTTTGAACCTCGACGGGCAGTTTCTAAAGAGAGCTTATAATAAGACCAAAGCGAGAAGTGAATCGAACGGATGGTAATGTACATTCTTTGACATAAATAGACTCGTGTACAATAACCCCTAGCATTTTAATTAAATTAATTATATTTTAATGTAATATGTATGTATCAAAATCTGAAAGTAACTAACTGAAAGTTGAAATAAAGGTTATAACAATAAGTAAAGAATTCCTTATCATAATTTTATAAAACGCTCTATGCGTGAAAGTTCAATTCTTACACGTGTTTCGACTAAACGACGTTTTGTTTACTAACAAAGTCCGAGTTAGCAACTTAAATAATTTCTTCGAGTAAATAAATCTTAATATGACTAACCGCTTGTAGGAAATCTAACGTGAATCAACGACTTTGTTCATTTTAGTCATATGCTGAACTGAAACTGAAATATCTCTTATTCATTTGAAATTAATGATCTTCAGGAAAATATATTCTCTATTAGTTTATTTTTATTATGTTAGGGTGAATCATTTTATAACGATTTGGTTATGTAATATGAAACTAGAAGCATGTTTGCATTTTATTTTTTCGGTTAATGTGTTGTGTTGATGTTTTCAATCATATACCTACTTGCACAATGTAGCTCGCACGCTTAATTGTTTCGCAGAAACCTAATCGATAAAAATCTATCCATAAAAATATTCCAGGTAAAAAAATGTTTGTAGTATCAAATGCTCGATTGATAACGGGATAATTTATTCTCGTTCGTTAACCTTCATCGTTTCTGTGGTTTCCGCCATTTGTACGAAATACGAATGCATTCAGATGACCCTCTATTTACTTATATGACAATAGCAATAAAATTGTAAATTTATCCTCATGTTGTTTAGATTTACTATAAATTTATAACTTATAACAATGATGTTATACCAATACTCTGAGTCAATTATTATAAATTAAAACAGACAATCGAAAAGTTATTATTTCAAGTATTGTTTATTCAAGATGAAAACAAGGTAGGTATGCTATGACAGACGTCAATTGAATGTTTGTTCGCACTTCGATGTTTTTTGTGGCCATCGAATAAAAACAGTTTGATAAAAATGCAGATGATATTGAACTTAGTCATGTGTTAAAGATACACCATCTGGCGGAAACTGTGGTAAGTAGGTACACACAACTAAACAGTTTCCTGAACACTTGGTATTTCTAATATAATTAGGTAAATCATCACTACATAGTATAAAACAAAGTCGCTTTCTCTGTCCCTATGTCCCTATGTCCCTTTGTACGCTTAAATCTTTGAAACTACGCAACGGATTTTGATGCGGTTTTTTTTAATAGATAGAGTGATTCAAGAGGAAGGTTTATATGTATAATAACATCCATTAAATAGTGGAGAAGTACTGTTATTTTTGAGGTTTCTAATGTGATGTCGAAAAAAAATTACATTTTTTCCGCGTACATTGCAAACGCAGGCTGAACCCTACGAGTTTTATCAAAATAATGTACTAAGTATTATACATATTGAAAAGGTCTACAGAAAAGTCCGCGATGGTATATGTCTATCTCTTATGGATAACCCACAATAACTTTTTTTTGTCATTTACTTTTTACGACAAATAATGGCTAATTTTCGAAGCGATTTTAACCAATACAGCATTAATCCTTAACCAATTAAATACCTTGAATACATTGTTCATTTAATATAGATCTATATGGCCCTTTACACCGTAAGATTTAAGTGAATATTTTCGAAGATATTACAGATTTAAAAATTGCGGGACGTAGCGTTTGCGGCGGTACCGCGGCCGTCCGGTGCGGGTCGCTATGTTTTTATATACAACGTTTACAGTTTTTCTGTAGTGTATTTAGTATCAGCATTGCACCCGTGCGAAGCCGGGGCGGGTCGCTAGTATTGTATAAAAGAAGAAGTAGTAGTTAGGAAGGTACCTACCTACATTTAAAATGTTTTACGAATCTACGAGCTTTAGTCGTTTTGGGTTATAATTAAGCACGACTTTCCTGCTCACAAAATATTTTTGCGTTCCGTTATGGTATTTCTAAATGAGTCTCTCCGTTATAAATAAGAAGTGTATCATAGGAAACTTTTTTCAAATCTTACGTAACAGAATATGAAAATAGAGGTGGTTTAACCAATGTATAAATGTATTTATTTGAATTTAATTTTGACGTATCAGATTTCATTATACACGGTTGAATGGAATCAGTTGTTTGACCGAAACGTATTTATCCAGATGTTGTTTGTAAAACTTTTATACGTGTATTGAATATAACGAATATTCTTTGTTTCAATAAAGCAAAAATCATATACGGTTCATTTTCAATCAAGATAAAATTGCAAACTTAATTTCCATTCGCATTCATCTCTGCATGTTGCAAATGTGTATTTACCTGTTTGTAAGTACCGAACAGGTAAATTCATTGTATACGGAACTCTGTTCACTATGCATTTAACGTATTTTCTCGACTCATTTTACATGCTCTCTTGAATCTTTAATCAGAACGATCAACTGTGCATTCGCCAAGCAACTTCCGGCGCCGGCGCCGATCGGCCGTTCCCATAACAGTAATGAGGCCAGACGAGATACTAGATAGCCTACATATACTGTTTAGTACATGGTGTATCTGTGAATACACTCATACATAATATATACGACAAACTATGTAATTTGTCATCGCGAAGGATAGATAAAGACACTGACGGTTAACGGCTGAAATAGATAATTTATAGTTCCGTCGGTGACACGTTCACTTAAATAGGAACTAAACGCTCGTGTAACAATATCATAGTACATATAAATTGATAGCCCCTCCATAGTTAGGGGGCCCCAAATTTATTTTATGAACTTTGGAGAACGCAATTGAAATCATTGAAAGGTTAAGGTGCCCCATGGCAATTACCATCAAAATAATGAGGGTTCTTTCTAAGACGTGTTTTAACACGTGTGACGTGTGTGATATTCGAAACATTATGTCATCGTTTATAATACCTAAACGTAATGGGGAAATCGTCTAAAATAATTACCTACCGTGAAAACCGTATAAATAAAAAAAGTGTAGATATGTAATATAAATTATTTAATTTGAATTGTTTGGTGTTTTTACAAGTAAGTAAGAAGCTGAAGCTTGAAGCGATTCTTAGAATGTTAAGGCCAATGACGTATTTGTTTAATACAAGGATGTTAATAGTATCTACTGAGTTGTGTTCAGTTTTTATTCTCACACATATATGGACAAAATAATAAGCTGCTATAACTTTCAGCTAAGCATGGCAACATAAAAATACATAAAAATTACAATTGGCGCGTCCGACTGTAATTTTTGTTTAAATTGTAATAATTATTTTTTCAATAGTGTCAGTGATTTAATAATATGAGTGTGCTCTTGTAATAACAATTAAAATTATCATTAAGTGTCAATGTTCAATATGACATGTGTTATTTACAAGAGGAAATAGAGATCAATTAAGTGGGTATCGTACAGTGAGAAAATTAAAGTCATCCTCATAATAAACACACTATTTAATACCCCTATTATAGTTTCCTCTTACAAACAATTCAATGAAATTTAATATTGTCAGTAAATATCTAAATAGGTATAATTGTAAAATATTACGTGGTTATTTATTGATGTAACTAAAGAGCTGTAAACCACCATGAAACTTCAACAACTTAACCTATAACTAGGTAGTTTCTAAAATTAGACATCATCCTAATCAGCCCATTATGTCCCCACCGCTGGGGCACGGGCCACCTATAAGCACAGAATATAATATAATGTTAATGGTCTAATTTTACCTATAAGTGTAAAATTAGACATTACATATCATATTCTACAAAATGTTAACATAACATATCATATTCTACAAAAATGTTACTTATTATCTGATGAACTATTCCACTCTACATTTCAGATATTAGTAGCAAATGTTCAGATTATTTCAATTTGTAAAATTGTATACAAATATTATAAAAATTAAAGAAAGAAGATGTTAAGCAAAAGTAATTTGTTACTTATTTAAATTTTGTATAACTAATGTTATAACACAAATGAGTAGTCCGGTTCAAGATTATCGTGTTTCTTTGACGACTGTAAATAATTCCCTCCGTGAAACGTATTAATGCACAAGTCTACCGGTGTAATTTCTAGAATATTGCACTCTTACATAAATATTTCTTTGCTGCACTCACATCACGCCTGCTATTGTTTTCATCAGGAAAAACACACGAGTCCCAACAACAATAAGGTTTTCTTTTGTTTGAAGGCGCCCGCTGAAGAATCAGTGCATGACATCCTTCGAGTGACAAATGCAAATTATCGCAATATTATGCTTTCAGAAACGGTCATTTGTTTTGTAACATTAACTTCTCTTTGAATTATTAACTAGCGGTGCACGTTTCTGTAGCAAGTTTAAAGAGCATTTTATAGCAATACGAACATCCGTGCAAATTAGAAAACAAAGAGAAAACAGTATGTTTCCTTTAAAATTTCTGATTTTCTGAGATTCTTCGAAAGACGCGAAGGAGTTATAACAATATACAATGGGTGATACCTATTACTACACAGTAATAGCTTTATTTATTTTTAACATAGCATCATTACGTATCATAATTGCATAACAATTTCCAAGTACCAAATTTCTGACGTAGTGAATGAAATGAATACCGAAATGAGTCAACTTGCACTGCGAAAGCAAGAGCAACGATCTTGTTTACGTAAATTACTAAATTGACTTTTATTGACTTATTGATGTTTCACCCTATGACGAAAACGATAACCATTAATCAAATCTTTCTGACGAAATGAAATTTCCCGCTTTTCTCTTTATGAAAACGTAGGTAACGTATTTTTATCACTATTTTATTAACTGCACTCGGTTTTAAGTCGTATACTTAGTACCTACATATATATACTTAGTATTTACCTATTTTCATTTCAGGTAATTTTCACCATTTACCTACTATTCAGTTTCAATATAATTTAGTACTTTTTAACCGACTTCAAAAAAAAGGAGGAGGTTATCAATTCGGCCGGTATGTTTTTTTTTTATGTATGTACACCGATTACTCCGTGGTTTCTGAACCGATTTACGTGATTCTTTTTTTGTTCGATGCGGGATGGTGTCGAATTGGTCCCATAAAAATTTTATTCGGATAGGCCCATTAGTTTTTATTTTATGAGCAATTTTGTCTGTATTTGTAAATGTTGCAAGTGCAAGTTTGAAGTCGGTTGTTTTTAACGCAGTTATTGACTTGTTAGTTCAGCTGGTTATTTTTGTTATTTTTCAATTGTAATTTGTAAAGCGTATTCTTTATCGTATTAAAATATTATGTGGTAGTAGGTAGGTATATTAGTTCCATTTACAATCACTTTTATTGAAATCAAGGTCTCTCCTGTGGTAAATAGAATTATAAGAAATAGCATAATATGTTATTTTTTATATAATATTATCTTATTGATTGGTTTAGGAAATGACTATTACGATGCATACCTTCATGCATACGAAGGACTTTAATAATATTGTCACTGAGAATCTTTCTAGAATATAAACTATATTTTAGCTAATGGCCAAATTTAAGGATTTTTTTTTTCAACTTATATAATTATGTTCTATAACTATTATATTATTTCAATTTAAAATACGATACAACAATCGGAAATCCTCAACAATAAGGTTAAGTCTCCCATTCCAATAGTACCAAGGGTATCGAATGTTGCTTATGAATTGTGATACAACAAATTGAGAACAGCTGCTGAGAAATTAGAATAAATAATAAAGCGGTCACGATACAATGCAGCGCTTGCACAGCTTCTGCGTTTTTTCATATTGGAGCGATAAAGCGCTTAAACCGCTGAATTTGTGCGTCAAGTGTGCCAAGGCGACGCTACGTCATCCCGAGATTGTGGTGCATTTCTTGTGCAATGTACACAACACCAACTTACATAGTAACACTTGAACTATCAATCAAAATGCACGCATAGCAATCAATCGGCATGACATCAGTTCAAATGTACTTAAGTTAAATTTCGTTGTAGCACAGATTAGGTTGTAAAAAAGTGTAGATATGTAATATAAATTATTTAATTTGAATTGTTTGGTGTTTTTACAAGTAAGTAAGAAGCTGAAGCTTGAAGCGATTCTTAGAATGTTAAGGCCAATGACGTATTTGTTTAATACAAGGATGTTAATAGTATCTACTGAGTTGTGTTCAGTTTTTATTCTCACACATATATGGACAAAATAATAAGCTGCTATAACTTTCAGCTAAGCATGGCAACATAAAAATACATAAAAATTACAATTGGCGCGTCCGACTGTAATTTTTGTTTAAATTGTAATAATTATTTTTTCAATAGTGTCAGTGATTTAATAATATGAGTGTGCTCTTGTAATAACAATTAAAATTATCATTAAGTGTCAATGTTCAATATGACATGTGTTATTTACAAGAGGAAATAGAGATCAATTAAGTGGGTATCGTACAGTGAGAAAATTAAAGTCATCCTCATAATAAACACACTATTTAATACCCCTATTATAGTTTCCTCTTACAAACAATTCAATGAAATTTAATATTGTCAGTAAATATCTAAATAGGTATAATTGTAAAATATTACGTGGTTATTTATTGATGTAACTAAAGAGCTGTAAACCACCATGAAACTTCAACAACTTAACCTATAACTAGGTAGTTTCTAAAATTAGACATCATCCTAATCAGCCCATTATGTCCCCACCGCTGGGGCACGGGCCACCTATAAGCACAGAATATAATATAATGTTAATGGTCTAATTTTACCTATAAGTGTAAAATTAGACATTACATATCATATTCTACAAAATGTTAACATAACATATCATATTCTACAAAAATGTTACTTATTATCTGATGAACTATTCCACTCTACATTTCAGATATTAGTAGCAAATGTTCAGATTATTTCAATTTGTAAAATTGTATACAAATATTATAAAAATTAAAGAAAGAAGATGTTAAGCAAAAGTAATTTGTTACTTATTTAAATTTTGTATAACTAATGTTATAACACAAATGAGTAGTCCGGTTCAAGATTATCGTGTTTCTTTGACGACTGTAAATAATTCCCTCCGTGAAACGTATTAATGCACAAGTCTACCGGTGTAATTTCTAGAATATTGCACTCTTACATAAATATTTCTTTGCTGCACTCACATCACGCCTGCTATTGTTTTCATCAGGAAAAACACACGAGTCCCAACAACAATAAGGTTTTCTTTTGTTTGAAGGCGCCCGCTGAAGAATCAGTGCATGACATCCTTCGAGTGACAAATGCAAATTATCGCAATATTATGCTTTCAGAAACGGTCATTTGTTTTGTAACATTAACTTCTCTTTGAATTATTAACTAGCGGTGCACGTTTCTGTAGCAAGTTTAAAGAGCATTTTATAGCAATACGAACATCCGTGCAAATTAGAAAACAAAGAGAAAACAGTATGTTTCCTTTAAAATTTCTGATTTTCTGAGATTCTTCGAAAGACGCGAAGGAGTTATAACAATATACAATGGGTGATACCTATTACTACACAGTAATAGCTTTATTTATTTTTAACATAGCATCATTACGTATCATAATTGCATAACAATTTCCAAGTACCAAATTTCTGACGTAGTGAATGAAATGAATACCGAAATGAGTCAACTTGCACTGCGAAAGCAAGAGCAACGATCTTGTTTACGTAAATTACTAAATTGACTTTTATTGACTTATTGATGTTTCACCCTATGACGAAAACGATAACCATTAATCAAATCTTTCTGACGAAATGAAATTTCCCGCTTTTCTCTTTATGAAAACGTAGGTAACGTATTTTTATCACTATTTTATTAACTGCACTCGGTTTTAAGTCGTATACTTAGTACCTACATATATATACTTAGTATTTACCTATTTTCATTTCAGGTAATTTTCACCATTTACCTACTATTCAGTTTCAATATAATTTAGTACTTTTTAACCGACTTCAAAAAAAAGGAGGAGGTTATCAATTCGGCCGGTATGTTTTTTTTTTATGTATGTACACCGATTACTCCGTGGTTTCTGAACCGATTTACGTGATTCTTTTTTTGTTCGATGCGGGATGGTGTCGAATTGGTCCCATAAAAATTTTATTCGGATAGGCCCATTAGTTTTTATTTTATGAGCAATTTTGTCTGTATTTGTAAATGTTGCAAGTGCAAGTTTGAAGTCGGTTGTTTTTAACGCAGTTATTGACTTGTTAGTTCAGCTGGTTATTTTTGTTATTTTTCAATTGTAATTTGTAAAGCGTATTCTTTATCGTATTAAAATATTATGTGGTAGTAGGTAGGTATATTAGTTCCATTTACAATCACTTTTATTGAAATCAAGGTCTCTCCTGTGGTAAATAGAATTATAAGAAATAGCATAATATGTTATTTTTTATATAATATTATCTTATTGATTGGTTTAGGAAATGACTATTACGATGCATACCTTCATGCATACGAAGGACTTTAATAATATTGTCACTGAGAATCTTTCTAGAATATAAACTATATTTTAGCTAATGGCCAAATTTAAGGATTTTTTTTTTCAACTTATATAATTATGTTCTATAACTATTATATTATTTCAATTTAAAATACGATACAACAATCCGAAATCCTCAACAATAAGGTTAAGTCTCCCATTCCAATAGTACCAAGGGTATCGAATGTTGCTTATGAATTGTGATACAACAAATTGAGAACAGCTGCTGAGAAATTAGAATAAATAATAAAGCGGTCACGATACAATGCAGCGCTTGCACAGCTTCTGCGTTTTTTCATATTGGAGCGATAAAGCGCTTAAACCGCTGAATTTGTGCGTCAAGTGTGCCAAGGCGACGCTACGTCATCCCGAGATTGTGGTGCATTTCTTGTGCAATGTACACAACACCAACTTACATAGTAACACTTGAACTATCAATCAAAATGCACGCATAGCAATCAATCGGCATGACATCAGTTCAAATGTACTTAAGTTAAATTTCGTTGTAGCACAGATTAGGTTGTAGGGAGTTTTTATATGTACTTGTTATGTAAACAAATGAACATTTTAAAACACTGCCGTCTGACAATTTTTCAGGTGATAACTTTTGAAACTATTGCATTGATCGTGAACGTTTAATAATGCAAGTCACCCACTATGTGTATATTACTTTTTATTTATTACAATAAAATAAGCAATTATACAGAAAGGTTGCCTACCGATAAAGTATTCTCTTATTTCACATAGCAAAATTCTTCAATTAACAAAATATAATAATATTTAAAGATCGAAATTGTCTTATCGCACAGAATAGTTAATACTTAGTTACGGTTACGGTTACGTTTCAAATGAAAACTTTATAAAAATAGGTCAAGTTCAAGAAAAACATTTCTATGCAGTGATGTTGCATCAGAATGAATTCATATCCACAGCTAAACAGAGGAGATTTTTTTTTTTTGGTTTTACAGAGTTATTTCTACATTTATTATTTTAAAACAAGAAAATGATGTACCTACCTTTTATTTTGAATAACAGATATACATGTCAGATTGTATAATTTACAGATATGATTAAAAAAAGCTTTATCAAAAGTGATGTGCGCTTAAATTTTTGATAGATCGATAAGCCGATTATAGGAAAAAAAAATGATTGCAAACCTTATCAGATAAAGATTTTGTTATGTAGTTCATTTCAAATAACTGCGCAGAAAAGATTGATTTTGTTCTATTTTATCAAGTCACACCACCACTTGTATAATGATAAAACAAAAATCATTTTTGTGTTTAGCCCGCCATTATTCATCCTATAGATGTTATCTTATAAATGTATGTATTAAAAATACAATTAATAGTTAATAATATTATAAATGTATCCACTTACGAAAAAAAGTGCACATCCTTACAAATAACGAAAAAACTGCAATATACAATAAGCTATTAACTCTCCATTTAAGTACTAAATGATATTAAACTAAACTCAATTGTTATTAATTTAGTAAATAATAGAGCAAATGTGAATCCCACCTACGCAATTTATGACAAGACAATTTTGGTTTTCCTTCATTAATTTTTTAGTGTTATCCTTATTTTGAATGAATCAAAGTTGATTTGAGCATTTGTCGAAATTATCTACTTAAGTTAGAACAATGAGTTGATAGAAATTATATTATAATCAGGGGCTGTTTATATAATTATAATGTTTATCTTATGATACTCATCAACTAATTAATTAATACGATAAACAAGTCTTTCAGAACCATTTCATCTTGTCGTTGACCTTTTCGACAACAGATAGACTGATTTATAAAATAATAACAAAATATACAATAGCATCATAATCATAAAAGTATAGTTATAGTTTCTCGCTATGTTTACTTTTCTTTCTTTAGAAAATAAATAGGGTTTTAGGACTGACTTCCGTAACATTCCGTTAAATTAAAAATAAGAAAAATAATAATATGATGAAACTTCCCTTTTCGTGGTTTAATATTACTAGCAAAAATTCCATACGCTTAGAATGATGTTTGTATTAACTATTAACTATTTAACTAAAGCAATGTCGAAATTGATTCCACAATTTTTTTGCAATGTTTTGGATAACCTACGTAAACTACGTAACTACGGTACGTTACGTAGTGTTCAATATAAATTTTGTAGTAAAAAGTATATATATACGCAACTCTATACTCTATAAGATTGGAATTGGATTGATATGAAACTTGGTACTTTCGAAGAAGTTAACCTATTCTATCTAGCACCATGAGTTTCGGGTCTTTTGCTACGTTATTAGAAAGAATAAGAACTGACTGATGAAATATTGAACTTCCATTACATACTATATAATCACGGCGCCGTGTACTTAATGCAAACAGTCGAATACGTGAATATAACTGTAGCCATGTATAATTGAAACACTATACAAGTATACAGTAACGAATACATGGCGTTTGACGTTGGCGTTTGGCGTGACAGCTATAGATCCAATCGCTCGTTTTAATAAATCCCTATAAAATGGCTAACAAGTGTTCGAGTTGTGGAAAATTCTATGCAACAGCAGACGGCGCCAGCTGTATTAAATGCAATTCAACAGTGCACAAACAATGTTGTAATATAAGTCCTGACTCGCGAGCCTCCGGAAAGTGGGTGTGTAATAGATGTTTAAATAAGAAAGTTACTAAAACGGGAGGTAGTGCGCGCGAGCGTATTGATGAATTGGAGGTATTTCAAGATGCTTCTACTGAGAACACGCCCTCGTCACTTATGCAAGAAATTAAA
The DNA here is from genome assembly GCF_061535395.1 of Colias eurytheme. Lineage (NCBI taxonomy): Eukaryota > Metazoa > Arthropoda > Insecta > Lepidoptera > Pieridae > Colias > Colias eurytheme. Next base: position 5,416,311 of record NC_142989.1, on the reverse strand, counting down.
CTCTTACGTACCGAGCTATCAACCTTTAGGCACGAGATGTCTCGTCTTACATTAGCCGTAACGGAGTTTAGTACAAGGTTGGATGGAATAGAGGATCGTGTATCCAAGTTGGAGAATACGTCGGTCGAACAGCAAAGTCTCGAATTGACTGACACGATTGATAATTTAAAGCATCAACTAAATGAAGCCGAACAGGAACATTTCTTGAACGACGTTGAAATAACGGGTCTTCCCGAAAACAATGCTGAGAACCTGCTACACGTCGTCATCACTCTGTCCCATAAATTGGGTCTCACAATCGACGAACGAGACATTGTCAACGCTCACCGTCGCGGGCCGCGCAAGGGCTGGATCGCGGCCCCGGGCAGTGGAGGCTCACCGTCGCCTGGCATCGAGGCGCCGCAGCCGCGCCCGGTCGTGGTCAGGCTCGCCCGTCGACACCTTCGTGATGAGCTTCTGCGCGCGGCGCGCGTGCGGCGCAACGCTGATACCGCCGGCACGGGCGTGGCTGGTGAACCTCGACGCTTTTACGTTAACGAACGTTTGACTCGAATCAACCGTCAGCTGTTCTACATGGCTCGTCAGCAGGCTATGAGTAAAAATTGGCGTTTTGTGTGGACACGTGGTGGCCGCATCTATGTAAGGCGCGATCAAAAGTCCTCGGTATGTACCATACGTTCAGTAAGGGATATAGAATTGGTTTTTGGTCACAGTCCTATTGGGAAATAGTAATATACAATAAAATTAGATTGTTCTTTTGCTATATATTGGTAGTACTTAAAATAGGTAATGTGTTTTGTTTTTATTTTGTTTGTAGTCATGTTGTGCCTTGTGTTATCTTTAAAACTGTTTGTATTTATTCTTGCCGCCTATTTTGCTACCTGCATTTAATTTCGGGAATATACTGTTATAAAAGACACTTTATATTTTATAAAATAAATGTAAATGATATATATATTCTTTTCTTAGACAAGTGTCACTATTTGTGTTATTATATAAAACTGTTATATCTTGTTTTAATTTGTTTGTTGATATATCATGTTCTTATTGTATCTGTGTTTTTGCTCAATATTAGTTGTGAATATGCCAACTTGTTATCATCCAAATACTCTAGAAATGTGGGTTATATTCTATATATTGTGTTGTATTATTTTGATGTTAATGTCCTTTGTTTAAAATATGTTGTCATAAATGTGTTTTTTAAAACTGTATCTGTGTCAAATGTTATTTTTCTGCTTTGTGTTATTTTTTTTCATAAGATGTCTTTCTTATTCAAAAGATGTGGCAGGCCTTTACTGATAGTTTTTATGTCTCCTTCTAAATTTAATATTCCTTGGGTTGGCCTATATTTTTTTTATATTATGTATTCTTTAGAGTCTCTATATATTTCACATTTCAATACAGATTTTATAAATATTTATGTTCTTTTATATTTATATTTAACTTGTTGTTGTTATATTTATGACTCTTTTAACCACACAATATATTTTGCTGTATTATTATGCTCACATTTTATTTATTACTGTTATTCATTACTTTTCTTTATTTATTTTTTATTTTTAACTATATCACATATTCAATCCGTATAAAAAAATAAAAATTGGTCTTCTGAATCCCGGCTCCCTTGGGACTAGACATGAAGAATTTCTCGTTGTTATGAAGCGACATAATGTGGATGTTTTGGCAATAAATGAAACTTGGTTGCGCGACGGGGAGGATGGTCGAGCGCCTGTTGTACCTGGCTACCGCCTCCGCCATGTTCCACGTCCACCCTCTATTCGCATGCGTGGAGGTGGAGTGGGCTTTTATATCAGAGATGGTTTGCAAGTGCGCGTTTTATGTGCGCCTGGCAATACTACTGTTGAGCAAATGTGGCTGAAAATTACTTGTCGTGGGAAAACCATTGTCATAGGTACGGCTTATCGTCCCCCGTGGTTGAATGTAGACATTTTTTTCGATGCGCTATCCGAATCAGTTGGGTCTTTTGCGTGGTGCGATGAAATTTTTTTGTTGGGCGACTTCAATATTAACTGTTTTGCATCTAATACCTGTAACTTTAGAAAGTTGAACATTTTTTTACACACATTTAATTTATCCCAATTCGTGACGCAGGCTACTCATTTTACGGAGCATACTGAAACATTATTAGACTTGGTTTGTTCTAATGCTTCGGTTGCCAATATATCCGTTGATTACGTTGAAGCTCTAAGTGATCATGCCTTTGTTTCATTTGAGTTAAGTTTAACCAAAGTGAAAGCGATACATAAACAATTTTTTTACAGATCTATAAAGGATATTGACATGAAAGACTTTATGCAAATGTTAGATAATATTGACTGGGCAGTATTACTGAATATGAATGATGTGAATAATACCGTGGATATGTTGACGACTTATATCATATCTATTTTTGATGTATTCGCTCCTAAAAAGCGCTGTAATATTAAACATAAAACTTTTCCTTGGATTACCTACAATATCAAACTTCTCATGAAGGAGCGCGATGCTGCACTCATTCGGGCTCGGAAAAGTAGGGATGATGCTCATAAATTATTTTATAAAGAATTAAAAAAAGACGTATTTAATGCTATTGACCGCGAGAAAAGGGCATACTTTAATAGCTATATCAATTCAAATATAAATAATCCAAAAGAAATGTGGCAGCATATCAAGAATAACGTTTCTATAAGTCCTAACAATAATTATATCTTGCCACCTCACCTTTCGGAACCGAATAAATTAAATGATCACTTCCTAAGTATACCTGGCCACACTAATGTTCCTTTGTCTATCTTATCGTTTTATGAATTCCATCGTCATGGTGACGCTGTTTTTGAGCTTAAACCTACTAATGAACAAGCAGTAGCTAAAGTTATACGTAATTTGACATCACAATCGGTCGGCATTGATGATATTTCGCTTGACATGGTCAATTTAACTAGTTCTAAAATTCTACCAATACTTACTCATATTATTAATACATCATTTTCTTCTAAAACGTTTCCTTCCATTTGGCGAAATGCGCTCATACGACCTATCCCTAAAATTCAAAACCCCATGGAGCTCAAACAACTTCGCCCCATTAGTTTATTACCTTGCCTTTCTAAAGTAATTGAAAAGATAGTCCAAAAGCAGTTAATCGATTTTTTGGAAACCAATGGAATATTACCGGAGCGTCAATCGGGTTTCAGAAAGAATCGCAGCACAACCACTGCCTTAGTGGATGTTACGGATGATATATTATCTGCGATGGATGAAGGCAAAGGGACCCTTCTTGTATTGTTGGACTATTCCCGTGCCTTTGATACCATCAATACCACTCTTCTACTCTCGAAGCTTACATACTACGGTTTTAGTTCAGATACAGTTAAATGGTTTGCCAGCTATCTTAATGGTCGGACTCAAACAGTTGCTGTCCCCCAAATAGATGGTAATATGGCCTATTCAACCTGTCGTACGATCAATAGAGGGGTTCCACAAGGATCTATTTTGGGACCACTATTGTTCATTTTATACAGTGCAGATGTTGTCAATGAAATAAAATTTTGCAAATACCACCTGTACGCCGACGACATTCAACTTTTTATATCTTTTAATCCGAAGGATACAGATACAGCACTGGCCTCACTGAATTCTGATTTAGAGCGCATATATTCATGGTCAGAACGTAACAAGTTAGTTTTGAATCCTGCAAAGACTAAATATATGATCTTAGGCAGCCCCAAAATTGTTAGCAAGATAGAATCACACAATCCTACTATTACTATTTCGGGAAAGATTATTGAAAGAGTACATGAAGCTCGAAATTTAGGTATTGTGTTTGATGAAAACCTCAGATTTGAAAACCATTTTAACACTATTATCTCTAATTGCTTTTACAGGCTTAAACTACTATATCGAATTAGACCCTTTTTAAGCACTGAGCTTCGTATACGGTTGTGTGATTCTCTAATTTTATCAAAATTCAATTACACTGATTGTATGTATGGTTCCAGATTACTCGTACGTACTAAAAAGGCTATACAACGTGTACAAAATAGTTGCGCGCGATTTTGCTGGAATATTCCTCCGCGCCATCACGTCAGTCCTTTTTTGAATGAAGCTAAAATTTTAAATATGGAAAGCCGACGTCAAGTGCATTTTTCTAAGTTTCTTTTTGGGATTATTATTAATGAGCGTCCAACGTACCTTTACCAGAGGCTTCATTTTTGTAGGGATAAAGGACGCAAATCGCTTGTCAATGAAACCAGGGGTATGAGTCAAAAGCTACTTATTGTGCCCAAACATCACACAACCGCTTTCAGAGGCAGTTTCAGTTATAATGCTACGAAGTGTTGGAACAACTTGCCTCCACCCTTACGTAACCTTCGTTGCATTAATAACTTCAAAAATAAAGTTGCTGCTATTATTTTTAAAAAACAACCGTAACCTACTGTAGAATGTAGCATCTCTCTTTTGTGTCTATTTATCTGTATGTATGTTTATTAATTTTTTATTTTCGTTATTATTTTCTAGTATATGTACATTCCTATGCCTTCTTTTTATATGTATAATATTTATAACGTGTAATATTGTTTATTTTATTAATATAATTTCTATCCCTCTATACTTCGGTCTGTAGCTGTACTTCAAACATTGGGGGCCACTGAAAATCAGTGCTGTGCTGTTGAAGGCACAGCTTAATACTGAGTTGGTCCCCTTTTTGCTAAAGGTCTGCCACACTTTTGTCTTTTTCTGTGTTTTTTGTATTCCTTATTCTTTTCATTATATCTGTTGTTGGCTTTTGGCGAAATAAATTATTCTTATTCTTATTCTTATTCTTATTCTTATAATACACGCGGTCGTCGGCTGATTCGCGTCGGCACGTGACGGCCGCACCATAGATTAGGTAATGTAGCCACGACACCACTTATTCAGCCTCGCCTTTATGGAACGTAACATCTAATGACATCAATAATTATGAGATAAAGGTTTTTTAAACTGTGAGAGCAGTTTGATCGTTAAAGAACATACGGTGTCAATTGGCGTGTCTAGCGCTGAGCGATTGTGTGAAACGCAAACTGTACGATCCAATTTGTGTTCGTATTATGTCTACAAAGAAATAAAACAAAAATTGACACTGTAAACAAAGCTCAGAATTTTAACAACCGCAAGGGGTACTTTTATTAAAGTAGATTTATGAAGATAACTCATATAACTTTATGCCATCTGCATTGAAAAACAGTGAAAGATAGTAAAATCTACCTTTTATAACATCTGCATTCTGCTCAGAAAAACAATAAAAGAGATCTGTAAACCGAAAAGGTACATCAACAAAGATGCTGCATTGCTTCAGAGGAAATATCGAATGCTGTTGTGATTACAAGCAATGTGACATGTTTTGTAATTTGCGAGCCGTCTCACTGAGGCCGGAAATTGAAACCTTTAAAAGTCATACACGTTGTGTTTTCGAATCATTTATTGGCATTGTATCGGTGAAGGTTTACATACTTTTATGAAACTTTTGCACATAAAAGTACTTTTTGTTTTAAAATTGTTTTGACGCTATTGGTTGTGGGTACATTATCGTTTTATGATTCTGAACGTATATTCCTTCCTTTGTTGCAAATGATTCTTTAATGCCTTTAAAGATTATAATAGGTAATTGATACACTCATGAACATTAAATAGATATCATAAACTATAAAGTCAATTGATATTAGTCTAACTTATTGATAAAACTACATATTACAATATTCAGAAACTACTTATCATGTCACCTTCAGTTACCTACATTGACACACACAGTTGATAAAAATAAACATTATAAAATACCTTTAAAACGTTTCTTTTCATATTATACCAGACTTCTAAAATCCCAGACAGATAGAACTGAAGTCTAAAATGATAAATAATAAAAACAAATACTCAAGCATCTCTTTAAACAAACATAATTACGGTTTAGATGAGGCCTCTTGATACAACATAAACAAAAACTAGATTTTAGTGTATCTAATAGTGGTTATAAAAAGTAATAAGGATGACTTTAAGTATTTTTCCTACACACGGTAACCCCGTGATTGCTATAATGAACAATCTCACGAAGCCCCTTAACTTATCTTTGATGATTCGAAAAAGTACGGAAAAGATTTTGCCAAAGATAAGCAACGTTATGTTTTAGACAATTCAAATAAATTATTATGTAGACTATCTTTATTAGTTGTACAATTTTTAAGAAACCTTGAGATACAAGATTAATGTAAAATGTTTTACTAATGATTCTTGAATTAATTGCAGACTTAAATATTTTGTCTGCTTGCTAAATTATGTAAATAAATAATTTTTCGCAGACTACATTCAGATTCATATGAATCACATATCGCTTAATGTTTCATCATTCAAAATACATTAAAATTACATATAAAGAATTAAAAGCATTGACTTTGATGGCCTTTTACCATCGTTGGCCTTTTAATTACAGTCTTGTTTAAATAAATACTGAAACACCTGTATTAACATTCGTTCCCACGTATTATATTTGAAGATCTGTCGTTACCCCATACAATGTATGTACCTATTTGTTCGTGTAGACAAAAGTCCATAATACTTATTACCTACATGGCTACATTTGAGACGGCAATATTTTTTATATGTAGAATGTTCGAGAATTCACTAGAACATGCTAGAACCAAAAAGTACGAAACGGAAATATTAATTGAATGAAAAAAAAGTTAATGAATAAATACGCGTCAAAGACCGTTGGTTTCTATAAAAAATCTCAAGGTTGGTAGAATCTTGACCTCAAGAAATAACGCCACATTCAATCGATACAAATGTTACTTGAATGCTACAACTAGTCTACTATGTAAATATGTATTAATTAATAATAATTACATACAAAAAGTATTCAGGACTTTACCTAGTTTTACTGACTATGAGATAACATTATAATATCATACAATTAACCAACATCCTAAAGTAAAATCGCATCCGAATTTACCTAGCAGTTTTTGCGAGTTGCGTGTGCAAAAAAGACGGAAAGCAAACAAAAACTTATAAGCATTAGTGCCGAAAGATATATGGAAAATTATGAGAAGTAGCCACCTGAAATATAAAGAAAACAAATAAACTTTACACGAAGATTGATGAGCAATAAATTGGTGGCTGGTCTAGAAAGAGAAATCTATCATCGAGATAATATCGGATTGAAACCTTTTTCTTCCACGTCAGTTGAAATTTTGCGTATTGTTTGAGTTATTTCAACAAGGACGAGGAATGGGTATTCTTGGATGATTTTTAAGGAAACTGTGTGGATAAAATGTTTTAGACAAAAGTGATGTTTTTTCGATAATTCCGGTTATTGTCAATCAGCATTCAGCGGTCTACTTCATATAATAAAAACGTAAACAATTATGATAAGCTTTCATTACTCATGCAATATTTACGACGGCACGTCTGAGACAACACGCTGTTTACTATTTGGCGCAGAATTGGAGGATATGGTTGAAACCTCGCCAAATGCACATTTTGCAAAACGATGTAATAATAACCCAGACAGACGATATACCCGCGCATACATTGACTGTACCTGTAGTCTTCTTGCTATTCACATAACAAAAATAATGACATCTTCTAAGCAATAGGTATATTATTTTGTAACGTCTAGAAACTTATGTAATTTAATTTAGTTCAATTTTTATTAAAACAAATGATGAAACTGAAATAGATTCATTCATCATCATTGATCAAACACGAATCGAATCATAAATTATTTTTATTGTGTAATAATATTTATCATCGTTATATCAAAAGGTATAACTGCAATGACGTCAGTAGAGTCTACGGAGAAATGGGCCCCATTTTCATATTGAGCTCACGTCAAAATGAAAATGGAACAGCAAACAAACTGCCAATTCATTTTAACGAATTTAAACTTTATTCTACTGTTCCACATAAAATTATCTGCTGAATACATGTCCTTGCAAATGATATCTTGATAGACGTTTGTAATCGTGAAAAGTCAGGTTTATTTTGATGTTATCGGTATCGAAATTGGTTTGCAAATGTAAAAGAAATAGTATATAGGTCAAATTATTTGTTACAGGGTTATTATGGAAGGAAACTGAATACGACACACGCGTTCTAATTTTTTGTACTCAGAACGTGAAGGTTATATTTTTAATTCGTAACTGTCGTCGCTGGCGATCTCTGTGTGTGGTCGGAAACATATAGTGCAATATCTGTCAAATTATTGCGAATACGAGCCAATATTTCGATTATTTTTCTGGAACATTATCATTAAACGTCATACAAGATTTCAGTAGGTTATGTGAATTTCGATGAATTTTTACTTTTTAGCGAAAATATGTTTTAATATCATGAATTATTTATGCTTTAGCGTACCTATCATCAAAATTACCTAAAATCAATTGCATAAGCATATTAAATTAACAAGTCAATTAATTAAAATAAAAAGTTGTTTAATTATCTATCTAAAAGCACTACTTACCAGTGTATATCAGCAAATACTTAACATACGTAAGTAAATTAATAACGAACATGTTTATAAATACCTTTATCACATTTATTTTTGTTCACGGTTACCAATTGTTGCTATAGCTACACGCTTTAAATTCTCGAGTTTTATTGATTAATCTCGCTTGAGAATGTTGGTTTGGTTAGTTTATTATCTGTGGTTTAGTTATATAAATAGTAAATAGGTATTTGTTATTTATCTCTGTGACCGAGCATATTATTCAATACTTCTTACTATTATGATTGAGGTTAAGTAAGATTGTTTCTTTTTTGTTTCGTAGTAACAATATTAATAACAAAATCTTTGATATCAAAAGGTTTTATAATTTAGAAGTAAATGCGAATAGATACGCCAAATTACTTCTTTAGTTTGCAGTTATTTCTCGTATAAGGTCAACCAATATTCATAAAAGCGTATGAAAACATTAGATCACGAATATCTAGCTATTAAATAACATTTATAAACAGTAATGGATGTACATTATCTTTGATAAAGTCGTGATATGGAGCCAGGTAATACAATGTAATACCTAGTACATAATTAAATAGTCTTTTTAGCCTTGTGAATGTGTAAAAGCCAATTTAAAAGCTCTGCACGAAGCATTTACCGGTACTTTCCCTTTTCCTAAACATATTTTCGATTTTCCTTGTAAAGTAAGTTTTTCCGCTTAATTATGCATTATCTATCACTTGTAGGGTGGGAAATGAGTTTCCTCTTGAGTTTTTAAAACATGGAAAGAATGATAATTATGTGTAATATTATCATGCATTTATTTAAATACAACACATATCAAAACATTCAATCGACTAAAATTATTAAAGTAATTGTATGTAAATATTATAAAATATTTTTGTGAATAATTATCAGCAGAAATTAAAATAATTTGGAAAATCCAAAAGTGCACGCCTCATAATTTTTTTTTAATAAATATTTATTAATTATTATTTTTGTTTATTTAATAACAATAAAACCACATCGAATCAGACCCTGAAAAATGAAAGGGTTCTATTCCTGAGCATACTCAAGCGTAAGAGAAAAAAAAAGACTCGATTAGTAAAGTATTTCGGTCGCTATCGTGTTAACAAGAAAAAGGATCCGCACATGTACATGTACACACGGACGTCCAAGACAGAACTTTTTTAAACTGTTTTTTAACTAGTTCAAATAACAAAAATGACATCAAAAATATCATGAACGTTAAAAATAGTGTTTTTTCTTAATATGTGTGTGTATGTATTATCTTACAAGTGCAATGTATGATACATAAAGACATTTTAAGGGCTTGGTCTAGTAGTGCAAACAAATGCATCCTGTCATCCTATATGTAAATAATACAAATGTACTAAGGGAAAGTTGCTCCACTTAATTTTTAAAAATTAAATCATTCGTATGCATAATTTAATATTCGTAATAAGTACCAAAAATGACAATTTGACACAATTTTCGTGAAAATTACACCGGGTGATTTTTTTTTTATCAGTACACAAAATTTGCGAATACTTTCTATTGATATCTTCAACTTCATGTTTATATAACTGATCAACTTTTACAAAGAAATTTGGACGAAATATAAAAAAAAATAAGCTTTCCATACAAAATGCATAACTCTATACATTTTTTTCGACCTAAGTTTCTTAGTGAAAGTTGTTCAGTTTAACTAATAAAACGGATAAACAAATTTTGTATATAATGAAAAAAATGTAATGTTTGTGTTAAAAAATTATTAAATAGAAAAATACACAAATGAAAACAAAAGATATTTATTTCCGACTAGCTTCCGCCCGCGACTCCGTCCGCGCGGATGTCAGTCTTCGCGTCTTCTACAGATTTATTATATTATGTATAATATATAGATTTATATTGATAAACCTAATAAATCTTTTGCTAGCATTTTGATGCTTTATCGGTTGCACTGGATTTATCTCTTTTTTTTCAATCGCTTGAATGATATAGGATGGGTCCTTGATGGACATCGAATGCTGAAGTCTCGAATCAATCAATTCTGACAGTAGGCAATTTATGTAAAATCTTGATAATGGTCCATCATTTTATTTTGCCTAAACGTTACATACTTTTTTATATATTTTTTAACGAATGATTCACTCCAGTCCAAACAGCAAATAAGCAGACTTCTGCTTCTGCAACGTTTAGTTGTCCCTGAATTTGGAAAAAATAGTCATGATTCTTATCTATGACAAAAGTGTTATTTTTTGCATTGTATTTCAAATATTAATTTTTTTTTAACCGCATCTTCAGCATTCATGTCTTTTGCCGGAATTAGACATTTAACTTCTACTAGTCCCATGTTCCCTTTTTGATATGGGAGTGTATAAAGTAATTTTTTTAGATATTTCTCGTTATACTTTTAAAAAGTTATTATTGTCATTTTGCTCATTAGGTAAAGTAATTTCGATATCAGTTTTAAGTTTTTTGATACCTGCAATAATAACGTCATAATCGCCTTATCGATTACACCCTGTATACAATCCACCATCCACATTCATAATGTTTTCCTGTCCTCCTCTCCTTTACGCTGTTCACCGATACATTTTAAATGAGTAAATCTGCTACCACTGAAGGAAGTTTCATTGTGATCAGCAAATTTTCACCACTGTTGTCGATTATTTGTTTTTCATTTTTAATCAGCAATTGGGAATCATCAGTTTTGTTTTTTGCAGATTGGTGATGTACCCTAACAATACGTCGAAAAGGGAAAGCATCAACGAATTATCGTTTTCGTCCTCTTTTTTTATTCTTCGCGTCTCTGTTACTTGTGTTTGTTTAGTTCTCAACACCCACTGAATTTTCTATGTTATTGTGATCTTCCATTACATCTGAGTTTTGATGATGTGATGATAATCCATTCGTTTTAATATTGGTACTTAGAGTTGGTGGACTAAACTAGAAATGGCGGACTAAATTTGTCAGCGCGTCTGTAGGATCAGAATATAAAACCAACATCCTGTATTTAAGTTACAAAATTAATAATCAAACAACATGCCGCTACGTTGAAAATGACTAGAAGAAAAAATTAAAACACCTCGGCATATAATTTTGGAGTAAACAAATCATTTTCCCCGTATGGGGATTTCCCCGGATGAACTTGGGAAGTTCAAGTTCTCAATACAAGTTTATATTATATTTCGTATTTCTCAAACGAAAAATAAACATTTTTGGAACTTCAAAAAAAAATATATTATAAGAAAATTTATGAGCTTACTTTAGTTTTAAAGAAATATACATCCCTTTACTGACAACCCGTAAAATAAAGAAATTGTTGCCAATCACCTTTGCAATCTATTTGGTTTCATTAACTTTATGTTCGAAGATAATTTTTTTTTCTAGTAGTTACACGCGTATTTTTTTCGTTTATTTTCCATATCGAAATCAAATGTTTAAAAATACGAATATTTGCACAAAACTAAGATAAAAATAATCAATTAACAAAAATATTAAATTTAATGAAGTAGAGCAACTTTCACTTCGGTATGAAGGAAAATCGAGCGTAGAGCACACGTCAGAACGCTCCGGCCCAAGGAGCGCGACTAAAGAAATTCGCTAGGATTTTTCCTAATTATTTTAAATATTTTTTTAATATTTAAAGAATTATCAAAATTAAAAAAAAAATTTTTTTAAAGGATTAATACTCATTGGTCTTCAACCAACTCGAATAAATTAATGGAAAAAATAACTTTTAGCAGTATTTACCAATAGATTTTGTAAGGCAAAAAATGGGAAATTTAATGAATTTATAACGTTCTAATTAAGAAAATCATAAGTTTTTCGGCAATTGTATTCAGCAGTTTTTAATAACGACTATATAAGGATAATAATGCGCTGATCAGATTGTGTAAATTGTAATCGGTTGCAACGTAGTGAGTGCACAAACTTAGCTCGAAATGTCTTTGGGGGAAAGAGACTTATCTTGAAGGCCTGATTAAGGTAAAATAAAGTAACTTTATAAATGTGAAAAAATTCACGCGCATTGCGTATATAACACTAATTGATAAACAAGAAAAAAAAATTCAGTTTATCATTTCATTAGCCGGGAAAAAATTGTCAAATAACTTGTTGAAAACGCAATTTTGCTAGACTGCAGCCTTAAGTTTGAAAAATCAGATGTTTTGCGCGAAGTGACAGTAGTACCCACCTCAACGCTTCGCTTATGAGGCGTGCAAAAATATATACAAGTATGTATATTATAATGCCATCGGTTAATCTATTCCATCTAGTATATTTTTAATGCACATAATTTGCAGATATATAATAATAAATCAGTAATGTTTTTATTGTTAATTATTATAAGTCAGAAAATATTTTCATAAATAATTGTGATCATAAAAAAGATTGTAATAAATGCACTAAGGCCATTGTATAATAGAATATTGTAGAATTAAATGTATAATAAATGTTCTACTCCCTTCCTTGTTTACGGAAGCTTGAGAACACTATCAATTGCTATAAAGATTTTACAGTTAAGATCTTCCACCAACCAACAAATATCTGCATACAACAGGTGAATATAAATCTATACTAATATTATAAAGAGGAAAGGTTTGTATGTATGTATGTATGTATGTATGGTTTTCACGCATAAACTACTGGACCGATTTTGATGAAATTTGGCACAGATAATCTTTAGACCCTGAGAAAGAACATAGGCTACCTGTTATTGCGAAATATGTACCACGTGCGAAGCCGGGGCGGACCGCTAGTATTATATATTTTAAGTACGGTAAATATATTCTAAATTAGATATTGGCAACGTTTCTGATTAGATCTAGAATAATCGATCAGCAGGTTGTAATTTATTTTTAGATTACGGAAACGAATTCATTCGTTTTACAATTTATTTTTATTTCACTGGCTATTTCCAATTTGGTATGGTGTTTAATAAATTTAAAAGCAATTTTAAAATAACCTGTTTTCGTCAATTATAACTGAATTGTATGTGAAGATATGTATTTCAGACTGTTGACATATTTACCAAAACGTCTTCAAGCACCAGGAAGACGTTGCTTCCTGATACGTAAATAATAAAATTAATATTCCGAAATGTTTTATACGAAGCCATCTTGACCCGAACTAATCAAAAAGCGCACACTTTAGCATTTTGATATTTACTAGAATTACTAAACATTCACATCGTTAAAAAAATAAATTTAATGATATCTACGTTCTGCTGATGAAGTAGTCAGATTCACTAAACACAGTGCCAATCCGATGTCAAAACACGACAGTATTAAAATTTTTAAACGTAACCTTCTTATCATCCATAATTTCTGCTATATTTTTTTTTGATATTCTGTTTATGGATTGGTGCAATAAAATAGCTCACGGTCTGAAATACATAAAGCCACAAAATAGTCCAGTTTCGGCACTTCCGCAATAAGAAGTTATACTCTATACCCGCAATCTCATGTATTCCATTTTATAACGAATAAGTAATGTACATATGTTTTATAAGCTCTTCAGACTGCACGTCTGCTTTCGATTATTTACTTTACGTTTTTACGACCAACTTATACTGATTTATTCATATTTACATTGATATGATTAATAGATGTAGTGCATTAAACTTCATCATTCACTTGATCGCTGCTATTTTTACCCCTGATGAGTTTTCAATCAATTTATATTCATATAAGTAATATGTATGTTCCAGTATACGATACTTGTGTACCAATAATCTATCGATCAAAAATTTTGTAATCAATTGATATGCGATTATTCTTAATGTCCTTCCCAAATTGATAGGATCTATCCTATTTAATTCATTCGAATTCGACTAGATGTTGATAATGGATAAAAAAATTCCACTTTTAAACACGAAGTAGGTCTGTAACTTTACAAAAAAAATCCGCAAATATTCCAGGCATACGTTGTACTGCCGTCTCATTAATTGTTAATAGCTTCATGGTGCTATAAGCTAATAAGCTCTAATAGCAGTTTTGAAATATATTTTTTCCTGTTTGCTAACTTGTGTGTTCGTATGTTTCGTCCTCCGGGTTCGTTGACTTGAAATTAAAACGGTCCTCTGGTTAAATCTGTCGTTGTGTGTGACGCAGTTGGATCGCGCGTCTCGGCCATGTCTAAATTCACATTACGTAGAATATTTATTTTATTGATCAAAGCTTTTGTCTCTTACTCACTTTGAAGTTTCCTTTCGATTTGTTCAGACTTTTTAATAGCTATAATTCATTTTAATTGCAATGACCTTCATCATTTTGTGTATCTTTTGCTATTTTGATGTCTGGCTTAGACAGTTTAGTTTATATTTAGTCACATGTACATAACTATCTGATATAACGTGGTTGTCTATATTTCATAACTGATGTCAGCTTCAGAGCGGTAAATATTTTGCCAAATTACTGCACTTTATAGTGAAACATTTGAACATTTGGCGCCGGCTTTGTGTTATTTCTAAAGCACTTTAAAATCAATAGTCATAAATATCTGAAGTGTGGATAATGTGATATAATAATTAGTAATAACTCGTGGCGTCCATTAGATGCGGTTACCACACCACACCGAGACCCAAATGTCAGGTTTGACGTCATAGAAACCGTAACGTTCATCTAAATATATTTTGTAACACGAGGGCTAACTGCGCTACGTAAAGGGTGACCTTTCATATCTTTTATAACCTCGCTACTGTAATAGAACATTAATTAAGTCGTAATTAAAAATTACAGGGGCTTGGCCAGCACTTGCGTTTTATTATGAAGTTCAGTAAGGAGGAGTATGTATAATGGTTCATACAAAACCAGAACATTTGGACTCAAAGTCACACATATATTATTCAGTTAGAAGTCTTCTAGAAGCATATTTGAATCGTCATAACACCGTTTTACTATTTACGACGCACCGGTTCGGAAATCAGAAACTACGGAGAAGAGCTGACAAACCTATCAACATCGATTAAACCCAGATTGAAGGAAAGCAAATAAAAATTCATACGATATTCGAAATTAAACACTAAAATCAACGAAATAGGATGCATTTATAGATACAAACAATGGATTTAACATTGGCAAGTATGTTGTAAGTCTCTATTGACGTCACTATATAACTGGGGCGGGCCCTTACGCACGTGTGACCTATTAAACTTTATATTCAAATTTCACCGCAGACAGATTGATGCCTCATGCTGGAACCTGGTAGAAATTATCTTCACTGGCACTTCTGAAATGAGTCTCGATCATTCGTAGACAAATTTTGAGGTAAAGTATGTTTTGCTTGACACACGTGTGCTCTGTCTGTTTGTTTTAGTTTATTTCGGTAATGAAATTAATTATACGAGCATCCGCAATTGGGTTCTAAATAAACTAGAGTTTGTTTTTGTTTGAGTGACCCTTTGACACTATATAAAAAGTCGTTTACTTTTTAAGAATTGCAAATGAAGAATGACTCTTTAAAAAGTTCTCAGTAGAGTAGGTTAAGAGATTGTTGTGTGTGTGCAAATAGGATAAATTTCTTAGAAAAGCTTGTGGTTTATACATTTACTTCTTGAATGGTCGGAGAATTTATATAATAAATGTGACCAGATATTTTACGAACAATGTACAACATTATGCCACAAATCATTTGTGGAATAAACGTGATATATCTAGAGTGACGCAAAACCTGACGTAAATTTCAGAATAACAGAACATTATGATGAAGTATTTTTCTAAACTTCTATTCTATCATAATATGTTCACAATTAACATTATACTAAAACAAAAACACCAAGAGAAATAAAGCAGGAAGACATTTTTCTTTAAATGTTTATAAATAATGAAGCTCATTGACTTTTTTCACGAGAATTTATTACGATTGTAATTTAAAAATTTGCATTTTTGTATTAGGCGCCAAGGTATCGGAGACTTGGGTTTTTAATTCTCTTGTTTGATCTTAGGAGATTACTCCAGAAACTAGCAAAGAGATATTTTCGTTACATCGTAGTTAAACTGCTGTAAAACAATAACAAAATTGAGGAAAGGTTTAGAACCGAGAAATCCATGTTGTTACTGTTTCATGTCCATTGTGTAAACACCAAACCGCGGACAGACGATAGAAGGTATCTTCAAAAACTACCGTTTGCGTAAATTGGACGTATGCCACGGCTACGATTGATAGCTTCAACACAGAATAACTGTTTTGTTAATTGAATTCAGCACCTCCGCAAGTTTATAAAGAGTTTAATTTTCATTACATTTAGCTTTCGTGTGTTCATAGGAATTGAGACATTTATGAGCACCAAAATCAAATACGATTCCTAGAAGTTGTTAACTTTATCTAAAATCTGGTTGTAGTTCGATTTTGAAGAATGAAATATTAAAAAGTTAAGATCCATATTCAAATACATTTATTTTAATAGAATTACGTACAAACTGTACTTCTATAACAGGCAGAAAGGTCGGCTTAAAGAAATATTAACTCTATAGTCTATACTGACTTTTATCAGTACATTTCTTCATCAGTCAATCAAACTCCAAGGTTCGGACAACCCTGGCGTTTATACTTTTAAAATAAATGATAAATATCAGTTAAAGAAGATTGCTTACACTCTTTTAAAGATAACCTTCATAATACGGGTTATGGTCAATAAAGTCCCTGTAGGCTGTAGGTATAGAGTATCCTAAATAATTGTAAAATAATTTGTATGTAACCTTAAAGGTTTAAGGTAGTATTATCGACTTATAATAAGAAAAATTTAAAGGACAGTTAAATTCAATAACGAGGCGGGATTCAAACCTGAGACTTCTAGCCAAAATTTGAATTCTGCTTTTCATCGTTTTTTTTCTATTCTTAAAAAAATTCTCATTTATAAACAAATAATTTTTGCTATACAAATAAATACTTATTTAATTCAATGTGTAACTACTATTTCCGTCTTCCTTTAGGTCACGGTCAAACATTTATAGATATACACCATTTCGTTCTCATGGATATTTTATTGATGAAATAGTACGGCCTATGTTGTATTTACACGGATCGATTCACACGAGTAATCTAGGCCAGTAGTTTAGTTACAGTACTAAATAGAAATATAGTACCAGGAAACACAATCAGGAAAATGTGACATTATTTTTACCTTTTTTTAAAATAATGTCGCATTTTATAAAGATTAGATACTGATATTGCTTATTATGCTATACCTAGTCTGAATATTAACATAATACAAGCTCTCTTTAATTCTTTATATTATGGTTATAATATTATGTAATATCTATTTATAATTGTTTTTTAAATGCTTATATGTAAAATAAGAAGGCACATTATAATTCTATAATTTGTGGATGAAGCAATCACATATAGAAGTGCTAAAATAATAAATCAAATAAAACTTAAATTATTGAATTGTCAGCTTCCGAATCGCTTCAAAATTCACACACTTGAAGAAATAAAGATTTTGCGTTCAAAGTATGGAAATTGTAAAAATAAATTCTCTTCGCTGTTACTTCAGAAATATGATATAGGTACCTATGCAAATCGAAATAAACCTTAAATGTATTATAACTAGGATAGTATTATATTATCTGTGATATAGATATTATTCTGATAGAAGATGATAAAGTAAACTAGTTCTAGGAACTACTTAAGTGAACACATACTAAATAACTTAAGGAACTCATAAGGACTTGTCATTCTGTTGCGTTATCTTAATTGTTCCTATTTTTAGTTAGAGGCTATTATTAATCACTCTGGTTGTTTATTTAGACTATACTAACAAAATGTTTGTTTCCTTATATTACAGTCAATGTAATGAAAATGTAGATACATTAAATAACTACAATGTAGCTTTATTTTTTTACAAAATAGGCATTTCCTTATAAAAAAATATTATTAGACTTATCGTTGAGGAAAGGCTCATAATAGATCGATGGGCCACAATACTAAATTATTCATGTTACATGCAAAGAAATATCGATTAGGCTGTTAATAACTGACGGAAAATCAGTATGGAACTACCCATATAGTCATAGATTATGTTCTATATCTATTTTTACAGTCATTTTCTAATCCTTTTTGGTGTTGGTAAGATGGCCATGGACATGAAACTGTTATTTCTGTTCTTTCACACGAAAATAAAGTATAAAAGATAGAATAAACAGCTGGTTTGGGATATAGGTGATGATGTTTGGTTTTGTATGAAGATACTATCTATTAGTTAAGTGGAAAATTTCAGGTAAAGCTGCACCTAGTTTATTTATTTTCACCACAGTACAACGATCCAGAAGTCTATATTTTAATGACGTGTACAACTCGGTTCATTGCTTTGACGATGACCTTGTTAAAAGGTTGCCAAACTCTTAAATGTAAACAATTGAAATAATTATTTTATTTGTAAGGAATAACAAAGTACAAGACAACACGAAGACAAAAGATATCCTTCGTGGATCAACGTATGCTTATCCGGATGGAGCGGAGGCACGTGCTGACTGCTGTCTTCTTATAAATTTATTACGTAGGTATTTACGTCTTTTGAGAGAATTGCATTTGAAGAAAAAATATATGTGCACTAGCGATTTGAAAACTTCTGATTTTGAAATAGTATTGATTAATTATATTATCTCTATAGGCTTTGCCAAGAGAAGACGAGGTACCTTTATTATATTCACTGTATGCGCAATATAAACTGTACATGAATAAAACTAGACATAATTTGTTTCCATTACATAATGTATATTTTTGATCATATTACATTGTTTTTGTGCCAAAGACTCATACTACTTATATAAAAAAAAACAGGGGTCACACACATTATCTGGTTAAGAAATAGATGGCCGTGTCACTGATTTGGCTGAATAAAATTGTATGCCAGTAATTATTCTTATATTTCCGTCCCTGACCGACTAACAGAACAATAAAAATTGACGTTTAGTTTGGAGTTTTGTATTGAAGAACTTACCGTTTTGTAGACTGCGTTTATTTACTATACACAGTTGGTATTTATCCCGCAAAAAGATGTGGTCCAGCAGACTCGGGCTTCTGTTTGAATTATTTGAAAATTATTTGAAAGCTAATTTTGAAATTAGTTTTCGTATAATTTGGCATATTAGGTCTTCCCGTATTGCGCTATCAAACAGTGCTATCATACAGCAATGTCGGTCATACAGTGCTAAACATACTGATGATATTTCTGTTAATAATTACGTAACACAGACTTCTGGGTACAGTAATTCCTGCTACGTAGTGTACATACATACTTCAAAGATAAATTAACAGTATTGTGTAACGATGATGACTCATAGAAACTGACTGGGTTACCGGTGCTGGTTGCAACCTTGTTCGTCTTTCGATCCTGCGTCACAAATTGTGATACTTCCATGTTTATAATGATTTAAAGCGTGTCTTGTGTTATTAATAAAGACAACAATAACAGCGTTGTATTATGCTAATATGTTATAGAATAGTTTGTTTACGGTAATGCGTTTTACATCACAACTCACACGACTATCTAGTAATGTGACGTCACCGTTAGTTTTTTATTGCGCCATTAGTATCTGCGCAAAACGCGATTTATATTTGTAATGCTATATGATTACCGCTCGTCTTCTTCCCGGTTGGAATGGGTGATTAGCTTTGGTACGCAGCTACGTAATATCTTATGTCAAGGTTTAATTAATAGCTAAATTGAAATGCTTATTAACCGACAGCTGTTGCCTGATGCATTTTAATCTTTAAAATTCCTTTGTTTGTAATTTATCACTCAATACGTATAGAGTACATTATGTAATATGAGTACTACCTACTTAATCACTAAAATTACCTTCAATTTATATGGAATGAGTAATCTTTGCCAAAGGCTATGAATCACCAATGGAGAAAAAGTAAAATGAAAAATAGATGTTATCGGAGAAGGTTGGTTTTGCTCGGACTTTTCCAATTACACATAATGACTTCCCCAAACAGAATGGAAACACAGAACAAATTGGTATTTGTGTAAGGTCTCCGTCTAAAGATTGATTAAGGTTACTGGGTTAAAATTACATAACCGACTTGTTAATTATACCTTGCACGCTATTTATAATTCAATAAAACAATTTATGCACTGTACTTAACTAGAAATATAATAAGAATGTTCTTGGTAGGTTAATCTGTTTTGTTGATTGATATTTTTATGGTTAGGCAGTAGATTTGCATTTTGCAGTTTTGTTTTTCACTCATTTCATCAGAAAGTTTTACTACGGGGAATCCATTACAATTGCTATAAATTTCGCGTTAACTACTACAAACATTTTCAATCGTAATTTAAGCTGAAAGTGCGCACGGCCTGAATTTCCTATATATATTTGAACTTGCATAAATAATCTGTAACATTGCATTGTTTTTTTAATAACTTAATAGAATTCACATAATTTTATGGAAGTCAAATTTATGTACAAAATTACCAATTGATATGCTTCATTAAAAATAAAGAAAAGAGTCGTTTTAGGAATCGTTCATTAGAATTTTATCAAATATAAAATGGATGCTTTATGCGACATTAGAAACAATCCAATTGTTTTTAACCGCGCAGAGTCGTAAATAATCTAATTAAAAATACACTGTTTTTCCTACTTGTCTGGATTCTGGATAACGTCAAAACATACTGAGTCGTTGTAAAAATAAAAATAGCGGCTGAAAACAAAACAATTTGCTCTTTCCCGGAATTAATTACAAGCAATTGGTGCAAACTTTATAAGTGTTAATTGCGCATTAACAATATGCTGGAACGTTTAGTTTTTTAACAGTGGTCAACAAGGACCCTTTAATTAAGTGACTAATTAATGGTTCAACCATGTAAGGAAAATGAGTCGATAACATTCTCATTTAAACTAAAACTACTTTATTAATTCCTAACTATATTATTTGTAAGTGGTGCGATAATACCGTGTATTTTTATAATGTGTCCTAAATCCTAATCAATATCAATAAATAATTAAGGTACCTACGACTACCCTTATCAACTTTATTCAATAAATCAGTAGTAATTATAAAATGTGCTACAATGATCACATTTACCATAACATAAGTGAAATTCAAATTATATTTAAAAACTAGACAAAAAGTATGTCACTTTTCTTTAATATAATTATATAATGGTTACATGATACTAAACATAACACCTTAGGAGATCCGATACGCGCTTTCTTGTTAGTTGTTACTTGTTACGTATATTAGATAACCTTTATTGCATTAAAACCATATAACAGCAGCCCTTAATGTATATTTAAATAGAGCAAAAATAAGTATGAAGCTATTTTTATGTACACGCAAATTGTAATTTAGATTAACCTAAGTAGGTTAGTACACTACTTAGTATTTATTCGTATGTGTTAACGGGGTCTAAACTCTAAATATGACTATTTTTGTATGATACAATGTTTGTAATTACAAAGTTTACCTTCCGTGTCAATGTCTAAAATAATAAAAATATCTATCTCGCCTACGTGAAAAATAACTATTACTTACTACCAGACTTTTGTCTAAATAACTTTACCCTGAATGAGATAATGATTAAGATAAAAATCAATTAGATACATTGATGAATATTTTAGTGAAAAGGTGCTTTGTAAACGATATTTTTATAATAATAATAACTAGTGTTATATGTTTAGTGACAGTTTAACTTACCAACGTGTGAAAGGCCGGTGAGATCTGATTCTGAAAAAGATAAAAATTTCATGAATAAAAATGTATATGATATAGCGTGCCCAAAATTAAAAATAGCGTTATAAATGAGATATGGATATGTATTGTATTTTTTAACAAAAAAACATGCACACATTTATTTACACATGGTTAATAGTTTCAAAATAATAGAAAATCAAAACTTTTTATATAGCTAAGTATATTTTATCAAGATTAGCAAATAGCAAGTGTCATCACAACAATTTATTTTCAAAAATAGTTTGTAGGTATAGTTCATTAAAAATACTTCTTAATTATTTTTTTTATTTATGCCAACTTTACGCTTAAAAGTTGCCATAAATTTTCACTAGCAATATGTATGTACATAATATTAAAATTATAGAGTTTTCAAATTAATGATTAATAAGAATAAAATCGATTTATCATAATTTCTTTCCATAAAATTGCCATAAACCTTAAAAATTAAACTGCCTTATATTTTTATATATACTATATTAATACTATAAAGCTGAAGAGTTTGTTTATTTGTTTGTTTTGTTCTTAGGAACTACTGGTCCGATTTGAAAAATTATTTCGGTGTTTAATAGGTTATTTATTGAGGAAGGCTATATATTATTACGCTTAGACCAACAGAAGCCGAGCCACGCGGATGAAACCGCGGAGCAAAGCTAGTATTGTTATAATAACGAACGGAAGTGACGCTACGGAACCTCATTATCAGTGCGGAACTATCGATGCAAGGGAAGTTGATGTACGTGCACTTTGTTGCTGTTTTCCTTATTTGATATTGTACTTCTTATAATTATTATTTAAATGTTTCACACATTTCGTGCCAAATAAATAGCTGGAAAATAAGGTATTCTTCAATAATTAACTCTATAAGCAGTATATTTATTACATAGATTTATTACCTATCTTTTTTGTAATGGTTAGTACGTAAATAATGATAATAATATAGTGTAATTCTGAACCGTCTGTATCTTTTCTTGTTGTCTTCTTTTCAATATAAATAAAGCAAGGTTAGACTATATCTTATATATAAAATTCTCGTGTCACAATGTTAGTCTGCATACTCCTCCGAAACGGGTGGACCGATTCTCATGAAATTTTCTGTGCATATCGGGTAAGTCTGAGAATCGGCCAACATCTATTTTTCATATGTACCACGGGCGAAGCCGGGGCGGACCGCTAGTAATATATATATTTAAAAGAATAGATATAAGATGTACATATTTAATTAAGGGGTAAGTACATTCCTTCAGCATAGAAGCCAATTAAATTCAACACACATTTTAATTGAGGATAAATTTAAACTTAAATTCCAGTCGGTCATATTAGTGTTAATAATCAAATGAAAAAATAAACATAAAAATGGCGGTGACGTTTAATTAGTATTCAGAACACATACGCTTGTCAGGACTTAACTACGAACAATGGATAAATAAATAACTTCAATTAATTCCTCGTCGTCCACCTAAAAATAAATACGGAAACTAGTATTGTTTTGAGGTATTGACGTATTGAGGTATTCTTCTTAAGAAGAGTTATGGTACTTACCTACTACTACAGGGAGTTGACAATATATTGGTTGATAGCCCCGCATAAATTAATTAAAATTCATGGTGTATTAGCTGTTACAAATAATAAAGAATAAACTCAAAATTTCTAACAAGAGAAGTGGGTAAAGAATCTTCAAAATTTCATCAATGTTTATTTAATTTTTGACACGAATATCTACAATTATTTAAAGAATTAATTACGTACATGAATATGATAAGAAAAAACCCGAATTATATCGAAAAATTCCGTTCCTTTAGATAACGTTTCACCACAAAACAAATAATAGTACTACGTACCTAGTATGCAAGTAGATAATTTAAAATAAGTAAGTAGTTTGTGACACAAATATTTTGATTCATTGATCAGCAAGTACGATGTTTATGAATCAGATATGATTATGTATGCAAATTTAATTCACAGATACTTTATCACGTGTGTTCTTCGAAGCTAATCATTAGAATTCATATACGCTCATTTAAAATACAAACAAAGGTTTGCAAATATACTAGAGTCATGTGGTATTGAAAATCCAATGAGGAATACCATTGGGATTATACACGGTTTAATTATAGTTTTCCTCTTAGAAATACACTGTAATGGAGGTTATTTGACACAATGAACTTTAAGGATTATTATCAGTTTCCTTTATTTCTATGACAGAAAACAATTCAACAACAATTTAATTTGTAAAAGGCTAAGAGCCATCCTCCAAGGACAACTCGTGAGAAATTCATTTAAATAGGTCGTTTATTACGCTGCAGCTAATAATATTTATTCGTTAGAGTAATTGAACGAACACATAATATCTTCAATAACATTTTCAACTGAATTGTCAAAATAAAACGCAATCAAGACTGGAATTTCACACGTCCTTCCTCATTTTGATAACATTTAACTCGGAAGGTTTCCATCATTTATCGTTATCTTTAGTATCAGAGGTTAAAATACAATGCGATAATATTTATTCCCCCCCTGCGGATCAAAATAGCTCTAGTTTTATTATTATCGTACGTTGATTGGTGACGCAAAGGCAGTTTTATTTATAATAATATAATATTATGATGTTTTTCAATACAAGTCAATAACTGCGTTAAAAACAACCGACTTCAAACTTGCACTTGCAACATTTACAAATACAGACAAAAATGCTCATAAAATAAAAACTACTGGGCCTATCCGAATAAAATTTTTATGGGACCAATTCGACACCATCCCGCATCGAACAAAAAAAGAATCACGTAAATCGGTTCAGAAACCACGGGGTAATCGGTGTACATACATAAAAAAAAAAAACCCGCCCGAATTGATAACCTCCTCCTTTTTTTTGAAGTCGGTTAAAAATAGTTAAAGTTACATTACCCCTGCATATTATTATCAACGGCAATAACATAAGGCTACAATAATAACAAAATAAAAGCAGTGTTTGATTCCAGTTAAGCTTTGTTTAAAAATAGTTGCATTATATTCCGCCTTATTATTGAATTCAGTAGTTATGCGATATTATACATAGGTGCAAGTGTCACCTAGATTTCATATCCTTTCTCTAATACCCGTAGTTGTACCAAGGTTTCCAACGACTGGTGCAATGAGATAACATTCTATTGTAGTCACGAAATACCCAAGTTGTACCTTAAAATAGTATGTACTGAAATCTTATATAAACCGTTCCCATATATATTGAATAGACAACAATTATATACCGGGAAATTGAGTTTTGTTTCATAAACATCGCTTACACGTGTTTCGCAAGTCCTCATGAAACATTCGTTACTATAATTATTACGATAAAATATTTTATAGTTCACGTTAAGATAACATTCGTTAAATATACGTGACTTACTTTAAACTTACATGTTATAAAGTATGTACCCAACTTTTCTGTAAACCAACCCAAGATTACCAGATGAAAAGTGAATTCTTTAGACAACGACAATTGAAGTCTTCAGCTTCAAGTAGAATAAAAACATTAATTAGATATACGTACGTTTTTGTAAATTTTGGACATAAAATGTACCTATAAATTGAAGCCTTGTTGTGACATTTAATGTCGTGTTCCTTTTATCTTTTAATTACTTGAAAATGAGTACCAATCATTAGTGTGAGGAAAATTGGATCCTTATAAAAAGTCTCTTGTTCGTATCACTATCATAGAAAATAATTACTGCGTTTTGAAGCGTTTTACTAATGAATTTGCTCATAAAGATATGTACAATATTCCGTTTATTTTATTTTGAGAGAGTTTTCATATTAGTTGCTCATCTTTTCTGATGAGTTTTTAATTCCAAATATAGTTGATTTTGTTTGGATTTATTTTAAAGATTTATTTATTTATTTATTTACCTACTGTTCCAGTGCGATGTTATTAATTAAGACTTGCTTCTAAATGATCCAGTATACTGTGGTCACTTTTGTTTTATTAATTGAATGTCATTGACCTTCATTACCAAAGCTACATCACGCTATATTTCGAACAAAAAAAAACAAATAATATACGTGTTAAAATGTATATAAGGAAAACGTTTTGTGTTCAAGTAGAGTTATTCCGTAGTAGTCTCCATTGTGTAGATTGGGCCAGGTCAAAGACTCAGTGTAGGTGAAATAATTCCGCGAATATTAAGATCATCGGGACACGGAGTTCAATGAACCTATTAACAGTTTCGTAAAAAACTACTCTCTTAAACCTTTTGGACATTTTCTTTGGAGAATTACCAGAAACATAACCTCATTTGGTAGATGGAAAATTACGCGGCGAAATTCTATGCTTCACTTTTGACTTTATCGACAATTTTTCCATGAAGTATTTCGAAAACGGACCGGGCCAAAGTCTATAGTATTATAATCTTATATATAAAAATGAATCGCAAAATGTGTTGGTAAGCGCATAACTCGAGAAAGGCTGAACCGATTTCGATAATTCTTTTTTTATTATATTCATTGAAGTACGAGGATGGTTTTTACGTAGAGAAAACGTAAATATGTACCACGGGCGAAGCCGGGGCGGACCGCTAGTACCTAATAATTATCGTTTTATAATGAATCAATAATTGTACCTACAATTACATAAACGGCAGCCATTATTACTTAATTATGACTTGTTCTCGCAAAACTCGATTGTTACATAACCTCATTGACTCTGATTGTATTTAAGAAGGAAACATTGTTTTTTATTATCTGAAACGTGAACCGAGATTGTAAGTAGGTATGTAGGTAATAAGAGTGAGTACTCAGTGTAACACAAAAAGACCATACAGCATACTAAAATTATTATAATATGGATGATAAATAATTAATTAATATGAGAAAACTATAGGTACCTAATCTAAAAGCACAGTATTAAAATATAATTATTGTAATACTGTGCTAAAAGTTTGTGTTAATCTTTGACGATAAAATTGCAATACCGACTGAAGAAATTTGGGAGAGAGATAGCACAGTAGGTAAAAAGGTGATATTATAAGAGATGGAATTTTGTAAGGGGAACGACCTTTGCACGCACGCTGGAAAAGGCAACAGCGGAAAGTTAGGAATATAGTCTAAAAATATTATATAATATGCAAACAAGATAGATAAATACTTTGAAAAACATCAAAAACAATATTTTGAAAAAATAAACATTACTTATCAATAATAATTATATTATCATGTCTCAAAGTGAAAACAATATTTATTTTTGCATTTCATGCATTTCAAGTCGACTGTGGATTTTGATTTAACCATTTTAAAACCATAGTATTAGTTGTATACGTATTTCGTAGTATCTATATTTCTCATCTCCATAATACTCGGGTACCACCAGAAGGACAGTACCCGGATCTTTGGAAGGCTTACGTGGGGCCACACGGATCCAACACGCAGAGGCCCTTTCGAGAATTTTAATGTGTTGTGGGACACCAGCCGCAGCCTGCCCGTGACCGCACTATAGAAATACAGCCCTAGGCAGTCCGCGGCCGGTGTAGGACTATTGCAGGGTATGGAAATCTAATAACTGGGCTATGGATTGGGATGCTAGATGGACTGGTATTGGGGACTATGGGAAACTATGGCACCTGCCTTTCTACTAAAAGAAAGTAAAAATATGTTGGCAGGTGGTGACTCGCCCTCTCACTGTATGGGCCCCCGAAATAAGTCGCTGCAATAGTGCGACAAGGGGGCAACATATTGTGAGCAGCTAAGGGTGGAGAGGCGTCCCTGGACTTTAAACTACGATCACGCGCTCCCTGAGGGTCCAGCATCACGTGCCCACTCGCCACTTATGATTCGCATCCACCCTTCGAGCTAAAAGCTCTCGCGACTCCACTCTGGCCGGCCGGTTAAGGCAAGCCAGAGGTGGGGGTCCTGTCCTCGTCAGGCTTCACTCCGACCGGCCGGTAAAGGCAAGCCGGAGATGAAGACAGGGGCCTCCCCCGGGAGCACTCGGTTCCCGCGGGGTCGCTACTCCCCGACACCCCGCCACAAGTTGTCCTGCGGGTTGACTGATTGCACGGGTGGAATATCTATTGTCACATAGACAATAGATATTCCAACCGTGGTATCTATATTATTATTAGTCTGTGGTATTAGTAATATTATACGAACGTATTGGCTTATAAGTTAAAATATATTGAATTAATTCATTATTATTATTGATACAATATGTTTAAAAAAATAACTAGCAAAAACAAGATTTGTTTATAGTTGGAAAAATCCACAATTCCATACCTACCTACTATAATTTTTGTCAAGAAGTCATTATATTGACATTATTGTTAATTTCTGCAGAATTGCCGTGACCGTTTAAACGCTAAAAAACTTTATAATTTACTGGAAGATTTTAATAAAAATATTAATGTCTTCGCATTGTAAATTTATTTTATTATTAGAGCTAATTATACAGTAAATACTATTTAACAATAATTAAGTACGATTATATTAAGGTACACTATTAGCATTATTAATAATTGTCAATATAATAAACTAAAATGTGAATTCATTAAAAAAAAACATACCGGCCGAATTGATAACCTCCTCCTTTTTTTGAAGTCGGTTAAATAAATGAAGGTTTTTTTAAACTTCATAATAATATTTTGCTCATCAACGCCATCTGTGATTTTATTAAGACACCAGTTATATTATAACACTGCCATCTATGAAGCATATACGAGTACTATCAGGACAACTTATTTTTAATTTTAGCGCTACCTATCGGATTTTGTTAGTACCATAGTAACATACAAGCTTATGGTCGCATCAAATGTGGTACTTCCTTATTTTTCCGCTAGATGGCGCAATTTCAACTAATACATTAATTAATAACAACTTTATTACGAAAAAATATTATTTAAAGAATTATTACGATAGGACAATCTGTTTTTTTTTATAAATTCCGTAAAAATAAATGTAAAATTAAACATACCAGTATCATTGAGTAATCCATGAATATCTGTCGTCGACCCATCGGCCGACATAGCTGAAACGAAAAAAAATGTAAAATTAATATTTCACAATGTAATTTACACATATTATAGTTATATGAATATCAATGGATATTACGCCTGAACTATAAAGTTTTTACCTAGGTACTAGGTCGAAAAAATGGAGGAATAAATACCATCCCTGTGATTTTATGTCAATAGGATTGTCTTTTTATATGTATATACCTATAACTAAGTACATAATTATTAATGGTTAATAATTAATTATGTATATTATTATAAACTAGCAAAAAGCGGTGATTTAGGAATGCAATGCAATTATTGCGAATCGGTGAATCAAGCTCCTCATTTAAATCGATTAAAATATTAATTCTTAAAATCATAAATTACCTATACATATTTATTTTGTGGTAAGTAACATATTTTGTTACTGTGTGTATTTACATATTATCTATTTTTTGCATTGCTCGATTGGAAGTAAAAAAACTCACTTTCAGCATTTTTATCTCTTTCACCCAAAGATACTGTACGAATTTTGATCATACTTATAGGTACCTACCTAGTGTTGCACCTTATTTAGGTACCTACCAGATTAACAATCACCTATATCATGCTATAGAAATGCTTGCTCTTGCTTATGTTTTTAACCGACTTCAAAAAAAAGGAGGAGGTTATCAATTCGGCCGGTATGTTTTTTTTAATGTATGTACACCGATTACTCCGAGTGTCGAATTGCTCCCATCAAAATTTTATTCGGATAGGCCCAGTAGTTTTTATTTTATGAGGATTTTTGTCTTCGTACGGCGAGCTTCATAAAAATATGTTTACATGGAATCTTTGTCAACTATTATATTAAAAGTTATTTAAATATCATACTAATTCTAGTTCTTATTACTGTCATAGTCGATCATGTTGTCAGATCGTCACGCTCAGCTTACGATGGCCTCCAACCGACCGCAGTGCCAACGGAATTCAGTTATATAATGGATATAAACAAACAACCTGATAAAACTATCATTATTTTACTATTACGAACAAAACCACATCGATAAGCATGATAGGAGTCATCTTGATAAGGATTTGAATAAGGAAGAGCAAGCAAGCAATTACACCTACATTTATTATGCAAATCGAGTAAGTACCAAAATTGATGACTATTAGAAGTGTTTGTACACTTACACACACATAATACACACAAAACAAACAACTCTGCCATGTGTCACGCTGGGTAAACTGAAGAAAATCCCACTAATTAGACAAACATTTTGAAGCAAAATGTTTCTAAAATTTTATACTCTTGTAGAGCAATAATTATAGGAGGTAAGTACATAATATATTATTTTACAATAAACTAAGAAATACATTTCAACAGTGAAATTTAAATGTTATATTTAGTTTGTATAATTTAGTTAATTAGTTCGTATTATTTATAAAATATAAGATAATAAAAGATATGTATAATCTGTGGGTTAATAAAACGTCAAAAGTAAAAATCTGGATTATGCTGGCTGTCAATAAAAAAAAATCATTTTATTTACATATTCCAAATTCAAACTTAATTTCTACAGAAATAGCATCGAATCGATTGTTTAAAGATTTTAAAGCTGTTATATTTTAGTGTTCTTTAATTCGTGTTTTTTTTTGCAATATAGATACCTAATTAGATAGGTAATACATATAACAATTTGTTTTAGTTTATTAATATTTTCGGGATATCGTCGAGAATTGCATCAACTTCACCTGATTACAGTGAGCCATGAAGTTAGGTAAGTGTATTTATACTGTCTTTTTTTCATTATATTAAATTGTACATAGGTATTATTTATAATATAGATAGAGTGTGCTACAAATATCCAAATCGAAGCAACGTTCTAGAATATATTATTCCTTATTCGGTTCAGAGATCACATGTTGTGTTATTTGTAGTGATTGTTAGAATTTTGAGAATTCGTCACAAATGATTATTGATATTATTTGTAATTGCATAATAATTGACGTCACTCATTGTAATATATATGTATAAGCTTAGTAAATATTAATTATTACCATAGACAAATATAACCAAGATTATTACCTATCTACTAATTGTTTTATAGGCATAATATAAAGCATTTAAAATGGTTTGACCGTTTGGGTGGTATCTGACCTTAACTGGAATTAATTGGAAGCAGTTTGACAATAACCTGTTAGGAAGCCACTTACTGTCGACGTTAATTTCGCAATTCACGAGATCATTGCCCCAAGTAATTACTGCAGGTTGCTAAGTATGCGGTGATTAGAAATGCCCTTACCCTAATTATTCACTTCCCTGTGTTTTACTATCCTTTTCCTCGATTCCATGACAATTAAATAAGGGCGGTAAATTCTTATGGAGATTGTTTTCTTTTTCCTTTCTTAGAATAAAATTATCATTGTGGAGGTTGAATAAAGTAAATCAGAACCGTTCGTTGTAATTTTTGGGAGACAGCTTTTTATAATAGAGTCATTGGGAGATAGTACATATTTAAATGAAATAGAAAAAAAAAGTTTTTTAGTGTTAAGTACTGGTAGAGGCTATCCCGTTTATAAAAAAGTAGAAATTATATATTATTTAATTTTATGTATATTCTAAGTTTAAATATTATATACTTACGTCACTAGCTTCCCGCGTTTTTAAAGAAAAACCCGCATAGTTCCCGTTCCCGTGGTATTTCCGGGATAAAATAGGTTATATCCCGGAAATCCCACGGGAACGGGAGGGTAACTTGGATTAACACATAGGATAGGTCCTATGTGTTAATCCAAGTTACCCTCTATACGTGTGCTAAATTTCATTGTAATCGGTTCAGTAGCATTTGCGTGAAAGAGTAACAAACACACACACACACATCCTCACAAACTTTCGCATTTATAATATTAGTAGGATGGGATAGGATAGGTTATAGACTTAGTAATTACAGAATGTTCTACAGTATAATAATACATTATTATAATATTATATATAGTAATTAAAGCCTTGATTAGAACTGGTCTTTGTAATGAAAATCGTGATGTTTTTTCGCTTCAATATTCAAATAGATAGTGGAAGTGACGTGTCTTCGTGTATATTATATAATAAAATATTTTTAACTTTGTTAAAAGTTTAGTTTCATATGGGATTTAATGGGAAAAGACGTTATTTAATTTAATTGAAAATAAAAATATGTATTACATAAATCTATTAAGTAAATAATATTATTTATATTATACTTTAATTACCTACTATTATAATATTATAATAGTAGGTAATTAAAGTTTTGAAACATTAATTTTGACCAAAGGAAACTTTCCAGAATATTTTATGAACATTCATTTTATCCAATGTACATATTTAAATATGAAACTTAACAAAAAAAAACTTGTTTTCATAATCTATTATAAGTTATGTTAATTCTGAACATCGTTGGTGTAGCTTTTTGTATGAGGATAATGCGTATACGAATAATTACATAATACGTACTTCCATATATTATTATATAATTTAATTCTCCGATCAATTTTGCGATCACTGATCAATCAATATAATCGTACGAGATATTACAAATGGATTGGTCATTAACGTGTGTCGTCTATAAATAACATAAGGAAGATAAAAACGAATAAATAAAACATTTTGTTATAGTCAGGTACTTTTATAACCTTGAATTTTATAGAAAGCCATTCACCCTCTATTCAAATGAAATAATAAAAACGTTTTATTTTTATAAAATTTCGTATGACGTTTATGTACTAAATTAAAATTGATCGCTGTCGCATTAATCTTTTTCACAGTAAGTAATTACAGTAATGCGTCAATTAAGTATTTATTAACAATTGTATAATATGACTTGTCTTATAATATATTAAAAAAGCAGCTTTAAAAAGATTAAATATTTAGTTTAAACCACAAAGAATGAACTGAGAAAACATGTAAGATAAAATAATTTAAACAGTCTTATCTCTATTAAATTGTTTTTATGATTTTTAAACTTACTCTTCGTGTTCTTTTGTTGTATAACGTTGTATTCTTTATGGACGGATGAAATCTGATTTCTGACTCCAACTTCAGGAAAAATCCAAAGTAAGGAAAACGAATACCTTCCTAACTTGTCTAGGAATGTATTCAAATTCTATTAATATTTTATAATCACCATAGCCACGTTATCTGCATAAGAATTTTCCGCACGGTGTGAAAACTTATTAGTATTTCAAGGAAAAGTGTAAATAGTGCAATTGTAGAATCGGAAGTGTCTTTAACAATACTGAGGTCAATTAGTACTATTTGTATTCAGGTGGTTATGTCTAAGCTGACTTACCTAATGCAGAAAGCGATACACGCTGACATATTGATCTTTGTAAGGTTACGAATTACGATTGTGATATATGTATATTATGTTTTTAGGTTTCAAACAAAAGAGCATATTCCTACTTGAAAGGCCGGCAACATACTCACAATGTCTCTGACACTGTGCGTACATATGGGCGACGTGGAGCACTTACCACCAGGTGACGCGTCTGCTCTGTTGCCCCCTATTGCATAAAAAAAAAAAAAAAAAAAATGTTTGTATTAAATTTTATTTTCTGAATTGTGCATGTTCAAATTTTTTACTTTTAAATATATTTCTTGGCCTTTAACCTCAAAATTTATTCAATTTCTTTCAGTCATATTAATTATGCCGATTATAATAAACACCATATCAATTTAATCTAAAAAAAATATTATTTATAAGTTACTAGTTACTTTGTTCAAAACTAAATATGAATTTCAAATCCTAATAATAACATTATTAAATTTTATTACTTATTAATTATACGATAATTACAATTTACAATAAATAGAACACCATCATAAAATTCGGAATAGGTTCCTGCTAATTAACGACGTCACCTCGTAAAACAAACAAGATTCGCAGTTTTATCAGGAGGATTATATTTATTCAAAAAATATCGAAGGAAACTTTTTTGCACGTGACTACTTCTTATAAAACTCACATGTGTTATTCATTGCTTTTTTTTAAGAGCGGTCGTGCGGGCGTAAATCGTCTCTATTGTGTGAATGTAAACATATTAATTCTATTCGGCGTGTAATGAATATGAACTGTTTTTTATACATAAATTTATAAAGTTTTTTATATAATGTACATTTGTTATGTAGGTACGATCTTCATATTTAGACGATACCTAAAAAAAATCTAGAAAAAAATTAGCTTTATAAAAATGCGGGTAACTTTCGAGATCAAGTACAAGATAAGATCAGAAAATAGTAAACACAACACACACACAACAACACAAATTTAATCAAATTGCATTAAAAATTGAGATAAGTATATCGATATAATTACCGTTATTTAAAAAAAAAAACATCTTTACATTTTTTCGTATTTATAATTGAATTAGTATACTTAATAATATAGAGCGGGTTAAAAATAACACAATAATATTAATAACAAATTCTGCAGCTGAGTTGCAAATCGCAAAAATAATAACTTAAATATTATTAAGTTTATAAATTAATTAGTAAAGTAAAGAGTAGAGTTTTCAACTTTAAAATGACAACACTACACCGTACACGTATTGTAGCACCCTCGCTTTCTCTCAACTGAGCACAAAAAGGACACACACATTAATCCCAACGTTTTATAAAATTCCATTTTATTAAATTTGTTTCTTATCCTTTTTAGAATTGATAAATATAAATCCTGTCTTGTTTTATGATTGAATGAATGACAGGGTAGTAGGATATAATCACAAAATCGTAATTCCCTTATTTAAGTTACCTTGATTACTTAAAAACTTTTGTAATGGAATTTTCTTGAAAAATTTGGTATTAGAATACAAACATACGTACAATAAGGATAATAAGAATTCTAAAGTTATTCGTAATCGTTAAGATAATTTCAATTGTATACATAAATCAATTCCGCGTACTCGCCTTTATGCATTCATGATACAACAAATGCGTGATATGAATATTTCGTATAATATATCTACTTATTAGATAGATATATTATTATGTAATCTTGCCCATTTAAATATTTAAAGGTTAGGTACATAATATATTTTTTCTATGTACCATAGCTTCTTCGATATTTTTATTTTTATTTTAAACACTTTATTGTGCTGCCAACATAACAAAAGTGGGTACAATAGAACTTAAACTAGTACAAACAACACAGAGGGCGGCCTTATTACTAACAAGTAATCTCTTCCAGGCAACCAACAGATTGTGTGAAAAACAATATTACTATACGATATTGTTGGAAGCGGCTAAACCTTGGTGAAAATTGAAAAAAATAAATGTACCTTGCTACTTCCTTTTGTACGGTAACCTTTTTATGGGTTATTTTTAAAGTTACCTTTAAGGATGTCATCATGGACTATTATTATCAGATTGGAATTAATGATTTACTTGTTCTAATATAAAAAACAAGGTTTATGCAGCAACCTTGTGTAGGCTTCAATAATTATCATAACAACTCGTACTGATAAGGACTATTGTTAGCTGGCTTATAAAAGGATTAGTTTTTAATATTATTAAGACACGTGATATGATAAATTATAATCACTGTGATAATAATATGCAACTGCATTAAATAGTTACGTTATTAATGAATATGTCGTTTTTTACTAACAAGGTGCACGTTATACCACTTTCTCACCAAGACTAGACTATTTACTTATACTCTTTAGAAACTAGTGTTACATATAATTGTAAAATTAAG
This sequence comes from Colias eurytheme, assembly GCF_061535395.1. Lineage (NCBI taxonomy): Eukaryota > Metazoa > Arthropoda > Insecta > Lepidoptera > Pieridae > Colias > Colias eurytheme. The sequence continues at coordinate 5,380,483 of NC_142989.1, read as the reverse complement.
ATATAGTTATGTACTACATTCGTTATCTACTTGTTAATAAAAATATATAGGTAACTAGATACGATTATACTCAGCCCTATAAGAGGACTCTACTTTATAATAGAGCAGGCTCCAAGGAGATGTTCGTTTGCAAAAATCGCGGACCTAAATCTGACTTCTGATATATATTGTATAGATCCCAGACATCCTATAGACAGATGTTGCCAACCAGTTTTGTGGTCCCCCTGCCCGCACCCCGGTAATTAAATATGGCATACAAAGAAAAAAATAAAAATTTCAAAAACATGCCGTGTGGGGTATCAAATGAAAGAGCTTATTGAGTAGATCACGAATATATAGCATACTATATACATTTCTTACACTTTCTCTAAGATTTTTTAGAAAATTTACGAAAATGGTCCATTTTTGAGTTAACTTTAAACCACTATAGATTGAAAACTCATGAATATATTTTTTAAATTATTATTTTAAATAATTAACAACAGTCCATTGTTTATGATTCAATAGTTCGTAATATAATATAAGTGAGCTATGTGGTGGATTTGATGAAAATAACTATATACTATATGAACTTGAAAATATACTCGCCATCTTTGAATGCTTCCCCCACTCCCCCATGCAACTATTTCACTGTACGAAATATTGAATCGTAAACAATGGACTATTGTTAATTATTTAAAATAATAATTTAAAAAATATATTCATGAGTTTTCAATCTATAGTGGTTTAAAGTTAACTCAAAAATGGACCATTTTCGTAAATTTTCTAAAAAATCTTAGAGAAAGTGTAAGAAATGTATATAGTATGCTATATATTCGTGATCTACTCAATAAGTTCTTTCATTTGATACCCCACACGGCATGTTTTGGAAATTTTTATTTTTTTCTTTGTATGCCATATTTAATTACCGGGGTGCGGGCAGGGGGACCACAAAACTGGTTGGCAACATCTGTCTATAGGATGTCTGGGATCTATACAATATATATCAGAAGTCAGATTTAGGTCCGCGATTTTTGCAAACGAAACTCCACTGAGAGTCCGGTCTATAAAGGGTTACGTGAAATGTCTTTTCTATAGTATAGAAGTTGAACATTGAATATTTTCATACGATAGATTTTAAGTAAATGAGATTTTTTTAAGAATAAAAAAATCGTTCACGTACCCTCTATTGACATCGATAGATGTTCAAAATCAAAGCCTAAAAGGATTAAAATACAATGTTACCTAGGCTCTGTCTGTAAACTTTTTGTCCTTTATTCGTAAGGAATTAAAATTTCGTTTCAAATTTTGTGTGCAGCACAATAATATCTCTCCTTAGACTCGCTTCTAAAAGGGTAGGTGTAATTGAAGGGCGGTTTAACCCTCCAGACAGGGAAAATGTCAATAGAAAATGAAAGCTGCCTTCTATACACTCAGAATTTTGCATGTGGTTTTGAAGTTAAAATAATGTTCCCCTTTAAAATGGATCCTTTGAAATAAACACAAGAAAATATGTTCATGTGCTTTTGTGCATTTCTTACCATAAAAAGGTGTATACTGTATAGGTAATACAAATTAAATTCTTTATAGCCGATATTTCTGATGTCGTTTTCCTAACAGAGGAATAAATAGGTTTTTATTGATGCAGCAATCCTGTATAAATAAGGTAATTGTTTAGTTATTCGTAGGTACTTTTGTGATACGTCAATGGTCATAATACGTAGGTACATCTAGTTGACTGACACGCCGGCTTACATAGAGAATGTGTTTAAACATTGAGTAGTATCGCTTTAGATAGTGAATAACACTTCAATTAGCTATCTTCGTCAAACAATTATCCGCTCACACTTTATCTTGTGTTTATTTTCAGATTTGTACCCCGCCCTCGCATTTACCTACTTCACTTTGAGGAAGTGTAAATTGTATGATTTACGACATTCGTATCTGTGACATTAATGTCTACTATTTACCGTAAAATATTTGGTATCTTATAAGTTTAGTTTAAAATACTCGTTAAATCGTTTATTGATTAATGTTACTATAAAGTACATTAATATAAGTAATAATAATTATGATGTTAATTATAAAACATCCAATATCATTAAATAATGAACGCTAACAAGAAGAGTATTTGATATAAATCTAACAAAAAATATGCTAAAAAGTAAACTGTATTTGATCACGAAACCTAATACCTAAAGTCTAAACTGTACAAAATAAGGAATTACGCGAGTAATAAGTTTGAAATGTCTGATACACTTTACATACGTGTACACGTGTAAATATTCGAGATTTGGAATTATTCATTTACCTCAAAACTCGTAAGTTCTCAAAGAAAAACACATACTTTTCGCATGGCTGAGGTTATACAAAGAATAATGTATGTTTATTATGGTTAAATTACACCGAGAAATTATTATTCATACGGGTTCAATAAAACATAAAATATTTTAAGATCAAGAAGCACTGAGATAATACTTTAACTCTAAAACCAAAAGGTTGTGTGTTTAATTGTGTGAAAATTAGTAACAGCTGATTAGAAGGGTTTGAAAAGTAAAATAAATTGTTTAGTGATAAACAAGGCATATTTTCCATAGTACCTCTCGAGAAGCGCTTATTTTTTATCTCGATGTAGCTTGGAAAAATAATTTGCAATAAGTACAAATTTGCAGTGAGAACACGATGCCTCATTATAATCAGAATGATATGTTAATAATGATTATATTAAAGACGATTTCGGATTTGTATTACGTTAAACACAATTTAAGTAATAACCGGCGGTGAATACAAAATTATATCTAATTGTAATTCTAGACCCAAATGGCTAACACCTGACACCAACAGATTTTAGGTAATATTTATTATACCATATTATCTTTTTTTATAGAAGCTCTGTTTAAGAATCGAGGAACGTATTAGTTTAATTATGGCTAGTATTTTCTTTAAGGAAGGAAACATAGTCAATATTTATGTACATGTATTTTTGTAAAATTTCTTCATTATCTTCAAATAACTATAATATTTGAAAATCGCTACTTCTTTTAACTTAAAGTTCTTGATCTAATGCGGGCAGTCCCAATGACACGAACTTTTGACCTTCACATGCTTTTTGGCAAAATTTGTAGACAGTCATTTACCAAAGGCCCTACCCTCGGCCTCTAATTAACCAAATTGTGCAAATTAATTCTGATTTATAGTGTTTGGCTATTATGGTTTTTACTCAGAAATTATATTTAAGGAATAGGTAACTCTTATATTCCTGTTTTTTTTTATCTGTTAATTATTATGAAGAGTTGGAAGAGTAAGCTTTTTGTTCTTCAAAGAAGAGATAAATATTATGTTTAAATATACTATACCCGAGCCACTATGTACATTATATTCGTGTAATGAAGAATAGTCAAAACTTTATATGTCAATTTTGATAACATTATTGGGATAATTGGGATTTTTATTATTATCCTAATAATTTAGGATAATAAATTATAAAATAATTTAGGATAATATTTATTATCCTAAATTATTTAAAAAAATAATTTAGGATAATAAATATTATCCTAAAAGAAAAATTTAGATCGGTTTGAAATTGCTACCTATATCGATGAACATAATAATATTATGTTTGTGTAGACAACTAAATTAATAGTTGTATACACAAACAGATGAACATACAACCTACTCCTTTTGTTTTTGATCGATTAAAAGCTCATTAAGCACATTAAATAGGTTTTTTTTCGTCTAGTGTGTTTTCGTCCTACGGCTTCAATGTTTTAAATACATACATAATTAGCTAAAATTTTTCCATTAATGTGGTATTTTTATTGCGTTAACCATTTAATTTATTGCTTGGTGAGACGTGTAAATAATGTAAATAATTGTGTAAATATGATACTTTTTATATACAACCTGTCATTCCATGTGCTCGTGTTATAACCACAATGTATAGAAATATTAAATCTTAATCTAAGTCGATGGAACTAATTACTTAACCATTATTACTTTATTTAAACTCATAAAAATAAGTGTGGTTAACTCATTGTTTTGTAAATCGGTAATAATAAATAATGAACTGGCCAATATAGCAATCTATAGACTATATTAAGGTATAGGTAATCATGGTAATTATAGCGTAGACGAGCTTCCATAATTTATTGATAATTTAGCATACTTGATAATCAATTTTGTTTCCTAACACAATATGATTTATTTACCGCTTCAGAGCTTCGTTCAAATAATATAAATGTGTTTTATTATTATTGTTTTCAGTGCAAAGTTGAACACAGTACCACCTGTACGTACACAAGCATTGTATAAATTATAGAACGAAATAGAGATAAGAAAGGTAGACATAGAATAAAAAACTTAATTTGTAAAACCAAGGGTAACTTTGTAAGAACGTCGACAACATAATTTACCTCACTAACGTTATTTATTTAACTCAGTAATATTATTACGATTAATCACACATATATGATAAGTGCATCTGTCTGTCAGTTTAAATAATATTCATCGAATATTGTCATGGAAAACACACCCACACGCAGTAGTACATCTAATAGAACATTAGTTATAAACATTACTTTATATTTAATTTCAAACCTATATGCAATTACAAATTTATTGTCGTTCTGTTATAAACAGTTTGGCATTATACAAAATAAGTAATAACAATCTTATTTCAATAATTGCAATGTACCTACTATGTAATAACCTATGACCTATACTAACTATTAAAATACATAAAAAGGTAGGTTCTAAAGCAAACATAGAAAGTTTTAAATAAAAAACGCAACATAATATAAGTAAAAGCAGAGTGCTACAATAAAACTTAAATGACGCAAAACTGCATAATAAATATTTGTGATAAAGACAGCATAGTTGCCTTGAAATTGCTTTAAATGAGTATTTATGGCATACTTAATTTTGGATATCAGTGGATATCCTATGTCAACTGACAATGAGCGCTGAATATTTTACTTTTGTTTGCAAAAATGTGGTTTGACGACACAAGCGGGTTTCGGTAGATGCTATAAGATTTTCTCAATGTAGGTAAACCACTTTACAATTATAATCTTGTGCAACAAATTGACGCAACATTGGAAAGCTGCGATTCTGCCAATTTTGGAGCTTCTTTTTAACATAGAAGATGTTACGGCTGCTCTTACAGCTCTCACAGCTGTAATTCATTCATTTTCTATATTAAATTATAGCAGGCGCACATTATAGCTAGGTAATTATTAACCTTACAGATATTATAGTATAAATCCCCATTACACTTATTGCGATACATATAATCACCATTGTAATAACAACGCGAGACATTCATTTTTCCAAGAAATTCCTCATCTTTTAAAGTGTGTTTTTCACGCTATCGTAAAAGTTAAAGTACAAAGAAAAACGTGGACATCAAATGAGAGATAAATTTAATTGCGCAGCTACAAACTTTATATCAAACTAGCTTTCCACCCGCGGCTTCGCCCGCGCAGTCAAAGAAAAACCCGCATTAGTTCCCGTTCCCGTGGGATTTCCGGGATAAAACCTATCCTATTTCCCGGGGAAAAAAGTAGCCTATGTCCTTTCTCGGGTATCAAAATATCTCCATACCAAATTTCATGCCAATTGGTTCAGTAGTTAAGGCGTGATTGAGTAACAGACAGAGAGACAGAGTTACTTTCGCATTTATAATATTAAGTATGGATTCAGAATTCTATATTTTAATTTAAAGTATGTATATAAAAATAAATCTGTATGTTCTTTATATAATCGTAAACTATGCATTTGATCATGTGATGATCTTCAGCAGTCTTGTGAATTAGCCCCGATCTTCGGCCGACCATAGACGAAGCCGGGATGCATAGTTGCTAGTATCTTATAGATTATGATATGAAAAAACTAATGAAAAATGTTATGATGAGTTTACTGTTTGGCATATTTGCTTTAGTCTTCGTCAAACAATGCATTTGGATATTGTGACGAATTTGCTCTGTTGAGACTTGAGACTATTTAGTATTTACTTCTCGTTCCATCTAACACTTGTTTATTGTTCTGCCTTGACGTCGAGTCAGTGCAAAAAAGTTTACACAGAATTCCACCATATGCAAACTCATGAATCTTAAATAGATTCATTGTCCCATTCAAGGTTTTCAAAATAGCTCTAAATATTGTTATTCACGATGGATATTGGTTTTTCTTGTATAACTAATTGTTCGATAATTGTGTTATTCACTTTATCCAAAAAAATATTGTTAGTATAGTCAGATTTTTTATTATGACTGTCATACAACAGAATAAACTACACTTATTCATAAACATACAAACAATCTTATCTATGTCAACTTGGAGGAAATTTTGATAAATTTTTCCGTCTCAAGGTAATATTTTGCAAGCAATTTAACAATGATAACGTTCATACTGTACATTATAATGTCACAATCATCATTTAAAGATGTTGTTTAGCAGTTTTAAAACGCTTTGTTTACAACATACTCAGACATGTAGAGCTTAGACATGTCTAAAAGATAATCACACCATAAAACATTAATAAAGAGCTACTTATTTATCGCAGATAAACAAAGCGTATGAGAAATATAGAAATTATTTAAATTAAATATACATACTTTAAATTAAAATATACTTATTAATAGACTGCAAGAAATTTTCCAATGGGTTTGGAAAATTTATCTCCAGAATATTAATTGATACTAAATATTTATTTAATAGCAGTCATTAAAAACATATATTCAACATGTAACATTTTTTTATAAGTACGCAAGCACTAAACATACATATTATGATACTAACTATGAGTATTGTAATTTGTGAAAATTGAAAACTCTAAGTAGGTCTTATATTTGTTATGAACTAATTAAATCAATTAATATAGGAGAAAAAAACCTCTATAAATGATAAAATGTCCACGTATTTTTTTTGTCATACTTATTTTTAAACTATGAATACTAGCTCTCTTTTTTTGCGGAAATTTTCTGTGGCTATAGCTTTAAATTTTCAAGATGTAAAATGATCTATCAATCTTATCAAAATCACTGATTATGCTTTACTATTAAGGTAGGTATTACATAAACAAAGCTGATTATAAATTCACGAGCTTGAACCAAATTAGGTACATCATGTATTTAAAATTATATCATTAACACATTACTCTAATTCTTGAACTAATTTTCGTAGTTTACAAAAAAAGCAATTAATATAGTACCTATATCTATTTAAAAAATGACTCAGATTTTTGGAACAACCTGAATAACTCTATTAAGCTGTGAGATTACACGTACACAATAGTACGTATTTAAGTTTATAGTTATAATTTACACACAATATTTTAATTAGTCTACAAGATAACACTGTGATTGCTCTTACTTACAGTAATCAACATAAACCTCAGCTATATTAAGCGTCTTATGTATCTTAAGAAATTCTCGACGACATACATACATAATTAACTGTGTTGAAATACGATTTAACCATATAAAGCAGCATATTATAGTCTTCCGTGTTTATAAAATTCTTAACTATGTGAAAAATAATTATATTATAATGAAATCAGAGTTGTTAGACGACGTTTAATCTGTAACGACACAACCGTTCCTATTTCCCATATTTTAAATGTTAGAAACTCAATATATAAAAATAATGTCGTAGCTGTTAAAAATTAACCTTTCAATATTTATAATTTACACCACAGCTTAATGATTTATTGCATTATATTTCTTTCTTCGTCGATAAGAGAATCAATCAAAACAAAATATTGCGTCTTACGATTTATTTGTTAAGAATGCACGGTAAACATGTTGTTATTTATAACATAGTGCAGATTAAATTGTGTCTAAGTGTCCCTCGTTTATATTTCGAGGTCGCTGAAATAGGCCATGATTCTGATGGGAGAGGCGATGACGCAGAGCATGAAGGCTAAGGGTGTAGGCGTTGTCATGGGTAATAGCCTAAAACCCCTTTGGGTGTATCTTTCTTATTTATTACCAAACTATACGATATAAATTATTTCCGATTGTTCTTGGTTCTTACTTGCTCACTCGGTACCTTACCTAATCGATATTCTTTGACTGAAACGGAAATAAATAATTCACTGATACAGGTTGTAAACATCGGTTTTACTGCATTTTTTTAATAATGCCATATTCACTTTATTATCAAGAAATAAACTTTTGGAAAAGAAATAATTAATGATTAAGAAATTAATCAACTTTTTAACCTTTGTACAATGTATAGATATTAAATGCATAAAACAAACAAGGCAGTTTATTTATAGACCTAATCCGTTACATAGGTACTTAATTAAACTAGTTTCATATTCAGCCGTTTTTTTAATTACGCTATAAAACGATTCTTATGTCTTTAAAGTTGCGTCGTTTTATTCAAAAGCAGTTTTCGAAAAGCACCAAGCTATTTTATTATTTATTTATGTCTACTTAACATTTGTAATAATTAAATTAGAGATAAAAATAAACAGTTTATGCGTAAATCTTTGTTATTCAATTTTGTAACACTGGCGTGATTTCTATTGTTTCAATTGAATTTATTTTTTAATAATATATAAGTATATTAAGATAAGTACTTAATATCAAGTAGTTTTGATAAATGTATGTATGATCAGTGAAAGTTAACCGAAACAAGAATAATAAAGAATAGCAGCGGGAAATAATACTTTTTCACGTAGACGTAATAACAGTATTATTCTATGACGGTCCTTTACCGCCTGATCAGCTTTTTATGCCTTCATCAATCAGACGTATCATCAAGGTCACTCTAATTTTATTGCACAAACATATTTTTATCCATAGGACAAGATAACGTCCATTTGTATACAAGAAAAAGTTATTTTTGTATACTTAGTTTATAAGGAAATTAAAGAATGATTGATTAAGGTGTTGCTAGTACTATGAGAATAAAAACATCGTTGAAAAAATGTAGGAAAATCCAACGTCTGAGCAGAAAATTGAGTAGATAATATTTGCGTAAACTTATCGAAAATTACATTGTATGGAAAATAGTAAAGGACACACTAGGTACAAATTTTATAAATCAAAATCATACATTTATAAAGATAACAAACGATTTGCTTTTTGTTTTCTTCAATGTATTATGTATCCCCCCTAGTCAAGTGGCTTTCTGTTAGCGTAGCGTTCAATAGAATAGACTACAGGTAAATTAGCTTGGAGAAATTTTTGCGTTTGTAGTAGTGTATGGTCAGCAAATAAAATAAAACAACATTTTATTTTTAGTTTTTATTTTATACAGGGTTACTTGTAAAACACCAGCAACCTCGCAGGACAAGATAGCTAACATCATAAGTAACAACATTTGTTCTACGACTTTTGGCATAACGCAATAAATTATTTTTAAATGATTTTTTAAACTTGTATTGTACTCTCCTTACATTTGTAAGTCTATGTTCTATTAATTATCAGATGGATGACGCGACGCCCCCTTCCCCCTCTCGTTCGCTTTTTGTTTACGTAATTTTTGGGAGGCGTAGAGTTTATAATATTCAGACGGAAAATTAAATGAATATTTATTTTTGTATGAAAATAAAATCTAACAAATTATCAAAAGTCGAAATGTTGTTACTTATGATGTTAGCTATCTTGTCCTGCGAGGTTGCCGGTGTTTTACAAGTAACCCTGTATATATAAGGGATTTTAAATTAAACTATATGTGTTTCTCCTCTGAAAAAGATGAGACTTTATTTGAATATTTGCTCATTTAACATACATATAACTTTTACATTAACAATGTTACTAAAATGAAAAATTTACTAACCTGAAAAAGAAACGACATTTAAAGTTTAATTCTTTAGTTTGAGAAGTCAAAGGCTTGCCTCGACCATGTTTTAACACTGGAGCCATATTGAATTAACAATATAAAGTTACAACACTTACACACAAATTAAACACTAGTTATGGCCCTGCCTTCATACAAAACTGCTGAATACGCCGTTCGCACGGGAATAGAATGTGGATGCGATTTCCCTTAGTTAGCATCCAAGCTTACGTCTTTATAATTATTAAACTGTATAAATTCATTCTTTAACTCCGGTCTGCATCGTGCAGACATGGGTGTAAAAGTCTCATTTTAGCTATTAAATGTAGTTTTTAAGTACATCTGAGTTTTCATTTGGGCCCTCCGGCTGCGGGACATGTAATTCACTTCAACAAATATTATAACAATAATAACAAATAATAACAACAATCAACAAATACAAAATTTATCAATTAAACTACGTACATAATAATTATAATTTTTTAATGAAATGTGCTTTATGTTCTAACGCTACCAAACGACTGCACGTGGCACCTGCGGACAGCGTAAACTGGTTTATTCTGGTTTTGTGCGTGTTTCCACTTTCCACTATCAAGTGACGATTTATTTATTTGTTTTGTTTCGTAATTATTATGGTCAAATATTAATTATGAAACAAATTATTATGGACACGATATTTTATTGTTTCACGGTAGTCGCCTTGTCGTTTGCTCAAGGACGTAAAATTGAATGATATATTTTTTTTTATAAAGTCAAAACCATTTTCTTTCAAATAAAAACTCGTTTTTATTGAAAACAAAAGTGTTGCTAGGAATAAGTATAAAATTAAATAGTAATGTTAGGATATCGAAACATTTTTGTATGGGCCAGAACGATATAGTGGAAACGCGCTCTAAGATCTGAGTAATATACACACCACTACATATGCAAAAATTTCTCCAAGCTAATTTACCTGTACGAATGTATGAGATTGACGTAAGTTTATCTACAGCCTACGTCAATCTCATACATTCGTAGTCTATTCTATTGAACGCTACGCTAACAGAAAGCCACTTGACTAGGGGGGCAGGTATAGCACGGTTCGCGAGAAAGTTTTAGGTAATAATTTGTTGTTTAACAAAAATATTGTTATAAATTTTTCAGAAAAGATTCTCTGTTCATCATATAAAATATGTCTTATGTAATTCTAAACCCTTAAAGTCATTTCCTTGTAGTAGTATTTAACGTGATTTCTAGAAATTTTCACTAGACAATACCTATTGTATTAAATTCACCGTTTTAATTGACCACATTCTCCAATTGGAAATCTATCATTGAAAGTTTTCAATAGTTACCTATACGATAAAACACTCGCTTGATACCTAAGTAAACTGAACATTGCACCCTGAGTATATCTTAATACTATTATAAAGGCGAAAGTTTGTATGGATGTTTGTTACTCTTTGACGTAAAAACTACTGAAACGATTACAATGAAATTTAGCACACATATAGAGGGTAACTTGGATTAACACATAGGATAGGTTTTATCCCGGAAATCCCACGGGAACGGGAACTATGCGGGTTTTCCTTTGAAAACGCGGGCGAAGACGCGAGCGGAAATCTAGTATACGTATAAATACTCTAAGATTGCACCAGTATTTACTATTGATTGTTTTCAACAAATAAACCAGTTATTGTCACCTTTAATCCACCATACATGTGTTTTAACACGTACTCTTTGATTGTGATATTTACTTGATTTAGTTGCTACGATGTTGCTGCTCCAACAATTTCATCCTTTGTTAATATTTAGCGGGTAATTTATAGTGTTAACTTTCAACCGTATGAAGGGCAGACAACAACACACTACAATATTAAATTCATATTCAGTCTAGGTATATTTATAATTTGTGTAATAGTTTTAAAGTCACCGCGGCGAAGATTTTCAGAATAGTAGCGAATAAAAAACAAAATGATTTTTTAATAGGCGCTCAAGTCTAATGTTAGTTAATTTAAATAAGTGTAAGGTTCACATAACAGTTTAACTAATGTTTATTTTATGACTGTCGGTTTTTTTATTGAATGTAGTTTTTTATTAATGAATTCTCATTAGTTTTATTACATAAGCTAACTATAAGCATGCAATTCTATTTATATCACTTAACGGTTATTGATATTTTATATTTAATTTAATAAATAAATAAGTGAGCGCAATAACCCTCATTATGAAATAATATTACCAATATTCTTTGCCTATATTTAGCAACTCATATTATTTAATTAATATAGTAATTGATTCATTTAAAATATTATAAATAAAGAGATTAAGAAAATTTGAGTACAAGTGGAGTTAACCAAAATATTGTAATTTTAAGTTATTTTACACATAGGTATAGTTATTTTATATATACCAAGGTGTGGATTCTTATTATTAATTTTAACTTAAATTACAATGATGCGTGTAAAACACGCCTAAAGAATGAATAATGCTTTAGGCGTTCTAAGTTGGAGATAAGCTCGCATTCTTATCAACACATGTTTTGTTAGCACTATAAAATAAATTATATAACTGCATTATATGGATTAGGTACGTATGTTATTAATATAAATTTCCTATATTATACCTAATTGATAATTTTTTTAGCAATAACTTGAATACGGGCAATCATCTTGGATACCTACATACAGTATATAATATATTTCATAATTCATACCATCAACAATCTTCCAAATATTATCAAACATTTTGCCATTTTAGAATGTACATTGCGATTAACACCATATTCAAACGTTTAATTTAATTTATTTAAAACTATTTTTTACACTATTGACTTTACAACACCTACACTTATACATAGCATCTATAAGAAGAAAGAATGCCACTTCATTGAAAAAAAATATGAATTTTTAAACAAACCTACTATACCTAAAGATATAAAGTGTTAAAAATTCAATAAAATGTAAGAGAAATTGATACTCTCATTGCTCACCACAAGTTATCCCAGCACGTGCCGGGCTGTTATCTTTTATTTAGATGGTTCATTTATCCATACTAATATTATAAATGCGAAAGTAACTCTGTCTGTCTGTCTGTTACTCAATCACGCCTAAACTACTGAACCAATTTGCATGAAATTTGGTATGGAGATATTTTGATGCCCGAGAAAGGACATAGGCTACCTTTTATTGCGAAATATGTACCACGGGCGAAGCCGGGGCGGACCACTAGTATTTTATATATCTAAACGTTATTTGATATCTTAAACTCAAAATATGTTTATAAATCCATGACAGGGTGAAAATTTACATTTATAAAATTGTGAATCTTGCATAATCCTTCTTATTATTTATTGGATAAAAGTGGATAACGCGTCACAAAGTCATAAAAACTTTAAGTATTCGGGATAGTGTGCTTTCTTGAAAGGAAGCTTCATGTTTAAAATATTTCGATGTTCTCCAATTTAAAACGAATTGATTAAATATTTCATTTTTTTTACGTAAATGATATTTTTGTACTACTTTGTTATCATGATAAACTGTCAATACATATTATTATCAGTATAATAGGTACCTACATAAACAAATACCTTTTATTTAATACGTTTGAACGCGTTTAAACCCATAACCACTTTAATTAATGGTCATGCGTCATACGTTTTTATTGTTTTATTAGTTTCAATTCACTTGAATTACTAAAATAATAAACATATTATAATTTTTAATATATCATCTATACAGAAAATTTTTAAAATATCCCTAAATATCTGATTTATTTTCTAAAAATAAATATTTATTTTCCAATAAAACTTCCACACTCTTTATTCTATTACCAATTCAAATGTACATAAAAATATAAAGCATAATTAATGCACTCAGACAAAATAATATTCACAAGTTGATGTGATTTCTTATAAGGCTTTTGTTAGAGGAGAATTACAGTCATGTGACTGATTCTCCTTATATTGTGTTCCTTGAGAGGAAGCTTTCCTATGAAAAAGGCACATATTTTTTTCGTGGATCAAAATGAATTTTGTACTCAAACTTTGCTCGATTACATTAATAGTTCAACAATCCGAGTCGTAAAATATATGAATGAAAATCTGTCAATCGACCGCTAATCTTTGATAACTTTTTTGTTGAATATATGAAAGGCAGTTGTTTAAACAATTGTTTTTTTCTGCCTAGAAACTTGATAAGACGTTTCAATGCGCCTGCTGTAAGTTTAGAAATAAGAATAAATAGCAAATTTATATTTTAAGATTTTCTTTTTATAATACTTACTAATAAACATGTAAAATTATACGTTAGTTACGTAATTAAAACTGATTCTATATTTTTTGTAAACATTTATTTCCTTAGCTGCATAGACGTCTTAATGTAAGAAAAATTAAGGAAAAACGTGTATTTCTATCAACTCTACACAGACAAATTTTTAATAATTATTATCACCTCTAAAATTGTGATAACAATATAAAAATCCAAGAAATGTTTGTCTGTTTTTTCTTCTTTATAATATAATATACGATTTCTTCATCTTCATAACAACAATACACGAGAAGAGTTTCCCCAAACTTACCGGCATCAATCGGAACGACATCTGTTGTCAGCTCCACGACAACTGACACGTCATACGTGTCGACCTCCAGTTTTTTGTGTCCAAAATTTTACTTCAGAGTATTCACACAGTTAATAGCATCACATATATATATTTCATTCACACTCACGATCCACCTTTAATCACTAAATTTCGTTCGAATTTATTTATACCTGTTTTAGGGTTATTGGTCTTAGATGCACTCAAATCTAATTATAACTAAAATAAATGATTATTATTTTAATGAGACATCCAATACACTGCGTTATTAACGCGTCGTTGTAAAGAGTGATAATTTTATCTCGTTAAATAAAAAAATATTATAAATTCATTAAAACTTGACCTCAAAATCTTAATTACTAAGAACTGTGATTTAACTAGAACCATTCCTTATGATCTTTACCTTATACCAATCAAGGTATTAATGAATAATATTAAAGGATACTCTACGATTAAATTATCATAGATTAAAACCGTTGTAAATTACTTCATTACATAATTTGTTACGCGTAAAGATTACACTATTTTGCGAAAATACTTTAACCGTATAGCTTTAACAATAATATGACATAAAAAAAATGAATGGAAGGAATTTTAAACCCTGTTAATAATGTTATTAAATATTAATGTGTTAATTTAATGAAAAAAGGTGATAATTAATTATATTATGGCAATTAATATCTCGATACAAAACTGATTATTTACATTGATCGTGACTGAAATATTGATCACAATTCGCAAATTATTATACGTGTGTAAGTAGAACTATAAAGTTTTGATATAAGATATATTATATATAAATTATTTGTATGTTTTACTTTTGGCAAGCTAGGTCTAGTTCATGACTTTCCCCTCGCTAACTGAAGGGTGTATGAAGTGTGTACATAGTACGTACGTCTGTCGACAGTATTTTTCTCTACCTATTCTATTTTTGGTGTTTTTGTTATATTGTTGAAGGTACAACTCCAATTGTGTATCTAGAGTATTTGTACGTGTATTTTTGTAGAAAACTCTTTTCATCTTATCTTCTTCTAAGAATGTTCCAACAATTAATGAATATCCAATTTTAAATTATCTGTTATATATCGGGATTATATATATATCGGTTAAGTATTATTTAATGGCGTATCATGGTCAAGTTCAAAACAAGTCTGTAATTCAACAGACCGCGAACGCATCTAAGCACGTGACCGATGGAAAATTAACACAGTACCTTGAAAGAAATAGCTATGTGACTTATACCTACTAACATGAAAAAGTGTATTAATTTAATCGGACGAAATTTGTGTACAGATATGAGTGACAAATAACTTTATGATGTCTCAGTTCCAATAACATGTCCTTTATAAATAAAAGGCGACACATTTTCAATGTACAACAATTAAATCGTTATTTCCGCTAATCTTCGCTCATTTTGTTCTGTTTTCGCATTGGTGGCTGCCTCACACCGATCATCATAACAATGATCACCAGAACAATAACTGCAGATAACGAGTTTTCCGCATAAATATACAAAATCATGAATATTCATGTAGCGTAACAAATGAGAGGCACTGCCACTGGTCGTTAGAAAAATTATTGAAACTTACTCAAAAGTTAACGCGTTTTTTTTCGCGGGAACGCAGCAAGGTAAGTTATTTTCGCGAGTGTGACAAGGACGATTCCGGGAAATCCATCACAAGTAAAGAGTATACTGGACGTCTCATAATATGTAAACTCTACGAAAATTGCACTCGATATGATACGTGTCGAATAAATTACCTGTACAGGTAAAACGCGTGCGTCGAACGCGGTGTTCGTCGCCCGAATGCCGTCTTGTTTCGTCTCCATTGTTTACAGCGATAATTACATTTTCGTTTCGATCGAGTTTACGGGTCGAAGGCTTTGAGGCGGAAAATCTGGCGGGTGTCCAGTGCACGTCACAGAGAGTTCTATAACGATTTACTACCTTTAAGGACGTCCGGCATTGTTTCACACAATAACATTTCGATGCGCTGAGCATTCACAATGCGTAATCGATATCTATAAGGCTCTGTACTTGTTGCCAAATATGAAAGAGCATTATGTGTAAAACTTTATCTTGTCTTAACCGTATCTATTTTTAAAAGTGACCATGAACTCTGCACTTTTTAAGTAAATTACACTCTAGTACATACCTATATTCTGCACCTAGCACTGCAATTTTCTTTACAATAGTATTCGCATGCATATTGCATGCATATGAAAACATCCACTTTATCATATATTTTTTTTTTTACTTTAATTTAGTTACAATTTTATTGTTGATTGTTATTGAACTTTGAACTCAATTAAATTATTTTTAAATCAGTTTTGATATTAAATACAAAGATAATTATAGACACAGCCTTATAATTTCTTAAAAGGTACCCTTATTATAATATAAAACCTACGTCAAAACTCGATATAATATACTATATAAACTATGTATACGTCATAAATTAGCAATACAACTCGCAAAACATCGTGACAGACGAATTACCGTCACACGTTACATTATTAATATAGAAACAAAATTGCTTGCATTTACACTTATTACGCTTTTAAGTGCTTAAACTTGGCCAACAAGTTGTAATTGCACAATAAAATATTTACCAACATATTCAACATATAAGAGTAATTTTCAATTGATCATAAATAAATATTTTTAAGTAAAAATATTGAAAGGCGCTATATTTTGTATCTAATAATTATAATCTCAACTTACGTTAGAAGTGTGACACTTGCGAATTTTCCAACGCCTGATAATCTGTTTGAGCAAAATGACGGCTGAATTGATTTTAATAGGTAGTGCATTTAAATTGAACTGGTTCTTGAGAAAAGTGTGTGCTCTATGAAAACTACCGGTATAATAATAACGTGACTCTACCAACACTACTTCATAGGTCATAGTTATAGGCAATCATGTGACTATTATAATTCTTGCCATAGACATTATTATGCATACAGTTTGTACGTATAAATATCTGGAAAAGTCTAATTAGATAAAGACATAACAATGTAGATGTTTTTGTATTTTAATACTAATAGACATTTATCGCAATTTTCAGGAGCGGATGGTATGGTCAACACAAAAAGCTTTTTTTAGGTCGATTTTAATTATATAATCAATTATCGATCTATATAAGTAGTAAATACATATGATATAGGTATATATCCAAAATATATTCCGCCTTTGAAATAAAAAGAGTACTTATATTTCAAAGGCGGAAAGTCTTTACTTTGGGAAAATCAAAATTTTCCCAGCATAGCATACACCAAGGATCTATCAATTATTTTAGGCTTCTCCTTACACAAAGGGAGGTAAAAAAGATAATAACTAACCACGGTGGAAATAAGATGTAAGACCGCGACGTCTGTTTGCGGCCGACCGCTTAATGTAATAGACGTATACAATTTCACGAAAGCAAGTTTCAAATAAAGGTGCAACTTACCAATATTATTGCTAGCACCCGCTTGTTTTGATGTGATTCGGTCAGTAGTGAAGGGCTTGGACTGAGCTATTTCATAATATATTATCATGATTGTGTCCATCATAGTGAGAATACATATTTAAGCATTCACTTTGTAATTTAAAAAGTTTGAAAGACACAAATATGATTCAAGAATTTAACGAAATACATATTTTAAAATGTTCAAGGATTAATTCATTTATTTGGAATAAACCTGTTTATAAATCACGAAACATAAAGAGATGAGAATTTTCTTTTTTGACCAAGTCTGTCGCGTCGAATGCTCTACATCATCACTACATAGTATAAAACAAAGTCGATTTCCCTGTCCCTATGTCCCTATGTCCTTATGTCCCTATGTCCCTTTGTACGCTTAAATCTTTGAAACTACGCAACGGATTTTGATGCGGTTTTTTTTAATAGATAGAGTGATTCAAGAGGAAGGTTTATATGTATAATAAAATCCTTTAAATAGTGGAGAAGTACTGTTATTTTTGAGGTTTCTAAAGTGATGTCGTAAAAAATTACATTTTTTCCGCTTACATTGCAAACGCAGGCTGAACCCTACGAGTTTTATCAAAATAATGTACTAAGTATTATACACATTGAAAAGGTCTATAGAAAAGTCCGCGATGGTATATGTCTATCTCTTATGGATAACCCACAATAACATTTTTTTGTCATTTACTTTTTACGAAAAATAATGGCTAATTTTCGATGCGATTTTAACCAATACAGCATTAATCCTTAACCAATTAAATACCTTGAATACATTGTTCGTTTAATATAGATCTATATGGCCCTTTACACCGTATGATTTAAGTGAATATTTTCGAAGATATTACAGATTTAAAAATTGCGGGACGTAGCGTTTGCGGCGGTACCGGCCGGCCGCCAGGCTATCTATACGAAGTCGGAGCGGGCCGCTATGTTTTTATATACAACGTTCACAGTTTTTCTGTAGTGTATTTAGTATCAGCATTGCACCCGTGCGAAGCCGGGGCGGGTCGCTAGTGAAAATAAAATAGAAAAGAAAATTAAAGACAGGTGTATGATTGAGCGTTAGTTCATAGTTTTATAGGAATAAACGGTTTTAAATTATAATTTTTAAAGGCTCTTTTTTTATTACTACAGATGGCTGATGACAATAAATTAATAAAATTAAAGTCAATAAATATTAATTAATTGCTTAGAATTACGTTAACGTTCTTGACGACATACGCGAAGATCCTTAATGTATTTGAATCGGAACTGTATTCTACATTATGTGTGCGTGGCATTTTTCATATTAAATAACTATTCATGGTTGCTAATTATTATTTTATTTAATAATAGTTCTCAGTTGAATAAAAAATGACTTACAATAAGGTTATTCGTTTAAATAATGCTCTGGAATTTTAGTCATACATACTTTTTTAACAGATTAATAATAATGTATTCAATGTAAGTTTTATATACACACAAAAGTTTTTTTGTTTTGGTGAGCACTGAGCACGTGCAAGAGTTTATGAAAGCCAATATAAGATAGCTATATCAAAAATAAAACCGCATGACTTGCAAGTAAAGCAAATATAAGTGATTATGGGAAGTGTGTTTTACAGAATGAGATGTCCATTAAGCAAAAGGTTCCCCACTTCTTAAGTCCAAGGGTCAAATGATAAATGCGACGTCATCCTAATGAGATCATTGTGAGATGATGATTTAATTAAGGGAACATCTTTTAAAATGTATGTAGAGTTTGTAGTAGCCACTTTTATTTATTTTATTATACATTGTATAACAAAAAAAATCTCAATGTCACATTCCAATGTCCATCCGTTCATCCAGTCACTACGTAACTGTAGATCTTGATAATACTAAACAATTTGTGAGTATTATATCATGATAATAATAATTTCAACTATTACCACAGTTTTTTCATGTAATATAAATCATCATCAATCATCATCATCAATACATATAATAAAATTCTAGAAAAGTGGTGTCTGTACAATGAAAATATGTAAAAAAAATTAGCAGGGGTTATTACTAAATCGATCCCAAACCCAAAACTGTTGTTAAAAAAATTTTGTCTGTTTGTCTGTTTGTCGGTTTGTCTGTTTGTCTGTATGTTTGAACACGCTAATCTCAGAAACGGCTTATCCGATTTAAATACGGTTTTCACTAATATATTGTGGTAAGCTTCATTTAACATTTAGTGTTTATTTCATGTCAATCGGTTCATAAATAAAAAAGTTATGACCATTTAAGTAATCACAGCGAACATTTGCTAAGGCATTCTATACATGAATTACTTTATTACGTAAATTATACGCTAAAGTTATTCCTTGACATGTCCAGATGATCATATCGAAAGTTCCCAAGCGTGGGGGGGGGGGTGGTTATGCTGAGGGGGTAGTAGGGGGGGTCAAAGGAACTTTATTTAGTTTTTTGCTCATAAGAGGGGTGTTATGTTCGCTATGTGTGTATTGCGTGTCTGTCTGTGTCACCGTAGCTCGCTAACGGGTAATACGAATTAGATGCGTTTTTTTGTTACATTAGTTGTTTATTATATTATACAGGGTGTCCCGCTTTCGGTATACTAAGCGCGAAGGGACTTGTAGTTTTGCATACACTGATCACATAAAAATACTTAAATAACAAAATTACGCGAAAAATTTTTTGCTAAATTTTTCCTTAAAATCCATGTATTCGTCTCTAGCTTCGCGCAGCCGGCATATACCGCTTCGCTAATGTGAGTATTTTGTCTATGAAAACATAATCTAAAACGATAGCTCACATGCGGGTGGCA
Source organism: Colias eurytheme (assembly GCF_061535395.1). Taxonomy (NCBI): domain Eukaryota; kingdom Metazoa; phylum Arthropoda; class Insecta; order Lepidoptera; family Pieridae; genus Colias; species Colias eurytheme. The sequence continues at coordinate 5,359,879 of NC_142989.1, read as the reverse complement.
AAGTTGGGCGGTTTGCTTGTTGGGGGTGTACACATGGTATTTTAAGAATTCCTCTATTTAAAAAAAAAATGCGTCTGGAATTTTATAATTATTTTTTACGTACTCAGCGTATGCAAAACTACAAGTCCCTTTGCGCTTAGTATACCGAAAGTGGGACACCCTGTATAGGGGTAAGTGGGAATGAAAAAAACGAATGTTAGTTGTTAATGTAGGTTGTAGGTTATACCCAAGTGATATATCAAATGAAAATAGACGACATGTCAGAAACAATTAGTCAAATTTTATCAAAATCGGTTCATCCATTTATTTGATATAGGGGTAAAAGTGGGAATAAATAAATGAATTTTATCAAATATACTCAAGTGACGTATCTAATGAAAGACATGACGTGTAAAGTACAATAAGACATATTTTATCAAAATTGGTTCATCCATTTATCGGATATAGGTATAAAAGTGGGAATAAAAGTTGTCAAATAATATACCCAAGTGGCATATCAAATGAAAGGGCATGACCTGACGTGAGAAGTATGATGAGGCATATTTAATCAAAATCGGTTCATCCATTTATTGATTTATAGCGGTAAAAGTGGGAATGAATAATCGAATGTGGTCAAATAATATAATCAAGCGGCATATCAAATGACGTGTGAATTACAATTAGTCATGTTTTATCAAAATCATGTTTATTACATATAGGGCACCTTGGGGTGATAGTGGGGATACATAATCCAAATGGAGTACCAAACGAAAGGATATGACATGTACATAATATTATATAGGTATGATTAGGCATGGTTTAGAATTTAGATCAAAATCGGTTCTGCCATTTACTAGGGGTGAAAGGGAAAAGTTGAAAGTCTGTGAAAGTAGAAGGAATATGGGAGCGGGAGAATAACCACATCCTGGAAATTTTGAACTCTTCTGTACCTAAGTTTTATAGCTCAGTTTAGTAATAAATTTTACTAACAGTTCTTTTGTGTTATTATTTATTTTATTTCTTAACTTTATAATAATGTGTAAGTACTTATAATTTAGTTGTATATGATAGTACGTGTTTCAAGACGTGTTTACTCATTAATTGTGTGTTAAGTAGTAACTACTATGCAGTCACTATTCCACGCGGACGAAGTCGCGGGCACAGCTAGTAAATATAATAATAATAAGTATATAAATAGATTTAGGATGACAGAATATACGAATTAACTAAATCGTTTTATCTTAACAGACAAATAACCATGTTAGTTCTTAGTTGAAAACAATAAAATCTGCAAGAATCATTAACGTCTATATTTCTATATCATTGCTATAGGTATAAAGATTTATAAGAAACAGCATTTAATTGATACTAAACGCAATCTTAATCCGTTACGGCGCGAATTATAATCAATGTATTATGTAAACAATTCTGTTTTCAACATCTATAAGGTTTTGCAATTTTTTCCTTCTAAAGTTAAATGATAAATGTATGAGAATGAATAAAGATGTGACATGTGTTATCAATCATAGTCGTAATATGATGGACTTATGAATGGATAATAAGATATTATATGCAATTACTAATGATGCACCTAAGTTAGCATACATACAATGTTTAATGATTTATAACTTAAGAGGAAAGAATTCACGTTCCCAGTAAAATCCATATTTTTCAATTACATCTTCTTCTATCTATTTTTATAGTGATATTTATAATTTTCATTCACCTATGTGCCTGTTCATTTCTGCTTAAATTCTTTTTACACTATTCAAAATGGAAAAATATCCCTAAAATATTTATTCTTTGTTGAATGAAACAAGATTTCACTCCGCGTTTTCATGGAAGGCATTCCTGTTTATCGTATAAATGTATATATATAAATGTAAGTTAATCAGGGCCAATAAAAAAACAATTCACTTATATAATCATGTATTTACTTTATGTAATTGTAATCATAGCTAGTTCTCTATATTTTGAGATTTTATCTTGCTGCTATTCCATTTGAAGAAAAAAAATGTTCGGCATTCGTAACAAATAATTCGAAATACCTATATATTATATGTATTACATTTTTATTGTTAACATTTTTAACAGAGTTTCATCGGTATATGTAATTTTAAATTGTTTATATCCTGTATAAACTACGTACGTAACATAATTTAATCATAGTAATCCCAATCCTAAAATATCCCATGATCTCATCGAAAAGTCGTGTCACTTGGTCGTGTCCATATATTTTGCACTGTATTAGAAGGAAATCAAACCCGCATAAATATAGAATCACGAAAAGTTTTCGCTAATTTCGCAAAGCTTGAAAGCAAATAATTTTGTCGAGTACTTGTGTCTATAAAAAGATTATCAATACATACGTCAGATGTTATTCTAAGAATATAATGCATTATATTATTCGTAAACAGGATATTTTTATAAAGATATTCAACATAGGTCACACTATTAACCAAAGTTTAGTACATGCCTTTAAATGATTGTAGATATATTAGAACTATTTTATTATTTTTTACTGAAAATATCGAGTTTATTTTTCTAGAGCTAAATGCAAATTAGAAGACATAAAATAAAGATACATGCATAAGTAAAGACCTGCGCTAAGTCAGGTTTTCCGATATTTTTTTATCCATCGATTAACAATAATAATTATTAATCTCGGAACTCGCGCATACTGGTTATATTTAGTATGTCTATGATAATTTATTATTTAAAATTTTCATTGAATTACTGTTTTATGTTTTCCCGCGTTGAATAAATATAATTTTGTTTTATAAAACCCACGTAAATGTATATATATAAAGAATAAGCGTTACTTATTGACATATTATTGTAACAGTACATAATAGAAATTTAATTTCTGACTAAAAATACTGTAATAAAGGGCAATGAAAAACCCTTAGCTTATCAATTAATTTTTCAAATGTATCTTGTGCTTGTTCTAATATTTCTTACGGAACTACATATAAATAACCATAACTTACACGAGGGCCTTTTAAATTTATTTCATTTAGGATGTCTTCCACGTAGATATTTAAAATTAGTACCTGAAACAAATATTTATAATTTTAATGTCTTCACATATACCAATTCACTACTAATACTTCGTATATTTTAATAGCAGTCAGTTCAGATTATTGAACATTGAACTGTGCAAACAAACAGTTTGATTCTTTATAATAAGTTGACTCATTGAATAGTTATCACCAAAACATTTGATATAACATTGAAATATAATGAAGTAGGTATCCATTGATGAACAAAGGAGAAAAACATTCCTAACCAAAAGGTTATAAAAACGTCGTATTTAGTTTTGCTATTAACACATAGATGATTATTCTGTCGGTTTTGTTATTTAGATAAAAAATTAAACATCCGAGTATTATAAAGATTATTATTAGGTATATTTACATATAAATAAACATAGGTTTTATAATTCAATAAAAACGTTAAATAAATAATAATATGTTTTTCAATTATAATTGTAGTTGTAACTCGTAACTCGTAAACTTATTGTTATTTAAAGCCATATATGTTTTAGTCGTTAAGACTCATATTTGCACTAAGGTAGCCATGAAAACTTCCGGTAGAAATCCACCACCTAATTACGATGTACTGGTACACTTAGGTAGTCTAGTACGTTACAAGTAGGCTACTACGCATTGCCAGTACAGATTAAAGGAGTAACCATTTCAAAGTACAAACAATTTAAGACTTTATTTATTAGCTGGTACATATTGTTTCACAAAGCTGATTCTTCAATGTCAAAGTAAAAGTAATTCGAAGTAAATAGATATTAATTCCATTTCATAAAACAAAAAATAAAGACGGTAAAGCGTTTAAACATATATATACAGATAAATATAAGATACTTGTCTAAGGGCTGATTTTTCAATCCTTGGTTAAAACTTATTCATCGAATAACGTATAAAACTACCATTTCAAAAATGTATTGTAATTGTCCGTATTTGACAGTTTACAGGTGACATTTTAATATGTTCGTGTAATACTTTATTGGACGGATAAATTTTAACCAAGGATTGAAAAATCGGCTCTAAATAATATAAACGTAAAGTGGAGTACATAATACAAAAACATTCTGCAAGAAAATAAATTTGAACAGTCTATAATTTGTGTTCGTTCAAAAGAAGCTCTAGTAGTAGCTTTATAAGTTCTGAATGACACTGGATATTTTTATACGTATCCCATATTAAGCCTACGTGTGTACAGATGAGATCTTGTTTTTATCTAAATACTACCTATATTGTTTTATAAACCAATTCAAAAAACAAACAAAGACAATTTTTCTCAATTTCGAATCGTCATTCACTTTTATTTAAATTGCATTGAACACATAAAAAATATGCATGTTGCAGCTGCCATTAAATCTTAGCCTCATTAATTGTAAAACAATTAACCTACATTGCTAATTCATTCACTTCCTAGAACGACAGGATTTCCTAATTAATTGCTGCAAGCTCTACATTGATATTATAATAATATGATTATTTTCTATTTCGACAAAATAATGTATGGAGGAACTAGTTGACAAGGTGTTTGCAAATTAGGTGGATTTTTCTTTCACACTGAAACACATATAAAGCAAATAAATAAGTTGTAGTCTTAGTTACGATATTCATAGTTCAAGTTCATTATTAAATTTTAGATGAAAATATATTATATATTTTTATATTATATTTTACACTAGCTTTCCGCCCGCGGCTTCGCCCGCGTTTTCAAAGAAAAACCCGTTCCCGTAGGCTTTCCGGGATAAAACCTATCCTATGTCCTTTCTCGGGTATCAAAATATCTCTATACCAAATTTCATGCAAATTGGTTCAGTAGTTAAGGCGTGATTGAGTAACAGACAGACAGAGTTACTTTCGCATTTATAATATTAGTATGGATTTAACGATAGGTAGGTACTCTTAGATTATCCGGAAAATACTTCGGTTCCTGGCCTAAATAAATCACACTACCGTCCATAGAAACGGAACAAGAAGAAAGAATGAAGAGACGAAGAAATAAATATGTAAAGCTCTATAAAATAGAGGGAAACTGCACTTCAATATAAACAACAAGTCCGTTTATGTAAAGTATTGCAAAACCCGATGTCCATCACTTACGCCACTCCGCTACGTAATGAAGCACAAACGGCCGGAAACGAAACGATATTCGCTCTCAATCAAGTCACAATACCAGTTTTATGATAACTTACAACTATTACGTTATAATATAACTGTATATAACGTACTTAATATAATATCGCAATGTACATAATCATATTTCCTGCGTAGGTTAGCGTCTAGTCTTGGTAAGCCGGCGCGGAAATTCGGTCAGGAGGACAAAATTTAAATGATTACGTAGCACAACAAATTAATATATAACTAACAATTAACGAAATAGCATCATATAATCACGTATTCCTACATAAGTAATAATATTTTATATAAATATACACTTCTACATAAATTTCCTTAACGCTACGAATCAGAGAACTTTTTTTCATATATTTCAAAGTTCAAGGATATTTCGAGAATAGTTTTTAGGTTTGTACAATTTTTTTTAACATTATAAACATTGTTATTATCAAAAGTAGTAAGTATTAAAATATTTGAATAATTAATATATCGTAAACCTAGGTAAATCGGGAATCTAGTATAAATACATAATATAGTATACTATGGTGAAAAGTGAAAACGTTTTTAATAAACTTACTAGTTATCTTGAAGCACTAACCGTACCTACTAGGAACTATAAACATAGTAGGAATAGAAATTTCACAAGTCATAACTTATCTCAAAACATAATATAAATGTCTCCTATGTAATTACGAAAACAATGTATACATTTTCGAACTTAACATCTGCGTGTTATCATATTTTAAGAGCACAATAATTATAGATACTTTATTTTTACAGACAAACCATCGCTAAACACTTTTCATTTAGGTAACATTTATTTCATCCAAATAACAAAGATTTAGATTGATCATTGGAAACTTAATGTAACAATTTACTATTTATGATAAATTGATGAGCTCGAGTATGTTACCCGGCAATTTGCTGAGCCAGGCCCAAGTGAAAGGGATCCGCTGTTGTAGCAAATAATGTACACTATGATTTCGAAAGGTTATCAATATAATCTTACAGCGAAGTAAGATGAAGACCAAATTTTCACAAATACGTGGTTAAGCATGTATTTCTGCGATTATTTTAAAATTCGGTAAACCGGTTCAGTAAATATGTATAAATAAGGTTACTTTCTCACATTATGGTAACAGTGAGATATCGAGTAAAGAGATCATACAATATTATATCTTAAAATATTGGTTTCTCTTTTCTTAAAAAAAAGAAAACGCTTAATTGAATTATAGAAAATTCTTGATATTCCGGAAATAGAATCAAATTATATCTACCAATTTTATTTTAACAAAGGTATCTTTTCCGTAATGATAACAATAGCGAAAAAAGTGAGATTCTTACAATAATTGTACAAAATATATAATTCTCAATAAACTAACTTACTCGAGAGGAGTATCATATTTTTTGTATATTGCCAAACCATTTAAATCAATATCAATTCAATGCTCAATCAGAATCAAAATCGAATCGTGTAACATGAGGTGTGAAACGTGTTATCAGTAATCTAATTACTAGGATACATAGAGACAATAACCTTGATAAGTCGTTCGAAAGCCAGATGAAAACTGTTTGTTCCGCGTGCACGTCTTAACGAGATTGACCTAGGGACTGCTCGGAAGTGAGCGATTGTATCATTATCCTTTGACGCGTAGAAGGTGCGACGTTTGCATATGCTACTGGATGTGACACTTGACGTGTGATTGTCGTATTAAACTTTGTTGTATGGCTTTTACGATATGGTCATTATGATTCTTTTGACGTGTTGATCAGTTATCGTGTTAGGCTTGTGGCTTTTATGATATGGTTTTGATAAAGTTTAAATTTTAAGAAGGTATTGCAGCTGTGATAATGATATCGTTTGAGTAGACAACTGCGCTGTGTCTGTCGTCAGTCCAATTGAATGTTTTACGTATAAAATTAAATAACAGTGTTATTGTTATTTGTTGTTAATATAATTTCTTTATTCAACTTTATTTCATTGTTGTAAAAATTAAACAAAAATCAGGTTATATTCCTAGGACCCACGGTGTTGAGTCATAACTTACACTGGAGTGGAGTGCCAGTTTTCGATTAATCGAGTCACAACTGTTCAATTTAAATTTTAAAAGTAACACATTAAAAATTTGTTTTCTATATAAGCTTTAGATAATATTTCACTGTAAATAATAGGGAATTCAAAGAACAATTTATCTATATCAATTTATATATTTTACTATTCAATATGTAGAACATTAACTTACATCATACAAAACACTTGGCCATTCGTAAGCTTAGCGCCTAGTTTAATTCTGAAATGAATACATACGTAATGAAACTGTTTTATTTATTGACGGTCAATTTATTGCCGCTGAATTTCCCAGATTACGTATTACTTTATTCCTTATCTTTACGGATGCAGATGTAACAACATTGATGGATAACACGAATATAACAATAATATTTTCATTGGTTGGTACATAATATCTAATATCAAGATTAAAATTTTTATGAACAAAATAATATTATTTCAAAAACTTAATTTTAGGCGCTTATACAAATAAACCTGGACGTCTTTACCTCGTCTCTGAAAAAACCATTTTATATACACTACCCTACATTTAATATTTCATATGAAAAATACGCATAATGTATAATGAAAGACAAATAAGCTGGAAAAAAAGCAGAAAATGCAAGCAAGGTGCAAGCCAAGTGCAGTACGAGGAGTTAATGCCACGCTTATCGTTATCAATGTCGCTTCAAATATTTATACATCCTTGAACTCTAGAACATTCGCCCCGTTCGTGCTGAAGGCGAACACATTGTAACTACATTTGCACGTACGTGCTCTCTGTATTGCATATTGTGAAGATATTAGGCTAGCCGCACACACAAAATAATATTGACAATAAAGTACGTATTGTCAATATTATTGTGTGTGTGCGGCCTGTATTGCGGTATTGTTCAATATTATTGTGGATTAGGGTACGCGCAGACAGAGAGCGTTCTGCGTTCCGCGTTCTGCGTTCTGCGTTCCGCGTTCTTTGTAATGTGAAGGATCTATAGCGCCGGCGCACACAGAACGCAGTTAGACCGCGGCGGTCATTCGGAACGCTTGCGTTCTTGCGTTCTCTGTACATAATTACAAAGAACTCGCGTTCTCGCTATGGCTGGTCCGTCTTCTCCAATTGGTATCTTGTTTTTCTATTTCAGATTTGACATAGTCATGTAACTCATTGAAGCTATTTATTGACATTCGAAAATAAATATAAAATCTCTCTTCATCTTGAAGCAACTCAGGGATAAGAATACTAAATTCTCCCATATCATCTCATCTCGTTTCGTGTTGATAGGGTGTACCCAACATTTTCTACTTTTTTTTGACTCCTCTAGACTCCACAAAAGCAAGGCTTCATCTTCGGAAGATGAACTTTCGAGAGACATGTTTCACGTGCGGAGAGTCGCGAAATAGAACGCAAATGTCTTGAACGTGCTCCTGTGTGCGCTAGAACGCAGAACGCAGAACTGACGAACGCAGAACGCAGAACGCGGAACGCAGAACGCTGTATGTCTGCGCGTAGCCTTATCCAGAAATTCAGATTTTGTCACGTCAATATCGGGGGGAGGCAGGGGTATTGACAATAATATTGACGTGTGCGGGCGCGCGGCAATATTTTAGTTGAGAAAAAGATTTCACGGCAGGCGGATGTTCGTGTTTTTTGTTCAAAATGGAGGACGAAAACAGTATCCAATGCGAAAATAATGTTAATATTGTTGATGATAGCAGTCTCACGGAAAAACACTATTGGTCAGTGTTTATTAAAACATGGGAAACTTATCCAGAATTATGGAATACATCCTGCAAATCATATCGCGATACAGTTAAGAAAAATAATGCGCTTGATAAGTTGCTCGATATTTATAAAAAAATCAAACCAAATAGCACGAGAGAAGACGTAAAGAAAAAAATTAATTCCCTACGAACAAATTTTCGGAAAGCTTAAAGATTAAATTCAATTGAATTTTGAATTAAATTAATTTAATTTAATTAATTAAATTAAATTATTAATTTTTTTCTCATCCAGTCCTTAATCCATCGTTTCTTTCTTGATTGCTTTTTTTTAGATAGTAAAATTAATGCAATACTCAATGCAACGATTCTTTTCTTTCTATTCATTATGCACGTAATCTAGCTGCGGAACGACTGAGTCAGATTGTACCATGAAAAATTGCCAATAATATTGCGTAGTGTGCGGGGACCATATATTGATGAAGATTTTTGACAATCTTGCATTGACAATATTATTTTGTGTGTGCGGCTAGCCTTAGACGATCGTTGCCAATAAAACCCAAAAGTTGTCTCTCGTCTCTCACTTGAAACAAAACTTTGTTTTACGATACTAAAGTATCATGTTTTTAATCATTGTATTGTTTTTTTATGTTTACCTAACATGCGATATCCTGTTTTTAACAATTGATTCAGTAATTATTTTTTAAACGTCTGTAATGATTTGTAATTGTTAAATGGATTACAATTGGCAACTTGTTATCCATTCATAGGTTAACCTTTTGAAGAACAGTGAAAAAATATGATGCAATTACTATTAATATCAAGCAAGTGATCGAAAACTCAGTAACCGTCGCGTGATAAAGGATTTTTTTCAGTTTAGACCGAATTTCCATGCGTTTCCAGCTATGCTGCTAAATAGCAGTTTCATAAAAAATGGCCAATTAGAGATTATTTACTGTTCTAAAACAAATGATTACGCAAAATGTTTGAATCACACATATACATACGTCTAATAACTTGCTTATTCATAGGGATTTGTGAATTCACTCGTATTGCCGGATATCTGAACGAAATAATTCTTTTTTTTTGCAGTGTGGTGTCTCTCAATGTTAGCCAGAATCGATAGTACAGTCAACAAAGTAGGATAAGGTATATATTTTATTTTACCTATTATTTATTCTGATACAATATTCCCCTTCCCACCCCTGCCAAAATATTCATATAATATATTTGTGTAAAATTTCCTGGTGATAAATAAAACGAGTATACACGCATCGGCGCGGGCGCGGCGCCGAGCTCTCGTTACGCATATACCACGCATTGAATAATTGTGTGTTGATTGTGGACTGTGGAGTATTCACTTCTAATTGTATTGTTTGTTTTGTATTAACATAATATTAACTCGTATTTAACTTGTACTGACTCGTCGGGGTTTTATCCAACTGTCAGATATTGTCGTGGATAAAGTACGTATAGGTATATTAAGAAGAGCTGGAACGTCAACACATTTACACATTGCACATGTTAGGCCGGGAGATACTGACACAAAATTTCGGGTCATTTGTAACAGGATGGCGGTCTAGAGGGGCCTTAGTACGCAATGACAAAAAGAAAAATGATCTTCAGAACGCTGGTACCGGCGGACTAGTCGCGTGGGCGTTAGTCACACTCGTCGGATAAATAGCGAAAGTCCAACGATTTGTAACACAAAAATTTTAGAATTTACCGATAGCCCTTAAAAAAGATGTAGGCGGTAGTGTCATGCCATACTTTGACGATGTGACTTACAGTCCGCCATACCGACGTGAATGCGTTGATTTAAAAAAAATAATTCAACCATTTGTACCGGGCTAACTTTTGCAGAGGTAACCATCGTCGTGCAGCCATTTACTCAAATCGCCATGCCATACTTTTCGGACGATTCCAAATGGTCGCCATACCGCGGAAAATCTGCAAATTTTTGAATTTTTTTCGACTTTCGCTATTTATCCGACGAGTTCGACTAACGCCCACGCGACTAGTCCGCCGGTACCAGCGTTCTGACCATCATTTTTCTTTTAGTCATTGCGTAATAAGACCTCTGTAGAACCGCCATTCTGTTACAAATGACCCGAAATTTTGTGTCAGTATCTCCCGGCCTATGTATGTGTCATATTTTGCAATTGTTTATAAATACAGGGTGATGTAATTGGTGTAGTACGAATATCTAAAAATCTATGAAGAATTTTGTGATACAGTAAATGGAAGAATTATAGACTATTTTACAGTATTTAATAAAATCATTTAATTTTTTGTTCATTTTCATTAGAAATGTCAATTTTTCTCACCGAGGTGGAAATTTGGATGATAAGGATCTTGTTAGAAAAATATAAATTTTGACTAAAATCGGCATTTTTTTTTCAAAAATCAAATTACTAATTAATAATCAGAGTTATCACATTATTAAAAAAATAAGCCAAACTATACACCATTTTTACCTACTTGATGCAATCCTCAAAGATCATGGACATAGTGTATTGCGCCTTCCACCATACCATCCAGAACTCAACCCAATAGAGTTACTATGGGGCATAATTAAAGGGAAAGTAGCATCACAAAATGGGAACTATAACTTGAAAACTGTGGAAGCATTATTTAGAAAGGAAGCAAGTGCTATTAGTCTGGATATGTTTAGTGACGTTTGGAGAAAGACCGAGAGAGACCGCGAGAACATGAGGAAAAATATATTCAATTAGAACCAAAAGTAGATAATTACACTGACTCATTTATTCTCCTCCTTTTCTAATGGGTTTCATCCTACTACTATTTTTTTTAGGTTTTTATCATTTTGGAAGGGATTGGCCCTGGTGTATGTTGGGAGTGAGCGCACGTGTTATTTGTATTGTTTTTATGACCTGTTTTTAATTATTATTTGATAATTGAATAATTATTAATACTTTTATCTAATTGATTATTATTAGAATAAATATTTAACTTCATCAATTGATTTACTTTTAAATTATAATTTTACAGGTAAATTATGAGAGCTTTCATAATTATATTTGCATATATTTATCTACAATGCACCCATTTTACAATTCAAGTCTAAAATGAAACTAGAGTCGCATTTATTTTTGAACATACTGTAAGTGAAATTGCATAAGTGTGAGTACTGTGAACATGCCAGCTTTCCTTAATTGACCTGTATGACAATAGGTTTTTGGGAGGTATATGACTGAATTTCAAATGCATGTATTTTTTACAGATACAATGGATCATATTTCGTCAAATAAGAATATTTTGTGTAAAATAAAACACATAACGTATATAACAGCATATATTTACCATTTCTGGGTTTACAACAGGTTAACCAACAATTGCAATCACATAGGAATATTCTACTTATGTCACCTTCAACCGAAATTTTGTATCAAAAATTATATCAAATATAATTTACGGAATATGCGGAGTCAATTATCCAGTTAACAAGCGAAACAATTAAGGAATGAATAAATCAACAAAACAAGTTTTGGTATAATTAAATAATTTTGACCAAATACGGCAAAAGCGTGGTGTGTTGCTTAAACCCACAAACCGTTAATCTATTTATCATTCAGAATGCGAGCTTGCTGCTTGTGATGCTATGAAGTACCATATGTGCATATCAACGCATTGGTATGTAAAAAATATTATCTATATTATGTTAAAAGTTTTAACGCTAATAATAACTGGAAGAGATAAATGTCGTTACACATTTAAGAACACACCTATTAAAACATTCCACACGTTAAGCTTCGTATAACGATTACCTACAATTAACCCCCTTTTATGATAAACTAATTTGTAACTAAATGTTTATAAAACACCAAAAGAAAATGATCAATAAACTTTTTGATACGATTGATAATGTTGTTAGACCGGGAGATACTGACACAAAATTTCGAGTCATTTGTAACAGGATGGCGGTTCTACAGGGGTCTTAGTACGCAATGACAAAAAGAAAAACGATGGCGTGAACGCTGGTACCGGTGGCTTAGTCGCGTGGGCGTTAGTCGAACTCGTCGGAAAATAGCGAAAGTCAAACGATTTGTAACAGTATGGCACTTATTTTTCCTGTAAGTTTGAGGATCAACAAATATAAATACAAAATTTCAAAGATCTATGTGTTGGAAATCTTCACTTATATAAATTAATAATAAATTAAGTTTTCAAGTATGACAGCACTTTTTCCCCCTACTAGAAGTATGGCAAATATAATAATGGTCACATTTTATCAAATACTCTCCAAAAATCCAAATGCAATACTGGTACAAAAAGTTTGGCGAAATAAAAATTTTTTGCAGATTTTCGGCGGTATGGCGACCATTTTGAATCGTCCGAAAAGTATGGCATGGCGATTTTCGTAAATGTCTGCACGACGATAGTTACCTGTGCAAAAGTTAGCCTGGTACAAATGGTTGAATGATTGTTTTATTTAAATCAACACATTCGCGTCGGTATGGCGGGTTGTAAGTCACACCGGAAAAGTATGGCATGACACTACCGCCTACTACTTTTTTAAGGGCTATCGGTAAATTCTAAAATTTTTGTGTTACAAATCGTTTGACTTTCGCTATTTTTCCGACGAGTTCGACAAACGCCCACGCGACTAAGCCACCGGTACCAGCGTTCACACCATCATTTTTCTTTTTGTCATTGCGTACTAAGACCCCTGTAGAACCGCCATCCTTGTTACAAATGACTCGAAATTTTGTGTCAGTATCTCCCGGTCTATATAATATTAATATCAAATCAAATCAAGTGCATCGATTTAATATAAATTAGAATATATTAAAATGCTATTAAATAAGTCAAGGTCTTGTGTCAATAACGGCAAATCGTTGTTTTAATATTTATAACCAACTAGCGGTCCGCCCCGGCTTCGCCCGTGGTACATGTTTACGTTTTCTCTATATAAGAACCATCCTCGAACTTCAAGGAATATAATAAAAAAAGAATTATCGAAATCGGTTCAGCCGTTCTCGAGTTATGCGCTTACCAACACATTTTGCGATTCATTTTTATATTATAGATATATATATAACATTAATATTATATATTTCGTTCAATATCGATATGAGTTTCAAAGAAATGAGAAAATAGCTCAACAAAATCAATTAAAAATTCTTCTTATTTTATATTCTTAAACTGATTTACTAAAGAATATCTGTGTCCTAATAACAAATACTATAGGAGTGCTATCACTCATTGTATTAGCATTGGTAATGAGACAGCAAACGAGGCTTACATTGAGCAATGGGGTAGGTCAAACATGCGTTGATTTAATGCTTTGCGAATTCCCTTACCGAGAAAGCAATATATTTATGTTCTATATATCATTTAATTTTCACATATAAGCCAAGAGCGAAAATAAGTATATAATATTATTATAGGTATGAATACAAATTATCATATCTCAAAAATATTTGCACACTGGGATAAGCACCCGGCAAACTTCTTGGCCAAAAAGTAGCGTGGTGGGGAAAGTTTGCGCATCAAGTTTTAGTACATTTTTATATGCGCAAGCCACCCTACTTTTGGGCGAAGAAATTTGCCGGGCGCTATACTTATAGTTAAAATCTAATGCTCTATGTATATCATGTTATTGCTTACTACCATGCATAACGCTAGTTTTACTTATTACATAAATAATTATGCTGTAATTCTATTTCATTTTATTACGTAAATTAATAGAATAAGAACAACATAATAAACTATTCCGTCTATTTCAAATTACATCAAATTGAGAACACTGCGCACGAAAATATAGAGAAAATGAAAATCGTATACGTATTAAGTATACCACAAATATAATGTGTACTATATAATAGACGTATATAGGTTCAGAGAAAATAAAATTGTTCCTCCATTACTAACTCAACTAATAACTGAATAAACGACCCTGGCCTAGACCGATTCTCTACACTTGTCCTTTGAAAGATTTCAAAAGAAAACTATTACTTACTGACTTCTAACGAGACAATTTTGATGAAACAATGTTCATCCGTGCTTGTGTGATAAGCAATACACCGATGTAGAATATCTTGTATATTGCGTGTAATTAACATTAATTTATAGAAACAATAGCACGTTAGCTGGCGCAATTAAAATGTACACAGAATACTTTATGTTTTGGTCAATGAACTATATAAATGTTAAAATATCTTATAAAAATAAACTATGCACAATCCAAATATGATTCAACTTAAATATAATATATTTTTGTATTATTCATTTATTAATTTTCTTATGTCCTTAATTAACAGAGGATTTAATTCATCTCTCTTCAGCATATCTGATAGTAATTTTGTTAATGAATCAGTAAAATAATAAGAATAACATTTTATTTCGCAATACTGATAACGTATGTACATTATCAATAAGTAGCGTTATGTTGTCGACGTCGCGAATTAAACATTTACCATGAAAATTTTCTTATTCAGAAAAATTAACCATATAAAAGGAATTTAAAGACACTGCTTTATAGCCATAATAAAATCTTTAAATGTTATTCGCTGCTGCGCAATAAAATCTATTCAAAATATGTGTGAACCGTTACCTAAACATAGCTACAGTTATTTTTATAGGTTTAATTATACGGCTTACAAGTTGACTGATAAAAAACTGAAATAATAACAGATTATCCTACTAACTAATGCTATACTTACACAAAGGTTTATGAATAAAAATTGTTTCGAGCATTGGAATATTTTCGTATTATATATTTACATACTAGATGTTTAAGTATTTGGTTGTAAAGGATGTATTAGGTACCAGTGTTACCTAGGGTCATTATAGGAATTAGGGTCCGATCCCCAGGATCGGGATAGTGTTGTCGGGTGTGCGCATATGGAAAATCCTTTGTAGTAACTTTGATTTTCCCCTTGTGCTCAGCTTATGGTCAATGGTCATCAACCCCATTTTGCGCGCTCTTGGACATCATCATCGTGTGCAAAACTACAAGTTCCATTAAGCATTGTAGCCACATGCATCCAGCATATTAGAAGTTTTTTTATAGATATTATAATTAGTGTATGGTTACTAGCGGCAAATGATAGAGCAAGTTAGAAATTTCTTACTTACAACTTCACTTACAAGAGTAAATATGTTCCTAAATTACAAATTAAATTCTTTCATAGAAAATTTTATTAATTTAGCCGCTTTTATGTGATTAGGTATAATCAATCGAAGTAGAGAAATAAAACACAGAAGTTCTAGTATAACTACTTGTTAAAAAAAACATGCATATTTTATTGTGTAAAATTGTAAGTAAGTAGGTTTGTTGAGTGAGATTAGGACGGTGAGCTACTACATTGTTACATTATGCAACCCAATAAGGCTAACGGTGGCATACCAGTGCGTCCGTGGCAGCCCAAGCGAATTCGTCTGCAATATTGAATAGATCGTCTTTTATCGTTTCTTTTGATCAAAGAACATCTAGACAACACGTGAAACAAAATTATTTGGTTGTGAACGTCGATCCAGACAGATAAGAAATCCGTGATTCAATATTTAAATTCAAAGACATATAAAATGTAAAATAGTATTCGAAATCTAGAAGATATAATATAACTGTTAATATCTCGGCTAATAATACAAATGTAAATAAAAATACATCGTTAGCTCTTAAATCTTAATAAGTGTCGCGCTGTCAGGATATGGGCATATTAACGACGAAAATAAAAAGAAATGAGAAGAGAAAGGTGACGAGACGACAAATAAATTAATTTAAAACTTGACTGAAATTCGAGTCTCGGTTGAACAAGTTTGCAAATCTCGTGATCTTGTCCTTGTTTAAAATCTTCTTAATATTCTTGCTTTGAAAGATCACTTGGGTGTATTTTTATAAAGCGACGCGTTATCAATATTTATCGTATGCTGCTAAAACAAAAAAAAAATCCACAACTTTTGTTAAAAAGCGATGGCAAATTATTTAAAACCCACTTGGCATCCCGTATGCAAAAGGTTAGGTTATTTCCATCTCTTATATAATCTTTATAAATCATACAATAATAATTATAAATTATAGTAATGTATAAAATATTAAATTATACATATTCATTGCAGAAATAAACGATTTAATCTGCAAGGAGTTGGGACTTCCCTAAAAAAAATCTAACCCCAAACAATCGGAATAGTATATTATATTTCATATAAATGTTTCAGAAAATGTTGTCCGTTTATTTCTATCTAGCCGTCCGCCCTGGCTTCACCCGTGGTACCTACGTATACATGTTTACGTTTTTTTTCATAAGAACCATCCTCGTACTTCAAGGAAAAGATTCCGCAGCGCACGCGATGGCAGAATTTTTATTAAGGATTTTTTTACACCTTGGGTTACATTATTGCATTTTTGGTTAGGATCTCTAATCTTTTTGAAAATGCAATATAGCCTATGTTGCTCAGTGAAGATGCATCTTTCTAATTTTGAAAGAATTTTTGAAATCGGTCCAGTAGTTTATGCGTGAAAACCATACATACATACATAATTATAAACCTTTCCTCTTTATAATATTAGTATAGATAATAATTGTTGTATGTGTAGAGTGTGAAATAACTATTTCGGAATTTTACTGTATCTTTTAAGTATTTACTTCATAAATATTAGAAATATATTCTCTAACAAAATATTTGCAGAAATCTTGTACTGCCTTGTACTCGTACTAGCATTCAATGTTGTCAAACACTTCATGCTCAGGGGAAAATAGGGGCATTACCTCCGACAAAAGTACACCACTTATAAGGCAGTATTTAAGATCATTTTTCTACCACTAAACAGTGAATTAAATTATTATTATCATTCTTAATTTATGCGTAGAAATATAAATGATAATAATTTATGCATATTCGTTGAATTCGTTTGAACTCGTAACATAACGCAACTTGATTAAAAAAGGTCACTGTAGCACATAATCATAGAAATTTTTCTCACAATTACACACGCTAACTTACATAAAGAATAATAATATAGATTGTTCACCCATTCTCATACTACTATATCCGCGGTACACTTTTTTTAATAAAAATCTAAAGAATTCAATCTTTTGTACTAATTGAAGAAGTAGGTAGTACGACGATCAACCGTTTTTTAAATACTTAACTCCACAAAGACGATAATTTTAATGTTGCCTTATTACTTAATTCTAATTCTAATATGTTAGTAAAACACAAACCAAAACACTTGCGGTAGTATTTTTTCCATCTGTAAACACATTAATTTGTTAAATAGAGTTAATTTAACAAAATAATGTCTACAGATGATAAAAGTCATTTTGAACTAGAGTTCAAAATAGACAGTGGACTAGATTTCATTATTTTAACTAGATTATTCCCAACCACGCTTAAGACATGTATAGTCATAAATAATACACATAAAGGAGAATGGCAAACTCCCATAGGACTTTGGGCCTGATCGTTACACTGATGATTTATGTGGGGTTAAATAGATAAAAATATACAGATTCTAAAAATATAACAATTAAAGATCTGTTCTATGGGATAGCAGAGATATTGAGCATGTAACGTCACTAAAATTGAGGTTAGGTTTGCTCGAGTTCAATGAATAGCTTTGTTTCTTTCTAAGTAGAGGTAAGTTTATATCCTATAATAATATACATTATTTAGATAAAGAGTGTAACAGAAGAACAGTTGGGTAATAGAGATATTGGATCGAACTTTTATTCTTTTAGAGTACCTACCAAAACATCGTAGGTACATATATATAAAATAAAACACGTTTTTTCATAAATAGTTTATTCATCATTATCATCATAAACAATTAACACATCATCCAGAAACTGTGCTGGCGGCATTAAATCTGGTTGATACCTTGCCCAGCTAAGGTACCATAATATTATGCACATAACGTGACAGCAGCAACCTACAGTTCTTCTTTCTACTAAACAATTACAACAATAAACTGTTATTGCTTCCCTTCCTATGAGAGCCCTCACCCAGCAAGAATGACATAGATATGTTGCTCTATTTCCAATCTGTAAAGAAATACTTTGTTAATACACCTTTCATTTTTACTTTGAGATTTAAAAAGAAGATTATTGGCAACTTAAAATATTATCAAAACACTCAATAACTTAAATGACGAGGTAATATCCACTCTAATATCACTGCTCTAATTCTTTGATCGCGTTGAGAATCAGTTCTTAGTAAATGAAACCGTGTGCGCAATACAGAACGTCCACAATAAATGCATACACGTTGATGACCCAGAGTTACAGTGTCATCTTCATGATTTTCAATCCTCAAAGAATCATTTGCAAGTTTCCAGCATGCATCACATAATTATGTGATCAGAGTGAGTGATAAATCTCGTGTCACAATGTTTGTCCTCAATGGACTTCTAAACCACTTAACCGATTATAATAAAATTCGCACACCATGTGGAGTTCGATCCAACTTGAGAGATAGGATAGATACATGTAGGTACCACGGGCGAAGCCGGGGTGGACCGCTAGTATATATATATATATATATAACAATGTGTGTTTACGTTTTTGTTTGATTTCAATAGCTAGTACTAAATACCTTAGATAATACTAATCCACTAACCGTTAGAGAAGCAGTACATCATCATCATCATCATCATCATCAGCCCATATACGTTCCCACTGCTGGGACACGGGCCTCCTATGAGGGTACAGACCATAATCCACCACGCTGGCCAAGTGCGGGTTGGCGGATGACACATGTCGTCGAACTTTTGATTCTTCGACATGTCGGTTTCCTCACGAAGTTTTCCTTCACCGTTCGAGCAGTGGTGATGTTATAACATACGCAGATAAATTGAAAAATCAATTTATTTCCTGCGCGCTCGCCAGGTCTCGAACCCCGGACTTATGGATTCGAAGTCCGAAATCTCACCACTGAGCCACCACTGCTCTCACCAGCGAGGAGGAGAGGAGCAGCACACCCTTGTATAATACCACAGTTAATGCAGTTCATATTTGTAAATGAAAAATCGGATGCAAAGTCGGTGTCCAGGTAGGGTAGCAGTAGTGAGTCGTAAAGGCAGGTAATCAAAGTCCGGTGTGCAAGCGTTGGTTGGTAATAATAACAGAGATCGTCAGTGTCCGTAATACGTAGCGAAAGTCGATAAAGATGAAGAAAATAAATTAACCACGAAACGAAAAACCTCAATCAAATGTCAAAAATCAAACGACAAACATGACATTGTAATTAAAATTGAAGCGGCCAGCTACATTTCAGAAATATTCTTACAAAGTGCGGCCGCCATGAGTAAAAATGTATAGAATTACCTAAATAAATAGCGTGCTAAAAAGTTAAAAACAAAATATGTAACGCAGCTAACTTATATTTCTGATTTATAAAGCATTTTATATATAAAGAATTTTATATAAAACTAAAAATGAAAATAAATATTCATTCGTTTTAATCGATATATCGACTATTTTACTTCTGACAACACTGACAATCTCTGCTTGATAAGACCGGTAGTCATAGAAATCTAAATAAAAATGCCGTTAGTGAACACATTATCTTTTTTTTCAAACATTTGTTTTCCCATAGAATCAGAAGTCAATATTTTACCAAGAATTATTAAAAATAACATAATGAATTTTAAATATATTATGATTTCTGTAAGGCCCTAATTTTGTTAGGCCCAATTTCGCCATTCTCCTTTGGCGACATTAGACATTAAATTATTTTGATATGGTTAGACACCAAAAGTTTCTAACATAATTTAATCTTAAAACTGTATTTGTTATATAAAATACCTGCATACAAAATAGTCATAGATTGCGTTTTTAAAAGCACTAAAAATGCAAAAACTTACAACACTTCCTTATATACGGATTAAAGCCTTGACATAAGTATCCCTTGAAAGTAACGCCCAATGATCTCATACAATTGTTGCATATAACAAAAAACCACTGACCCTGCGCCGTTTGTTTACTTTTTTCTTTAAAAATTATTTTATTTTTAAAGGATTTTTAATGCTTTTATGTTTTGATGCATTACCTGTTCTTACTGATTTACCTGTAATGGATTAGTTTACCTGTTAGTTTCAATTAAACTAAGGAATCAATATTATAAGTTTATAATATAACAGATTTAAATATTAATACGTAAATTTGAAAATTTCGTTACTTCAGTTGTTCTTAAACTGGTTTAGTCGTGGAGAAAACTGCCTGTCTATAATCTGGTACAGACCCCGATAACTCGGCGACAAGGTAGTAATTGTTACGAATAATTTTAACTTTAATCATGTTTACTCTACTTATTCTGACATTGCTTTAAAATATATCAAAACTACATCAAAACACAATTAAATATAAATAAGGAAAAGTGAAACTTAATTTCCTCTTTATAATAAAACATTAAGAAAACTGACAAATCATAATTGTCTCAACTCTCAAGCAGGAAATTCAACTATCAATCATTGAGTCACAGTCACCTCGTTATCGTTACTTAATTTAAAACTTCATCTACTCAAAATTACCTGCAGAAAATAATAATTTTATGTATATTACATAAAACTCCTCGGGCACTATTTAACTGTATTCATTGCTGCCTATCGCTTTTATGTCGGAAGGAGCCGTTACAAGCACAAAAAAGCAGTAATTTTGGGCATCGACAGTAATTTGCAAAAACAAGACCAGAGAAGTATGTTGAGAACCAGTTTATAATTTATCGATACTTGTCTTTGCGAATATTTTAAATTCACGTTCACATAATTTTATTGAGAATAACCGGTACGTTGGTTTATTTACAATTGCATTAATATAGTTTTGACACTGTTGGGAAATCGGTGAGTGTCAACTCACGCTCTGAAAGGAAGTGCTTTGAAAGTTTGGTAATTAAAGCGAATAATTAATTATAGTGATGTGAATTAACAAATACATCAAGATACTTGTCGCTGAAATTAATGCATGTCAGGAAATCCAATTTGTGATACAAACCAGAGCTAAATAAGTAATTTTAATTGAAATTTCAGGATAATAAAATAATAATAAATAATTTACAAGAAGAATTTTTTCATGCGAACTCTTAAATTATAATTTCTCTATATATATATAAAACATCCTTTCAAAGAAGTGACCTGCATTTTTCCTGATTGACATAAATTAGATTAGATTTGATTTATAAGCTTTTCATACAAATAAAAGCACAAAAAAGACATTATTCTACAATTTTCTTACCTCTATAGACTATTGACATTCATCAGAATGTTAAGAAACCAAGCAGACTTAAACAATAACAGAAGATCTTTGTAACAACTAATGACATAAAGCTATACATATTATTAGTTATTACATATCGCTTAAGTGTGACAAGTAATGGACAAGTTCTTACATAATAGAGACGTGTACTGAATTTTATACGTTGAGAATCTTCGTGCGTACAGTGTAATGTCCATATAGTGATTATGTAACTATACCTGCAGGGTTCATTAGTATTCGCCTATTATTAAAGGATTACATATTCGAGTATTGATAGTTTTTCTGCTTATATTTACATGACACGAAATTTACCGCCACGATGGCAGTGAATTGCGTGTCTCAAAGCACGAAAAAAAATATTGTTGCAGACCAATTCAATGTTTTAACAAAAGAAGGTATAGATAAGATATTTAAATTTTTTTCTTAAGTACAGCAGTGAATTAAAGGTTTATGTAGTACCCAATTTTTATTACATATGGAACAAATTATATTTATCTAAAAAATTTTTTACGTGAAACATTCCAATGAATGAACTATAACTTCATCCATATGAGCAGACACTTAAATATCGTTCAAAGAACATTATCAGAGACAATCATTAGCAGCCATGATGCGTGATAAAACGCATTATCTAATAACTGGCACCTAAAAGAAATCTCTACAAAATTACCGTCGGAGTGGAATCTCGGAATGATTAAAGGACCGACTTTAGCCGCTATAATTTCGCTAAAACTGATAAAAAAAACTCGTTATTTCATCAGAAAATAAAGCTCCGAGATTGGCCTTGGTGCAATCTAAATGACGTCACAGAATATGATTAGTCGATTTATTTCTACGTCGTAGAGCTTTGATAAAGAGAGAGATCGATGTTTTTTATTTATTTACAGTTTCGACCAATAGATCGCGTCCTTAAACGCGTCATAATGACATACATTGATTCGAATAATCTTTTTTGAACGATTTTTGTTCTGGTCAATTATACTATAATTAAACATCGTAGTTGGATCAAATTAATTCCATGCTCCATAACATATTAAAACGTTGATACTTTTGTTGCAGAACGTCATCATTCTTATTGAAGACCTTAGTATTTATTAGTTATTCAAATTGCATGTCTTGAATGAACATAATTACGGAAAACAGACGGTAATTATTGTACACTGCAGAATACAAAACATAATCGAGTCGTCTTTCCTTTCAAATGATATCGTTTCTGATATATAGAAGGCATTTTAAGTCACGCGCAGTAAACGATACTGCAAACAAGGGGCGGTGTAATATAATATGTTCATTACAATATGTTTATAGCTTTCGAACACATAAAGCTATACCTTGACCCAATATGGGCGAGATACCAATACAACTAGATACCGGAACCTTGAGCGGAAGATTTATAAGCAATCAATATTATCAAGTACATAAGTAGTAAACAATTGTGTTCATGAGACGCTGTTTTGAGTACATAGTGTCAACAATATCTTGAGTTAGAATATTTTTTGCAAATTTTATATTTCGGAGATGGAAGGTCAACGATTCTACTTGAGAACCAGTTGGGCTCTCCAAAAATACAATATTTATACTAATCGAGCAAAAAAAGTAAAATAAGGGTCCTTGGAATATTAATATACTTACATAAAGCAGAAGGAGCATACTGTGTATGTATAGTGTATAATCTTCGGTTCTATTTGATCGTGTGTTGTTTTTTTGCAACTTATTATTAAACTAACTCTATTGTTGTGTTACCGCAAGTCACGATCCAATTGATAATGTTATGTCGATTACAATACTTCAACGTGCGCGGTCTTACAGGTTGCTATTTAGTTTTTTGCATTTTACAACGCTACAACGTGTGAAAATTGAAGTTATATATTTTATTTGCTGTAATATTTTGTTCATGCTAGGTTCATATTTCAGTCTTTTTATATGTATTCTTGTCAAATTATTCATAAAGAATTAATCAAAATAAATAATGCTAGGCATTATACCAAATCGTGCTGAAACTGCACGTCCTGATTTGCAGTAGTTAATAAGAAGATTAATATAATACCACGCGTAACGCAGTGATCTCTCGCAGCTCCATACATAACATCATTAGAACAGCTTTGACCTCAAAACATTCAAACTCCATGACATCGCTCCAATTACCCAAAAGTGCACTGTTGTGTAACTCTGATATAAGCGCGACTGACCCGTCTACTTGCACTTTCTAACACTTTCACGACCATTGTGAACACTGCTTGACGTAACCACCAAATGTTCGGACGGTGGTACTCGTAAGTCGTCGTAGTAGTATTTTAGCACGATATTGTTTGATGTTACCGTTTTATAACTCGTTATGCATAGAACGGTAACTACATAGTGTACCTTTTAATTGGATTGCAAATTGACATAACATATTTGGTGTGTCAGTGTGTTTTGTTTATATGGTGGATTCTTTTGTAATGTTTGATCCGCAAAATATCTTAAAAGATGCTTTTACAATAGAAATTATAACAATTGATGGTGTACCTTTATATCTCAGAGTAAATATTTTTATATCTCAGACTAAATATTTCATTGGATTGCAAACTTATATATTTAGTGATCCATGTTGGACATTATCATTTCTTTTGTAATATTAAATCTACGAAATATCCTTGAAACATACTTTTACAATGAAAATTCTAACAATCGATCGTATATTTTTATAACTCGAAGAGAACTTGATAGTAATGTATCTCTCACAAAGCATTGTATTTAAAAATGAGGTATATTTTGTATGTTATTTATTGTTGTTCTTTTTCAGCTATTTATAATACATAATTTAAATGTAAAATATTACTTTAGGATACGCCCAATGAAGAATTTGACCTTTATCAAAGCTTTATCTCAAATAATTTTTAAATTGAAGAGATGTTCATATAAAAACTATAAGTTCAATGTCAACAAGTTTGTACCAATAAATCAATGAAACACTTGTATATTTTTTTAAGGATGATACAGGTGTAACATAACGTGTTTAAACATTATTCCTTTTCAAATGGTGTAGGCCTTCCTTCCTGGATCCTTCTATACCTTAAAATTGATCTGAAATCGGGCTTTGAATATTGGCATTGAATTGGCTGTTTTCGTAGTATCGCTATTTACTCTATTACGCTTTCTCTTTCCGTACTTTATAAATGATATAATATTGCATTTATTTATGTAAACATAATATATTATATAGCTATGTATACTAACTTTTACATCATCATAGATGGGTCCGTAGTTAAGGCATAGCTGCCATCATAAATTATGTTAATTTTCTTTTGTCTTAGCTATTTATTATGAAGTGTTTTTAACAATAAATACAAAGGTGACATCGATCTCTTGTCGTGTGGTTTCTTATTTCGGTGACAACTGACAATGTATTGATAAATTATACGTTTTAAGTACAGACAGTATAAAAAATGCAACCTTGAATGTTCATATTATTATACATGTTAATGGCTATATGCTATCTGTAACCAAAAATGTTGCTGGAATTAATTACGTAAGTACAATACTAATTAACTTGATAGTTTAAAGAAAACACTTCTAAATCGTTTTTATTATTTTGCTATCATTTTCTGTACAAGGCTTTTCTATGCTTTACGTATATGTATATTATACCAAACAAGTTATATACCACAGACATAGATAGACTACGCAAGTACCGCGATCTGTATGAAAACCAAGCGTGTCATATTTTTTGTACTGACCTTGACGCGTTATGACGTCACGAGCGCTTTTTAGTGATGGTAATTTCATTTTACGCTAAATCGATTAGGACGCCACTCGCGCGGCGATTCTAGTATCGTCCTATCCCATCGAAGTAAATCGAAAGAAATCAGATCAAACTAGATCTATGTCTAAGAGGTAATTAAATAAATGAATCGTAATCGATTACTAAATCGATTCAAGACAGAAAAATGATAATTACCATAGACAGAGGAATGATAAAATAAATTTATAAACCTTTTAATATTCTAACAAGTAAACTAATGTGTTTTAGCTTTTTCTTACATATGCCCATTGAGTTACCGTGTACTACGTACTAGAGAGGCCTTCGATGGCCTATAGAAAGTAATGAAACTGTCAATCAATCAATCTTTATGTCCCGTTGCATCAATCCATTTTTCTTTTATGTTCGGGTTGCTTGGAAAACTGAAAAAACAAACATAGTCTAAGCAATAAGGAGTTTTCTTAAAAAACTCCCAAGATGACACTTTAACTAATGGCGTCAATGTCATAATATTTATTTTTAGTACCTTTGTATTAAAATACTTAAAAGTTCTAGGTCAAGTCGTATTAAATGACAAAAAAATTCTTGCCTTTTTTTCTGAAAAATTGCTCCTTCAAATTATCATTTTTCTGTTCGATTATAAAATCGATTAGAATCGAGAACTGTTGCATCAAATGAACATCACTAACCACAAAATTGGACAGAAAAATGAGAACAGAAAAATGAGAAGACGCTATTCATTGCTTGTTATCATACGACTCGATCTTTACCGTGCCAAGTAAAAGCCGCAATGTATTCCGAATCATTTCGTATGATTTGGTATCCGTGTTTGTCACGATCGTTTTCCACAGATATTCTTTATTTGATTTTAAAATAAATAGTGCATATTCTGATTAGAAAATTACTTACCGGTGGAAGGAAACATCTCTGCTAACTCGGCCACTCACAGCTGTGGAGTTTCTACAGTTTATAACGGCGTAATTCGGCATTTTACTTTATTCAGCTTCACGTCTTTCCTTGGCGAACTGCAAGCGCGGACTGAGTGTAGGCCAGCGTCAAGTAAGTTTCATAATCTTAGTTTGGACACGGGAAGTACATACACTCGCTTAGTCTATCTTGATACATGTCTGTGTTATATACATATTTTAATAATCTACGATTTTTGGCAAATGGCACAATAAGGTGAAATATGAAATTTAAGTAGGTAGGTAATTTGTTTTAAGTGTTTTTGTCATAATAATGATCAATTAAAAATAATAGGTTGAACTATTTAAGTATTCCCGGATTTTTTTCGCCATATCATGTTTATGTTTAAGCTTTATGTTTGCATTATTAGTTACCATTAGAACTACAATTATAGGTTTTATACAAGTTATACATATTTTGTACGATACTATGTATTTATAAACACACTGTCTTACCGTTTATGATCTCCCTAAGACAATAAGTTTGTCTTAAGGAGATCATCACAGACATGTATCAAGATAGACTAAGCGAGTGTATGTACTTCCCGTGTCCAAACTAAGATTATGAAACTTACTTGACGCTGGCCTACACTCAGTCCGCGCTTGCAGTTCGCCAAGGAAAGACGTGAAGCTGAATAAAGTAAAATGCCGAATTACGCCGTTATAAACTGTAGAAACTCCACAGCTGTGAGTGGCCGAGTTAGCAGAGATGTTTCCTTCCACCGGTAAGTAATTTTCTAATCAGAATATGCACTATTTATTTTAAAATCAAATAAAGAATATCTGTGGAAAACGATCGTGACAAACACGGATACCAAATCATACGAAATGATTCGGAATACATTGCGGCTTTTACTTGGCACGGTAAAGATCGAGTCGTATGATAACAAGCAATGAATAGCGTCTTCTCATTTTTCTGTTCTCATTTTTCTGTCCAATTTTGTGGTTAGTGATGTTCATTTGATGCAACAGTTCTCGATTCTAATCGATTTTATAATCGAACAGAAAAATGATAATTTGAAGGAGCAATTTTTCAGAAAAAAAGGCAAGAATTTTTTTTGTCATTTAATACGACTTGACCTAGAACTTTTAAGTATTTTAATACAAAGGTACTAAAAATAAATATTATGACATTGACGCCATTAGTTAAAGTGTCATCTTGGGAGTTTTTTAAGAAAACTCCTTATTGCTTAGACTATGTTTGTTTTTTCAGTTTTCCAAGCAACCCGAACATAAAAGAAAAATGGATTGATGCAACGGGACATAAAGATTGATTGATTGACAGTTTCATTACTTTCTATAGGCCATCGAAGGCCTCTCTAGTACGTAGTACACGGTAACTCAATGGGCATATGTAAGAAAAAGCTAAAACACATTAGTTTACTTGTTAGAATATTAAAAGGTTTATAAATTTATTTTATCATTCCTCTGTCTATGGTAATTATCATTTTTCTGTCTTGAATCGATTTAGTAATCGATTACGATTCATTTATTTAATTACCTCTTAGACATAGATCTAGTTTGATCTGATTTCTTTCGATTTACTTCGATGGGATAGGACGATACTAGAATCGCCGCGCGAGTGGCGTCCTAATCGATTTAGCGTAAAATGAAATTACCATCACTAAAAAGCGCTCGTGACGTCATAACGCGTCAAGGTCAGTACAAAAAATATGACACGCTTGGTTTTCATACAGATCGCGGTACTTGCGTAGTCTATCTATGTCTGTGGAGATCATCAAGCCACGAGGCCAGCGAAACAAACTGAATAATAGTTATAATATCTCCTATCTTAATCTTAATCTTATCTTATCTTAATCTTAATACTATTATAAAGGCGAAAGTTTGTAAGGATGTATGGATGTATGGATGTATGGATGTATGGATGTATGGATGTTTGTTACTCTTTCACGTAAAAACTACTGAACCGATTACAATGAAATTTAGCACACATATAGAGGGTAACTTGGATTAACACATAGGATAGGTTTTGTCCCGGAAATCCCACGAGAACAGGAACTATGCGGGTTTTCCTTTGAAAACGCGGGCGAAGCCGCGGGCGGAAATCTAGTTTATATTAAGTGTAAAAATATTTTCAACCATTTTGTTTTTCAATGCAAAAATCAGCTTAACTGTTGGCTGAAAAATATCTAATAAGATGCGAGCATCTTTAACGGTGAAACCTGGGCGGGCGGCGTCACGGAAAAAGCGTAGCTATTGTATAACAAATAGGTTCTGTTTATGTGTGTTCTACTCGAAGTGCATTTTCCCACGGTGCTGGCGGTTTGTAAACAAAAGGAAGTGCAGAGGTCCGTTGAAACACGCACGTACTATCATTATCTACTAGCCGATAAGAATAACATTAATTGCTTAATGTGTAGGATAACTGTATAATTTTATGGTTTTAGCCATTTGTGTTTAATGATAATAATTTATATATTTTATTTTGATATATGCAACTAAACGTAGTAATAAATGTTTAGTGTGTTTTATTGCAAATCGTTTATTCTAATCCGATACAAGACAAATGTTAAAGTGTTTCTGTATATGATTATAAATTAATAATCATATTTACTCGGTGTCTAAGAGCTAATACATTATAATAATATTTTAGAACAAAACATATTTTCTTTACTTTAAATATTGACATTTAAAGAATCTTCCTTTCATGAAAATAGCGCCCAATTTATTTCTGAAGCAATACGTTTAAGTAGTCACCTACTTATCAACCAATATGATGAAACTGAATTTAAACATTTAACTTCTTAGTTATTTCAGCAAATTCAATAATATATTTATTGACTATGCGTCCGAATGCTTTCCCATTTTATTTTTATTAATTATTAATGACAATTACACGACTCTTGCCTTTAATCGTCCAAACTAGGATTTCTACAAACTTAAATTCTTTTAACATGATGGTATGTTAACATTGAAACAATCTCATCAATTAACTTTTTGACTTTGACCCTAAAAACACAGCTTCTCGAGCATTAGCAAAAGAATTGTGTAGTATTGTTTCTATTTAAGGCCAACACTGTAAATTCAATTCATGTACTTTCGCAATGTAATTTACATAGTTTAACAGTAATGGCTCCTGTTGAGGATTTTATACATTATCTTCATCACTACAAAATACTAAATACGTTTTATATAACCCAAATAAGCTTAAATACGGTTGAACTGTGAACAAAGTACTTAGCACTTTAGTCATGTTCTTTTGTTGTTAACAAAATTTTTAACCTGCTAGCTTTGAGTAAATAAATCTATAAATAATAGAGTTTGTAGGTTTGATTATTGTGGTATCAAATGCTTATTTGAATTATATTTATTTAAATGTAATAAAATATAGATTTAACACTTCCTGGTTAACTGAATCACGATATTTTAACAAAAAAACTAATTTATGTACCTCATATTTAAATTTCATTATTATTATAACGACCATTAAAATTATTAATAAATTAAATATATTTGTCAAATAAATTTAACGTGTATTATTTGAGAAATAACTTAAGAATGATTTATGAATATTAAAATATACCACTCGATGTTCAACATGGATGATCGTTTTTTAGGGTACCGTACCGAAGGGTAAAACGAGACTCTATTACTGAGACTTCGTTGTCTGTCCGTCTCCAGGCGGTATCTCATAAACCGTGATAGCTAGAAAGCTGTAAATTTCACAGATAATGTATTACCGTTGGCGCTATAACAACAAAACTAAAAATTTATAAAAATAAAATATTAAGGGGGGTCCCCACAGTACGGAACCCTTCGTGCGCGAGTCCGACTCGTAGTTAGCCGGTTTTTTTTAATGTACATTTTGTACCATTATAAATACTTCCTAGTTCCTACTGATACATGCTACAAAAAATAATGTAACATAATAAATAATAATAAACCATTGTAACGATTTCGTAACAAACATCTTTATATATTTTGCTTTAATTACAATGAAATTTTTGTAAAAGCTACGACAGGATTTTCACACCTTGTTCAATGTTCCTGTATGAAGTGTAATTACAAGAAATAACCGACAACACGATTATTACGTATTGTATTTGCATCACTAGCTTCTTATCCTCATATGAAAAAAGACTGCAGGATATGTAGTTGTAGGATATTCACGATGAGGTAATTAATAAATTGATTTCACTGTCTAACTACAGTCCAACGTATGGAGAGCGGGAATTATAATTAGGTAATTTGAATAACTCCTTATTTGTAAAATGATCACAGTTATATTTAAATTGTTTAGGCCATAATATGATATTTGATCCTAGATCCTAGATCTATAGGTGTAGAATCTATTCATATAAAGCTTTACGAGCTTTACTCCATGCTCTATTCACTATAGTGCCTGAAATAAAGCGAACAAAACGATCCTTATTTCCTGGTAAAAAGGACTTAGATTTAAATTTGAATAGGTGCATATATATAGCGTGTTAATAACTTCTGCAGTCCGCTTTTGAATAAACGTCTAATAAGTGAAAACTAGATAACAGCTAGACATGAAAGTATCACTTACACCGCTAACTTTCTGACTCCTCGCGTTACAGATATTTAGTTTAATAATTAAAGAAATTTACGCACAGAAATTCCATTCAAATTAAAAATTACTTGCTGCTAACAGCAAAGCGCAGACTTCACAGAATTATGTTACTGAATAATTACCATGACGAACATAATAACTCTCGTTTTTAATGTATGGAAAATTCCAGTTAAATAATTAACTAGCCTATAAAAACATTTACAAGAACTAAATACCTAGTTCAATTTAGTTATCCATTCCACTTATTTCGAACACCGCTTACTTTTAACGCTGCCACAACGAGTCAAGGATTTTTAAAGCCTACCTATTTATTTGTATACTTATTCAATAGCATACTGTAAAAGCTATTACAAATTAATTGGTGTCATAAATATATTTAATAAATTAAGTGATTGTAAAGCGGAAAACTAAATAAGTGACTTATACAAATGTTTAATGAACAAATTAAAGGAGGCCAAGCATTACGATTAATATGAAGTTCAGTATCTCATAATAATCTGTGTCTAATCCTACTCAAACCTACAGATTATCTAAAGAAACACAAATAAGTAAAAGAAGTGCAAAGGCTTTATTTACGCAAACTATCACTTTTGTTTGTATATAACGTGATGAATGTTTTTTTTTTGTTAATGTACATTATCAACATGATAATGAACATTAACAAAAAAAAAACACTTTGTAACATAAACAATTTTAGACACGACAAGCTTATTAATTGATAATATAATAATTATTTCAAATGCTAAAATGGATATCTATGGACATTCCGTCCCCTTCTTTCTAGTTGAAATATCTAGTTGAATTGTATCAGTTTGTTAAGTTTCAACGTAATTTCTTCAAGAGAAAGCTGTTGCGTGATCTTAGACGTACTTGATTTGATTAAATCTAGTATTCAACAGTTCTCACGAGCAACATTGAATAAACATCAAGTCTTGTTACGTATCCGGTAAATAACATTAGATACCTGACGAAGTTCATGAATAATTGAATGGAATAATATGAAGATCCTCGTGTAGTATCATTTTGCGTAAATAAAAATCTGATATTGAAAATAACAAGAACAGACAATCACCTAATGGCATATTCATTTTTATATTACAATGGTAATAAGCAACTGTGCGGCACTTTTAAAAGCTACATGCAATGCATATATGTAATATCTGCACAGTAATTTTAATTGCAAGAAGCTTGTTCGGTTATTAATAGCAATAGAGAGAAACGAATCTACAAAGTGAAATCAATAGTAGTTATATTATATTAATTATCCTAATCTTCTCACAATATTTCCTTATTACTAAGCCGTAAACTCAGTCATCTAAAAGCTTGCTAAAAGCAAAATTCAAAGCGGTGAACCGTTTGAATTTTCTATTCAGAGGGTTTTCGGAGGTCTCAGTTCACAAAATAATTATATCTGAAATACGATATTATTAGTAAGGCTATTAAAAACTTTGATAGGATTCGTTCGTTTGAGCATACATATTATAAAGTTAATAAAAAGTATGGAACCGGTCGGAGAAGGTCACTACTCCTAGTGATAAGGTGGCAACATCAACACGCCAACTTGTACACAATATTTTTAATTGATTCTAACTCGTTTCTTACATATTTTGAGAACTTACTAATGGCTCTTTTATGATCTTCTAAAATGTAAATATTTGGCAAAAATATTCCAGTGGATTTGAATTTTGAAGGTAGAAAACAGCTTAATTACGCAGTTCTTGGGAAAAATAAGGCTTGCTTTTTAATGGTCGTTATTAATGAAATGATAGTTTTACGATATCGATATTTCTATTTGAGATTGTTGTCTCTATAGACCTGTTGATATTACCGTGGCTCATGTATTTATTCTGTGAGAAAATTGTTCAGAGAATTATATGTCTCTGTAATTTGCTGTTAATTTTTTCATATAGGTAGGTATTGTGTAAACCGCAATATCATATTTTTATGAACATACATATTTCTATTATAGCGCAGTTAGGTGAAGATATTCTCTTTACTGGGTTAAACTTTATCGAATTGTATTTCGAAAGCTCGGGAAATAACAACTGATGTAAACTTTATAAAGTTACTTTTTAATCATCCCCATAATTTAAAAGCAATTTATAATTATAAATAATTTAAAGCAATACATCCATCTATGTCCCTGTGAGTGTAAAATATTTAATGTTTTTATTTTTTAGAACGAAGTTCCTTATTGTAATCTATTAAAGTACTCCGTAAAATTCTTTTTTATTTAAAAAATAGCCTTCGATTTAAAAAATATTCCTTTTATCGATAACCTCTCACGCAAGTAATAACGCTTGTATGGAATATAGCCGTGGGTGAATTTCGTAAGTTCATAGTTGAATTTGGTTCAAATGCCACCAGCTACGGGACAGCTTGCGCAATAATGTTCGTATTCAATTAATTATTTATGCGACTATAAAATATAATTAAATAAATTCACCTCATCGATCTCAGTTTTAATGTTACCTCAAGGTGAAGTTATTTTGTTCTTATTTTAATGTTAATTGCTACATAAAGATCTTTAATTAAAATCTAAATTAACTCGTTATTTAAAGCCAAAATGCCCTTAGCCTTATTTTGTAAAGATAAAGTACATTACATGCATGCAGTCAAACAACTCCGTCAAAATTCAAAATTTATGTGAGGGTTTTTGTCTCCAAAAATAAATAATTAAT
Source organism: Colias eurytheme (assembly GCF_061535395.1). Lineage (NCBI taxonomy): Eukaryota > Metazoa > Arthropoda > Insecta > Lepidoptera > Pieridae > Colias > Colias eurytheme. The sequence goes on along the minus strand of NC_142989.1, from coordinate 5,325,824 downwards.
CATTAACATAATATTTGCATATTTCACGGTCTCAAAATGTACTTAAATGTAAAAATAAAAGAATTCTATCTCATTTGAAGTCAATAATATCACGTGCGACTCCCATGACCCACATCGCGTGACAATCTAAATAATGACCTTAGTTTGATGATCAAGAAATACAATATTAAAATAATTTTGGAGGAAAACGTCTCATTTAAGTATATTGTAAGTATGTAAACATTGTACAAAAATATTGTTTCACTTTTTTAAGAAAAAATTGTACAGACAATCACTGATGCAGACAATTGGCGAAAAGAGAAGCTTTTTATCTCTTCATATTTATAGTTTATATCTAATACAATCTATCATTAATTTCTTTAATAAATTGAAACATTATAGGTAGGTTTCTTGTTAGCAAATTTTGTATAGGAAGGATCTTACGACCAAAAAAGCAAACATCGAAGAAAATAATGATAAATATCATCAGGTGCGGTACCTAAAACGTTTTTTGATCACAAATTAAATTGCAATTACTAGTTACTTGATGTCCGTATTCTGTTAAGGTGAGGTAGCAGTTCCTTCATTTTTTTGGTTTTACAATAAAACTCCAATATGATTCTTGTTGTTTATACGTGTCGTAAGTATTGGAAATAATACTTTTTGTATGGGACTCAACTTGCAATACCACTCAATACGAATCGAAATTTAATAGTTATACATGATCTCCGTGTTTAATATTTGTAACAATGCCAATCCATAGACAATAACTTATTATTTAAAATTGTTGAATAAAATTATATGAAGAAAATAATATATTATGAATTCAATATGAACTTAATCTGTCCTTGCTTCTCAATACATACTTTCGACAAAAACATTAATAGAATTAATCATATATTTGTTAATTAAACTTTATACAGTTGGTGTCATGGTGATTATTAGTAGTAAGTAAACCAGAAATGATATTATGTAGTTAATATTTTGGTGGTTCGTTTAAAAACGTTTTACTATATAACATCATTTTTCTGCAATGTAGAGCATAATTATTTATAGCAATATGATAACACGCTCATGTGTAACATATTTTTTTTAATAATATATGTTATTAAATTGGATGTAAATATTATTAAAATTGAGAATGACATAGCTTTTTTCAGAGTTAAAATTATGATTTCACACATTGGAAAATTGCAGGAAGGTAAAGTATAAACTTGTGACGCTTAAGAGATAAGACATCATTTTAATAAACTTTAAAAAGCTCAAACATAATCTACAGGAAAATCTTGCTTAACAAAATGACATGCAATTTTTTAGTGTAAACAGGACTAATAATTTTAATAAGGAAAGTGTTTCTAAATTCCCCTAGCGCAAGAATGGATTAAAACATTATCCTTGTACTTATTTGATGTCATTTACCTGCGATTATAAATTGTTTTCAATATGAAACGGTTATTATATTAAATCGTTTAATAACTCTATAATTAATAATAATCTGTTTGTTTCCCTTTCACAAATACTTACTAAAAAATCAAGTTTAAATTTATTTGATTATCACGCTTATAAAGCTTTGGCACTTACACTATTCACTTTATTTTTATCTAGAGCTTAATTTCTATAGTGTCTCATTTACACAATTCAAATTCAATTTGCTGGCTGCTTTGGCATTTACACTATTCACTTTATTTTTCTCTTAATTTCTACAGTTTCTCATTCAGACAATTCAATTTGCTAGCTTGACCTTTTAATTTTTAGTCGGCAAAACGATGACTATTTTGAAAGTATCGACGTTTATTACACAAAGTAAACACATGCAATTCTTTCAGATGTATTTATGTATGAATGTGTATCATGAGTATGCATTTTATTGCATTCTTTACTTCAGCTCAGTCTAAAGCAATATTTTGTTTCGCAACATATTCCGTTATTTTACCTTTCTCCCCATGGTTGCATGGCAGAGATCACTGCACAGTCATAAAGCCGCCCTTATTGCTTTTATTTAATGTCATATTACCTTTATGTACTTTTTTTTAACATTAAAGTGTTAAATAAATAAATGAATAAAGAAGTAATGTTTACATTTCATGATTAAACCAAGTCGAAGTGATTAACAGTCACACGATACCGGTCAACATGAATACATACTACATGTGAACTTTCACGCATTTTGCAATGTAAACATTCAAAGTTAAGATTATGTTGTTAATGACATAATATTATGATATAACTCATAAGTAATTCAATGTGTTGAAAAACATATTTTTTAAATACACGGGGAGGTGCCCTCTTTTATCAGCAGATCTGACACCGCCCACGTCACAGTAAATCAGTTGTCGCAAACCTTTTTTTTCCTACAAAACATAAAGTAATACTACGATAAAGTGTAGAAATTTTTAGTGTGAATGAAACAATGCAGCGATCTTTTAATACCTGAAAATTAAAAATATGTCATCCATTGTAACTTGAGGTTCCTATAAAAAATTATGAATAAATGGTTTTTTAAAAACTTCATTTAAATTATATAATAAAACTTTGCAGTATGGTATGATTAGATAATTCTTAAGAAACAAATATAATCTATTCAAATTCTATATTAGAAGAGACCAATATAGCAATAAAAAACACATATAATAAAAAATGTTGTGTGGTTTTATGAAACCACGGTAAAAGTGAAACTGTTCGAACGGTTCCGAACACTGCTTTGTGTAGCGCATGTCGCGTGGCGGTCGGCTGCCGAGTAGGTATACCTACTCGGCAGCCGCGATACACGCGACATGCGCTACACAGACCAAAAAGTTTGAGACGATGTAATAAAAGTTTCACTTTAAAAAAAATACTCGTTACAAACAAGAAAAGGTTTGCAACACCATGTTACAATAAACAAAGTTCACGACTTCAATGCAGGGTCAAGTGCGTATGATCCCTAAATGTAATTTGGAACAATTGACGCTATTCCTGATTGTTATATCATTCAGTGACTTATTTCTAAAACATTTTCAAGTTCTACAATTGATACCAACCCCATTATATAATAATATTTGAGCATATGAATAATGGATTAAAATTATATCAGACGCAGCACAGTCATTTACACGCTATAGTCGCAAATAACCATGATTCAACATGTTTACAAACATTTCCACTAAAAGTAAAATAAAAAGACGTTAGACTGGTCCAGCACATACACACATGCCTGACGCATCGTGTTTGTTCACAAGAGACGCCAAAATAAAGAACACTGTCCTGATAAAACGTATTTGATTGTATGTAGTTCTTTATCCTTCACTCTGACCAGTTTAAAATAGCACTTAAAGGGCAAAAGAAAAACCAGATTATGATAAGCGAGGACCGGATAGATACTATGTATATGTAACTTATCCAAGTATTTCGGTTGCGCATAAATATTAGATAATTATATTTTATATACATGTTTTGACATAGCCACATTGTTTTTTATTTATCAAATACAAAATATAGACAATACAGAATACACTACTACATCGTAACTACAGCCGCATTGCCTGGCTGCAGTTGCTTAATTGTTTTTTAGTTATTTGACAGGACTATATGCTGGTTGTTCGACAATAACATAATTATAATAAATGTTACAATGCATTTATTTCATATAACCAATCAGCCGAAAACAGTGGTAAGTATTTCCACAGAGTAAACTTAACAACAAATTCAAGACAGCCATAATAAAATAACGTAATGCGGTCAGCAATGCCACGGCTATTTAGCTAATCGTGTCATAACAATTATACGATTTTATAATATTGTAAGGTGCCAGTACTTCATCGTTCAACGATTGCGCGTATACCAATATATTTCTGCATGTATTGTATATTATAAGCTAGCAACCAATTATTCTGCAAAAAAAATTCACGTGAATTTGTGACGTGGAGTATTTGTAGTGGGTTTATTATTTAAACGGCCATTTCAGCTGTCAATGGAGCTCGTGCAGTTGTTTTTCTAGACTGCAGACGACCAGTATATAAAATCATGACGAGATACGATGCAAATGAGATTATAAATCAGCCTTTGATCCGCTGCAGGATTCGCTTTGTTATGAAGTGTTTCACAAGAGCAAAGTGTTGGTTTGGATATTTTGATAGCTTTATCCAGAATTTAGACTAGTCAGATACACTGAAATATTTGCCGGTAGTAAATTTATTTATTTAACCACATAATATGAATATGAAGCTATTTCTGCGAACAGATTTATATGTTCATAAAAATGTATTTAAATATTTTGCTTGAAGAATGCGTGCTATGTCCTTGTTTCTAAGTAAAGTGAGAGCCTAGTGTATTTTTTTCATAAAAATGCATTTCGCAAAAAATACACGAACTCTGTGCCACCACAACAGATAGACTGGTAACTGGCAGAAAAGATTAAAACGGTGTAAAGATTATTATTCATATTTTCCTGCAATAAAAAGCAATTCAGGGATTAAAGAGAAATTCAAATATGTACTTACTTTGCTAAACTGAAAATCTTGTTCAAACAACATTCCTTTAATTTCTTTAAGTACTAAAATAAATTACAATTTTGTAACTGAGCATTTAAAATTAAACGGTAGCAACTAGCACCAGGATTTGGAAGCCTGACAAATTCAAGATGGATTAACAATCTCAATTTCACGATACTTTACCGTAAAGGAAAACATTCAATTGTTTGTAACATTTTGATAAAGGGGTTTCAAGTCTACAACTACGAATAATTATGTTTTATAAATTTTAAATTTTTATTTAAGATAAAAAATACAAGATTAAAAACATTACCTACTCAAGCTATAATAATTAAATAATAATTAAAGTTTTCACAAACGAAATAAACAAAAAAATAACGGGTAACGTTTTTGAAACGATGAAACTGAGCAAAATTTTTTTTTTTTCTTTAACATGTTATGTTGTTATATTTGTGAAACTACGTAGTTTAAGTTGTCTATAAATTGCATTATTACTGCCTTTGTAATTATTACTTTATTTTTATGATCGAAATACATTTTGAGTTTTATTATTTACTTGATCTTATTTGCCTAGAAATAAAGGATAAGACTTGTTAAAGCGAAGGTCACGTCTTGATTGTGAACGTTATCCATCTAAAGCAAATATTGAACTTTATTACTTGATTGTTATTTATTTTTTATTTACCCTTTTAATACGAATGGATAGAAACAGATCAGCTACTAAATAAAACTGATGCTGATTTCCATGTTCAAAGTTATTATTTTGAACCAGATCGTGTGACAATTACTTTTTTAGGGTTCCGTAGCCAAAATGGCAAAAACGGAACCCTTATAGTTTCGTCATGTCCGTCTGTCCGTCTGTCCGTCTGTCCGTCTGTCACAGCCGATTTACTCGGAAACTATAAGTACTACAGTGATGAAATTTGATGGGAATATGTGTTGTATGAACCGCTACAAAAATATGACACTAAATAGTAAAAAAAAGAATTGGGGGTGGGGCCCCCCATACATGTAACTGAGGGATGAAATTTTTTTTTTCGATGTACATACCCGTGTGGGGTATCAATGGAAAGGTCTTTTAAAATGATATAAAGTTTTCTAAAAAACATTTTTCTTAAAGTGAACGGTTTTTGAGATATCAGCTCTCAAAGTCGTAAAAAGTATGTCCCCCCCCCTCTATTTTTATAACTACGGGGTATAAAATTCTAAAAAAAATAGAGGTGATGCATGCTAATTAACTCTTTCAACGATTTTTGGTTTGATCAAAGTATCTCTTATAGTTTTTGAGATAGGTTGATTTAACTGTAATTTATTATATTTGCTGCTACGGAACCCTTTGTGCGCGAGCCCGACTCGCACTTGGCCGGTTTTTTAATGAAAAAGCGAAGATGTTCAATGGTCTAATTACCGTATCTGAGAGGACAAACATGAACCAATTGAAATGCTCTATACTTATACATAATATAATATGGAATAAATGAATTTTTATTTATATAGGTACGTAAATGAATATTTTTTTAGTCAAATGGTGTCTGATAGTAACGGAGCGGATGAAAATCTATGTTTACTGCAAATGATTTTTTATCTTGACATGTTAATCAAATGAAAAGAATTCAAGATTAAATTGATTTTATACCTCACATGATAAGAGAAACTTTTTTCTTAGATATTGAAAAAATCAAAAATAAAATAATTAAAAAAATGTTATTTTTGGTACGCATGCATGCATGTTAATTTACCACAATAATTACTTTAAATCACAAAATCAACAACACAATACTGAATATGAAAATGAAACTGTGAAAAAACAAGAGAAAAATATGAAAAACATTTAATATATAATAAATTTAATTTATAGTATATAAACGTGGATTAGAGCAGGCTCCAAGGAGATGTTCGTTTGCAAAAATCGCGGACCTAAATCTGACTTCTGATATATATTGTATAGATCCCAGACATCCTATAGACAGATGTTGCCAACCAGTTTTGTGGTCCCCCTGCCCGCACCCCGGTAATTAAATATGGCATACAAAGAAAAAAATAAAAATTTCCAAAACATGCCGTGTGGGGTATCAAATGAAAGAACTTATTGAGTAGATCACGAATATATAGCATACTATATACATTTCTTACACTTTCTCTAAGATTTTTCAGAAAATTTACGAAAATGGTCCATTTTTGAGTTAACTTTAAACCACTATAGATTGAAAACTCATGAATATATTTTTTAAATTATTATTTTAAATAATTAACAATAGTCCATTGTTTATGATTCAATAGTTCGTAATATAATATAAGTGAGCTATGTGGTGGATTTGATGAAAATAACTATATACTATATGAACTTGAAAATATACTCGCCATCTTTGAATGCTCCCCCCACTCCCCCATGCAACTATTTCACTGTACGAAATATTGAATCGTAAACAATGGACTATTGTTAATTATTTAAAATAATAATTTAAAAAATATATTCATGAGTTTTCAATCTATAGTGGTTTAAAGTTAACTCAAAAATGGACCATTTTCGTAAATTTTCTAAAAAATCTTAGAGAAAGTGTAAGAAATGTATATAGTATGCTATATATTCGTGATCTACTCAATAAGCTCTTTCATTTGATACCCCACACGGCATGTTTTGGAAATTTTTATTTTTTTCTTTGTATGCCATATTTAATTACCGGGGTGCGGGCAGGGGGACCACAAAACTGGTTGGCAACATCTGTCTATAGGATGTCTGGGATCTATACAATATATATCAGAATTCAGATTTAGGTCCACGATTTTTGCAAACGAAACTCCACTGAGAGTCCGGTCTAGATATGGTTTTTCCGTATCCTTCAGATTCAGTTTTATTGTATCAAAAACATAAATATCAGGGAAAACCGAGAAATTATCTTTCAAATTACAAGATAGATAGAAACACATGTTATCTGCTGACTTTATATCTGGATACTTACACTATGAAATGGGTGGGATTTGCCCACCTGTAGGTACTGCCACGAGTGAAACCGCGTGGCACAGCTAGAGCTTTAATAATTATTTTAAAGTGCATTATTTATGTTAATCTTTAGTACAAAAATGAATCGAAAAATGTGTTGGTAAGCGCATAACTCTAGAAAGGATAAACCAATTTTGTTAATTTTTTTTTTATAATATTCCTTGAAGTACGAGGATATGGTTCTTATGGAAAGAAAACGTTAACATGTACCACGGGCGAAGCCGGGGCAGACTGCTAGTTGAATATATTTTTAGTAGGTACCTATTGTTACTTATACTTTATTTTTCTTCATAATTATAAATACATGTGAAAGGAACTCTAAAGGAAACACTTACTTAAATAGCCACGTTTCCTTTATTGATCATTTATTAAGTGTTTGATATTACTAAATGTTTTACGACTTTCCGTGTATAATATATTTTTTATTATTCAACATTATATTACGCAGCCAGGAACATAAATCAAAAAGATAATGCGTTTCTTCTGTTAAAAACACTTCCTATTTTCTCTTATGAGATGTGAAAATATGTCACAATGTGTGTACAAGATAAAGTTATCGTTCTCTAATCAGTGAACAGTTGTACATACTTGTATCTCTTGCCGATAGCGATTCACTAAACATATTATTTTAAATAATAATAACTGAATCTGTGACTATGTATGAATAATAACAATAAATATAGTTATAAATCTATAAACTCTATTTAATAAGGTAAACTCATGAAATTATTGTATTCGTGATTAACTGATTAGTGTACAAAGATTGAATTAATTCTGTCCCTTTAAAGTGGGTCAAAATCGAGTCTACAGGAAACATGCAAACATACAGGTGAAGCCAATAAAAGCGTGTTATATGTTTCAGTTTCACCCAAAAAACAGCGTGTGAAAGTATCTGAACATTTTTAAGAAACAACAATTATAACTGCTAATAGAATGTAACATGCTATAATTACCAATTTGGGTATGCATGAAAATGTTCTTGCATCAAATAATTTAGCGATATTTCAAAATATTAAATTAATTAAAAAATAATTTGATTGATTGCATCTCACACGTATCTAACCGCAATTGTACATTAAAATATATTTATGACTTAAGAGAGTGCATGTTAAATAAATAATATAAACTCAAAATCAAACTCAAACATTTATTTATTAAATTACACTTCTTCTCTTCTTCTAAAAGCACTTTTGAATCGTCATAACAAATTTTAACCTTTACCACCGATTCGGAAAGGAGTCCCTTTGGAGAAGAACCCGCAAGAAACTCCAATTAATGTAATGATTACTTCTTATTCGTAAAGCAGGATCTTCATATTGATCAATATTTTGCGGGTTAGCATTGGTAGAGCACGATTTGGTTTCGTGGAACCGAAATATTTGTGAAATGTATTTACTTATTCGCCATATTTAATATTTGTCTAACATATAATGTATTCGGTGAAATCTTAAACGACATCCAAAATATTTATTTAGTAAAAATTCTTGGTTTAAAATATTAAGGATTTCTATTGATTTAATAAAAAAAAACATGATAACATGTTTTTAAGAGTGAAGATGATGGACGATGACTATTGACTGATTGACTTTTAACCAAAGAAAAAAATTTGAAAAATATATCACTTTTTAAAACTTGCTTACAATATACGTCTCATAATTTAAGTGACCCTAAACTAAATAGAATAAAGGATGCCAATGATGCTATGCCAAGAATTTATTTTAACAAAAATATTTGCAGTTTATGTTTAAAGATAGCGGCCATTGTTCAAGTATAATGACCGATCGTATCAATAGGAAAACAATAAAAGTGTATTGTAAACTGTTCATAATTTTATCATTTCTATTTCATATTCAATGAGATATTAAACGCTTATATGCACAATTACTTTCAACTGTTTTTCAAGAAATTATTAAATTGCATGTTACACAATTCTTATTTAAGAACTATATTGAGTATTTAAAATTATCACTAAAATGAAGAAAGTATATGGTATATAAGCGACCATGTGATTATGAACCATGGTAATTAAGTCTAAATAAATGACACTGTAAATATGTAATTAGTGATAACAATAGTAGCATGAGTCTGAATATAATGCTGACACCAGTTTTAAATAATTTGTGACGTTTATTCATGTTTATTTAGGTGGCTCTGTTAGAACCTAAAGTATTATTAATTTTTTTTTTTTTGATAAATCGTTGTTGACAACGCAGATCATTTTAGTAGTTACTAAAGTATTATAAGTTTTACTTAAAATTAACTTCATATCATTAAATCAACAAAAATTATTTTGTTAAACAAGATTATACTTATCCCTATCACAGTTAAAAGCAACAACAAGACTACATAGTAACCGATCTACAAATTGTCCGAAATTTGAATTACGTAGAGTCGTAGAGTAAACACAAGTGCTTTCAAAATTAAATAATAAAATTAATTTTCCTACTAAACGTTACTTGACTAAATTCCACTTGTAGCCCTGATCTTATTTATTACATACCCAGAACATGTATTTCTTATTCCAATCAGTGTCAATCAAATTGTATATATCTGTAGACTGTAGTATAGCGTATAAAACAGCTCAAACGTACCTAATCGCGTATTGTGCAATCAGAACACAACTAACTGTGAAGTCTAGTGGGACAGAACCACATAGATACAGGCTTTGCCTAGTTTAGTCTTTAGTTAACTTATATAACCTGTTCATGCTCGATAGGTGTTACTTGAATCGACATCAAAACGTTAATGTCTTGTCAAGTTTAATTCGAAAAATTTCAAAGAATCGACTTTACGGATTGGTTATTTTATTTGATTTTTATTTTATTTTTAGAGTACCTTTATCACCAGTGTTGCTAATGTTTATGGGCAGTGGTGACAACTTAATATCTGGTGACCTACCTGTCCCTTTGCTTGCTCTTATATAAAAAAACCTTCCAATATAAAATATTTTAATTTTGAAATATTTTTGCTACAATTTATTAATTCAGATAATACAGGTTAAACCTACGTAATACATTACAAAATATTCGATGTGCTAAAATATATGTTTTGCTCAGTTTATTAATTCAGATTAAAAAGATTTTTAGAGAATCTGAATATCGTTCAAAAATTATGATCGTCTGCCCTCCTTCTCATATGATAATTTTAAACTTTAGACATTTTCAACATATGTATGCGTGAATATTAAAAACGAGAACGTGGCCGTATATTATTATTAAAAAAAATTGGCGAAATCACAGCACAATTAATTAACATAAATTGAATTATTTCACAACTTCCAACTAATTGATGTATTTACATAAACATCCCCGTCGACCAATATCGTCATAAAAATATTGTCCTTATGCATCAATATAATATGTAGAAATTGTTTGCTTCCATAAAAAGAGAAACGCGTGCTTTTAAAATTTGCTTATACAAACATAATATATTTTTTTCGCATCAGGTTGGGGCCGGTTCCTTCGTTCGAGTGGCAATTGAGTGAAAACTATTGACGCGGTCCGCAAGTTGCGTGATATCTGTCTCTAACACCTGTCTGTTAATGTTTCTTTTAGACCAGTAAAACGTTTTCATCACAACTCTCTGGTTTCATTTCTACGTACGCAAATGTCAAGGCTCAGTAACAACACCTAAACGATCATTAACATTCCGGCCACCGATCTATAGCCGAATTTATTTTCGCACTTTAATTAATACACAAGGATTTTAAAACCTACATATATAGCATTTTGTTAACATTAACATTCGCATTTTAAACAAACAGTTTCATTGTAAGTACCATTGTCTTTTCATTGTTCAGGCGAGGATTGTTATAGGAAAATTCTCGGATTGATCAGTGATGTCACGTCACAGGGGCCTTACCTGAGTCCTGCGCATTTTGCAGGTGGTGGATGTGGTGGAGGTGAGCGTAGTAGTGGTGGTGGTGGAGGATACATTCCAGATCAGTGCAGTTTAACATTTTCACGGGGCGCCGGCTTCACCGGCAGCCGTCTCACTCACGCTCGCTGCACACTTTCACAAAACTATTCCACAGGCACTTTATTTTGTTTCGCTGTCACATCACGTTATCTCCTTGGACACTAATGCGGGACTAGCGAACATGGGATCTGTCCGACGACGGCGCCGCTCCGTCTATATCACCAGCTACGCGAAAACTTATCAGCGCATCACGTCAATTTTGTTTATATTTTCTCACAGATTACACATTCTCGTGATTTTTGAAAGGCCACTCGCTGTTTGAAATTGCGCGCGGCAATCGAAACAGCGGAAAGTATCGACACTGCGATCACAGCGGAGGAGTGCACGAGTTCACTCGACAACAATGCTGCGAAAGGTGCGTGCGCACAACACCCGTGGCGCGCGAGTGTACACTGAGTGCGGCATGCGCTCGCTGCCACCTCTCCTGGGCTCCCGGCCTCGGCCGCACTTGTCGAAGACTTGGTTATCATATCGTGCCACCTATTGCCCCGCGGCAGCGATGTGCCGTTCAATGCCCGAACCTATTATCATCTTCACATGGAAGTAGCTCAATTGACACACGCGTCCTAATCAGCTTAACCTAGAAACATATTATTATAACGAAAATTGTTGTTTGTCGTGGTACAATAGGTAAGTGCACAATATCAAGGATGCATAGTGCATACACAATTAACATTAACGTTTAACAAATATACCCAACTAGCTTTCCGCCCGCGGCTTCGCCCGCGTTTTCAAAGAAAAACCCGTTCCCGTAGGATTTCCGGGATAAAACCTATCCTATGTCCTTTTTTTTTTTTTATTGGTAATAGGGAAGCGCTTGACCACAATCTCGCCTGATGTTAAGCTGAGATGTGGTCTAAGATGGAACGCGCTTCCCTAGAAGGTTGTGGTGGTTCACTCTACGCTTGAAGAGTGAACAGGTTTCAAAATATCTCTATACCAAATTTCATGCAAATTGGTTCAGTAGTTAAGGCGTGATTGAGTAACAGACAGACAGACAGAGTTACTTTCGCATTTATAATATTAGTATGGATTATACATGCATATGCCTCTATATAAATACGAAACGGTGCTAACGTCGCTCTTATCGATCAACAAACGTCGTATTGCCGAGAAGAATGTAGTAATTATTTTGAAATTATTGTAGTTTGCGGAAAAAAGGAAAAAATTAACAAGTAAAGTATCCGCAGTACGATTACCAAGGTCGGGGGACCTGCTCGCCGTGAGTGCTGGCTGCGGACGAACTTTCGAGCGGCGCAGGCGCGTGTGTGAACACTGAACAGTTACATTACTTATGTAGATAGGTTACCGAGTAAATCACTTGATGTACAGCTGCATTACAATGAAAGCTCGCTTGAGTATGCACACCGAATGACACTACGAGCGAAAATATTAAGTAAGAATTGGCTCTACATTTCCGCCTCTATCTTTCTTCTATTCTCTTGTTTTCTGACTGATTTGTAAAAGAATCTTCGCTTCCAATGGATGAATAAAATAACAAATAAATTAATAGGTATGCTAAAATCACAAACCAATTATTTGTATAATTTTATTTTGCTGTATTAAATTTTTGAAGAATAACTACTGAATCTAAAACGTATATTTTTTTAAAGGTTATGTTTATTTTTAAAATATTTATTACAATATATGCGATAAATAATCACATGAATATTAAGTTTTGCCGCATATTTGTGTCTGACCTTAGTTACTTCACACGTAATCGCTATCCGTTTGAGCTTGACAGGACCTTAAAGCAATCCTTTGTTTTTATTAACATCGTTACATTGAGATGTTGACGGAAATACCTTTACGGTATTATGTAACCCTTTAATTTTATCGGAAGAATATATGCGAGATAATGTAATTTATACTCTGTCCATTATATTATTTGCTTTTTGACAGCTTCACGCCTATGTATAATTGTATTGTCTATGTTAAAATGTCATACAAATAATTATCGTACTTCATGGACTGGTCCCGCCCACTTAGTGATGCCTACACAGAATTATTCAATGATGGGTCGATAGATTAAAATAATCGATAGAAATACTCTGTAAAATATATCCGATACAGAAAAACTCTTCTATTATGTTATATAATTTAGACGTAAAGACAACCAAATTGTAAGATAGAAACCAATAAATAATAAAATATTAGTTTAGTTTAGTTTTAACATACAATGCATAGATATGTGGTCTTATTATTACATATCTTATTAGAACGTTTACGTTGTAATTATTATTTACGTACCTGATTCGATTTATGATAATATTTTGAATTTATAATTGAAATGGTATCACAATCGACAATCTTTTGAACATCACTTCTGGTATCACCCGTCGAGCTGTCAAAAAGCAATTCTTATAGTGGACAGACTTTACACGTATAGATCATTCTAATAAACATCGATTTTATACGCTTGTATATAACTAAAATAACTAGCTATGTGAAAATTGACCTGAAAGGAATATGACAACCAATTTTTCATCCCACTTTTGACCTAAACATTTCATGACTTCTACTACTAGCAGAACAACAATTTCAATACTTATTGTACCTTGAGGGAGCAATTTAGTAGTTTAACGCGTGTTTCCACCATTCATCACAGTTTAATTTTAGCTTGCACTTAAATCCCCTTAAGTAGTTAATGTAACGAGGGGGACGTCATCGCCGACTACAATTTTAGCATTCACTTGGTATGGTGGGCAGAGCTGTATTATAGCTCTTACTACATATTACTGGTATGACAAAATAAGAGCAGAGAATATTCTGTACTTTCTTGTTTTATTTGAAGCGAGCATTATACGTTCAAAAATTAAAGACTTTGGAATTTTACACATCATGACCAATTATAATTGACCATGCTCGCTGTTATGTGTTCGTAACATTGGGATAAATAATATAATTAATTTATATTATTTATCCCATCCCGTTAAAACTCGTTTCATTTTCAAATTAAGTGCAGAATCAAACCCTAAAATCATCTCAAATTTCTTGTACCTAATTCTAATTCGAATATCGATGTCCATCGGTATCTGTACGGTTCGGTGTACGGTTACTGTTTGCGGTTAAATGTAGATCTAGACCTCAATTCAGTATGTAAGTTCTGAATGTATTCTGAGTTTTAAGTAGAAATTTAAAATGAAAATTCTGAATATATTTCAAAATCGAACCAATAATTAGTTTTTGTTAATATTTATAATACTATTTATGGTTTAAATATTGTTAATATTCCGTTACTATCATTACCTGTTAATTACTTGTTATGAAATAAATAAATTACACTTATACAATAATTATAATAAATAGTAAGTAAAGTAACAATTTCCAAAACGTTACCTCGACCATAAAACCATTCACGTGAAAAGCCAATTTATTTGCAATTAGTACATTTACTCTACAAGCTTTCTAAAGTGCTAATATCCTTATAAAATTAAGTTAAACTGCTAGTTTCTGGTCAACATCGGCAGGAGAAGCCAGATGTACAGAAATAACAAAACTTTAAAATTATTAAAATATAACTTTTTGTAATTCTGAGTATTGATAACGATGGTTGGACTTTGCCCACATCAAACCAGTCCAGTTAAAATCGAATCTCAGACACAAATATGAATTCAAAAATATAATGTAATATATACGTAAAAAAAAATAATTGTGAATGATAGAAATATTTGCTGACACAAGAAACTCAAAGTAGAGACAGCGGTAAAAAGTTTTAACTAAAACAATAAGTGATAACTTTTGAAACAATAATCGTTAAACAATATAAGTTAAGTTTCAATAATATAATCTATGCATATAAACTCTTCCGGGATATAGGTATTATTAATTACATTGAGTGCGTTAATCAACCACAATTAGATTAAAACACGCTATGTTCTTATTATTGGAATTGCGTGGAATTTAAACAAAGCCATTATTAAATATAGACGATGACGATGAGATAAATCGTTCTAGGAAATAAATTTTAATTCTATTACACATATTTTACTTATACGAATTATCTTATAAAGCATTTTCATACGGTTTTTTGAAAGCTTTTTTTTTACTTTTTATTGATATTGAAGGAACATTTGTAGGTGTAATTTTGACTTTATAAATGATATCTATTTTTAACCGGCTTCCATAAGAAGGCGGAAGTTTCCAATTTGTAGCGTTTTGTGTTTATAAAAAATGCCTGAAACCCGCATTATGGGTGATTATGGTTAAATCATTGCAATCTAATTTAATAAAATTGTAGAGCTTTTTTTACATAAAAATAAATTATTAGGCTATATTTTTTTTTTAAATAGTTATTTTCTTAATCAGTTTATGAGTTATTGTAAACATAAACCCTCATAAACCTTATCTAATTATATCCTGTTGCCAAAATAATTTTTAACTTCAGCATTTGAATTTAAAAGACAAGACTTAAAAGAAAAGCGGTCAATTCACATACATAAAGAAAATCAGGGGCATAATGAGTGCGTTATCGGCCTCGAAAGTACTCATTACTCATTTCGTGATTCAAAAATATAACTTATATACACATGAGTCTCTAAGTATAGATACAGTAGTCGTTAAATATTGCAAGTTACGTTTAAATTACGCAAGTTACGTTTTGCATACATACTGTGAGTAGGTACTTTTTGTTATACATACATACAATTTAAATAAATAACAAATACGCTAAATTATTTAAACTAACATTTACACATATATTAATGAATTATTTACATAATAAAGTAGCAATTAAGATTCGCTATTTGATCCGACCGCCCACATGAAAATATAAAAATTGGAAAGCGAAACGACTTTCACGCGCCTGAAAGATTTTGTCAGGTGTATATAATTTCACGTGCAATCAGTTCATTCTTTATCATATATTATCATTTATCTACTTTTTAGCAGCTTTCTCTTACTAATCTTATGTAAGTGTAAACATTTATTATGTGTCTTCATCTTCTTGTTGGGAAATGTGAATGATGCATTTTATTCATTCTAAATTTATTTATTTTTATTTTATTTTATTTTTTACATATCTTCGTGAACTTTACGCCGAAGCCTTAAACATGTATAAAGTAGGTAAGACATTGTAATTCAACCCAGGCCTGATAAATTGTAACACTCCGACAAGAAGAAGGTAAACCTCCTGAGATATAGAGTAAATAAGATAAAAATGCATCTGCAAACAATGAACGTGCAAAGGTAGGTAAAATGCACTTACCTCTTGACCAACCATCAAAATGACATTTTTTACAAATTTGCTATTTACACAACTTAGCCTTTAAATAGCAATTCATATTTAAAGCCTGACCCTGATATATATATCGTCGCAATTGCCTGATAAATACAAATTCAAATTCTGTTACATTTTATTATCAAAATAGTCATATGTATGTAAATTTTTATACACGGTTGAAGTATGTGACGAGCATATATGCGATAAGGAAACTATGCCACTTTTCCTTTTGGGAAGACGAGCTTGTCCTTCGTTGACCTCAAGAGGGTTACGAAGAGCAAGGACTGACAGCTAATGGCTATGACGGAAGACTCGATGAAGGAAGAGAACTATTTCCTTGACTTGTTTAGTAACTTTTGAATCATCAACAACAAAATCATAACAGCCGTTCCGCTGCGGCTTCATCTGCGTGGAATTCATTCATCTATTATGGCTATATTTCGTTTTATAAACCATCCTATAAATTTTCTCAAGGTTCAGGTCATCAGTATACCAAATTTTATGAAAATTAGTTCACGCGTGAACATTACAGACATACACAGATAGAGTTACTTATACATACATTTTATTAACAGTTCTAGCTGGGCCCCATTGTTTTACCCGCATTAGAGCTCCTATTAGTCTTAGCGTGAAAATATAGACTTCCTCGATATGTCAAACTGAAAGAATTTTTCAAATTGGACCCGTAGTACCAAATAAAAGAACAAAGAAACAAACTCTTCAGCTTTATAATATGTGTATAGAGAGGATGGCGTATTTTATAGTATCCACTTACCACTTACATATATTTGTTGCAACTCAGACCAGTATTGAATCCATAAATCACCTGATTGGCCGAGGATGCATTAGGAGATGTCACACATCGGCGATCCATCGAGATTCTAGGACATACCGTTTTCATCACGAGATTTTCCATTACTTGTTTGAAGAGTGATTGGCAAGCGGTAAATAAATTCAAAAACTAAAACGAGTTAAGCACTTTATTTATATTCAAAAACTTTCATCTTAAAATTAATAATATAAAATAATTATTCTGATCATTATTTCTTTAGCGATACGAAGCAGAATGTAGCGTAGCGTGTAAGTCTTATTGTTTGCTTTAATTTTGTTTTGTATTTCAAATTAACATTTGCACAAATGCATATGGATGTTTATTTTTAGAATGCTTATTAAAATTTCAAGCTGAAACACGTATAGTACATTTGCTACAACTTCTGTTTTTGTGGAAACATTGATCATAATATACACGGATAATAAATGCACTCGATCGTGTTTTAAAATTTCAACAGCTAAAGTGTTTATAGAAATCAATTTATATATAAATTTATATTATTATATTATTATTTACTTATATTATTATGTTATTATTTATATTTATTTATATTATTATTGAATGCCATAAAACCAAAAATATAAATTCATCAATTTATATGTTTTTATTGAGTAGCTATATGAAATTATTTCAAAAAATACTTGAATGCCCATGAAATGCCACACTGCTTTCATATTGCAAAATCAAAATACTCAAACATGCCCAAAAACTCAACATAATATGGTCATACAACAATAAAATAATTTCAACAGAACAAACTAAAAAATCAAGTAATAGAATTGCGGCAAACCTTTCTCCAAACGTTTGGAATTTGAAATTTTGAAATCATCATTATAAAAGGATTGATTCGCAATCGAGTACAATTTCGCCGAGTCAATTGCGAGATTAATGTCTCTTTAAATGACTCTGTGGAAATGTGCATCAAAGCAGGTGCGGCTGAAGCTCGGACCTCCAGTTATGGTGTTTCAATTAATTCGCTTTTGACCGACGCACCCGGTCGTTACACTCCGACAAGGCTGTAGAGCAGCCTAGAAGCGGTTTCGATAAACCTGACGTGAATACATTGGGATCATCAGCATATGCGTCGAATTTCAATGGAATTGCACTCTTGGATTGTTTTGAAATCTGTGTTTTAAGCTGTTATAATTAACAAAACGAACTGCTAAGTCTGTAAGCTGCGAAAGAACTTCACCTTTTTAGTTATTAGGTAAAGTAGGATTTTATCATTGGCAGAATATTGTTTTCATCAATATAATTAATGTTATATTAAGTTCATTATATTCTCTTCCAGTATATTTAAACCTAACATCATTGACGTGCGTGTTTCGTCATAATCGGAACCTTTGATCGACGTCTTCCAATTCTCAGACGAAACGCTTTAAGGCAGGTTCGCAAAAGTGGCATTTTTCTTAAAAGACCACTTTTTTGAGTACTGCGAAGTCTTTGCTATATAGATAAACCATTTACATAAAACGCAAAGGCATTTACACCCTTCGCCTTTCGAATAAACACAACGAGAATTGAAATTCACAAATTCACATAAAACTCAAAAACTTTAATATATTGAAAAAAATATATTACAATTTAAGCTGTTTTGGTATATTGTAAGAAAAGTTGTTGTTGACCTATGACTAAAATGGAATTTGTTGGAAGTAACAAATTAAAATTAAACTAAAATAAAGGATGCTAACAGAACTAGTTAGCTTGCAGAAAGTACTATCTAATAATTATTATAATAAGTTACGTGTTCGCCACGCAACATAGGTTCCTTTCGTTATTAAAGACAAGTCTTTCTGGCTTATTTATGGTTTACTGACTAATATTAATTATGTCTGAGATTTCCGTACTAGGAGTTCCTGGTTTGAACTTGCAATCCCTTCCGCTTTGACCAAGAGATAACACTAGGGACGAAAATCGAAAACAAAGAAATCAGTGTCTTATAATTAAAAAAATTACGAGGTAACTGGCAGGTTTATTCGGATAAAAATAATGTACGCATTCCATTGCCTTTTTAATAAATCATGAATATTATCTTGCAGATTCATACTCATATAAAATGAAAAGTATGAACAATTTTTTGCTGAGTTGAAGATCTGCAAATACTTAATGTTTGACCGTTAGACTGCGGCATCCGACTGGTCAAGTTTTTACGAGACCTCGCTGCGGTACCTACCTGCCTAGACTATTCGACGTTGATTCC
Organism: Colias eurytheme; assembly: GCF_061535395.1. Classification (NCBI taxonomy): domain Eukaryota; kingdom Metazoa; phylum Arthropoda; class Insecta; order Lepidoptera; family Pieridae; genus Colias; species Colias eurytheme. The sequence goes on along the minus strand of NC_142989.1, from coordinate 5,306,144 downwards.
TTTTCTTAAAGTTTCACAATAAAAATATAAGATTTAGAAGTTTAATTAAAAAGAAAGAAGACGAATTAGAGATTAGATATTTTACTAGTTTCATTGATTCAATACTAGCTAAGTATTAACTACAAGCCAGCCAATTGAACGGGAACCTTCCAGGGAAGCGCGCTCTATATAAGCCACATCTCAGCTTACCATCGGCCTAGATTGAGCACTTCCCTATTTTACAATAACAAATAAATAAAAAGCAACAAAGCTCAATAAATTGTACCCATGTAAAATTAGATATACCTACATATAATTATTCAAAGAAATATCTTCAAGATTTAACGGGCTATAAAATTTACACTAAAACGAAATGTTAAGCAAGTAGAAACTAGAAAGTCTGCGCAGACGCAACAAATATTAAGTCAATAGAGAATACAAACAACTATGTATTTCGAAAGAAATATCGGCATTATTAAGTATAATGAGATGATTGAAAACGAATACGATTATATCTGATATTTTTACAATGCGTCAATATTTTATCGGGGTCGTTCATCCCAACCTCTTCATAATTGTTATTTAGTAATAAATGTCACAATGATTATAATTATATCCTACCCTATCGTAATTCTACGATATTTACTATCTTTTTATGCCAATTTTGCAATTTTTATCTCCCTCTTTAATTATGTATCAACGAGGGTATTACTGTGCTTTTTATTTTAGCAGTTAGCACCACTTTTTAAAATATATTTATATATCTCTGCAGCTTTCCTTTGCTGTGGTTGTCTGGTAGAAATCGCTCGAAGCGATAAGACCGCCCTGTGTACTTGTTCTGTACTTTGCTGTATAATTGTTTTATCCTCTCTTTTTGTGTACAATAAAGAATTTTTATTATTATTATTATTTATTATTATATATTAGATTATTAAGTTAATATTATATTATAAAAAAGAAGAACATAACATAAATAATCATATAAACATAACATAACCATATCTAAATTTAGAAATGTGTCACTATTACATATATCTATCTTTATTATCTATACTTTAATATCTTTAATTCAATGTTGGTACATTTTAACATTACATAACATAACGTTATATTCAATAGTGATTAATAATAATGACAGATTTTACCTAAAAACCTACGTCCTGTTTTAAGGAGTTAAAAATTATAATACTCAAGTACAATAATTTCCTATTTTTAAAACGTTCATACTTATACTCCAATTTTTCATAATTTTTAGCTGATAATATGAAGACTATTTCAAAACTGCTCTATTTAGATGGTGATGTTGGATAAAATTCATATCACTTTATTGGATAGGAAAAGAAAAAAAAAGCTTATAATTTCTAATTATTTATTTGGTCGAGCCTCAATTTTGGCATAATACTTATACCTCTAAAATTAATTAACAGAAGATTATTCTTATCAGTCATATTATTTGTGTTTCCACAATTGGAGATAGGCAGGACTTTGCACATTAATGTAAACATTTTTGCCATGTTGACTCAATTCAAAAGGCACCCTTTGGGCTTCGGCTCTCTCTGGATTTCTTTGAGCATTTCTTTCCGCATATATCTCTGCATTTCTTTCAGCGTTTCTTTCGGCATATATCTCGGCATTTCTTTCAGCATTTCTCTCGGCATTTCTCTCTGCATTTCTCTCCTCGGCATTAGTCTCTGCATTTCTTTCGGCATTTCCCTCTGCATTTCTCTCAGCATTTCTCTCTGCATTTCTCTCTGTATATCTTTCAGCATTTCTCTCGGCATTTCTCTCGATATTTCTCTGTACATTGCTTTCTGTATTTGCCTGAACATTTCTCTCTGGATTCCTCTCTTGTGCGGCCACGCGTGTGTTTAATTCCACTGGTACGGAATAGGGTTGGGGTACCCTCACCTCATATGGATGAAGAATAGGAACTAACACTGGTGTTGGGACGGGTACATTAACATGTTTCACAACAGGCACATGCTTGTGTTGAGTTATGAGTACCTCCTTCTGGATTACAGCTGGCGGTAAATTACCAAGAGCATCCTCTTGTTCAAATGATTCCTGGTTTTCTGTCGCGTTGTTCTGTTCGCGTATCAAATTGCCGCGAACTAAAGCATTTAAAAAGGAATTATAATTAGCGATCTGTTCTTGTTGTTGTTGTGCTTCTGGATTGCCACTCTCAGGCTGATTCCTTTGAACATTAGAGACTGGCTTTCTTTGTTCATAATTATTATTTTCAAAAGTGTTCTGGAAATATGCTTTAATTTGTTCTTGTAAATACTGTTCTTCTGAGTTTTCTTGTTTTACCGGATTCCTATTTTGCTGATTTTGCTCATTGGATTGTATAACTGGTCCTTGATTGTCTTGATTGAACAACAATATTTGTGGTGTTAAACCACCGCGATTCAATGGAAGCCTGTTTGGTGCATTTATGTATCTTTCACCTTGTTGCTCCTGTTCTACGCTTATTAACTGCGATTTATGCACAAGTGGGGCCTTCAAAATATTAAGGTTTTCCCGGTGAGAATTATACCTTGATTGAGAATTTTGTTGTGGTAGTTTCGTTGGTCGTCGACTCATAGATATTTCACCTGAGGAATCTGACCGAAGTTCCATCTTGCCTGCTTGAAGTTCATTTAATTGATCTGGAGTTAAATAAATTATTATATCCTTCTCAGCAAATCTTTTCTGTTGATTTTGTGCTGCTCCTGCCGGTGAATCATTATTATTTGTAAAGGTTTGGGGTCCTCGGTCCAATTGCTTTGCTTGAATAGCAACTGCTGTTAAAATAATAGAGATAAGAGTAACCTGTAAAAAAGAAAACGATATTAAAGCTGATGTTTTAAGAAATAAACTTTTTTTTCTTATTTTTTTTTATTTAACCGACCTGAGTTATCATTTTGGATAGTTAAGAGATGAGGTTTCAACGGAAACGATCGAGCGTCTAATTTTGAGTTTAAAAATCAGCTTTTTATATACATTTATGCGTAGTAGAAAATAGCTAATCTATAATTAAAGCTATTTTTTACGTCATAATTTGCATACGTTTCTTTAAGAAACATATCTTCCTAAGGTTCTAAAAATAAATGTTATAAATTCATAATAATTATGTAACTCAAAAACTGGCTAATATAGTATATATAAATGATTTTGAAGTAGGTTAGTAAGTTAATCGAGTTAAGATTTGCTAGATTAGTACAGTATTTTTTATATTTTTAATTATTATTAGGTCTTTATTGATTTATATTATGTGTACAATGTACATTATTATTTCTTAACTAGATATTAATAAATAAATACCTCTTAAAATTTGACCGGTTAACCAACAACACGCCTATTATGAAAAGATTATGATGGACTTGTACTTTTTTCATATTATGACATTTAAATTTTAATTTATCTCGTGACTTGAATTAATGCTTATATGAGTAAATCATGTATTGTCAATCTTTTATAGGTACTGTACAGAATCTTAAATCTTATTTTAGTAGTGTTTAAGTGCCATTTGTAATAATGTTGACATTATGGAGAAATCTTGTTACTTGAATGAAATGTTGTCTTCATAGCCTCGTTCCACATAACTTTTATTAAATATTATAATTTATGCTTTATAATTTAGAATATTAATTGTCATATCATTTTATACAGGCTATGTCTGCTCAAACATTTTTTTCTGGCTCTCTATTATTGAATATTTTATATTTCTCTTGTTTTGAGAGATAATGAACGATGTGTCACAGGGAATACACTGGGAAGCCAATCTTAGTAAACGCCGGGCCATCAACTCGCAAGTGTGATCCTACCCTTAACATTTCAGGTAAAGCTCTCACAAAAGTGACTTTAAAATATTATAACGAATATCTTCCCATTTTAAACAGGTACTCATTCGTAAATAGGTCCGTTTACTAATAAATTTTAACACGGACACGACTCTACCAGTCTTCGCTTTCTATAGAAAGTTTCTCGGAAGAAATTCATTGACATCCAGGTTCTAATCACAAACGCATAGATAAACCTATCCACTATGTCTAACAAGGATATATTATGTATATTCAAGTGTATATTATTGACATAGTGACACAAAATTTATCGATTAGTTGGACCAAGTGACGAAATTGAAACTGAGAGTCTTTTAGTAAATCAAAGCGGCATGCTAAATAAATTAAAATAAATTTTAGTACTTAATATAAAACTGCCCGAGAACTTGTCTGGTTGTATTAAATGTATTTATATTAATTGCTGTTCTGTCTGTTCGCTACCAACTGAGAAATTCCATCTTTTAGCTCCGTTAGGACCATAACATAGACAAAGATTTGTAAATTTTCAGTTCTCTAGCTAGCTTTATATTTCAGTGGAAATGACTACGCATTATAATATAAACTGTTTTAAAAGCGTTTCATAAATGTTTCTAAATACATACTACGAAACAGATTAGTTTCTGAGGCATGGTTTTTCCCTAGAACAGGTGTGGCTGCATACATTAGACATAAGTTGTAGCGAGGACAAGCAATTAGTATTTTTTTAACCTGTAAAATAGAGTAATTATACTTACATTGTATCATATAAACTGTATATTATATATAATCGTATTTGAATTATTGCATTTCCTGCCTAATATGTATATAAACCAAATCTTGTAAATTTTATACTCGCACAGTTAAACAGCCATACATTTATTAATTTGTTGCAGTTTTTTTTTTTTTTTTTTTTTTTTTTTTTTTTTGTGTGGTGTCTCTCAATGTTAGCCAGAAGGGCTTCTACATTTTAACGCGGACGCGGGGGTGAACTGAAGGTTCACCCTGGTAGCGACATGCACAAGGGCGTCCCCCCTTGACGGGGACCACGAACCTCGGCTTGAGCTGTCGCTTGAGTGGAGGAGGCCAGAAGGGCCCTAATCGGACGGTTGTTGCAGTTGTAACAATATATCCCACTTCAATTTGTTTTTATGACGTTTAACTCCACGGTAAATTACTGGCAGTTTTATCGCAATATACAAGAAAGTGTAATGCATTAATATCAGTGGTATTGTTTACACCTAACTTTATTGTAACCGAGGCATCAGCCGCTTGCAAATACATTCTCGTTATTTTTATTGCAACACTACTTTTGCAATTGTCTTTACTTATAAACTAAACGGTATGACGAATTGACACATATAACATAATATAATAATGCATTATACTATTTTATATTGAATACAAATAAGATCAAACAGTCGTTATTAATACAAAGAGATACCTTTTTACGATGAACTCCATAGGTAATAAAGTTAAGAAACAGATACACAACTTCGTGGTAATAGGGTGGTTTACTTATAATAAATGCCCCTTTATGTCAATCTTTGTCGTTCTATGGAGCTTTTGTAGCGGTAACTCAAGTTTAGGGTATTTCCTATTAAAAAAAGCTTTAATGTTTATGCAAACGCTTTGGTTGCAATAGTACCTAGTAGTAAGTAGTTTGCAAACAAAATTAAACAACCCAATCACAACAGCATGAATAAAAATCAAAAAGTTTAGATTTTCCAATTCCACGCAGCACTTAAGATTAATTGACGCATCTTTGCAGATGTATTAAAAAATATATAATTTAGAGTATTTACACAGTTAATGGCCCATGCCAAAACAACATGATAAGTAGTGCTGGCGTCTTAAATGTTCTTTGTACATACTATATTTTGAAAGGACAATGACCGGTTATTTTTATTTCTTCTAAGCACGTTTGGCCGCTCTGCATTTTGCAAAAAATGTTGCTTAGACGTAAAAGATATTTCTAAATTAATAGCTTTAATTGCGTGAAATAATTGATTCTATTTTTTTTCTCCATATCCACATCAACAATGTTTATTATTGACATACAACAACAACCCATATATTAAATTAGCTTCTTGAATACATTTACATACATATGTATTAAAAATTTAAAAGGAAGGATAAATCATATTATATAGAATCAACAATTTGCCAGTTAATTCTAAACCATAATGTAATAACACTAAACCATAAATGCTTATCAGTAGATTTTACAACTACACGATTTTCTTTTAAATGCTGATAATCTCAGGAACAATTAGAAAAGTCATGACATTCATAATGAAGGAAGCAATAGTAAGGTACTCATTTTCAAAAGAAATTTTTATTTAAAATAACACTGTCGCTATCTATGATTACGATAACACTTCGAAGCACGTCATTTTTGCAGCAGTTCTAGAGAATTGTTACACTTTAATCTATATATCCTTTTACTTTAATTTTCATTTTCAAAGTCCAGATTCAAATTAACATTCAAACTGTCTAACCATAAATAGCAATTATTCTTCATAACAATTTGCTTTGAATTTCATATTCTCAATTACAGTATACTAATTCCAACTCAGTTAATATAATTTTACAATTTAAGATAAGCACTATAATATCAAATTTAGAAATTGTAAAAGTAAATAATATAGGTAATATTAACACCGTGCGGTCAACGACCACCATTTCAGGAAATTCATTATTCATTACTATTGATACGGTAATTTTAATATTTGAATATCGTCTTTAAAAAATCCCATCAATCATTTTGAATATTTTGTAGTTTGCGAACTTGGTCTATTAATTATCTTGATTTGTATTCATTGAACCTATCCGTAAATGAAATTCATGAATTAAATTCGTTAAGGAAAATGTAATTAAGTATGAGTAATTTAAAACCTGATCTGTTTTAATATAATTGAATTGAGTAAAGATCATTCGACCCTAGGTCGACAGTAGCTTGCCTCGAAAGCCACGTCACACAATCTAATTACCAAGTATTGGTAGGAAATCATTGAAAATAACGACTTTTTGCTAAATTTTAATACTTATCTTTAGTCATAGATAAACACAAGGTAAAGAGGAAATAATTAGTTTAAAGCAAATGCGAGCTTTTTGTACGTAATGAAGTTTCATTAGAATTGAATAGACAATAAAATTATTAATTATGTGTCTCTTCGAAATGGATTGTTTTTAACAAGTTTTATAAACAAACCGTTTGTTTTGATAGATTATAAAATTATAATTCTAGTTAAAGATTTTTAAATTTGAAAAACATCTTAATTTTCATTAAATAATGACCTATGTCATTCATCTGTAGGTACTCTGTGATGAGTGATGACGTACATTGGCAGACTCCCTGCTTATTGGGTGGAGCCATTAAAGAGAAGAACAAGAAGAAGAGTGATGACGTAAGTTGTTGCCATAATATTAATTCTTAACACTATATAGGTACCTATGTAAAGAGTAAACGCCACTAAACGTAAACGTCCGCTCAACTCGCCTTTTCTTTAAAAATCTTGAAATTCTGGGTCAGTCGAGATGACTGTTCTGAAATGCATTTTCCTCTCAATAGTACACGTCTCCAAAAACTACAACGACCTTCCAGCTAACCTCAACATAGATCAATTACATCATTCACTCAGTAACAAGCGAACCGTTCAGATCACATGACCGGCTCGCATGTGACAGTTGACCCAACCCCTTTTATCTCGATAAAGGATGTACGCTGGAGTTGCTTATTGCTAAATTACCGTTCACAATGAGAAGCAAACAACAGCTATTAATGGGCCTGTTCTTCCGTCTTTGATCATTGTTCAATATTCAGAGATACGATCGACGATAAAAAATTAATAAGCGATATGATAGATGCAACGCTGTAATATGTTGCGAGCATAATTAATTGCGTCTGTGTGAGCTACATTTCTTTATCATTTTCTTTACTAATGCTAATATAAAAAGGCCCTTATAGTCTATTGGCAACATTTATTAGTGAAATGTTTATTTACTGATTTTTGACACACAGTTTTTTCACAATAAGTTTCTTGGTCTCGCCTTGTGCGTGACTAGAATTTGTCGAGAATTACTTAAGATTATGTGTCAACATCATGGGAATCAGCATGCACCTAGGTGAAGGTACATTATTTTCTTGCAACATACAACATATTTATGTGAATTTCCAACGAGAGATCAATGAAAACGAATAAATAACATTGATTTGTATAAATTTATAAATTATTTGCTTCGGTTACTAACAAATAATCAAGTGAGAATATGAAATTATTTATCATCTGAAAATGTTAAACCAGCTTGATAAAGATGAGATTTATTTTCATTTTGACTATACATATTTCTAACTGGGAATGCCACATAAAACCCAATTGTTAACATTTTTTTCGAGTATTGCTTGAAAACACCCATCATTGACTGTAGAATCATTCTTCATTTTTTGTACTTTGAAAGGATTAGATAAATAACATTTCAATGTATTTTCAAAAAAATATTAAGTACCTACCATAAAAAGGCGTTTAGCTTAGAAGATTTACCAAAAATGTATTTGTATGTTCCGTTAAAAATATCTGAATATAGAGCATCAAGAATAAACTTTCAGCAAAATTCATACTTTAAAAAATACGCCTTTTTATTACCATGTGCAAGAGTGCATGCACCAGATCTTAGCTATTGCTTTATATTTTTCTAAGGCGTACAAAATAAATGTTTGATATATCTTCTATCAAATACAATAAACGTCGGATGTGTATGGATATATAATCAGATGGATTTTTATAAATATCAATTAATATTTAAGTAAGTTACCTATTGCAAACTGCATCTCATTATCTCGTTATGGGCATATGAATGAGTATATAGATATAAAAAATTGTTAATTTCTGGTTAATATCTGGATTTAATTAAATTCTGGTGATTCCACCATCATAAAATCTACATTTTTTTAATATTTTTTTCATTTATTAATATTTATTGTTATTATATTTTTTTCATTGCCATTTAATGAGCAAAGTTGGTGTACAAAATTTGCACCTTTAGGCCATAATATATCTACTGTTATCATATCCAGGCGTGAAGTCGATTTCAGAATTCAAATAGAATTCCGATATTAATTTCATAATATGTCACTTGTTAGTTGTTACCCATGCTCGCTGTGTTGATGATGATCAACTATTCCTATAAAACCATCCGCTTGCTCCGAATTTAGACCGGGGTAAAATAAATAGAAAGGTATCTTTGAAGTAGCTTCGGAAGTCATCCATGTAAACCAGCAACAAAAAATATTATTTCCCATTCTAATACATATCAGAATAGATAACATCGAGGTAAAAGCCTAACCCTACTATATTACTTGACATATTTAGAAATTGCTATCAGTATAAGATCAAAGGTTGCAGTTTCAAGCAAATCATTGAAGATTACCTTCATCTAAGACATTAAAATGATTAATCGTTTGAATCAGACACCGATTCATTATTTACCTTATCAATTATTTTACCTTGCAACAGTCATAACTTGAAATAAGGTTATTATTTATTCATAAAATGAAGAACCGATTACCCTAGTTGGATTCGATATCATATCCTATATACAAAAAAAAAACATAACACAGACGAATAATCCAGTCAATAAGTTTACCAAATTTTGGTAGCAGCTATTCAATAAAAATAATGTGCCCTTTGTAATAAATTTTAAATCATCATCATAACAGAAATTAAGTAGGTACGTAGGGTACGTAGGTAGGTTTCGAAACTCGTAAAGAGTACCTAATTATTTTAACTGAATAGAATCATGTCAACTATGATAACCGCGTATTTGTCTTGAACCGGAGACCTTGAGATTTTGTAAGATAACATACTATTTTACCTGTGATTGCTCAATTGGACATAATTTCATGAATCTAATAAGTACTTAGGTATTCAAGATAGATTCTCTGATTATGTTAAGATTTGTAATGTTGCTTTCGAAGCCACATTTTTGTAATAAATAAATTTCTAAACATGAGCTGTAAATATTAATAAGAGCTTTTAATTTATTGGCATAGTAATAATAAATTTTCCCAAATATTTTATGAAACCTATAGATACCTAAAAAGTACCTAATATACGATTGCTGTTTTAGCTACTAATCCAATCGCACACTAACTACTAAGTTCATGGAAAATTCTTGATAATCTAAACAAACAAATAGATTTGGAAAAAACATAGAGCTTACCTATTATTAATGAGCAAATGTTTTGAAGTCAGTGCGTTTTATCACAGTATTACCATTATTAATGGTAATACTGTGGTTTTATACTGCTTGTATAGGTTAGCACCTACCTATACGTTAGCACGGGAAAGTGAACGGGTGGATCAATTCATCAATTACTAATGTATAATGTACAGCAACCACCGAATTGACTCGGAGCTAGTCCGAGTCAATTCGGAGCACATTTTCAAACTTCAAATTTCTTAATTGGGGCCGCTAGATAGATTTGCAGAAAGCTATACCATTGCAAAATATTATGACATACCTACTACTTGACATTTTTCTTCCGTGGGGATGCACCTATTCAGATGCGAGTGGATCCGTAAAACCAACCAAAACACGCTCTACTTTCCCATTTAAAATACTCTACGTTTTGTCTTTTTTTTGTCATTTTTTTAATTGTGGTGGCATTAGCTACTATTAAGTATTCTGTGATTGTGGTAAGTAACAAGTTTGTCCATCTATGGTTATCAAGATTTTTTTTGTTTATGATGAAATCCTCTTTTCCCGCCTTTGCCCGCGTTGACTCGGAGCCTAAAATATAGCTGCAACTACCAAATAGGTTCGTTCTAATATTATCTATGCTACAAGTTAAAGTGCACAAAGGTAAAAGAGACCTCTAAATCAATTCAATAGATTGATTAACCTTTTAATGTAATACCTATATGCCTAACAAATTTATTGATAAGGCAACCATTGTCCGTTACTCTATGTACCTAACTATAGCCTATAGGTACCTATATCATCTAATAGCAGCTGAAATATAGAATTCTATAGAAATTACCTGCAAACAACAATAACCATAAATCGAGTAAATATCATTAACGGCTTGTGCTAATTACACATTTTTACCTCATCCTATGGGCTTATCAATTGTTTAAAGTATTGCAACGTAAAAATTGTTTAAATAGAATGATGTATAAAACCATGGATATTTAATACACGCACCATTAGTGTCACGAAATTACAGAAGACAGTGTAAATTAATTAGAGAAAAATTATAATTAAAGAAACTCGCTAGTTACAATGAAGTGCCTTCTGTTTTTACTTTTCATAGGATTGGTGAGTATGGTAGAGCTTATATTATATGCTTTCGAGTTTTCGAGTTATGGTTTTAATTTGAAGTTCAGTTTTTTTTTATTTGTATAGGTATACCGACAGTTAATAACATCCATTCCATAAATATTTTTTCTTAAAAAATTATATGTATATATATTACCTATTCCTAACAATGATCAAAATTTAATGAAATGATTGAATTTTACAATTTTCACCCAATTCAATATGAATTAAACCGAATGAAACTTATTCAACAAATTTTTCGATAATTGCGGGAAGAAGCAGTACCGTAATAAATTGGTTTAATAAGCTATTAAAATTTAAAGCAACATATTATGTGCAAATAATAATAGAATTCACTGATACAACTGATGTTAAGAAAATATGTCTACTTGAAAATATAAAATATTTTCGATATTATTCACATTTAAAACATTAACAAACTTTCGACGCCGGTTTATTATGAATTACTTAGGTCTTAGATCATTTCTTGAAGTTAGAATTTACTTATGAGCGTAACAAAACTAGCCAATTTACCTTAGCATACAATATCAATAACAAAAAGTGTAAAAAAGCAAATAAATTCCCAAAAATACTAGTTAATAATAAAACTGAATAAATCAATAATTTAAATTTTATCTGAAAGAAACATACGTTAATAATTAATATATGTACCATGTACCTATTTGTTTTAAATAATTGTATAATATCATAGGTGTCTACATCCCTTGGGAATCCTGATTCATCTGTGTCACTGCGTCAACGTCGTGAAGTCGACATTGTGGCGAATACCAGGTAAGTTTTGAAACCACTTTTTTAATACAATTCACTTATTAAGTTAACTAGCAAACTACTTTTCCGACCTAGCTTCGTCCGCGTTGTAATTTTTTTTTTAAGAAAACCTTCCATAAGAATCACGATCTTCATCCACTGTCTGTTGAAAACAAAATTAAAATCATTCAAGCAGTTTTTGAGTTTATGGCGAACAGACAGATAGACGAAGGAGGCCGGTCATGGAGAAGCGCGCGTAGAGGGGTGGCTCTATACCGTAAAGGGCACCAAATGTATAACGCGAAAGATAACACGTCATTTCGGTTAATCTTGTTGCTAAATAAGAAAAGACATTGAATCTCTATTTATCTTCTAACATTAAAGGTTAAAAAATGTGGTAAATATTGTGATTTTCATCGATCAAAGGGCGTCATTACAACTTTCGGTTCCACCAATGCGAGCTACGGCCTACGGCACTGTCGTCAAATTGCTACGGCTCAAGTCCTTAATAATAAGTTAGACCATAATATTTATAATGGGAGTGTTTTGTGTAAAATTTTTGGATATTTCCCGTTTTATTTTTAAAAAGTTATTGTTGTCATTTTACTCATTAGGTAAAGGGCTTTCGATATCCGTATAAAGTTTTTTGATATCTGCAATAGTTACGGAATAATCGCCTGTGCACACTTAACGATTACACCCTGTATAGTGTTCTTTATATTTATAGGGGCCTCATACAAGAATTGATAACTAATCTTCAAAACTCGGCTCAACAAGCGAGGACTGCCATAAGAACTTTCGTTCAGGGTTTGCAGCAACAGGTTGTACTTTATAGACAAAAGGTTCGAGAAGATTTACAAAAATTAAGAGACAGCATCTTAGAATCTATCAAGAATATAGCCAGCAAACTTACATCAACTGGACCGGCCATTGTAGGATGCATCAAGGTAAATAAAGTTTTGTTTTGTGGTTTTATAAAAATTTATTGGCTGCATTTTTTAGAGGTCTCTTTTACAGGACGTAATACACTCACCGGCACGGAATCTTGGCCACTGCAAATTTTTGCGTAAAATAACACTATTTATTTTCTACTACAAAATTCAATAAAAATTTAATCAAAATTAGTTTTTTTAATGTTTTTATTAACTTTTAGTAATCATTGGAAGTTTATAAGAAGTACTACTGCGTAGATATGAATTAAACAAGAATTTACGCTTTTCCTGTGAAATTTAAATGATTTCTTAAAAAATGCATAAAAATTAGAAAGAACGTTTCCATAAAAAAAATTGAACTTTTTAATATAGGGTGTTTCCTTCTCTTGCCTTAAACACTGTTTGCATCCAGTCTGGCATACTCTAGAAGACATTTTTGATGTCCACTTGAGCTATAGTGTACCAAACGGCCCCAGCTGTATTTCTAAGCTCATCTAACATTGGTGCTGGTTTGAAATCGAACTTTATGTTTCTTTTAAGCATGTCCCAGATGTGTTCTATTGGATTAAGATCCGGGCTACGAGCTGGCCACTCCAATTTTTCAATAATAACCTCTTGAAGGTACTCTTATACGCATCGTACGACACGCGGACGTGCGTTATAGTGTATTAGTAGCAAATTTTCTTCACTGATAAACCTGTAATAGGGCTGAACATGTTTCTGGAGAATTTCCTCGATGTACCTGATCAAATTTAAGCCATTATCTACGATAACTAACTCCGTGCGAGTATCGGAACTTATACCTCCCCATACCATTTTTGACCCTCCATGAAAAATGGCAGTTTGAGTGTGGTTATGGGTGAAAACCTCTCTTCTCGTCTTCTCTATACTGACTCTTGGCTATCAGAAGCTCGTAAAGTGCCTTAGCAGTCATCTGTGAACACTTCACGAGCGCACTGGCTGTGGGTCCAGTTTTCATATTCTCGTGCAAAACGAAGACGTGCTTCTCTGTGATGTCTGAGGAGTTCTGGACGGCATGCTGGTCTGCAAACCTTCAAATTAACTTCCTTCATTAGTCTTCTCATCGATTGCTTACTCACATTTATTATCCTGGTGTTTTAGAGCCGGTGGCGTATCTCATAAACTGTCAGAAAGCCATTTTTGAGTATCTCTTGAACAATAAACGGGTCTTCTCGAGCTGATGTGCACCTCACACCTTCATTTTCTGGTCTGCACGTGGAGCTGCCAGTCTCCTGGTATCTTTTCCATGCACAGTGCATCGCTGAACGTGGTACGTACTGTACATTAGGTACTTTATGTTGCGGCAGTTATTGGTCTAACATTGTGATGGCCTGAGCAGGTTGTTCAGATGTTAACGGCATTTTTTATTGTTTGTTATGATCATTGACTATAGTACAATAATAACAATATCTTAAAACGGCATAAACGTTATCGAAAAAAGTTTAAAACGAACAATTCGTAACTTCGGCTTAACCGCACAAATCTCAAATTTTGAGTAACTCTTAAAAAGTGGTAAAAGATAATTCTCAAACTTAATGATTTCTTACCATAAAATTAAACAAATAATAAGTTAACATATCTGCATACAAAAAAACCGTGAAAAACACTTCAAACTTTTTTTATCGGCAAATTTGTAAGTGGCCAAGATTCCGTGCCGGTGAGTGTATAATATCGAGTTAAAAAAAAATGATATTACATTCTTTATAGATACAAATTATAGAAAAATATTTCGGATTCATGAATTTTAAATGTACATACCTTATGTTTCAGAATGGTCGCGAATCAGTTGAGCAATTATTTGCAAAGGCGCACGAAAAGTCTAACAAATGTGCTGACGATAGAGTTCTGTACATTAACAAAATGGTAGAAGAACTATCAGTTTTAAGTGACGGTGCTATTAATTACACAAGTATTGCTGTGAAGAGTATGCAAAGCTGTAGCGAGAATAACTCGGGTCTCTTAAGCGTAGGACGCTGCCTGGGAAGTCTCGTAGTCAAGACGGAATACAAGGGAGTAATGTTCGCTGCCCAGAGTTCTCTCATGGTAACTATAATCTATATACATAATGTTTTCAACATTCAAAATTTTAATCATTCCAAATAATACCAAAGGGACTGTGACTACATACTATGAATGCGTTTACTTTGTCTCATACCTATGCGCGATTTCAATGATTCATTATCTACAAAAGGACTAGAAGGAAAGTCATAATATATGGTTTTTATTTTTAAATTTTTATATATTATTTGAAGTAACAGGAAGAAAATATACCTACAATGATTAAATAAAATCTAAAATTATAATTTCCCTTCACAGATTTCTCGCATCAACTTATCCCTGGTGACATTGCCTGCTGCTATGGAAGTGTGCGCTGGCACTAGTCTCCTCTCAATCGGCTCCGAGGCCAGAACCATAGTGTCTGATGTGGCCACTTGTTCCTTTTCATCTATTTTCTCTTCACCAAATTCTATTGAATAATCAATAAACACACTTGAGAATGTTAAATAACACGAAATTGTACCTACTTACTTAAATTATTTATTTATTTATTTTCTCCAATAATGAGCATTAAAGAGTACGAAATTACATTTTTGTTTTTATTTATTTACTTACCTACCTACTGTACGCGTTTTCTTTGATGTATAATATTATTCATTCGTGGAGGTATTGAGGTAAAATGTCTTTATAATATGTAATAACTGACTACGATTTGTTACAGTGTGCAATACCTACTCTAAAAAGTAAAAACATATATTCTTTCTTGTCTGTAATTATTTAACATCATGCTATATTTTTATCATTAACCTAATTATATTCAAGGAGACGTAGTGATATCACCCAATGTAAGATAACGTATAGCACTAAAGTAAATAAGATATTTGCTGTCTCTTTCTTCTCTCTTCTACTCTTTCAATAGAATTCTAATTCAATAAGAGATGGTTAATATAAAAAGGATTTTAATTCTTAAGTTCGTGGACACATAGCATGACGGCCACCGTCTACAGGTAGCGTCGCTCCCGTTATGTTGCTGGCTGCATCACTTGCTAAGAATGTAATTACTGAAGACACCTCATTTGCTTCGCCCGCTCTACCCAAAGCATGCGTTTCAGAACACTTTTTCAAATAAGCCTCATATTCCTGTTCATTCATGCCACCTCTGAGATGAATTCCCGTAATAATCACTCCTGGATTAACAGCATTTACTCGAACTCCTTTCGGACCCAATTCTAATGCCACACATTTTGTAAATTGATCTAAAGCAGCTTTTGATACACAGTATGCAAGAATATTTGGAAACGATCGTAGCCCAGCCACACTTGATACATTTACTATGTTTCCTTTAGTTTTTATGAGATAGGGAACTGCTAACATGGTTAAATAATAAGGACTTCTCATGTTAGTCGTCATTATATTATCAAATTGCTCTAATGTAGTTTTCTCTATTGATCCCGAACCGAGAATACCAGCATTGTTAACCAGAACATCCAGTCGATCAAAGCGCTTGAAACTTTCCTCTATCAGTTTTTCAATTTCGCTTTCCTTATTTATGTCACAAATAACTGTGAATGGTTTAAGTTTTTCTGGTGATAATTCCTCGCACTGTTTAGCAACATCCTCTAAATTTGTTTTGTTCCTTCCAGTGATAATTAAACTTGCTCCTAGTTTCGAAAAGTCCAATGCCGTTTGGGCTCCTATGCCTGAACTGGCCCCTGTTATGAGTACAACTTTTCCGCGAAACATGTTACCTGTTGAAATAAATACATTGTTATCTACTGTTTTCGTTTACATAAAGTAAAATATTTTAAACGACCTAATTGAATAGTTTCTACATTTTTCACGATAACTCAACATATTATACGGTAACTTGTATGGTAACCTAACAAGACATACCATCTACCTACACATAATATTATTCCAGCCTGTTGATTTGAGGTTGAGAGTTCACACACTCATAATTACTAGATAATAAACATATAATAATAAACACACATATAATTTTAAAAATTTGTTGTATTTGTTATTGACGTATTAATAAGAATTAAGATTCCATTGTAATTGAGCTAAGTATCCACATCAATTTGAATACCTTAGTTAATACAATTTTATTAAAAGTCCTACGTCTGGTGGTAGATAGAAGAAGATAAGTACCTAAGGTATGTTTAACACAAAAATATGTCAATATTAACGATTATCATATCTACTTACCAACTATTTAAGCACGACTGTATGGCACAACGCGAACGTGTGAAGCAATGGAATAGTAGACTTCTTATCGCGATACAACTTTGTAAATAAAAATGCATATTTCTTATACTGTTGTTTTTGATAAGATTAGATATAAGTAGTGTTATTTGGCGCCATATTTCATTATTTATTTACATTTTTAATTAGACATATTAAAATTCCCCTATAAGGAAAATTTGCTAAATTTTTTAAAAGGCGTATCAAAAAAATAGTTTCTACCTCGTTTGATACGACTTATATATAGTAAAATTACCAATCCTCTATTATATGATACGTGTAATATTCAAGACCTATCTAAAAAATAAAATATGTATCAAACTAGATGATATTTCGAGGATTCTGTTTGATCAAAAACTTATTACATTTAAATTGGCTAGATTAAAAAAAATCACAATGTTATCTCTAATTTTCACACCTGCGATATCTACTTGACATGGTGATATACCTACCTATTATGATTTTATTTTTCTTAGACAATTATATTGAAAACATTCGAGAAGGCATTTTGTGTAATTACTTTCAGTTTTGGTTTTATACTTAGGTATCTCTTTATAATTATTATAATCTTTGTTTAATGTACTTACGAATTGTGATATTTCCTTTCCGCGAATTTTTGCATTAGGTACCTTTCAATATTCAATATTTATTCGCCACTGGCTTACGTTCTTGCCATGAAGAATAAAAATAGACTGACAAACGAATAACGTTAAAGGCCTGACAGACGTACGAGTAAGTACGCGAACTTGTGGCTCGACGACCTTTTTCGCTCGTGTATCACCCCAAGTACGCGTACTTAAAAACCGTCGAGTAAGTTCGTTGACGATCCAACATGTTTGAAATTTTACTCGTAGCTCGCCTTCGCTCGCACGTCTGTCACCGCCGCGAGCCGCGAGCCTAGCCTGTCTAGCTATAATAGGTGTTACTAAGTGCAAAAGTTCAATTAATTTCGTCTTCTTCTTTTAGTTTTATGAAAATAATTTAATATAATTAATATGAATGAATATAATATAATTGAATATTGGCGAAGGTATCTATCTTTGAATCACGCCAAGGAAGTTTCACTCCTGACGCGTGGGCTCGGCGCACACGCTCTTTTTTGTAAAGTACCCTCAAAATATAATACATAGAAAAAACGAAAATATCCTTCAATTTTTGAACATTTATTTAGTTAGAATGCTATTTACTTAAAAATAAGTGCTGGTTATTAAATTAAAAATGTCTATATTTAATTCCTGAATAACATAAAATTCCCTCTGTTGAGTGTTGATGACATAGAGACATTCGATATCGGTGACACGCGAGAGGCTACTGACCAAGCTCTACGTGTGTCACCGACGTCGAGCCGAGTAAGTACGCGAACTTTAAAACCGCGATTTTAAAGCTTGTACGTCTGTCACCCCTATTAGGGACACATCACACAACAGCTATACAACGTCATACGACCTTCACGGTTCACCAAACTGGTTAATATGTATATGTAAAGTGTTAAAATGTTTAATGTGGGTTTCACTTATTTACAATACAAAAATATGAAGCTTACTTAATATGCTCTCATAATGTATATATATATGAAATATACCTACTACATATACTCAGTAAAGCATGTGCAATACCAACTCAACTAAATAAAATACAAATAAACTTTCTATATAGTTTTAATAAATTCCACATATATACATATAACAGAAATAAAATATGCTAAAAATGTAACATTTAGACAAATTACATTATCGTGGGCACATTGCATGGCGTCCACCATCCACTGGAAGAGTAGCTCCTGTAATATTACTTGCTGCATCACTAGCCAAAAATGCAATAACTGATGATACTTCTTTAGTATCACCTGCTCGCCCTATAGCATGAGTTTCAGCACACTTCTTAAGAAATGCTGCATATTCTGTTTCATTCATTCCTCCTTTCTTATGTAGCCCTGTGGTTATTACACCAGGATTCACTGCATTAACTCGTACACCCTTCTGTCCTAATTCTAAAGCAACACATCTTGTAAACTGATCCAATGCTGATTTGGACATGCAGTATGCCAATACATTTGGGAACGACCTCATCCCTGTTACACTAGACACATTCACAATATTCCCTTTACTTTTAATGAGATGTGGGGTTGCTAACATGGTCAAGTGGTATGGCGAACGGACATTAGTGTTCATGACTCTGTCATATTGGTCTAACGATGTAGATTCAATGGTCCCAGATTCTAATACACCTGCATTGTTGACAAGAACATCTAACTTGGTAAATTTAGAAATTGTTTGGGTTAAAATATTTTCTACATCACTTTCCTTGTTCATATCTGCAATAATAATAAGGGGTTCTAGTTTCTGTGGTGATATATCTTGACACAGTTTGGCCACTTCGTCCAGTTTCGCCTTGTTCCGCCCAGTTATAACCACTTTTGCTCCAAGTTTTGAGAATTCTATCGCCGTCTCAGCTCCAATTCCAGAACTGGCTCCAGTTATGAGTACAACTTTGTCTGTGAACATTTTGCTTGGATAAACCTGTAATTACAGATATTCAATTTTAAGTTCGTTTGAACAATAAAATATTACTTAATGGAAATTCATTATCAATAATTTTAATTTTTAATAGTATAACTTTATACACAAAAATACATAGAAAAGTGTGTCTGGAGATAAAAGTATAGTGAACCCGGCACCGGCAGTTCCTACTGTGAGTGAGCTATCTTAACTCTTATGCCAGGTTTAAAAATACATAATAGGAATTAATAAAATACTCTAATACCTACTGTTTTATGTTGCCTCACATAAATACAATAACACTAAAATTATAAAAATTGGATTAATTGTGAAACTACGTCACTAAAGTCTACTACCACTACTACCACAACTTACTAAGTCAAAAATAGTCTCCTTTAACTCACAAGTACCTAACTATTATAACAAGTGGTCAAAACTCAAAACTAGGGTCTAGACATGGGTAGGTAATGCGTGTAATAGTACAAAAGTAATATCACTTTGACACGTAATGCAACATCACGCATTACGCATCAGTTACAAACATCACTCGCATCACTCGCTTTTTTTTATTTTGTTTCACATTTGCTTGCGTTCATTACAATTATTAACAAACAACACAAAGTACGTGGCCAAGTATGAAGGAAAATCAACTACATTTTTTAAATATTTACTTAAATTGTAATTTTACGATATGTAATAACACTAATAACTAATAAGCATTGCAGTTATTATTGCTATTTTTCAATATTATGATCTGTAATACTTCACATATCACCATTAATATAATATAAACATTATAATATTATTAATGTCATCATTTCATTAAAAATCGATCGGGTAATGTGTGATGTTACGGAGTAATATCACTTCCGTGGAAGAGATGCGTGATGTTGCATTACTATTTGACGTACTGTTTTGCGCATGTCTACTAGGGTCACAACGAGTATCACGGACTGCCGACTGACGGTGACGACAGTCGACACTGACAAATGATTGACATTGAATATTTATTATCACTATGATAATGATAATAATTGATATAATAATATCACAGTGATATCACATGAGTAAATAAATATTGAATAGGATGTACGTTCATGTCTAAGGGCGTATTCAGAAAGAAAGCTTGAAACTTATAAGCGCTTATAAGCGCTTATCGGCGCTTATAAGCTTATAAGCGCTGGTAACCCGCGCAGGAAAATATAATAATATGAACATGCGCTTATAAGCGCTGATCGGCGCCGACAAGTTCCAACAAGTTTCAACAAACTTGTCGGCGCCGATCAGCGCTTATAAGCGCACGTTCATATATTTTCCTGCGCGGGTTACCAGCGCTTATAAGCGCCGATAAGCGCTTATAAGCGCTTATAAGTTTCAAGCTTTCTTTGTGAATACGCCCTAAGGTTCATGTGATTTTATTTTATTATAGTACCACAGACTAATAATAATATACTACGTATATCTTTATTGCTCTGAGACGTATATAGTACTCTAAACTCTTTGACATTGAGTCGAAAAAGTTGAAAATAGAAAACTTTACATGCCAAAGAAATCAACAAAAAACAAGGAAATAATACATTTAAACTCGATTTAAACATAAGAGCGTATACGCACTATGCGGGTAGCCGCATTGCGGGTAGCCGTCCGGCTGACCGCAAGCACAATTATGTACGTAATATTCATTTCTATGCGCACTGCGATGCGGCTACCGCAGACCGCACAGTGCGCATAGAAATGAATATTACGTACATAATTGCTGCTTGCGGTCAGCCGGACGGCTACCCGCAATGCGGCTACCCGCAAAGTGTGTATACGCTCTAAGATTTAAACATTCGTACAATTCCTTAATGATCTAGTCTTAATGATCTCAGAAGTCAGATCTAAGTACAATTCACGAATGTTTGCACTTTGCACTTTGCGTTGCGCATTTATGGAGATCCCGGTTTTCCAATTACAGAGCGTAATGCGACTCAGTGCCGCACAATGCCGGATTATGCTGATGCTTAATTGGAACGTGAAACGCACCAGCAGGTTGCGCTAGTTCAGTGTTGAAAAAAAAAATATTCATAGAATTAGCAATAACCACATTAATGTGTAAATAAAGTGGTATACATAATAATTGGTTGAAAAATATTTACGATTATTTTAAGTAATTTGGATTTTGATTTTTTCATTAACATTTTTTTCAATGTTTGTACCTTCATCCATACTTATATTTATTTTTTAACACAATTTGAATTAACTTTGATTATTTCGAAAAAACTACAATGAAACGAAAGCTTTAAAATTTTTTTCCAACAATTAATAATTACCATTAATTACTAACGATAAATCGATTGCACGCATCAATTCACGCGCATTACTTTTTCTAGTGCTCGATTGTGCGAAGCGTTGCTGTAGTTGGAACATTCAACGTTAAGCATTATGCCGCATAATGCGCTCTAGTGCTGTAATTGGAAAACGGGGATAGATAGCTTCCTTTTTGTTTCTATTATGTTTAGGACGGCCGCGGCGCGTGTTCAATTTACAACCGATATTAGAAAAGTTTTGATTTATCTGTATTTAAAGTATTTTATTTGTTACTCTGTGGAAAAGTTTGACACACACATTTTTAGTTTTGACATTTAGGCAGCCTGTAGACGTTCAAATAATTTGTCAAATTTTACGTGTTTGGCAAATTATTTGACAGTCTGCGGATATGTTTGACGTGTTTGTCAAGCAAACTACGTGTTTGGCTGTTTATTTGAAAGATTTGATTGACGACATGCTTGTCAAACATGTTTGAAGGTGTACGGTCATGTTTGTCAAACAAACTCGCCATTTTCGTGCGACCGCCGCTGAGACAGGTTGTACGTTCGTCTAAGGTTATATTCGTATACAACAAAATCAAAATGGCTGACTTGAGTGACAAGGAGTATCAACTGTACTTTATATCTTTATTTAGAGATTCACCACAACTGTGGAAAGTAAAATCCAACGAATATAAGGATAAACATAAAAGAGACCTGGCTTTAAAGAAAATGGTGCAAGTATTAAAAGTTTGTCGTCCACAAATTACCGAAGAGGATGTAAAAAAGAAAATAAATATCCTGCGTACGACTTTTAATCGGGAAAATAAAAAAATTAAAAAGTCTAGGGTTTCTGGGTCGTCCACAGATGATCTATATGTGCCTAGCCTATGGTATTTTAAGGAATTGCAGTTTTTAGAGGATCAGATGGAACCGGAATCAGGAATTGACACAACTGTAAGCGAGGTAAGCAGTGTTATTTTTTAATAAGTGCTTAAGTGCTCATTGAGTAGGTACTAGACTAAAAATAAAATAAAAACTTTGTTTTTACTTAGTTTAATATATTAAAATTAAGTAGTATACATATAAAATTTTCATAATCAACACAAATCATTGCAAGCACTTGTCTTGCCATGGCACTGCTCCAACTGTATTAAAGTACTGGCAAAAATCGTCTCGAACTTGTTTTGCTTGCAGTGCAGAATTTCCTGCTCGACTTCGTTCAATGCTTAGCAATTGGTTTGGGTCATTTCTCCATGTGCCTGGTGTTATAGTACCACTAGCACAATCTTCGACATCTACATCTCCATGACGAATGTATTGCTTCTGTTTCACGAGCAAATTGTGCAAATGACAACATGCCATCACTATAGTTTTTGCTTTATTGGGTGAAAGGTTAATAGGTTTTTTAAAAATCTTGAACCGTGATACAAGAATCCCAAATACATTTTCCACTATACGACGCGCACGAGATAAGCGGTAGTTAAATCGTCTTCGGTCGTCATTGAGAATATTCTTGTGATATGGTTTCATAAAATTTGGGAGCAGCTGAAACGCCTCATCCCCTACGAAAACAAAAGGCATTTTTTTTTCTGAATTTGGTAATTTTTCAGGCGGTGGAATTTGCAGTTGCTTCTTTTCAAACAGATTCCAAAATTTTGTATTTTTAATCACTCCTCCATCAGATACTCTTCCATTAGTTCCAACATCAACCATTATAAATTCATAGTTTGCGTTAGCTATGGCCATTAGCACTATGCTAAATGTTCCTTTGTAATTGTAGTATAAAGAACCGGAATCCTGAGGCTTTTCAATTAACACATGTTTCCCATCCACTGCTCCAATACAATTGAAAAAATTCCATCTATTGCCAAATGCGTTGGCTAGTTTTTTCCAATCATTTTCTGTTTTGGGTAGCTGTAACAAAAAAAAACACACACATGAAAAATGATAATTATTATAATATACCTATTCATTAACATTTTAATGTAACACAATTTTGACTACACAGTAATTTTTATTATTTTATATTACTCATAATTTAATTTTTGTTTCAGGAATCATCAGCACAACCAGAATCTGCTACACAGTCAGATATTTTAACACAAACAGGGACTGCTACACAATCAGGGACTTCTACACAATCAGGGACTTCTACACTACCAGGGACATCACAACAATCGACAGCACCACCAGCATCAAAAAAAAAGAGAAATGATTTGCAAACTGAGTTGATGTTGTTAGCTAAGGCACATTTTAAAACACCAGAGAGTGAATTTCAAATAATGGCGAAAAACTGGGCTTTTAAATTACAACGTATGTCAAGAGAGCAACAAAGACTTGCCGAGAAATTTATAAACGACATACTGTTTGAAGGTGAAAATGGCAATCTTAATAGAAATTCTGTGATGATAAATGCTGCTCCAGCTTCCCCTACCTGGTCCTCCAATTCTTCACCTATACCACCTACGCCATCACCCAAACCCTCTATAACATCAACCATAACTCGCACACAACCACTTAAACTACAATCGCTATCAACCATACCATTACCACATACGCAATCAGCCATACCACACACACCACCAGCCATACCACACACACTGCCACCTTCATTACACTCGTCGTCATCATCCGTGCAGCTGCCGGTACAATCATATTCATTATCTATTCCTTCTCCCATGCCAAATGTGCCTGATGAAATTGTGGAAACAACTGAAGATGTAATAAATACTTCGGACGCAGAAACTGATACTGCAACAAGCTTTTTGCAATCTTTTTATGCTCTTTAATTATAATGTGTAATGAAACTGTATGCATGTTGATTATAATAATAAAACTTACCATTATATTTCTTTTTAATACTTCATTTATAGCTTCACATGTTTCCATGACAATGTCACTCAGAGTGCGAGGTGCAATGCAGGACTGAAATTTTAAATCTTCAAAATCGGCTCCAGTTGCTAGAAATCTTAGAGTTATTGATAGCCTTTGAGAAGCTGGAATAGATTTTCGCATCACGGTATCTTTTTTTCCAATCAGAGGACTAACTAACGCTAGCAAGTTGTTGAAAGTTTTATCGTTCATTCTAAGAAAGTTACGGTAGTCTTCTGGTTCTGTGCGCAATATCACATTCAATAAATTTTCATGAGTAAATCTATCTCTTAGTTTTAACCATTCTCGTGTCCAACGTCTTTTTTTCTTCTTTTTTATACACATCGCCAAAGTCAATGCAAGAAATGCTTTGTCAACGTTACTCATCGGAGCGTGATTTCACGGCGAAAACTGCTTTGAAACTGTCCTGTTTGTTTGACAAACTTGTTGTTGTGTGTGCGCTGATATTTGATGAAAACGTACAAACAAAACGTAAAGTTTGACAAACATGTTTGAACGTCTACAGGCTGCCTTATTAATTATACTGATGTTTGGTGAGAATTCTGTCTTCTGAAAAGATCGATGGAAAATGGAATAATCATAACTTGCAAGATTATTTAAAGTTGAAATAAAGATACTACGAGTTCATTAATGTAAATGTGACATTACTAAATGGTCCCTTATCCTTTGGTTTTGTATCTTATTCATTTATAAATATTGTGTCGTTTTGTCGTTCGAGAACCTAAACAATGTCTTCATCTAGTGCAAAAAAGGAATCTTTCGAGGATTTTTATGTCGAGGTGACTGTCTAAACATAAGTCAATTATTTTAAGACTGCATCTATATGTAGTATTCGATTGTTTATATATATTTATTTCAACATAGCTATAGCTATGTGCCGAACTTCACATCCTACCGTAGGGTAGCCCTTGAGTTTAGCGAACATACGTAATTGTATTTGATATGTAAAATAATATTACGTACCATTAATACCTAGTTTAAGTATAAAAGAGGGCTTTTGTGTCGCAATTTGAGGGTATAGTATATTGATATGTAATAAAATGTTGGAAGGAATGTTATTGTGGACATAACTTGCAGTGGTTTAATTAACCATAGGTCAAAATAGTAAGCCAATATACAATATATAATAGCCAATGTACATTTATATATTTTTTAAGTAAGGAGAAGTAAAAAGTGACATTTGGATTGTTGTATTTTTGAACAATTTTTTCAATTGAGATTGAAAGTATTCTATACATTTTCTTGTTGATATTTAACAGGTAAAAGAGATTGAGAAAAGAGACTCTGTATTAACACCTAAACAGCAGATTGAACGACTGCTTCGCCCAGGGTCGACATATTTCAATCTAAATCCCTTTGAAGTTTTGCAAGTAGAACCTGATGCATCCCTAGATGAAATCAAGAAGAAATATAGACGTCTATCCATATTGGTCCATCCAGATAAAAATATGGTAAGAAACATGAACAATCATTGAAAAATTTACTCAGATTCCAAATAATCATTAGTCTTTAAAGACATGTATTATATCATTTTGTATGATAAAGTTTTACACTAAATATACCGAACAAGCAAATAATTGAACTCCTATTGAACACCCAGACTTGAAATTTGTGTAATTGTAAATATTTGAAAGAGAAAATGTGTCCTATTTTGGTTAGACGGTACCACCGTCAATATTTCATTTTTATCCACAGATTGACCCAATGGTTACCACGAGACAACCAGAAGCACCTGGATATAGGTAAGGCATCCGCTACGAGGCTAAAGAATGAATGTTTAGATTTAAAGACATTTGAAAATGTCTAATCTTCTGATTGAATATACAATCGATAACAGTTGTTACTGTTTAGCAAAACATAATATAGTGTAGAATACATATGTAATAGATATTATGATTATTATTAACCGCAGATGCTCTTAACTCTTTTCCTTCAATTTTTACTTAAAATAGAAATACACAAAATATTACCACATACACTAAGTTCTGAAACTCTCCTCAGATTTCTGTAAAGTTATTTCTGTATGAATGTCACATCAATCACAGAATAAGTTGAATAAATAAAAAGTGCAACAATTTGATCTTCCCAGTTGTACTTTATTTGATAATATTTATATGAAAATAGCCTGACTGAATAACACCTTTTTATTAATTATAACAACACCTTGCCAATTGTTGGTTTAATATTTAACAAAATTTAAACTCATTCAGTGTTAAATATTATTTATTATTTGAACTTACAAAAACTATGACATAAAAAAAATCTGATTTTAATATTAGCTCTTATTACAAAACTTATACTGATTACATTAATTGATAAATATTTATAATTATTCTTTTTAGGATGATGCAGAACGAGCTCAACAAGCATTTGAGATAATAAACCGAGCATGGAAAACTCTGGAAAATGAAGATACAAGGAAGAAATGTTTAGATATTTACCAAGAGGCTAAAGAGCGAACTGACCATATGGTTTGTTTTTAATATTAAAAGTAACGAATACATTCTTTCATTTGTTTTCCAATGTATGGAATTGAAAATTTTGTCATGCATTATCTATAACACTATCATTTAAGCATTTATGTGTCTAAAGACAGGTTATTCTAACATGTAATCATATAATTACAATAATGTAGATACTTTCTTGTCTGTCTTGATTTTCTTCCACTGTACCAAGTTTTTTAATATCTTGGAATAAATGCTTATGTTCAGTTGAAACTTAAATGAATATATATTACAGATAGATCAAAAACGAAAGAAACAACGGAAAGAAGGTCGAAATGATGAGCCAATACCTGAGGATGATCCTGATAAATATAAACATGCCGTATATGTTATGACAATGAAGGTAAGAGGTTTGACTTGACAAATAGCGTGCCCGGTTATTAGCAAATAAGCATTTATATATTCACAGATTTGCTTGTAGATCTATTTAGATCCATTGTGATATCTGTTAAAAAATTCTTTTATTTAACTGGTTTAGTGGATGCAATAAGCATAATATAATTTGAGTAATATTATATAAATTATTCTGTTCTCCAAACACATTAATTATTAAATTCCCAGGAAACAGAAAATAAAGTTGTGTCTGTTTTCCATTTATAACTCAAAATCGGCTGAACATTTTTCAATGATTTGTTGGTTTGATTGCATGTGCATCTCCACGTAAGATTATTTAAAAAAGTATAATCTATATATATATTTTCATTTAGCCCCAATCCTACATATATAAAAATGAAACCCATTTTCCTTGATCGCGGCATCACGCGTGAACGGGTGGACCGATTTCGATAATTATTTTTTTAATATAATCCTTGAGGTACGAGGATGGTTCTTATGAGAAAAAAAAACATAAACATGTACCATGGGCGAAGCCGTTGCGGACCGCTAGTCCATACTAATATTATAAATGCGAAAGTAACTCTGTCTGTCTGTCTGTTACTCAATCACGCCTAAACTACTGAACCAATTTTCATGAAATTTGGTATGGAGATATTTTGATACCCGAGAAAGGACATAGGCTACTTTTTATCCCGGGAAAATGACGCAATCCCGGAAATCCCACGGGAACGGGAACTATGCGGGTTTTTCTTTGACTGCGTGGGGGATGCCGCGGGCGGAAACCTAATTCTATATAAATAGTATTTTATTTCAGTTGTTCGCTGACATGGAACGCAAGCGGCAACACTTAGAGACACGAGATATGGAGGAGAGGAAACGAAAACGTGAAGCCGAAATAGAGCAGGAGGAGCAAATGTCACTGGAGAAAGAGTGGGCTAAGAACTTTGAGGTTTGTATTGTTTGTAGGTTTGTATGTATTTATAGGTATTAGTTTTTGGCTTCCTTGGTACAGTGATTAAGTTGTGAGCGTACAACCTTCTTGGGTTCAATTTATAATGGAGACAAAAAAAAATCTTTCCTCTTAATGATATTAGTGTGATGATGTGTAGATGTGTTGTAATTTATACAATGACTTTATAGAGCCTCTTTTACAAATCTGAGTATTGTATCTTCTATTACTTACACTACCATTACACACTGAATATTACAACTGCTGTTATTGTTCAGTAGATAAGTAACCTATAGTAATATAATTAAGATAATCAAAAAGCTAAGCTGCTTCATTATCAGGCCAAAATAAATAGGAATCCATGTTTTCAGTATATACTCAACCTTCGCAGTGATTTACATATTCTTAAGTCAAACTTTCATTTACTCAACTTTACTTCTTTTAGGAGCGTTTTTGGATAGTTCAAAAACATATTGACATAACATAATATAACATTTGACGACGCAGTTGGCGCAGTGGTAAAGTAACTGCCTACTGAGCCGACGGTCCCGGGTTCGATCCCCGGTCAGGGCAAATATTTGTGTGATGAACTCAATTATTTGTTCTTGGGTCTGGGTGTTATTATCTATATAATATTATGTATTTATTAAATATTATATTTATCGTCGCCTAGTACCCACAACACAAGCCTTAATTGAGCTTACTGTGGAACTAGGTCGATTTGTGTAATAATGTCCTATAATATTTATTTATTTATTTATTTATATAAAGAAGAACTACCAGCAAGTTTGCACAGATGTAAAAATTAAATATTCACATTACAGGAATCTCGTCAAAACCGCGTGGATAGTTGGAAGACTTTTCAATCGTCCAGCGGTAAGGAAAAGAAGAAAAAGAAAATTTTGGGCTTCAAGCCGCCCAAACCAAAACCCGAGAGTAGATAAGACGCACTATATTATAATACTGTCCTTTATCCAATTGCTGTTTTAACTACTACAATTTAAATTTTAAAGTATTGTCACTACAACAAATCTGTGAACTTAAGAGCGGATACTATCGAAAGTACTATGCGTTTCAACTAAGAATATTAAAATCAATGACATTCATATTATGTAAATTTTGTGTCAAATGTCATTTGAAAAATACTAATAATAGTCCAATGTAAAAATTTTAACAAAAGTTATGAGAAGGTAGAAGTGAATTAACACCTTTGACGTCACAAAATGGCATAGTATCGATCCTATTCTTAGTTGAATCGCATAGCATATTAAAATTTAAAAGTACATGCACTTATAGATTAAATGATTTATCATTACTAAGTCAAGTGCATATTGTAAATTTTCTCAAATAAAAAATCGAACATGAATTGTCGCGATTCTCAATAGAATATGTCTATTAATATTTATTACTGATTGTACATCTGTGTTCACAAGCGTGTTCCATGTATTACGTAATATTCTGACCGTCTTTAGATATAATAAATTAGAATTAGGGGATTGACATTTTACAACTATGTTTCAAAATACCTCAGAAAAAAAATGCTGTGTTTGTATCCCAGTGTGATATTTTAAGATTTGAGAAGCAATAATATTTTTGGGAATAGACTGTTGTGTCTATGAAAGAGTTATTTTGTTTTAATTTTGCGTTGTTGCGGTATTTTGGACAAAAATATCTAAGAATATTTGGGATATCTAAAAACATAGCAGGCTCACTTGCACCAGATGTGATTTCATTGAATATTTACATCAACTACTTACTTGAAATAGATACCTTAATTCGAATTAAGATTAACTTCTGTAATTGTTAGGAATACAGAGTTTCTTGATTCAGTCATTAAATTTTGATAAAACAGTATTAACTGGTTTTATTTTATTTCAATAATTTCATTTTGTTTCACCTTTTAGTATAAAGAAATAATTTTGATTACTGCATGGTGTACGGAAAATTATAATTAATATTAAATGAGAAAATTGTAAGTATATGTACCTAGTTAGAAGAGAAAAGTGAAAATCTTTAAGTATTTAGAACAACTCAAAGTTTGTAGAAGATAGTTGCTATTTCCTTATTTTACATGACAACAACGCTAAAAAGATTCTAGACTGGTAAGTGATAGGCAGTGATTGAACATCATTCAACAAACGAGTTTAAATTGAATAGATAAAATGTGCCCCAAAAAAAATAGATATTCCTTTTGAGAACCGATGTAATAGCGTGAGTCAAGCAAATTCTTATACAAATACATAGTACACAGCAGTATGTACTGTGTGCGTGTTGCGGCGTCATGCCGCGTGATGCCGCGTAGTTCGATCCCGGTAGAAGCAAGAAATTTTCCCAAAATCTTTGAATGCAGTTCTATTTCTGTTTAAAAATTAAGGAATGTTTCCTTTCCGCAAAATTAACTATCTTGAGTATTAAAAGTACTTTCCCTCCAGGGTCCATCAACAATTTCCACACTGTATACATGATGTATCGTATGACATGTAAGT
The DNA here is from genome assembly GCF_061535395.1 of Colias eurytheme. Lineage (NCBI taxonomy): Eukaryota > Metazoa > Arthropoda > Insecta > Lepidoptera > Pieridae > Colias > Colias eurytheme. Next base: position 5,275,129 of record NC_142989.1, on the reverse strand, counting down.
TCTACTCAATCACAGCCTTAGGGCGTATTCAGAAAGAAAGCTTGAAACTTATAAGCGCTTATCGGCGCTTATAAGCGCTGGTAACCCGAGCAGGAAAATATATGAACATGCGCTTATAAGCGCTGATAGGCGCCGACAAGTTTGTTGAAACTTGTCTTCCCCATGGAACTATAGTCATACTGGAACCCAAACTCCTAAGAATAAATAAAAAACTGATAGAATGACCGCAAGTAACCCCTGTTTACCCCATAGGGTAGCCAGCGTGATTGTAAATTTTTCCCCTATTGACGTGCATTAAAAAATCGACTGTCAGTAATAATAGTCTATATGACATAAATCATTAATAAAATCCGCTAAAAAAATGAAATTTAAACGAGATTCATGCAGGTTTGCTTTTCCATTGAAATAACAAAGGTTTACAACTTTTAAAATGGACTGCTTATCGAACACGCTCATAATTTTTTTCCCATATTTTGAATTATGTTATGAAAATCGTTGCGCGGCAGCCCCAATTCTAGGTGTCAAATAATGTTTACTGCAAAATGGCGGATGTTTATGTTCATTTCGTGAGTTTGTTCTTGTATTTTGGAATTATTCTGAGCCAAAATTAATAGAAATGGTTGTAAATATATTGTGCGCGGTTGCAAAAGTGAATGGCATCCAGGATGTGATATTATATTTCATTCGTAAGTACAAAAAACCATGCATAAACTACGCTTCATGTAAAATTGTAGTTTAGTAATATTTCTACTTTAATTGTTGTTAAATCTGGAATAATAGATCGAAGTTGTGATTATAATGTTAATTTTGATTAGGTTTTTTCCATTTAACATCGTTATTTGCTTATTATTAAATGTTTCATGATTGTAATAAATATTAGACTAGGGTGTCCATACTTTATAAAATTGTGTACATATATTTCGGTATGGTATTTTATATGAGGAGAAGTCTTTCTCCACTTGAGTTAGTTCAATTGGCGTGAAAGTTAATGGTATAAAAACGTTGTTTACTACTTTTATATAATGATATATTGTAAAATCAAAAACTCAAAGTACATACATATATGGTACCTACTGAAATAGAAGCACAAGACAACAGCACAAATTTTGTGTTATCTGTATCTAAATGACATTTTTTTTTTATATTTTGCAAATAATCTTCTTTTCTCTTTACAGGTTTCCGTCCAATCTAGCGGAACGTAATACATGGCTAAATATAGTAGAATTAAAAATATCCTGTTTTGAAAAAGTGAAGATATGCAACATTCATTTTAAACCCGCACTTGGCCAGTGTGGTGGATGTGGCTGTAACCTCATAGGAGGCCATGTCCCAGCAGTGGGAACGTAATATATACGTTACGGGAAATAAAATGTATGGGAGGGTTTAAAGTTACATTTTTAGATATTTCTTGTTATATTTAAAAAAAGTTATTATTGTTATTTTACTCATTAGGTAAAGTATCATATCAGTATCATATCGATATCAGTTTAAAGTTTTTTGATACCTGCAATAGTTACGGAATAATCACCTGTGCACACTTAACGATTACACCCTGAATATATTATATTTTGTTTTTTATTGTATGATAGGGAAGCGCTAGACCACGATCTCATATTTCAAGTACTCTTAAAACTATTTAAATACTTAAGGGTATGGAATGATAAAAATATTTTCAGTGAACCGATTTCGTTACTTTTTATTGTTATTATCTTATAATTTGCAAATTTGTAAAGGCAGTTGGCATTGTAATGATAAATAAATATTATAAAAACACATTGATATTTTACTTCATTAATTCCTCAAATGACTGGACGTAACGCCAAATTATACAGCAAAATGTTGTCATAATTTATAGCGGTCCTGTGTTCTGAAGATGCAAGACGGAAGACGCAAACATGAAAAAACGCTGAAAGGAACATTACAATTTTCCAATGTTAAATACTTGAACATCTATTTTTTATCTATTTGCAAAAATTCTACAGTAACTATATTAGAATAATAAATGCAATTACGTAATTTATTTCCGCCGTAAATCATCAACCATCAATCAATCAATAAATATAAAACTCTCCCGTTACTTAGTGACTGACAGACAACGCACAGCCTAAAATCACTGGACCTAAAGACATGAAATTTGGCACACTCTGTATATCTAGAGTATCCTAAAGGTGCACTTAGAAAGGCTATTCCGAAATCCCCACGGGATAAATGGGATTTTATGTTTTATGACTTCAACGAGGACGAAGTCGCGGGCAAAATCTAGTATTATAGTAAAATTTTAATACGAATAAAATTGATGTATCCGTTATTTTTTTTCCTTAATATCCTGAATTTTTTACATTTATACTCACCCCACGGAAATATAGACATACTATATATATTATGACTCACCGTAACTAGAAAGAGACGGAGGGGAAACGATAAGATTCAAGGTCAAATTTTTTGACTTTACTTTTTCTTAGGGAGTGTGGGTTCCATACGTAGTATATATAGTTCCATGGTCTTCCCTTACTACCTTTGACTAATCATAGACAAAGGTGATCGTCGATACGGTGTCTAGTACAATACGACCAACGTAACTTGGCGAGCCTGAATAAAGCCTCTGCGAACTTTGGCGCATGTACGTAAAAAAAGTGTTATAGGCATTCATTTTTTTAAACTGAAATTCGAATAAAAATTCCCTTATATTCCTTGGTCTCTGGACCAAGTACAAATAAAATAAAATCGCGAATAATACAAAATTCCAATGGTCACTTATCAGTTATCACTAAAAGGTTATGACGTCGTTGCTGTACACAGTACGAACTTCGTTGCGTTTGAGACTAGATGGCGCTGTCTGCTGAAAGGTCCAAGAACTACATATTTCAATGAGAAAGATTTTAATTGTTTCTGTTATTATCAAATTCATTTGAGAAATGCTAATTTTAAATAATTGGATGAACCACCGATGACCAGAGAATTTTAGTGCCTAAAATTTGAAAGGAGGTTTTTTACTTTTATTTTATGTTTCAATATTGTCAATAGAAAATGATTAAAAATTAATGTCCTTTCATATAACTACTGTCATTTGAGAAATTGAAGAAATCCTGTGATATAGTGTCTTATTTTAAAATGCGTACTGCAATAATTGGGTTACGAAAGCACATAATTGGAGTAATGCAACAGAAAAAATATTCCAATAAATCGAGTAAGAATGTTTACATTACAAACTGGGTACAACTTGACCTACTGTTGAATAAAATAGACCTCTCTTTACTCACCGCTAAATAAATAAGGAACGTTGAAATATGTCATGAACAATACGGGCTCAAACACGGTACCTTTATCTTTTCCCTACTTCTTAAAACTTAAATCTTTTGGATTTGGCTGCAACAAAGCAATGCAGAGCCGCGGCCACAGACATCTGGTTTGTTGTAACACCGAAATATCGCGTTGATCGCTGCGCTCTCACATTATAGAAAAAAGCATCTGAGGCTGCGCTGCTGAGCTGGAAGCTGGCTTTTTTCCGCTGCACAGCGTTCATTATTCCTCGCTTCACTGTTCGTAGATGTTTGTTTTTTTTTGTAAAATTGTGTTTGTTATGTGTACCTATGGTGCTGCAATAAATGTCTATGGTTTCGTTTCCTCAGAAATTAGGTATTTCAAATCAACATCTCCATTCTAATAATTTCTAAAAAATCATACTAATCCAATCGTAATCCTAAAGCATATTGTCCACCACACATGAACGAGCTGCCTGTGCCGTGCGGGCCCTGGGACCCGTGGTATAAAGCTAAGCAGAGTTTTTACATGAAGCATCTTGTAGCTGGTATTGTTTGGTTAGTTTATTATTATTCAATCTTAATCTTAATACTATGTATTATAAAGGCGAAAGTTTGTAAGTAGGTATGGATGTATGGATGTTTGTTACTCTTTCACGTAATAACTACTGAACCGATTACAATGAAATTTAGCACACATATAGAGGGTAACTTGGATAGGATAGGTTTTATCCCGGAAATCCCACGGGAACGGGAACTATGCGGGTTTTCCTTTGAAAACGCGGGCGAAGCCGCGGGCGGAAATCTAGTATGTATAATATAATTAAGATGATGCCCATAGATGTCGAGCGAATATTTTTAAAGTAATTTTTATTTATGAGCTGTACCTACCTACTTACAGTTTGACATGCCTAAATAGTAAATACAAAGTATGCATGAATGCTACATTCATGATAAATTATTATGAATTTTAACAAAATATTAATAGTTGATAGACCGTTCTTATAAAAAAAAATACACACGTAGACTCTCTTGACTACGGGAAAATAGTATACAGGAAAACGTATGAATAAGGAAATAGGTATCTAAGCCTTGAACGAGAATCTTATGAGAAAATGATACGAGGTTACGTTACCATCGCCCTCGGGTCTGTTGTAATTAAAAAATAAATACTTAGATACCTGTTATAAATTGAGATTTGAGGACCTCTGTTTTAAGTTGTGTCGCTTGAAAATACATTAAAGCAATTTAAAAAGACTATTATTACTACGGCGGATAGTTCATGTTTTCTAATCCATAGCTGATAGCTGCTATCTAGCTCCAAGTATTTTAATTTTAGTAAAGGTAATCTCGAGGCCCGTGCCCCAGCAGTGGGAACATATTTGGTTATGATGATGATGATAATGATCAATCATCAGAATTGGTATGAAATTAAACACTTAATTAGTTATTAAGAATAAAATAATGTTAAAATCAATCGGTTATTTTGTAAATTTGTACGTTCGCTTACACCCGAATAGGAGTTGACAGTTGTCTATAGGAGGGTTTTATGTGTCTCTAAGCTTTCGCCATCAATAATTATTTAAATTGAAGTATCTAAAAAGTGACCATTTATTTATTATATGTTTTCGATATTTCAGGTGGTTGTTCTCCTTTGGCTTGGCTCTGTATACAGAAAGCATCTATTTGAACTTCAGTCCGCCAGCGCAGCCCGGCCCGCCCAGTGACATGGTCGAAGAATGTGACGATTCTGATTCTTAAAACTTAACTACTTGCTTATTACTTAGAAATGAATTAAAGAATAAAGATTTTAAACCTCTGAAAATGTATTTTAAATTGAAAATAATATGTATATGAAAGAACCTACACTAAAAAAATATCGACGTTCTAGCAGAATATAGAGCTATACTTTCCTATCTTGACCTGTACTTAACTCTTCAATTCCCATGTCTAAATTAATAGCAATTTTGCATTTCTCTTTTACTGAAATAGTTTAGATACATCCGGAGAAGACAAAAACAAAGAACAAAAAAATTAATTCTACCCCCCATTTTTTTTATGGGGGTGTCACCTACAGGTGACACTGGGCATTGTTTTAACTTAGGACTCTAAAGGACTAACGAGGTTTTTCTTTATTTGGTAGGAATAAAATATCGATTTTTATTATAATAATATTTATATATGAACAAGTAGATATAAATACATAACTTATTTTATGTGGAACATGTACCAACACTTTAGAAGTAAGCCGATATTGCACTTGGCGCACATTTTTCTAGTGCGTTGGTGATAGTAGGTACCTGCATCTTCACTGTGAGCAATCGAATGCCGAGTAGTCGTCCACAGTTCCAGCACTCCTCACTTCTGTGGGCACTCTCATTTGTGCTGAAACGCCCCAGGCAGAATTACGGTTGCCACATTCCGCTGGAAATCGTAGTAGGTCCAGTTAGTTTCCATCAGCCCTTTGATCAGCCATGCATTTTGGCCAGCTGCTTCTATGCCAAAACCCGTTTTTATCCACAAATCCAATGCGATCTACTTTTATGATAGGATCCAATCCCTGTTAGTTGGATACGATGGTAACGATGCTGTTGTCATGCCACTTGGCGGTAATAATTTCATCAGAAGCTTTCTAATATCTTTTTTCTTCGGAATTTCGACTTGTTCTTCCTCGTCATGTACACAATTTTCTCCAGAGACGGAAGTTCTATTTTGACATTATACTTGTGACCAAAACATGCGACAAAAAATGAAAAATACTAGCGTCATTTTCGTCTCCACTATCTTCGTCAGTCACCACACCATCATCAGGAAGAAATAAAATAATATCGCCTGGGTCTTCTCCGGCGTGCAACTCCTCGGCAATCTCATCTAACGTCAACCTGTAATACGGAAATAAGCTCTAAAACAATATCACCACATAGCAATAAGACAAAATATAAACAACAGTCTTGTTATTACTTACAATAAATTCGGAATAATAAAGTTATTATAATGCCCAGTGTCACCTCCAGGTGACACGGCATATTTTCAGTGCTGTAGTGAAGATGCTATTAGTTATTTTTAGCATAAAATATATTTATATTATAGTTAATACATTCATTTATTATATATAATAAGAAAAAAAGCAATACTTACTGCCGGGACATTGTTATATCACTTTATACTTCAAGGAATCACACAAACTCTGACTACTTCAAGTACGCGCGAAACAACTAAACAAATTTGCTAAATATTATAAGGTTAGCTTTGCCAGAAAAAAAACATGAATAGTTAAACCAATAAGCTTAGCTATAAACGTGGTAGAATTAAAAAATAAATTTTCATGTGGTAGAAAAAAAATATTAAACTACTGTCACCTACAGGTGACACTGGGAATTGAAGGGTTAATACAGTAGCGATACTACATATTTAGATATCAAATAAGAAGTCACACATAATCGACATTATCTATGCCGTACACGAGAAGTAATAAAAAGTTCTTAATTTCGCTATAAAAACATTTGCCACATATCTTCAAATATTCTCGAAGTTACGCAATAAAATAGCCTTAATCGAATTAGTTTTGAATTTATCAAGTAATTACCAGTGTAATAATACTAATGCTGCGATATTTTTTTATTGAAATTAAAGGAAAATAAGTATTTACATATACCTATATTTCGCTGTATCTGGTTAAATTTATTATTTGATTGAATGACTAGCACATTCATTAAATGACGACATTGCTTCGGAATGTTTCTACGTCTTTTACCTCTGCTTTTTGTTTCTATCCCCAAACAAGCAAACGAGCATGATAGGAAGTGCGCTATCGCGATCGTTTCAGATTCAGGATGTTTTTAGAAAGAGTATGGCGGATAGAATAAAATAAATGTATATTTGATCGGTATATTGTGTATAGCCGATATTGGATAACGTATCTAGGTAATTTGGATATATCAATCAAACATTTATTTATTCATTTAGACTTCTTCTAGAATCATTTTTGAATCGTCATATTATCTATCATAAGTCAGGTTCTAATTTTATCTGCGATATTGATTAACTACTTTAAAGTTTATCATAAAGCTAGGAAGGTATAGGTATATACCTCATATATCTAGCTATTTATCTATATATTTCCTGAGGTTCGAACTCGTGTTTTCCGTTTTACTGTAATGCGTTCAGACATAATTTTATCAGACTTTTTGCGCACTTTTTATAAACACTTAGGGAAAGGGTGAGGGAAAATAATACAACCAATTCAATTTTGAAAACAATATCAAATTTAATACATAAATAACATTTATGTACTCCTACATACATGTTTTGTCTATATATTTACATTTAACACATAACTTTTCCTACCTTAGCTAATTTACCGTAAAGAATTTCACGTAAAGGTATTTTTTAATTACAATAAAAAATTAATAATATACCAAAAAATAAAATCAACAAAAAAGATTTGAACACCATTCCTTTGAAGAACAATGCAAAAACATAGGAAAAAAAAAACATTCTACTAAATAAGTTAAACATATGAGACAACAGACGTCTTACAGAAAGTCAAATGAAATAACTATACCTTGGTAATTTACTTTATAAATGTACAACTCAATAAGCGAACACTGGTCAGTTTCTCGTAACAATTATTCATCCATAATTACACTACGTGTACCCAAATTAACTACCTAAAGTTACTGCACTACAGGAGTCATTTCAATTTTCATACGCATCGCAGCTCGAACTAATATGAGTGACTGTGCCTTTACTAAGTACCTACTAAAATAATTTGATGTTTCCGTAATTATAATTAATCCGTAATTTCACTAACTTAAAAGTGCTTCATGATATGAAATAAAAGATTTTTCAGGCTTTAGTGATCCTTCATACATCGTCAAATTTAGTTATCTGATAATTTCGATAGTGTACTTAATTTACAACGTTCTTTTGACAATAAATTGCTGGCGATAAAATAACATAATTTTATAGTTACAAAGCTAATTTATTACTTTTCAAAAGCAATAAACAACACTTTGACATTTAAAGCGAATATAGAACAAAAATTCTCACAAATCTTATTTACAACAGTCAACACCGATTATATAAAAAAAGATCTAATGTCATTATCAAATAAACCAAATTACTATGTTCTTCCACTAAAGACCTTAGACCTATAAGAACAGACTCATTAGATCCTTAATTAATTGACCACATGGATTGACATAACGTCTGCCTCAGCAACGATTTTACGAACAAAATAACCAATATTTAAAACTGTCTAAAGACATTCTGTATGACAAAAATTCATATTAAAAGTCGACTAAAATTAAAACGTGAATTATTTTGCTGGTGAAATCGATTCTTAACACATATAACATTATAAAATATAGTATCAACAACCATTAAAAATAAAACTAATAAACCTATCTAACATGAGATACCTCCGCGGAGGCGAGTCATCTAACATCGAACCCCTACTATACTTAAGATACATTCATATTTGTGTCGCGTTATAACATGTACTGAATATTTGGCAAACTTAATCTTATAGATTCTGATGTCGAACATTCAATAATAGTACAAAAGTAACTCAATTTAACTATATTATATTTACAAGTAAAAGTTGTTCATGCACCCTCTGCCTAAATTTGGCAAAGAACGAAGTTTCGTTTTTATAATTAATTTTGTACGAACATTTCATTTTTATAATACACGAATGAAATTAAAATATTATATATTTGTTTTAAAATGCGCTATATAATATTTAACTATAGCACCAATGTCAGCTGTATGTAAAAAATGTAACAAAAATTGCTTTCAACATTCTTACCAAAAATAATAATAAGAGGCAAAAAATAATGCTCTCGTCATAACATGGACGCCAAATATAATAAGAATTGACTTACATTTACAGTAAAGTTGCTAAATTGAACACTTATTGGCTAAATCTATCACAAATAGTCCACTGAGGTAATTCATAGAGTGAACTCTTATCAGGCCTTTGCAGAATGTTCTCGAACAGTGGTGGAATCGCTCAATACTTAAGCCACGATATTTTTGATGGATGCAAGATACTACGTAATGCATATTTTTGTACAAATAATCAATTGTCAATAAACACATGACAAAGGTATGGCTTTACGCTATAATTTTCGACGGTTTTAAATATAATATCAAACGTTTTGAGGAAAATATGGTCGTTTTCCTCGGTCTGCTGAAACCACCACTGTTATCGGTAGCATGTATAAACGAAGTTGTCACAAAAGATGACATCAAATATTAGTGTGTTTAATGTTGAACAATGAATATTTAATGTATCTTTTGTCGTAACCTTGCGGTTAATCATTTCGATGTTAGCCGCAAACGACGCTTAATTAGAACTTATTAATTATTCGGGACTAGAGGTCTGACTATTCATTTTGCACGTCAACACCAGACATAACATAGTGTCCCATATGTATATTATGATGAATCCTTCAACAAACAACAATGAGCATTAAAACATCGCAACTATTTTTACAAACAGGCACTACTATTAACATTTGTACACTGTACTAAAATTGTGTCTAATATACTCTTTACTGTTCTTAAAATAAAGCATGATTTTGGCGTCAAAATTGTTGAGCAATTGATTGGTACTTCATAAATTTTTGGTTAGATAATGGCATACGTAAAAATATATATGAGGTATTACATTGTAATTCTATTAGCATTAAATAACAGGGTGTGCACCTTGAGATGTTATAACCGTTTAATTACAGATCTTTAGCGATGCGAAATTTGTTAAATATTACACGCCGTAAACATGTCGAATTAAATTGCTATAGCACGCCATGGTATGCATCCTACGGCTGAACCTGAACTATTCTTCGATATCAAATTGGATCAATTATAAAACTGCACAGCGGATGTCCGTATATTTTACAAAATTACTTTCCTAGATATAATTACATGTAAACATAATTGGCCCATCTGTATCCGAAGATGAAAAATTAAAAGCTAAAATGGCAATGATAACCGAGCTCGAAGCTCTTTTCGTTTCTAACATCGATTTAAGCTTAACATTTAAACAAGTAAAATTACATAAATAATAGAAGGGAGAACTATAATGGAAATTAATTATACATCGATTTCTAAACATACGCGAGGTCACATAACCTTAATGATAAAAAAGTTCTATAATTGAATTAGAACGATTCACTATCGCACTTTGATCGACGTTTCATATCTGCAGAAATCAGAACACTTATATCAGTCTCGGCTGTAATCCGGTCTCGCTCGTCGGTTGCGACCGTTGTGCGTTAGCATTGCAACTTTGTACCTTGCCTCTGCAAGCCAGGAAAGACCTGAAACAAAAAAACAAAACAATGTAAATAACTATTTAAGACGCAAATTAAAACTGATATTTAGTAAGTCTTTAGTAAGTACATATAACAATTAAAAGTTGTTAACTCTTTATCCAACTTTTTTACTTCGCTTATTTCGTTGAATTCTTCGTTGTTAAACTTTTTAAACGTTTTTAAAGGATTTAATGTGAATATAAAAAATAAATCATAAAGAGATTAAAAGCTTATCGAATTAGTCTGCCCCATGAGAGAAGTCTAATTGCTAAAAATTCTTCTCCGGATACAAATGATTACAATAAATAAAATTCGCGCATGTATTTAATTAAAATTTATGAACAAAGAATGTGTCGTCCCAGTAATCTTGATGTAATTTTCGCAACGCGCGTGTATATGTGGATTATCAGCGATTCTCGTTCGGCAGAGTTTCTGCTGAGTTCGTGGAGTGTAAATCGTAACCTGCCCGCCACAGCGACGCCAAGTCTGTCCCTCCCCTGCCCCGCGTCCCAGGTGACGACCCCGTAGTGCCGGGGCCCTATCGATTCTTACCAAAACTTTATACAATACCAAAATTAAAATCTAACATGTACAATTAAACGCAATTGTCGCTTTTCAAATCACAAACATCAGCTCTATTAACATTTGACGAACTGAACGTGCATCGTCATTTTCTAATCATTATGAATAGGAAAATTATAGGCCGCGAATAAGGTAATAATGAACAGCAGAGTGGTTAAGTGGACTCCTCGCTAATTATAAATATTGCGCCGCATATTTCGATTATCGTCGTCGATAAAATGGAACATCACTACGCAACCACGATAAATCTGTCGCATATTCAGCAATGTAACGGACTTTCTCTGCGTTCATTGCTCAGAATAAAGTGTGTTCTTAATAATATGTGATGTAGATAATTGGCGTGCCCGAAATAAGGCCGACATAAACCATGGAGACTAAACGAATACGAAACTTTATACAGGGTGTAATCGTTAAGTGTGCACAGGCGATTATTCCGTAACTATTACAGATATCAAAAAACTTTAAACTGATATCGAAAGTACTTAACCTAATGAGTAAAATGGCCATAATAAATTTTTAAAAATAATACGAGAAATATCTAAAAAAATAACTTTAAACCCTCCCATACATTTAGTATGAGATATGAATATCCCATGTACATGGGTTGATCTAAAAGTAATGATAATCAATATTAAACAAGGTCATTACAGTTAAAATAATTATGTATTTCTCTAGATAGTCTTCTAACTAGATAATATACTTCGATATTTTTTTTCCTTAACTTAGAAAAAAAAAAAACTTTGACTTCATCTACAAAAACTTCTTCAACTTCGCTGTCGTCTTAAAATTTCTTGTATCGACGGTGTTTCTTGTGCCGAGGTAAGAGATAGAATTAACTAGGAGCTAGATCTTACAAACAGGGTGGGCGTTCAAGCATTTTCAATGCCGACTTTTGATTGGCAGCCATCGCAACTGACGCTTTGTGATCTGGTGCGTTGTCTTGGTGAACCAACATTCAAGACCGAAGTTTGCCATGTCTCTTTTTCTTACTAACCTACCCGCAATCTTTTAATTTGGTCTGTGTAGTAAGAGCCCTGTGTAGTAGTGGCTACCTTCTTAAAATATTCCACATTTCTTCAGCGTCCCAAAAAACTACGGCTTTAATCTATCCCACTAATTTTCACTTTGAAAATCTTCACCGTCACTTTGGAAGCTCGCATCCAGGCCATTGATTGTTTCTTGGTTTCAGCATAAACATGGTGAACCCAGGTAACGCCCATGGTCACAAATCGTGACAAAAAATTATCCTGATCTCATTAAAAATTTAGAAATTCACCCTCTAAATGTCGAATCGTTGTTTCTTCTTTTCGTTGGGAAACATTCTGGCTCGCACTGTTCATTTAAAATTAATGTTAATACTTGGAAACGTGGCCTGTAGATATAATTTTTTTGTGATAACTTAGTGATTACATGAGCAAGCATAAAACATTTATTTTATATTTTTATGTGCACAGGAAATACCCAATTATCATTACTTTTGGATCAACCTATACATTTAATATGAAAGATTTTAGCTTTTTTTTGTTTTTTTGGTTTTCTGCTTTATTTACTTCGCAAATTTGGAGGGAAGTTCATTTAGAAACTGTAAATAGACCTCCTCATTGTATTGCACAATAAGGACGTCACTTCGAAAATCTACTATGAATACAAAATGTATGGGAAATAAATTGTATGGGAGCGTTTAATGTAACATTTTTGGTTATTTCTCGTTTTATTTTTAAAAATTTATTACGGCCATTTTACTCATTAGGTTAAGTACTTTCGATATCAGTTTAAAGTTTTTTGATATCTGCAATAGTTACGGAATAATCGCTTGTGCACACTTAACGATTACACCCTGTATATGACTATCACTTCTATATATACACACCTATACTTGCTGATTTATTACTTAAGTAAAATATCTATCTAGATTTCTAGAACAATCAACTTTTCGCATAAAACTTGTCTGTGAACGCAAAATATTACTTTTGTAGTTCGTGAGATTTGTGAAATGGAAGTTTTATATCTATGTGCGTGGACTCTAACATAGATAAGACGTACAATTCGTTATTCTTTCTTTTTGGACATTGGTTACAATCTTGGATATAATATGTTAATCAGGATGGATTGCAGATAAAAAATAAACGGTTGACAGATGGTTGACAGATATTACGTACCTACTATTAATACATGCACATTTACTAAATTGAGATAAAGGATAGAACCAAAATAATAATTGATTATTTAAAGTTTAAACGAAAACTCTCAGCTTTTTGGTTTGGCTTGCAATTAAAGTCTGTAAAAATTGAGAATACTTTTTACTCAATTTGGGATAAAAATATTGATATGCTTTTTGGTAATTATGTAAGGTAAGTTAATTTTTATGGCCTATTTTCTAGTATTGACTGATGGTGATAAATAATAATATTAGTCGTTTAGAATTATCTAGTTAAGAGGTTAAAAATACATAAGTATGTATACAATTTCATCGTGTCATTAACGAAAAAAAAATCATATCACGAAACATGTTATATGCATGTTTTGTAATATGCATAAATATACATGTACCTATATTTTAATATTCAACGAAAAATGCCAATTGACATACTTTGTGATTTTCGCAAGTTTTTTACAGGAATGTAGGGTGACAATAAATTCAGTTCCGGATGTTACGGGTTATAAAACATAGGCGCCGTTGGTTATCGAGATATTCCGGTGGGGTGCCTCGCGCGTAAATTTATTCACACTATACAATAGGGCTGCGAAAATACTTACTTTTATCATAAACGCGAAAGTTTGTTAGAATGAAAAAAAATGCGAGTATGGATGTGTTTTTCTCAAAAATACAAAAAAAATCTAAAACAATGTTAATAATTACGTTTTTTTTTCAAACAGTGTTTTTTTCCTCTTTACCTAAAATCTGATCGAATCTGTATGTTTTTTGGTAGGTAATTTGTATATTTTGGATTATATTCTGGATTAGGACATAGCCTACTTATTACCCGGGTTCCCCGTGGGTGAGGCCGCAGGAACCAACTAGTCTGTAATACCATAGACAAATTACTATGTATTTTGATATGCTTCAACTGTGCCATACTTGAACTTCTGGAAGAACTAGGACAAATTTATTTATTATTTAATTAACGATTTCAAATTAAGGTTAATATCACCGAATAATTTTGGTAAACTTTTAATGAGTATTTCCAATATAATAATTTATGATAATTGTTCGCTCCATTTCTTAAATCACCTGAGTGCTTGAAAGCCTACATCGTCTGTGATAAATTTATAATGCCATAAAGTCTATAGTACTATCAATGGTGATAGCGATTCGCGTTAAATAACAAATACCTAAAACATTCTAAGATACAATTTGTATACAGTATAAGTTATATATCTCGTTCTACTAATACCTACATTGTTGATGATTTTTTTGTAATTTATTTCTTTTTCTTCAAGTTAAATTTTTTTAAGTCAAAGAGACATGTAGAGCATCCATAAATTTTGTGCCCTTCTCAAAATATATACTTTCTCTCAGTCTCTCACACTTTTTGGAAAAATTTATATTTCAAATTTAGAAGTGTTACCCCTGTGCAAAACCCACAGACCTCTTAACACGCCCGTTATTTAGAACGTGTTTCCTTTATAGTACAATCGGTAAGATTTCGATTCTGTAGGTCAAATTTTATAGGCTCGAATTTTTATTGTTCCCGTATTAAATGGTATGGAACGGAAAAGCCTATCAGTATCTACATATTTCAACGGTAAATTTATTGGCCGTTCCTTTTATTTTTGAAAATAATTTGCCATTGAAAGATGTAACTTGAATTTTTAGGTGAAAATCAATTTTCATAACGATCTTAATAAATTCTTCAATGGTAATGTCTCGTTTTCCACCTAAAGATGGTTACACCCTACTACTTTTAGCTTCGGAAATAAAATCTATTATATATTTTATAATTTAAATTATTAAAAGTTTTAAAAAATATTCTGTATCTTCAAAAATAAAATGTACATACTAATTATAGTAAGACCAGTAACCCAACATGTACCTATATGCTGGATTAAAATTCCATAAAGTGCGTCCAAAAATTAAAAAATGTTGTTGTTCTAAAAATTTTAGGACCCTTCACAATACAGCCGTAAGATCACATTAGTAGATATATATATTTAATTATTATAATATCTAATAATATGTACATTGATACATTTTTATTGAAACTGCTGGGATATTTAACGTTTTATTTACAAGTGTAAAAGTATTACACAATTAATGGAAGAAGCCATAAGACTGAATGACAATTAAATATAAGCTAGTATTTAGCCTAACTATACTGTAAGTTGACTTCTCAATCGTATATTTTTACACGCTTTATATTAGCTTCACCTGTATGTTTGTAAGTTTGTAACCGACTTCTTTGGGCGCGATTTTGACCCACTTTAAACGGCCAGATTTCGTTCAAACTTTGTAGATTTATTTAGGACCGATGACAATACACTAATTTGATAAAATAAATAATAGTTAAAAAAGAATAAAAAACACGCGTTTTATAGAAAACCGAACTAAAAGCGTGTTTTTTAGTTTTTTTAAACTATTATTATTTAATTAATATCTACTTTTATTAATCCGTAAAACATCACTGCAACAATTAACTTAAGCGATAAGTATAGGTATATACCTTATACTACTATCTAATCTATTTCCTGATGTAAAAAAGACTAAGATTTTACCAAATTATTAAGGAAAAGTAATTACGGAAATTTTCTAGCAATTTCAAAGACCACGAGGCTGGAGCCTATCACAGTGAAAAATCACAGGGAAAAAATTTCAAGCCTACAATTTAATACAATCCAGAATACTTTCAATACTACACAAAGTGCGTAGAATTAAATAAATAAACAATATATTGGAAAAAGTTCACAGCAAGTGTGTGGGCGTCCCAGCGACCTGTTGCATGTAGGCGGAGCGACACGCCCTACGCCCAAAGCGTGCTATGCGCTCACTCCTCAACTTTCATTGTTTACATTTTTATTGTATAAAAACAACACTTACATGTTATTATTTCTATTTACTAATAGTTTTCCATTCGCTTTGCCTAAAACCTAATAAATTATATTAAACCTTCCTCTTGAATCACTCTTTCTATTAAAAAAGAACGTGTGTGACGAGCACACGTGTCAGAAGTGAAACATCTTTGCCAAAATTCAAAGATAAAAAAATCGTCGCCTTACTGCATGACGTAACGGTATTCTCATGATTCGACCTTAAAATTTTACACGCAACGCGCCTAAAAAAGTTTCACAATCCATCAGGCCCCGGAATCACAGACACAATAGAAAATCTATTGTGTCGTGGCCCGATCGGGCCGCTCGGTGGTCAATGGGTTAAAAAACTGATTACTACATACAGACGCGGGAACAATTTTGCTATAAGTACCTATAGTTTATACTATGTACTATGTCGCGGAAACCTAATTGAATTTCAAAATAATGCCTTCTTTGTGAAATCGCTATTTCAATCATAATTGTATTGATGTGTAAACACAATGTTTGTGCATCAACAATATTTGCTAATACTAATTTGTCCATAATAATTTTCCGGTAACTAATAAAATAATCACCTTCGGTATAAACTACATGTTGGAAACTTTTTGCTTTATAAAAAAAGTCGAAAGAAACTAATGCATAACAACGGAGAAGATATACATTTGATGTTTTTTAGATTGAAATGCTTAAAATAACTGCAACTCATTCAGAATCACAATCATGTTTATGGTATTTATCTATGATAATGTCTGAGTTCTGGCAATAGCGCATGTTTAAAAAGTAATATTTACGATTAAATAAAAATTAATCAGACTTTTTTTTCCTTTATCGTATACACACATATCGAGCACGCGATTGATAATTTCCTTTTAATTGCACAAAGATAAACTTGCCACATTTTTAGCTATAACTAATTATCATATTTACTGAAATTGTATAAGAACGTAACATGAAATAAGAACGGAAAGGAACTCAATATGGTTATCTTTTGAAAAATAAATCCAAATTGGCAAAGGGGCAAGAAACGATATTTACTCCATCGTAAATCGTAATTACCGCATGTACAAATTCGGATATTTTTCTTTGATCAAACGAGTTAGTTCTAACGCGGTAAAAAGTTAATTTTTTTGTGTTCGGGCACGCATATCTGTTTTTATTTATTTATTTATCATGGCGTAACAAGACATTTTTAGTAACATATGGCCTATACTACTACGAAGTCGGGCTCAATATGGTCGTCACTTTATATGGAGACGGAAAGTGATACGGCCGCGGCCGGTAGTCATGCATTTTTATACGTTACATCTGCATCGCAGAAAGCATCCAAAATGCGCATTTATACGAAATGATAACGAAAACTGTTAAAATTATCATGGTTTAATATTATACCGCCCAAGTTCGCTCTACGAACAACGATAAACTTTACTCTCATTAGATCTGATCAGCGAGAGTGGCTGAATTCCTCAACTCCAGAATTAAGCTCTAGAACGTACAATATCGGAAAATTCTCTAATCACTAAAATTAATTTTAATTTAAGGTAGGTATAGTTCTCAACTACGCTTTATTATTAAATTTTCCAGACGACAAATTTAATTACAACCAGACACTAATTTGCGAACCGTCAAAAACGTCTCAGCAATTAGAATATTTCGTCTTCGTGTTCCGAGCGTGCATAATTTGTTGAAAATATTCGGAGCATTGCTGATGCGCAATAAAAATAATAAAATCGTTAGCAGTGCGGGCGCGTTCTAATGAACGCGTAATCTAATTGTAGTGGTCGCGACGGAGAATGGTGAAACATTCAACAAAATTATAACAGCCCCTCGCCATTCCTCATTGCTGACGCAAATTTGGTAATATGTTCAATTGATTAAAAAAGCGCGAGTGGCAAGTAAGTAATTAAATTGTAAATTTTTAAATGGAAAATGTTTGATATTTAATTCACGGTAGAAGTAAAAGAAAAACAGCTTAAATTTAACGAAATTGGAAGCTTTCCGATTATGCTAATACACACTGATTTATAAAATTTTCAAAAGCTGTGCGCACGTAACCTTAAGAAAAATTGACAGCCATAACTATGTTGTCTCATTTAAATAACCGATAAAACTCGCCATAAGCTGTCAAGCAATAATGAGGAGTCGCTCGGCCCGCTTGGTATTCAGCGCCCATCGAACAAACTTCGATAGAATGTAAAAATACTAAGAAAATCTTCATGTAAATCATGTTGATCGACAATGAATTACGATACATAAGATTCAAATTGGAAAAGTTTACGATGCCCCGATATTGAGTGATGCTGTCTAAAATTTATAAGTTCAATTACTATTTTGTACTGAAGACGACGAAGTTGTTCAGTATGAGAATGGTGCGTGGGTATTTATCATGTGATTAGTGGAATAGAAAATAGATAGCGTAAATATTAATGACATCCGTGATGGAAGGACTCGCTCTGCTAGCGGAGACAGAACCGGACACCAAGATAATCTATTTATATTTATTATTTTGAAAAGAAATCCCATCAAGACAATGCTCGGAAATGTATAGATGAGAGAATACGTGATGAAGAAATAGTTATTTAAAAAGACGCATCATAATAAATAATAATAAAAATAAAATAAGAAAACAATGTTTAATTCATTGCTCATTTAAAAGGCCATGCGGTAAATATTTAAAATTGTAAGTATTAGGGGGTAAGGCCGTAAACAGCAGACGCGTTTTATTAAGTAGGGGTGTAGTGGGGAGAATATAATGAATAAATTCTGTGTAAGGAACTAAGAACCCCTCGTAACGCAATTGAAAACTTTTAACAAGTGCCGAGAAATCGTGTGTAAAGGTGGGACCTACCTAATTATGTCGCCGGCCGACCGGAATACAGGATGAGTTTGGAAATTTAAACGAGTCTTTATGAAAATCAGCTTGTTAATAAAAATTCGAGTTCAACTACGAAGTAACTTTGCCGTTGCATTAGCTGAGTAATGTTATTTTCAGATAATTTAACATTAGATATTAAATAACATCGCAATTTTTTGATTCGAATTTTACTCTCCATTAACTTCTGAGAAGCGATTATAAAAAAATCTAAAAGCTGGCGCAGCAATACCGTCTGCTTGAGACTTTTTTGTAACCCTTAAAAACAAGTCATTACCACAGCTTAATAGCGTTGTGCTCTACGGATTTTTTCGTGTTATTCTATTATTCCAAGGCGCTAGATCGTCGGGGTTCCGTAGTACCGTTTACGCTTAAAATGATATGATTAATTACCGCCCAGACCCCTCATTAGCGCGTAAATGCGGCCATTCAAAGGTAAAATTGAATCACGACCGCTTGCAAACCGAATTCAATACAAATCTAATTATATATTCATATCAGTGAACAAATGACGAGCGGTTTTCAATAGAAATATTCCAATCCATCACATTCTATTGTGTTCGTAGCAGTCAAAACACCATGCCGATTTTTAATCCACTGATTATACTCTTTAACTTCCTTTTCTTATAATTAAAATTTCATAGTACATATATGTACCTATAATTTAATTTTAAACGCATGACTTTAAGTTGAACATTTTTCTGGACAATCTAATTTCCTTTTTTCAGTTGTGCTTATGTACCAGTTGTTAATGAAATCGATATTAATAATAAAATGATTGAATATTTGTCCTAAAGTCGTTATAAAGAGAAGGTCCGATTTCGACCACCTACCAATTCTAGAAATGTTGCAATATAGAACAAAAGAACACAGATTATTCAAGAATTTTTATTTATTGTATCATTAACCTTCCTCTGCACTACAGCTATTCAAAGTGATTTACTACATTATAATATGTAAATTATATTAATAGATATCAATAGCTCAAGGTTACCAAACAAATAAATAAAAGTACTGGAACTTCTAATGTGCAATTTAAGTAAACTAAGTAGTGCTCATTGAAATGTATAACTATGGCGTAGCTTTTTTAAGTGACGATTCTTGTTTGAGATTTACTACTTATATCTAAACACAGCATATTATGCCTACATTGTGATCACGAAGTTTTTTATCGTTGCTTGGGAGTTGGGACATATGGATCAAGTTGTGGATAGATTTTCCCAAGACTTCCTAAAGTCTAAAATGTCCTCAATTTTACGAGCAATCGTTTTTTGTGATTTTTATTTTCAAACTAATACCTCAAGGGAATGATAGTATCTCATAACATTTTTCATTCAGTTTATCAGCCGTATATTCTCTGAAAGGCCTCACGTGTCATAATCCCCATACAAAGCGCGAACATGACGCAGTTATTTTTCGTAATACAGAACGTCGTAAACTTGAATGAGAGTCAGAATAGCCTTGTTGAACAATTTTTTTCTTTATTTTGTAAATAGCTTTTAGTTATCATACTGAACAACGATGGGTAAGACGAATTTGTTACAAAATTATTTGTAAATATGTATTTTTTTATTAAAGTATTATATTATATTATTTAAGTAGTTTAAAGTGGTCTTGCCGGATAATCATGTTCCTTTCTATTTTTTTTTTCATAAATGGCTAGTAATTTTCCTAATATTTTAAGTGTTATGAGTTATGACTAATTTTAAATAGGTTTGATAACCAGATATTTTTGATAACATGAATAAACAAAACGTTTTCCCTCATTCTAATTGTTTATTGCTTGTATGTATGATTATTATAAATAAGATACATCTGAATATAGCCAAGATCTATTAGTTATGAATATTACCTAAATATTTATATTTTAAGGTGATAATTGTAAAAAAGTGATAAATTCTATAACTACTTATAAGTTTATCCCTTAAATCTACTCCATCAATGTTCGATAAAATTAAGTTAAACCTATACCAATATCCGAATTGCGTGCAATAATGTCCAAGAATTAAGAGAGATAGAAACGCAACTCCATTATTATCTAAACCAATAAATCAGTCTCGTAACGAAAAATGCAGACGCTATTATAAAAGTTTACTTCCTATCTTAAAGACACGAGAACGGGGTCAGGACGTCCGCGGTATTTTCACGAAACAACAGACTTGTAGTTTACCGAAATACTACACAAAGTTATTGGATTGTGCTGCAAAAGTTTCCCAGATTATCGCTGATACTGTACGATTTATTGCAGCTGACTATTGTTAAACGCTCGCTAATGTATTTGTTGAGTACTCTCGGATTATTTATTGAACGTGGGTTATCGAATTATGACGTATTTTGGCAATGATTTTTTGAGCTTTTTTTTGGATTTACGTGATGTTTATCTGTGCAGTGGAATTTTGAATGAAAAAATGATTAAAAAAGATTATTTAATTGTTGTATCATTAGATTAGTTTGAGTGATGATATAATATATGTGTTTTGTTGGACTTATCGCAAAAAATTGATTTTTTTTATACTCCAATAATATTATTTCCAATTAATATTTATTTTTTATTTTTTTATAGCGAATCTTTAAAATTTTGCTGAAATACCATTTGAAAAATGCGTTAAGACAATTTTTTGAGCCGTTCAAAAAAAAAAACTCACAAAAAGGTTGTTTGTTTCCGGAATATATTTTCCACGCATTTTTTGTTAATTTTCTTATATTTACTTATAAAAAAGTGAGGGTTAAAAAAACATACCTTGATATCCAAAATCGCGCCATTCCGCCCCGCCCCGCACCACACAACTAATTAGCACATTCGACTGCAAACGGTAACCATCCTTAATATAGACTAAATGATAAAAACAAATATATCTTGAATACGTAACAATTTATATACATACTAAAACGTAACCGAAATTATATTAAAATTTTGAAATGTTGAACATAATATGACGACTTTGAAAGACTATAGACAAACTAGACCATAGACTATAAGCCACAGACTATAGACTATATACCATAGAGGATAGACTATAGGCCACAGACTTTAGGCCACAGACTATAGACTTCAATGTACCCAAGAGGTGAACATAATAATATGACGACTTTGAAAGACTATAGACAAACTAGACCATAGACTATAGGCCACAGACTATAGACCATAGACTATAGACTATAGGCCACAGACTATAGACTTCAATGTACCCAAGAGGGGGCAACGGTGTACGGGGTGCGTTGTCCCCCCCCAGAGAGTGTGGTGGGGACGGGCGGGGCCGGCGCAGCGAAGTGGCTCTCAGCGTCTGAAGCCATCTGCTGCTGCGGGAAGTTGAAGTCGAGGCTGCCGTCCATGCTCAGCTCGTGCTTTATCACCTGTGAGAGCAATAGATAACGAGTTGTTAACTAAAAACAATGAGACTAACTTGATTAGTTATTAAGAAGACGCAAAAATTGCTGACTGGTAAGTATTATAATTTATTTATAAAGCCTACATTCAGAGAGAATCAGCGAGCAACTTTGAATATAAAATATCTTGAATTAAATAAAATATCCCTAAAAATTGCACTATTGTTCACTTATTTCAGGACAGTGGTGAAGTCAGTTGACAAGACAAAGACAAAAATGTAACTGATATTAACGCAAACAAAGCCAAATTTTGAAATGCGGTTACAAACATAAATCACCGCCAATCACTGAATTCTAAAAAAATACTGGAATTAGGCCGGGTACGCCTTAAGAGTGACAGATATAATGCAGACAACGCCATCCAAATGGCTAAAAACTACATGGAGTCAAATTAAGGCGGAGGTATTTTTTATTTTAACTAGGAAAAGACAGCTCGGGAAAAGTCCCGAAGTTAGTAGTTAAGAATAAGTACGACAAAAAGGGCAAAGTTTGTAATTTTAATTTCAGCTGATTAGCAGACTGTGCAGACTTAAAAAGCATCCATTCATTTAGATTGTGCTAACTGCTAGCATTATGAATCATCAAAGATGCATGAAAATACATTTGTTATATTTGAAATAACTCACGTGAGAAATTAAAATTGTTACGTTTTCCTTATTGTTTAACAGACTAGCCGTTATGCGCGACGTCTAACATTTACTTTGATTTTTATTACTTCTCTCGTAAAGTAGGTAATGTTTATCCTTTTAATAACTAGAACCACAAATGGCAAAAGTTTTTATAGGTTTTCGAAAAAAAAAAACAACAGACAATGACGAGATCCAATAGTCAATGTTAATAAAATTTTATGTTTTTATGAATTGCAAACAAAGGATACAAAATTCATCAGTTTACGTATAATATCCATATTACAAATTATTGGAATTAATTGTTCCCTTTATTCATAAACGGTATAATATATCCATTATTACCCATTATCGTCAATGTCTTAGTTTAATTATCCTAATATGCTCGAAAAATTTGTCACCCACGTATTTTACGTTGTATTATCTAAGTTATGACTTATGACCCAACGTTAACGACCTAATGTTTCAATTTCCCTAAGTGTCCAAATGAAATTCTATTTGCTGAAGACTTGCTTCATAAACTTCATTTAGTCTCGTATATGTTTTAATATCAATAACGTAACTGGCTATTCCTAGGAATGCACAAAGGCTCTATTTCAATTAAAAGAAAAACACATCCTTCAAATCTTGTAGGGTAGATTGAATCAACATTATTTAATTACTTTTAGAAATCATCACTTTGAACATTAGCGTTATAATTTCCGTAAACTGGCAAAACATACCTCATCAACATTACAATCGAAGCTATGTTCTAACGTTTCAATGTTCAGGTCCTCCGCGAGTCCAGTATTGAGGGCACCCATGATCTGGCCCATCACTGTGGTGGGACCCATCGCACCAGCTTGCACCATCATACCGCCGTTCATTAACGCAGCATCTGATGTCGTCACCATTTGGGTTTGGCTGTTTTCTGTTAAGGGAGAAATATTGTTTTTACCATCATGAAGTCTAAGCATTACTTTTACATTCATAGCCGGTTTCACAGCTTCATAATATTAAGCTTATTTCTTAAATGATCAACAATGTATAAAATTTACGTCAAATAAGCTATCAGGGAAATTAATAGATATTGAAACCGGTACTAACATTTCCATTCTATTTAAGATAATACACTGAAGACAGGGTATTTAAAACATTCAATTAAAGTCATATTAACTATACCCATTATTTAAATGTTACAACCGGAAGTATTTCAGTACTGTCTGGTCGTTATCCTTATCACTAATATTCAAAACGATGATGAGGGAAAATGTCGGATGAAATAGGAATATAATATTCTGCGTTGTTTCTTCCTTCAATGAAGCCAAGGTCAAAAATATAATTCGATAAATAGTTTTATGAGTAAAGTAAGCTATTCTGTAAAACATTACTGTGACTCCTTAAACTTAAAAATTTTAATACTTTTGTAACCCAGATATTAAAAGCACATCATCATCGTCAAAAACGACAAGATAATAAAAAGTGTAGTAGTATCTTGAATCAATCAGGTGTTACAAATAGGTCTCTTCTCACGCTTCAAAATATAGACCTCTACTATGCCTGTCTGCTAGACATAACGTAGAGGAAGAAAATGGAAAAGGCATTTACCAAGGTTGGACAGAAAGATCATTTTATTAGTGTTAGTAAAGAATTATGTGTATGAATAAAGCTTCACATTATACCTGTCTGCATGATATCAGCGGGGTCAGCGGGTGGCGGGGGTCGCACGAAGTGGTCGAGCGCGTGCGGGTGCGCGGGGTGCGCGGGGTTTGCGGGGTGCGCGGGGAACAGCGACGCGCACGCACAACTGCCGTGCGGGTGCCGCGGACACGAGTACGCATAGCGGTAACTGCCGCCGGACGACGATGACGACGTCGTTGGGACGTATCTGTACCAATTTTAATGTTCAGTAGCATGTTTTTGAGTAATGTGCTAAATTAGTGATTTGTAATTCGGATCTTAAATTTTAGTAATTATTTGTGAATCTTACTCTAAAGTTTGAGTAAGTATAGGTATCACTAACAAGTGATGCGTTTAACTTAACAACCCCTATAACTAATAAAGATGAGAGAGGGATGAATATCAGTCTTATTAAAACATAACTGAACTTTAAAATCAGAACAGTAGTTAAAAAAATATCCATGTTCATTGCTCTGCCTTTCAAATATATGCGATACTTTGTATACATTCAAAACATTTGATTGTAGTAAAAAGGTATAGGAATAATAATTTTAAATTAAACTTGTTATTAATACTGAAATTTTGAAGCTCTCCAAATTGTGATTTACTCCTCTCTTTCAAAAGGTTATTGCATTTGAATTCAGATAAAAGACCAAAATATATAATTCTGACATAATTAATAATTCTTTAGATTCTCCAGATTCACTGAACGTATTAAAATTTTAATACCTATTACTTTATTTGGTGAATAAAATTTGTATTGGTAACGTAAAATCATAATTCTGACTAATTAATACTTTAACTAAGCTTTCTAGTATCTAATTAAAGGCGATTTTGATGCAAACTGCGGGTAGAAGAAGCATTAAAGGGCCAATTTTACTCGTACCTGATAAAGTCATTCAGAAGACATTTTCATACAAATACTCTTTAAATCTTTTGAATGCTATTATCAAACAGCTTAGTAACTGCAGGCCTAATTTTAAAGCCCTAAAATTCTAAAAGCAAATACAATCTTACGTATTTAGGAAGGGATCCCCGTGTAGCTTCATTGAGTCTGCTAGAGTGCCGGCCAACTCGTCTTGCGTGAAGTCTTGAGAATAATCGTTATTTGATGTAAAATCCGATGGAGGCCCGTAATCCGTCTGCCAATCTGTTTCTGAATGTAACAGCGACGGGATTGGAGACAGGCGGCCGCACGATGAAGCATTCGAAGACGCTCTTTGACGGAAGTCCGGCGATAGCTGAAAACTGCTGCTACTGCCGCCAAAGCGAACAAGCGTTAAAAAAATTGCAACTTGTTTTGATAAAATTTGACTATCATATTATATGAACTTTCGTTCTTGAATTATAGATTTTGATAAAGTCAGATTTTATCAATACAAATCACGCAAATAAATTAAATAATTATTGGCTCAAAATAAAAACTAGACTAGACTACGTCATCTAACGTTTTCAACGTCTAAAAATATCATCTAAATCAACGATATTAAGTAGTGGGTAGCAGCATGCAAATCTAATATTCGTTTCGCAACCCTCTACCGAATGATGCGATTATCATAACGAGTTTAATGGTCAGCGCAAATATACATTTGCTCTGATCTTCCACAAAAATAAATTTCGGTCAGAGATACTTTGCTGGGTAAGAAGTAAGAAAAGAAAACTAATCACTCATAAAGTTATAAAAATGTCCGTGATATAGTAATAAAAATGAAAAATATTGGCGAAATTGCTAGCTTGGTCACATACATAACTCATTGTCTAATGGTTGCAAATGATAATCGACAGCACAAGTCCACAAATCATCATTTTGCTTTTATTCATTATTTTACTACCTACCTAGTTTCTCAACCTCTCCCAAATATGTCTAGTCATACATTTAGCCTTTAATGGTAATTTACTAATGTACATTAAAAGTCGAATTAAAATCGTAACACAAAACTTATAGTCATAACCATTAGTATTATTGGCTGAATGCCACAATTCTTTCGAACTTATATGCAACAGTGGTTTGTATCAAAGGAAGCAACTAGTCTTGTCTCTACTAAATTTCTATTTTAAGCTTTTTGGTAGTTTGAGGTTCATTGAAAATTGTTACCTGGGAACTGGTGAATCCGGGAAAATGTCGTGACTTTCCGATATGGAGCTGCTAGGACTTGGTGTTGTATCTGCGGTGATGCCATTTCTCAACGCTTCCGGCTGTAGACAAAGTTTAATTCTTATAATATCAGAATCATCGCATCGAAATCAAGAGGTTTAATTCACTTAACATAACCGTTTTGTGTCGAATTTTGTGTAAAATTTTAAAACAACTCTATTCCAACTGGCTAAGCTGTGAATTGAATAAATCAGTATTCTTTTCAAAAATAATATTTGCTCATCTGAGTAAGTTTCAGACTTATTTAAGTAAGTAATTGTTTAAAAAAAAAACCCCGGCAAGGAAAATTTCGTACCTTCTTTTTAACACGCCCTCTTCTTTTTTCTGATTTGGACGTTTCCATAGATAGAGCTCGCCGTCTCACTGACTTTCCGGGTTTGGCGTCAGGGTTGATCATCCACCATGAAGACTTGCCGGTTCCCTCATTTTGGACCCGCATAAATCGGTTGTGGAGAGATAGATTGTGTCTAATGGAATTCTGAAAGAAAAATAGACTACGTTTAAACCTTTTTTTAATAACAAATAGTAAGTTCTTGAACTTTCATTCCATATATATTATAAAATAAAAGTGAAGTATAAAAATAACAGAGACAAAATAGCCATTCGACGCTGGGCCATTTATGATTATGACCCCAATGACCACAAAACCTCTATTTTAATTTCAACTGCGATTCAAAGTTAGTAACAATAACGTGTCCTATCTCACACCGGCAATAAAATCTCGCAACTTTTTCCCGTCGAAGGAATATAAAAGCAACCACAGCAACGAATGAAGTTTAGCAATAAATTAGTCCATAAATAATTTCTCTGTGTCCTGTGAGAACTGCCACTTACTCGGGCACCGTTCGCTCCACATAAATATGTGGAATTTTTGTCTTCAAACATAAAATTCGCGGAAAAAGCCACATGTAAAACATCTAATATTTTTGGCAGTTTTTACGGATAATTTAACAGGGACGTTATCTATCCGTGCTTTTATGGCGGAAATGGGAGGAATATATTGTAACCTGTAGGATGCGGCTTGCGAACCTATTGTGCTAAAAGAGAAAAACGTCGGGCTCAATCTATACTAGACATCAAATAGCCGTTATGTGTATTGTATTCATTCTCGTGTGACTTATCTAAGTCTGATTATACGGTGCCCTCTTTTTTATTGGACAACTTTACATCTACTTACTGACCCATTCGACTGTAAAACGAACTGAGATGAATTTCATGGTGCTGTATCTTTTAGAATGTTTAATAGGAACTTCGACATAACAATGAATTAGGTACATACAACTTTTAAGAAGATGAAAAATACTCAACGTGTCAATTTTAGTTCGAGTATAACTGAAATTGCTATTTTTAGAATAATGTTATATGCACAAAAAATTAACTGCATCCTTAAATATTCAAGGATATAATCATGTATAACAACAGTTTTTTACTGTATGACGACATTTAATATAGTTAGATGATAAACATTTCCAAATTATCATTTACCTAAAAGAACAATTTTGCGTCATTCTAAAACTAATATTTTTATAAGTAAAAAATCTGTTACCTATATCATAGCCTTGAGACTATAGCTTAAAAAATATGAATTAATTTTAATATCAATAAGAATCAGATTCAAATTTAATCTTCCAGTACTAAGTTGGTAATAAAATAAATACAATACAACGAAAAGAGTGTTTAAAATCTTATTTAATCATTATTATATAACTTGTTTTGAACACTTTATAGCGAGCGAGTTCATGGACATATATATAGCGTGTCGCTTTTACTTAATCAAAAAGCTAACTATTTCTACAAAAAAAAATGTATTAGAATAATTTTGTGGATTATGACATGATTTGACATATTTATTGCCTTAAAGATTTCTGCATAATGCAAGAAAAAAAATCATTTAATAACCCTACAAAAATACAAGACAAATGCCATCTTATTTATCACGTGATGAACAGGATGAAAGAAGGATGAGGGCTACAAAGCAAGGTTACAGTTAAATTATGAAGGCAAATAACAAAGCAGAAAGTTACATGAGGCGGCAAACGTGTCAATGCGCTATCAAATGTCGCTACAGCATCCCAGAGAAGCGCGGGCGGAAAGGAGGGCGCTTTCATACTTAGAAATTTGTCTACGGCAGGATCCCTGGCGCCACTACGACCCTTATGGGGTGAATTAACCGTCTCCGTCTACGTCCCCTTTAATACGCTACCAACTTAAATTTTGTCGAATTTCTACAACTATAATCTCTTGCGTAATCTCCGACTCCGATGGCTTATGATTTCCGTGTTTTATAGCCTTCGAAATAATTCATCGCAATTTTAAAACTAGTTTTCGGTGGATATAAGGACGACTGCGCTTATTGTATTTAATATTTTCTAATTAGCCGCAGATGGTTTCTTTACTTTGTCCTAGTGGACCGTGACTGGTTCGAACTAGATTATGATATCGATGACACACTATTAATATCTTCCATATACTTCCGGTTGCGATGATTTAAATAACGTTCACAAAACATTATTTTGTGTTTACATCTTCAAAAGGAAAATGAAATAGCAATGTATTCTTACATGTAAGCAACGTAATCATCATATTATTAACCTTCAAGCAGAGAATATATATGTAATAAATGTAGAACGGTAGCAATGTATTAGGCGAAGGAACGTTGAATTATTCAAGGAATAATATAAGTGCAAGTTTGGTAGACCTTCGAAATGCATTTAAATATCCCTAAGACGTAATATACAGGGTGTAATCGTTAAGTGTGCACAGGCGATTATTCCGTAACTTTTGCGGATATCAAAAAACTTTATATGTACTGACATTGAAAGCCGAGTAAAATAACAACAATAACTTTTTAAAAATAAAATGGGAAATATCCAAAAATTTTACACCAAACACTCCCATACATTTAGTATGAGATATGACTATCCTAAACATGTAGTATGAAAAATTTTGGTTCTTTTTTTGAATTTGTGCTTAAATTACTTCGCAAATTTTAATAAAAATTCATTTAGAAACTGTAAACAGAGCTCGATGTTGAATACAATGGTATTCCAAAACGAGGACGTCACTTCGAACATTTGCTTTGAGCACAAAATGTATGGAAAATTCAATGTATGGGAGTGTTTAATGTAACTTTTTTGGATATTTCCCGTTTTATTTTTAAAATTTATTATTGTCATTTTACTCATTAGGTAAAGGGCTTTCGATATCAGTATAAAGTTTTTTGATATCTGCAATAGTTACGGAATAATCGCCTGTGTACACTTAACGATTACACCCTGTATAAATCGTCGTTGAAAAATGCTTTGCTACATACCTATTTTGATATCATTTTTTCTCTAAAATCGCATGAATCTTGTAATGTACAAATGGAATTTATAAAATAAAAATGGAATGAATAAATCATAATTACCATGTAATTAACCTTTTGCACTTTACTTTTATTTCGTCTTCCCTATTCATTTACATTCACATTGAACACGCTTTCAATTGTTTGGCATATAAAATAAATATAAGGAACGTTGATCTATCCTCACAACAATACGTAATATTAAAACACGCATAGTGGATCTTTCAAAATGCGTCATATTTTAACGAAATGCGCATATAAAAAATGGTGCGTAACATAAATAAATTTGGAGCGTGTGGAGACTTTTGATAAAAGACCGCGTAACTATTAACACTCAGTTATTTAGAAAGGGAAAGTCTTAACAGGAAAGATAACAGTGCTGTTTTATTTGTATAAAAGAAAAAAAATGCTTTAGGTACATAAAATTCATTTCCTGGTATTTATCGTATGGATATTGGAAAACCGGTGCATTACTTTGACGCTATGACGTGATACTATTGCGGAAACTTTTGTCAATTCTCATTAATATGTACAATCGGTGTTAATTTAGTGAAATATTTATATAACGGCATATTTAATTGAAATATTAATAAATTCTTCATAATGGTGACACGTGAAACCACAGCTTTTACACAGCTGTTTAATATGAATATTGCGTGTTGATTAGTTTGGTGTTTGATCCTAACAATTGGTTGCAAATTGCTCTTTGAAATAGCAAAATTGAAATCGTCGTGAAGTGTGAAATCAAACAATATATAATTCAAATGATTGAATCACAATGACACAATGGGGGGCGTCCGCGTCGGGTGGAAGGCGAGAAACGTGACAGCACTGAAAATTGGGAAGAAAATCCAGCACCGTGTCAACCGCCACTGACAAATTTAATTATTCAAGTTACCGAAACGTTAGAAAGATGACTTTTCCGAGAACCGATAACTAAGTATAAATAAATTCGTTTAATGCCACCGCAGCAAAGTTTAACTTAATAAAACATTTAAATCTTTGTAATTCAATTCTGTCGAGGTTGGATTCTGACGAGCCGAACAGGACGTGTCATTGGGACCTTTTAATACTTACCTGGGGTTTTACTATCTTTCACTTACTTATTTCCTAGAAATTTTCACGCTGTTAGGGCAAGCTATGGCTGTCACAAACCTTCAATAAATAACCATTGGTATTTTATTAATGTTTGTTTCTAATCACTATAATTTCATTTTTCTAAGTTTTAGTCTATGTGAATTGAAAAACAGAAAGAAAAAAGGTATTTGAAAGTTTTTTTTATGTACCTAAAAAGAACAAAATACAGACGTGTCATTGAAAAAAAAGGAAATTCATTTTTAAATCTCTTTGAGTGTAATAAAAGGGGAATAATAAAACGAGCGACTGAAAATAAAGTGAGCGACTGATTATGAGATACTGATTTAATAACTTGAGCGGAATGAATTTGAGTAATCGACAAATAAACTAAACAAGCAACGAATATTAGTTGATAATAAAATACAGATTGAGCGTACTAAAGGAGGATTGTGATTAATCCATTTGATATATTTAAATTCTAACTGTGTGATTACATTACTATATGACTATGAGCGACTAAATTACTAGTTGAGCGAATAGATTACTAAGTGAGCGACTAAATTACGCTAATCTAGAGCGACTAAAAACACGAGAATAAATTGTTCAAATAGTTATTTGATAAAACTTTAAAAAAAAAATTGAACTGATAGTACCTACCTACTCTGTCCATTATAGTATTTTTCAAAGTGATTTTTCTATTCGAAATATGTACCTCGATTAAGATAAAATGCCACTCAGTATAAATAAATCATATGCAAAATAATGAATATAATACAAGACGTAATATTGTCACTCAAACAATTAATATTAGGACGCTCAAATATTCTGAAGCTGCTCATTTTGTATTTTATTTAACGCAAATTAATGTTTGTTAGTTGCTGATCTATTAATTTTTCATAGCTCGCAGTCAGTCGCTCACTTAGTAATTCTGTT
The DNA here is from genome assembly GCF_061535395.1 of Colias eurytheme. Taxonomy (NCBI): domain Eukaryota; kingdom Metazoa; phylum Arthropoda; class Insecta; order Lepidoptera; family Pieridae; genus Colias; species Colias eurytheme. The sequence continues at coordinate 5,242,885 of NC_142989.1, read as the reverse complement.
GCCCCAATTAATTATTTTTGATAACTTAAACTTTAATTTACAGTCACTCGCTTAAATACTACCCGTAATAAAATATCATTACATTGTATGTTGCAAAGCATAAGGTTATTAAGCAATTATTTTATATACATAATTTTAATCCAATCTTTAAGTGGATTACCAAAAAGAAACACAATCTTCCATTTCTTAATTAAAATATTACGTTAATCAATACGTAGGAAGGTACTTACTTACCTATATACTACTGTATTTATTTAATTTAAAATTTTATATCAATAAATTATTTTTATTACTGTACTATCTGACTGGTATTTTTTTCAAAATAAAACCAATATCAATAATGTTTTAAAACATAATCAATTCAGAATATCACTTTTTCACTCGCTGATAGTTTTATTAGTCACAATTACCGTGTTATACATATAAAAAAAAATCATTTTGAAACTAGGACACCTCACATACCTATCTATTAATATACAAAATCGTGAAGATATTTCTTTCGTATCGCAATTTCAGCAAGTACCTGCCTCCCGCTAATTACAAAGGCGATAAAAAGAAACTTCAACCAGTTAGTTCAGAGAAGCAGTTGAATTGTTGGCGAGTGCCCAGATCTAAATTCGACAATCGTTGCTCTTGACCCCGCCTAAGAAGCTTAACAGTGTGCCAATACGAATCGCTATTATGATATAGATGTGCTAAACCACCGGTTTCCGTATTCTCTATTTCATAATGCAACTTGTATTATTTTTAAAGGACAATATAACAGTTATATTTTTATTAATTTTACATGGAATTGTAAAATCGAACTTCAATACAGTATTGCATCATACGAAGCGTACTGTAAATCAATTATATTTTCTGTTCTTTGCAATATAAAATTGGAAATGCATTTTGTAAAGAACGTTTCAGTTTTAATCAAATCGGACAGAGCACTGGTATGTCCGTATGAAATTCCTTTTGAGTATTCCATTGTTATATACAGTGGTGGACGTTTAATTAGAAACAGGTAACACGATGAAGTAGTCATCAAGTTTATTTAACATTTGTGTATTAAAGTATTAGAGATTAAGCATTATTTCATATGTAATAGAACACCCGTTTATCTAGTTTTATAATAAATTGCTTAATTTTAATCAAACGTTAGCTTAAATTAATAAAATCAAACAACTTTAGGTGAAGTCTGATTTCCGCGTATTTTCAGTCTGGACAACAAATTAGAAACAGCATGTTTCGAGTGTTCTAAAGTCTAAACCTATTAAAATGCCGTCAATATTTTTTTCATCTATAAATATTTGCACCGTTTTTTAAACATTCTATCTAAAAGTTTCTGAAAATTAATTTACTTTGCAGCAAAAATGGGTAAAAGTAAGATTCGTGACCCATCAACAAGAAAAATAATTTTAAGTTTACATTTTGACAAAAACTGGAGTTACAGGAAAATTGCAAATCATTTAGAGTGTTCGATAAAAAGATATTCAATGCTATAGTTTATTTCAAAGAGCATGGTACTTCTGATTAAGTGCCTAGAAAAGCTTGACCATGAAAAACTACTGCTCGCGAGGATGATTCTTTTGGCATCAATTCATATCATTTCATTTAGCGTTTTTTTTTTCAAGTATGTTCTCAAATTTTTGCATCGCAAATGCATTTCAAAAGAATATTTTCAATTTAATCAAATGAGGCTGGCATGACTGTATGAAATTCCTTTTAGTATTCCATTGTAAGTGAATGACGATGGAAAATTAAAACATTTCATTTTCATAATAACTATCGATGCCTAAGTGAGGATGAATAAAGGATTTTTTAAAACCGAGGGGAGATCTATTTTCATCATAACGAAACGCAAACACCTTTTCAATCCTTCAATAGGCCCGCCGAGAGGAGAGCCCGCGACCAACTAGCGGTGGCAGTTTCGGAGGGTACAATATAAAAATATCACGATCGTCTCACAAAAGCATCGCGAATGTTTGCAAGGAACAAGATTAATCGTATCTACGTCGGAAGACGTATCCGCGGCCGGCACCTTCGACGTTGCACAAAAATTAATCATTTTAACGCGGTATTGTCATGCCGTCGCCCACTCGTGCAAACTGCTCCCTAATCAAATTACAATTAGGCTACCGTTTGACAGATTACTTGCAAATATTTCATTTTTAAAATAACAATTTTTAAAGCTCCATTCGTATTTCAACCGCATATTTTTTATAATCGTAATCGGGGACGTTGCGTGACGCAGAATTACACGAAGCTTTCAGAAAGTGTAATGTAATCTCAGCCATCGTTTCCATAAACCTAATGGCAAAGTATCACAAAACTTACATATCGCTGTTATAACAACCCAAGTTGGCATATTTGTTACTCCCTCAGTCAGCATATCCACGTCGAATGACCGCCAATTTATGTGAAAACTTCCACACCGGTTACATGACCTATCTGTAAGTTTTTACTCGTCAAACGGCGCGCGCTATCTGTAGCGATGTATACCAAGGTAAATATGCCAGGTTAAAGTTTTCACGTGAAAGTTTATGGTTTCGAACGGCAATGTGTCAATTCAGCGATTGAAATATGGCGACAGAGTTGCGTAGAATGGGTGGCGGACGACGCCGCCGCTTCCGCGCTCGGTGACGTGATGCATCGTGTGAGCTTGCATTTATATTCAGGGCCGTTCGTATATCAAACGCCAAATTTGAGTTTCGAACGTACTAAATTTTATCTGCACAAAAATTGGGCACCCTGACAGATAGGTAGTGTGCAACGAGATAGTGGGTCAATCACCTCGTAATGTCGTCGCTTGCGTTCATCGATCTTGCGTCGATAAATGATGGAGGTGTGTGCGTACCTACTGCCGAATGCCGACAGCGTGATATAACGAATGTAAGCGATTTATCACAATATGTAAGACCGGTAGGTGGTCGTGCCGACCCGTACTTCACGAGGATCAGTAAAATATCCCACTTAGCAAATTGCGGTAAATGTCATAATTATTTCTACGGGAGCTTTTTATTTTTTATTGCATGATAAATCATCTCTATCAATTTTATTCCGTAGTATACTAAATTGATATAAAAACTGTTAAACAGGTCCTCTAATAAATATAAATTAGTTTCCTCAATAACGAACTATGAATATGGCAACTGACACTAGATTAACTAAATTAATCATAACTTTATCACAAGCATGGTTTACCTTAATAAAAAAATATTCCCTAAATCTTCCTGTTATATGACATATCATCGATAAATGGACGGAACCTCTAGTGGACTCACTTCCCGTCGTCGGAACCGTGAATGATGAAAGCGCTCGGCCCGTAAAGATTTGTCTATTTTATGTCTTTATTCTACTGTAAGAGTAATGTAACAATAATTGCTGTACCATATACGGAATCCAGACCAAAATTTCGTAAATTTGTGATTTAATTTCTTGCGTAAGTTCTCCAATGTGTAAATTAATAAAGATAGAGTAATTATATTATAAATATAATATGTTGCATTCACAATTTTAATATTCTTAATATTATTTATAATTGATTTACACAGCAATCAATTGTAATCAATTTTATAATATCGTATTAATCTTAATGCACGAATTCAATTATCTGATTTTGCCATTCGTAAAAAGATAACAAAACAATAAGACAATATCATGACTGATTTGAAGATAGTCCGGAAAATTGGCTATATCGGGCAGTTTATTCAGATAGCAAAAAAGCTTATTTAAAAAGTAAGTTTATTACATATTCACATACGTTGAAATGTAGTATTCGTGTCGTTAGGTAGGCGTCCGCGCGTCGCGTCGGCAGGTATGTCGGCGGCGCCACATCAGCTTCTGCCAGATTAATGTATCATTCCCCCTCCCCTCCAACACCACCCACACATTCACAAAACTACTCATTGACGTATCCCATAACATTTTTAATCGCAGCTCGCAATTATACCCCTATTAAATCACTCACATTAACGATCATACCCGAAGTGACGCGACCTTCAATCTCAACAAGTAGCGAACTTACATTTATGCTCGATAAAACACTTCGAAACTGCTCCTCGTAAATCACAAAGACATCGAAAGTTAGCCGCCGAGTACTTAAAGTTTAACGGACAATAATAACTGGCGATGAAAAAAAGATACGGCCTCCGTTTTCGAGGCATAAAAAGTAATGTGTGTAATAGTGTCAGAAAAGGGCTAGGTTAGTGAAGTTTGAGGGATGCTGTAATGAAGCTCGGAACAATCGATAAATTTGAATGTTCTTCGGCGCCGCCCCGCGACTTGCAACTTTTTCGGTAGCGAGGGAAAGCGCGCCAACGCGACGCCACCTTCAGGGCTTACCACAGCGAATGCGAAACTATATGCTGGCATGCTTCTTTTGTGAATACCGTTCTATATAACCACCCTTTTATTACTAAATAAAATGATATAAAATAATTTATGCATAATTTGATTGCATTCTTTATTAAACATTTTATTTCTGCATATAATATAGAAGAATAATTTTTAAAACCTTTGGTTTTCCTTGAATAAATATTCCATAGATACTTAATACTTATTCTCTTGATGGTTAAAATTGTATTCAAAAAGTATATGTAGGCAAATTTAATATTATTGTATACGTATTACGTATCATAATATTTTTAAAACGTAAACAAATAATTAAATTAAAAACTGAATATAACGTAAACGTAACGAAGTGTGCGCACACCTTTGTGTTAAAGGTATAATAATTGCATAGTTGTGATAATACCTTGATTAACAGAGAATAAACGGTTTCAATTAAAATCCATTAACTATAGTTATGATTTTTTACATGTATGCAAACGTTTAATACTTATCTAATGATCACGCTTTACTTCTATGTCATATAATTTTATAGGTACTTCAAGAAGTTCTTTGTAAAACTAGGATGGCTATAATCTCAAAAGTTAGAATGACATAGTTTTGTAAGAAAGTCACAATATTACAAATGAAGGTACAGATTTATTGTCTCTGGCACTATTTCAAGGGGTAATTGAACTAAAATACTTCGGAATACGTAGGATTTTATAACTTCAGTTAACATCTTTACGAGTAGGTTCGAAGTTTCGTTTTACGTTAATTAATTTGAAATTCATTTATCCTTTCGTAAATTACAATTACTCCGTTTATTTATTAATTTTCAGCAACCTAAATAAGTTTAAAACAAAGGGAATAAGCCCAGAAAACTTGAGTAAATAAAACATAGCTGTTTACATAGAAATACTTTTTTGAAGCCGGAATATCGGTCTCAAGAATAATAATATTATTTTGTTTAGAGTTCTGTTTAACCTCTGGTGAGGCCCTATTAACAAAGTAGCAGCTTCGATACGGTCGAGATGCATTTAGATTTCTTTGGCGCCTTTATAATAATTATCTCATGACCAATTTTATTCCTTGTAAATCAAAATAGAAGTGAAAATGTGATACAGAAAAGCAGTATGAAAAAGTGATACTTAGTACAATAATTATCTTTTATTATTAGGATTTACGTTTTACAAAACGTTTCGCGAGAACATTTCATAAATAGATGCAAGCTGCAACTGAAAAGGTAAATCGATAAATTATTTTGTAAGTGATACCTGCTAGTATGAAAATTATGAAACTTGAGTTATTTTTATGGTTGTGAAGAATTTTCATTCTTTAGAATTTTATTCGCAAATGTTATCAAACGTAAATAAATAAAATATGTAAATAAAAATGCTCGGGTTGAATTATATTTCGAACTCGCACCATACATGGAGATTGTAATTCTGATGAAAGGATTACATAAGCGTAAGTGAAACAAGGATAAACTTCTGCATGAATAGAATAGTCGTAACAAACTTAGCACTCTCAATAAATTACAAATTCCCTCAAAAGAGAATGGATTAAATGTAGTTCGTGGAGTAGCCAGCCGAGAAGCGGGGAAACTTTCAATTTTTATGACAAATTCAATTAGAACAAGATTTATATACGCTCTTGTTGTAGATATATATTACCAACAAAGTTAAGAAAGTGTAGGAATCGTTCCTCAACTTGAATCTTTAATAGGAAAGTTTTTTATTTATGAGTATGTTCATTCATACGACATAACAGGTGAAATAGCGTCATAGGAAAAACGGCATTATTTTCGATACGTTATATAAATCGTCGTCATATAAATCAATTGACATCGTGTAATATTCAATCGATAGTTCTTCAGCAGGAAGGAAAGATAATGAGGACAAAATATGTGGTTGACCGCCGTCAGGCAGGGCCGTCACTCACGAGTCACGGCAGACATGGCACACGAAATCTCATTATCGATAGAGATCTCGCGACATCGGTGGACAATAAAACGGTACCATCATATCTAAAACTTTGCGCCATAATGAAGCGTATGGGGCGAATGGTTTACGACAGACGCCGGCGAATCTTTATTGGGAGAGCACCAATTTAGATAAAAGGAAAGAGCTTTCGTTCTGTAACATCAGAGATAGCAGTCTTAACTATCGCCAAGTTAGCGGTAGTTAATCCGGCGGGTTCTCAGATAAATCAACAGTGGAAAGCAATAAATTCGGCCGGCTACGGTAATAGGTGAAAACTATTAGGTTTCGTGTAATTTAGGTGCTGAGAGAAAAAATATGAAGGCCGGCGAGGCGCCAGTGCGAATTATTTAACTTAGGAATAAGGAATATTGGTAGCAATCTTTTCGATTTCCATGAAAACAATGTTGTCTGATAAATTACATTTTATACAATTGTGATTTAATATCACGGCTGTTGTTTAGTTGTCTCTATAAGAGTAATTAGTGACAACTACGGGGAGCATCTTTAAACATTAGAGATAAAAGGATAGAACAATATTTTATTTTTCAAAGCGAAAACAATAAAGTTTAAACGTACTATAAGTAAAACTTTTTCTCTTGTTCTCTGAATTAAACACACTACACATTACTTAATTATACGAGTATCAATAAGTAAATTAAAATTAAGAACTAAAACGTATTCTGGGTTTCTTTAAAAATAATTAAAATTAATCGTAAAATAAACTTCTATATATTATGTACATCTACAGTTATTGTATCGGGTCTGAACAATATCCCATGGCGAGAGCGGTCTAATCCGAGGGAATTTAAGAGGATTTAGCCAAATCGACATCTCCTTTCTTAGCTTGTTATCTCATATCCTAAAAGTTTAAAACGCAGGAGCCATCCGAACGAGAACTTATTAACTCGACGCGATCGTCCCGTGGAAAATGCTCGAACACTAAAACGTTACAAGAGGGGAAACTTTCGACAAACTGCAAAAAGAAACAGCGAACTTTTTAAAATAACGCTAAATGCATAACGCTCTTTATCGGATAAAAGGTTTCAGCTTGTTAACTATAATGACGGAGGCTGGATTTTTAATAGTTAAACTACATTAAATACATTGAAATTTGAAATGTATAAAATACTGTGCGTATGAAATCGCAATACTATTTCTATATTGTTCTCTTTAGAACTATTGCATACAAATATAGTACCCGGAAGATTAATCACGCACTTCACTATCAAATCAAAGAAAAAGTCATTATTATAACTTACATAATAATTTTTATCTGCATAATGAATATAAATTACTTTTTAAATTATCAGTGCCGAAATTACGGTTTTATCATAACATATATTATTATAAGTTCCACTGATCTATATACCATCATGTATATTATAATCTTTTAATGTTCAAAGTTCAAACATATAACTTTCTTTTTTATTTTTACGGGACGCAGTTTTTGAAACTACCGAACCGATTCTTTCACTAATAGTAATCGTTACTGTCACAAGTAAAAAATTCTTAATCTGTTTCACACACTGCTGGTGTTTATTTTATTTTAATACATACCTACTATCTATAAAATTTATTTTTTATAGTCGGTGAAGTGTTAACTTCACTTTTTATTATTTACAAAGGCAGCTAAATAGCGTGTGTCGCACATCCATACTTTTATATTACCATCGGGCTGTAATTAAAACGCAATTACATGTTATATAATTGTTATAAGATAATTGTTATCTAGTCTCTCTAAAATAACGTAAAAAGCTCTATTATATTTTTTAAGTGTATAAAATGCAATGTATCAATGTGAAGTTTTGTTTAACATTGATTTATAGCACAGGAAGCGCAGTCATAAAACAATAAACAGCGTGTAAATTTCATGTTACGCGGAACGTGTGCGAATTTAGAAAAAAGTTTATTTTTTACAACACCATACGATTTGTGATACTTAGTTATGGATTTTTTAATGGTTGTGGTATCGTAGAAATATCCGTTTCATGTTTGACAAATTATAGAAAGAGACCGATTCCTTCATTAATGATACGCGCCTACATTACATTTTTGTTTTTATTTTTATAGAGGGAGAGTGCCGCTGTGGACAAAACTGATGCGAGTACATTATTTATAAAAAAATATTGAAAAATCTGATATAATTATGATTACAAAAAACCCAGTGCAGCGAACTCATTACATTGTGAATTTTACTCATACTTAAATGCCGGCAAATTTCAAAAGCCCTTCCGTTTTACTCAGTATGCATTATTGAAAAGTTAATTGACGTAGATTTCATTGACGTAGGACTGCTGTCCTTCATTTATACATGAACTTATATGAAGCATACATATGTAAAAAAATATATTGAATATTCAATAAAATACTAAATACCTTTGTTTTTACATCACTCCTTCAAAGATACCTATATTATGTAATTTAACTATTATATATTGTTAACTGATGTCTTATTCTTATTACTTTGTAAGGTAAAAAATTAAAAATAGTAAAATTCAAGCGAACATTCGCATTAATATTTGAAATGAACGACCTTGACTCGATCGTGATACGATGCGCAATATCTCGCCGTTTATCATGAAGCAATTTTAGGCGCACTAGTGTATTACATCCTTTATTTTACGCAATACTAGCTTTCTGCCCACGTCTTCGTCCGCTTTATATACTAAAACCTTCCTTGAGAACCACTCTATCAATTAAAAAAAACTATTTCAAAATATTTTACGTAATTTTAAAGATCTAAGCATACAGACACACAGCCGGCGGAAAGCGGCTTTGTTTTATGCTTGTTAGTGATAACTGATAAGTGATTGTTTAGCTTTTTTATAGTTACGATATAATTAATGTACAAGTTTACAATATAAGTAGGTATACCAGTAAGTTCGACACGCCCATTTTATTGTACGTAATATGAAGACGTCATTTACCTGATATACCTTCAACTTAAAAATAGCTGTAGACATAATTAATCGTCGAAAAACAAAGGCTGGATACTGGATAGTTGAATATTCCATTGATAAGATTCGACTATGTGTACATATTGTGTACTTAATGAACTTTATTCGATGTAGAGATAAAAAATATGGGGAAGAGTATCCGTTTATGTACTTATGCGTTTATTGGCATTTGCTTCAGTTGAAACACGCACCTCTTGGCTGGTGAATGTTTAATAACTGTAATTACTCGGGAGACCCGCTGTGGAATTTATATAAATAATAATTTAGCAACAATGTAACAAGTAATAAAGCAAATTCATTAACTATAAAGATCAAAAAACAGATAGTGAGGTGGTGTAAAAAATTTGCTTTTTGTCGTTTCAAATATCTGAGGAATTTACAAATACATACATTAATACATACGTTATTAACTTACAGTTTAAATAGGTAATAAAAACGAATTTAAAGATATTATATTGGTCCGAGCGATAGTTTAAAAAGTAAACGAAGATTCTTTAATTAATTAGTATAGAGAAGTTCTAGTCAATAGACGAAAAGTATTATTATAAAAATTATTCTAGACGTTTTCCGTGTCGTATTTGAATACCGTGTGTGGGATGATTTTCTTAAATCACTAGCTCAATGACATAAGAGTAAAAGTGTCCCTTCGTCCAGCATACTCACCACAACTCACCATGGAATCCTGATATTTCATGAATGTCAAAAAACTGTTCTGAAATAGTGCTAAATAGTGCCCAAAGGAAAAAAATAGTGCTCTTGTACTTGCGAAGTTATAGCCATAGTTCGATGAGTATGCTGGACGAAGGTTTCGCCCAGCATACTCACCTCCGTCCGGAGAATCTGTATACGCTTCAAACATAATTCATACTTCAAAAAATAGTTCCCAAATAGTGCCAAACGGTGCCCAAAAAGAAAAAACAGTGCTCGAATAACTTCGGAGTTATAGGCTTCGTTCAGTGAGTATGCTGGGCGTAGGTTCTACGCCCAGCATACTCACCTCAGTGCGCGAATATCGAACGAGCTATAGGTATAATTTACGTCTCAAAAAATTGTACTTGAAATAGTGCCCAATATCAGTCCAATTTTTGCTTGACTTTTGACTTAGAAAACCATTAAATTTTAATGTAAACTTCTACATACTAACGTAAAATGGGGTACAGTCGTCGACACATGTTTTTGGACAAAAATATTAAACTTTCTAATTGTAGACTTCATGTTATTGGAAATAATTATGGTATTTTCTCACATGTCAAAAACTTTCGATTAAATGCATTATTATATATTTTATAAATAATAATAAATGAATGAAACTTTAAGCGTACCTAAATGAAGTCTATTACTTCATTGCATTGTGTGTTTGTCTGAATAAAAACAGTCATTTGCAGCCAATAAAATTAATATCTTGAAAAATTGTAAAAAGGAAATTATACAGTTTCTTTTTGTATATATGTTGCAGGCAAAACTTATAACCAGTCAAAACTAGTACTGTGACATAGTTATACAAATTTTTAAAACTCTTTCCAATAAGTTCATCAATGAAAGGTTTAGCAATAAAAAACATTTTTAATTACTTACGTTATTTATTACTATTTAAAGGGCCAAAGTAATCAGAATTCTAGTTAACTAGTTCACAGCTTTTGTTAACATTCATAATATAATCAATGTAAATAGAAAAAATTGTAGTTTTAATATTGTATATAATATACATATAAAAAAATGTTTAGCGTCGCGGGCGCCGCGCGTCGTAAGCCCCATACCTATTGACCGTACGTGCATCCATTACTGCCACACTATATTGAACTTTATCACATGAGGAATACAGGTCAATTCCGTAAACGTTGTGGTACCGTCCTTGATCCGGAAAATGATTATTTTGAATAATTTTGTCAGTTGTAATGTAAGCATTAATAACAGCAACTTTATTTTTCATGCATGATTTACTTCATTTGATATCTTAATCCTTCAAGCGCCGTGATCTAGACAAATATATAAAATCATTGTTCCTAGCTACCGGGGTCCCATGCGACGCGCGAAGGCTTAATCATATTATTATAAAGTATTATTAAAATAATGTGTAATTAATAATATTGCGATTCTAAAGTAAATACTCCCTTACATAGACAATATAACAAAACAAATAATTTACACAAGACAAAAATTGTTAGAAAGAAAGTTAATAATATTGTATTCGACTGTACTCAATGTAATGTATGTAGAAGTTTACAATCAAATTAAATGGTTTTCTAGGTCAAAAGTCAAGCAAAAATTGGACTGATATTGGGCACTATTTCAAGCACAATTTTTTGAGACGTAAATTGTTCCTATAGCTCGTTCGATATTCGCGCACTGAGGTGAGTATGCTGGGCGTAGAACCTACGCCCAGCATACTCACTGAACGAAGCCTGTAACTCCGAAGTTATTCGAGCACTGTTTTTTCTTTTTGGGCACCGTTTGGCACTATTTGGGAACTATTTTTTGAAGTATGAATTATGTTTGAAGCGTATACAGATTTTCCGGACGGAGGTGAGTATGCTGGGCGAAACCTTCGTCCAGCATACTCATCGAACTATGGCTATAACTTCGCAAGTACAAGAGCACTATTTTTTTCCTTTGGGCACTATTTAGCACTATTTCAGAACAGTTTTTTGACATTCATGAAATATCAGGATTCCATGGTGAGTTGTGGTGAGTATGCTGGACGAAGGGACACGAGTAAAACACAAGGTTGTACAGGTGACATTGGTATCTCCTGCGGCGGTCGCTCTGCAACTTTGTCTATTTTATTATAGGGGAATGTGGCTAAAAAAACATCACGGTGTTGTATTTTTAAATACGCATTATATTGTGCGTTGTGTTGGTAAACATGTTGTAAATTGTACCTCACTCACTTGAATATATAGTACATGTAAATGATAAGGGTTACATCAATTTTTTATCGTATTTTTCGTAACGACCTCATAACGGTAAAAAAGTATATTTATGCACCCTGCCCTTCCCGAGCCTATAAATATCATTTAATCATTATACATAATAGTGTATTCAAACAACTGTGTAATTAATTGAATGACAGCATGATGATTGTGGACGGAGGGTGTGGTAGTTCCTTATGTTAGACTTAAGAAGTGAGGCTTCGACATAAATTGAAAGTCGTAATGTGATTTAAAGGCGTGAGCTTGATCTACAACCGGTCCGCGCAGCGTGAGATGAGGCAATGCAAAAATCCTGACATCAAAAGGATCGGTTTTATGGCCTCCGCTGTATAAATGGGCTGTGCTAATGTCTGCTGACATATATGTTATGTGATCTCGAATACTTGAAGGATTTGGTGTTCAAGTTTAGGGGTTTTGCTGACATTATTGATTATTTTTCACCATGAGAATATTCAACGAAATCGAAATTTTTGCTATTTGTTTATTTATTCAATTCAACAATCTTTAATTATTAATACTTTTTCAATATGTCAAAGAAAATTAATAAACGTAACTTTAATTCTTTTAACTATACTGGGGTCTAAAATAATATATTATTTTAAAGTTAAATACACTAAGAACCAAACTGAGGCGGCCACGACGCGACGGTTAGTTCCACATTATATTATCAATTCCTATTTATTCCACTTAATTTGAATTTCAAATTGAGATTAAAAATAGTTTAATAGCTCTTCACATTATTTTTCTTTCATTACATAGGTATATTAAACTTTAAAAGTATTATAGATAATCAAACAGAACAGTTAGTTTTAAGTCACGTATAGGTATAACCTTAAACAAAAGTTGATTGACTAATGACTTAAAGGAAGACCAACTTTTTTTTACTTTGCGAGTAGAAGCTTGAGAATAGTTAGAATTCCGTAAAATTTTAACTATTCTCAGCAATAATGCCATGAACTTAATTTTCGTTCAAATCTGTAAATCATTAAATCTATTATCTAATTCATTATTGTCTTGATTTGATCGTAAAACCCCAGTTATAGCGTAAGTCGTAAGTTAAACGATAACTCAATATCTCTGCGTGTTAATAATTCAACTGGATGACCTTTGTAATCAACGTATTATGGAGAATATATTAGTTAGGCATTCAAATATATAAAGTAAAATATCGTTTGTGTTATATTGTGTGAATTTTATAACAGTAGGTCATTTCGTTAGTTTGACCAATGTATGTATAATTTGTTTTACGTACCTACTTATATTTACTTGACATCAACTTTACTATTTTTAGCTAATTTTCAACCATTTAGTGTATTTCCTTATTTGCTTTCTTCGCGTAAAAATGTCCAATTTGGCCTTCTATGTTAAACGCTGATGACGCAAAATAAACGCAAACATAATATTATCACTCGATTATTATAATATTTATTATTACTTGATACTGGTCCGTCACGAATTTACATATTTCCCCATTCCATACTGCGGACATAATTTTGCATATCTAATACAATGTTAAACCATAATCTGACTGGTTCAGCCCTATGAAGGCAAAGCGGTCCACCTTCAAAGGTTTTGATGGCTAAAGTTTCCGTTTCTAGAAAGTTATTTTCAAGAACGTTATTCGCTAGGTAATCAAATAATTTCTTAAAATCTTTATTATCACTTCATTCCTGGTCTAATTAAGATTACAAATCATTCATCATTCATCAAAAGAACTTATTTAAAAATCTAACTTTGTTAACCTAACGAATGAATAAAAATAGTGTAAAAAGAATTTTAACACTTGTTCTATTTTTGAATAATATGTTCTATTTTTTAAATACATATAAGAATAAATTATACAAAAATTATATTTGCCCCGGTGCAAATAATTGTAGCACCAATGTCACTAGATAACTATCAATTTGCTATTGCGTAGGACAGGTGCGTGGAATAGAATTGCAAACTTTTTACCTAGGCTTTTTACTATAATAAAATTATACGAAAATTATGTTATTTAGCAACCATCGCTTTATGTACAGAAAAACTAACAATTTCAACATTGCACGGTTCGTCGACTAGTTTTAATTCATGGAATTAAATAAAAACATAATAATGCTATCATAAAAATGAATTGGGCTTTACGCATCGTTTTAATTTGACATACAGAAATAAAATTTGATCACGTTTATATATTTTTAATTTGTAAATAGAACAATATTCGTAATTACAGTAATGTCGATTTGGAAACGAATGATCTTATGATCAATTTCATTTACTTTTAATTTACTTGTGGTTAATCGGTTTATCCAAATTTAACGTAGCTCTAATAAAGAAAGTAAATTCATGCAAAAAGTTTATTACTTGAACTACTCGTATTCGGTATGTGCATTTTTATATTTCGATTTATATTGTATCTGATTTTCTAGATTATGAAATATTTTCCGTAAGCGAACGAGTTAATCGGATTTTAAAATTCCCTGCTTTCCCTATTATCCCGAGCTCGTTGCAGAGAAAATGGATATAATTTTAGCCACCAATATAGTTTTTTCCCCAGACCGCACGTTGTGGGAAAATTGAATTTTTGCTGCCCCTCACTGACCACTTCACTAATTCAGCTAATGGATTTAGTACTACGGTCCGGTACTGACCGGGAATAATTTTCTACCTAAAGTCAAACATGCCACTACGTACACGTATTTTTCTTAAAATTGGAATTTATTTCAAGTAGCTACTAGGTATACCTATTTTGGTGCATGAAACTAATTATATGATACAATAATACCGGTTGGAATTAATGTAATATGTAAATATACAAGTAAAATGTACGCTATGATATAACATACTTTAATTTTATGTACATTGAACTATTTACATAACCTTGATAACACCTGATAAGAAGTCGAGTATTGTCAGTAAGTTTACACACTCACTCCATAGGTTATTAATTTAAATGTGAGTATAATCAAAGATTTTATAGTTCATCCATTCTTGTAGTGGAAAGTTCCTAGATCTCTCGATCGTTAAATATGCGTCATATCAAGTAAAACAGTTGCATAATTAAAATGATTAAAATTTTCCACATGCTTTCAGCACACAACAGCTTTCTTTTACATATTTGATTTGGTTTATATCACTATTTTTTAAAGTGAAACTTTTATTACATCGTCTCAAACTTTTTGGTCTGTGTAGCGCATATGTCGCGTGAATCGCGGCTGACCGTCACGCGACATGCGCTACACAAAGCAGTGTTCGGAACCGTTCGAACAGTTTAACTTTTACCGTGGTTTCATAAAACCACACAATTTTTTTTATTTTTAAGTATTTACTATATGTATAGCATGAAATTGAATGTGCTATCACTAAATAACCATTTAGGAAAGATTAAAACAATTGAATGAGTTTCATATATCTAGATATCACTTCTTGAATTAATACATCAATACATATTATATAATGTACAATTTTAAGATTATAGATATAGGTATTTTTAGAAGATATGATATCATAGTTATAGATAAACTATCACACAATGCACACTACACACCGATTCAAAATATGCCTTGTAAGCGCTTTGAATAATAATTTATAAAAGATTCTATCTAAGAATTTTAATACATATTTATAATTTTTAATTTTTATCTTTTGATAACATAGAGATGCTACAACCCTACTTTAATATTATTAAAGTGAAACTTTTATTACATCGTCTCAAACTTTTTGGTCTATGTAGCGCATGTCGCGTGTATCGAACAGTTTTACTTTTACCGTGGTTTCATAAAACCACACAACATTTTTTTGGAGTATAAGTTGTTTTAATTCTATCTCTATTATTATTTTTATAAGAAAATGACTAATCTTATTTTTAATCAATACCTTTTTTTTTCTTGGCTAATTATGTTTTGAATACAATATAATTGTATTATCTACATAGTAATATGTGTTAAACTGATTGTCTGATAAAGCCAAAACCAGTAGCTCTAGAAATTTAAATTTGCAAGAATGTTAATTCTTATTCAGCTTTCTCCCGAAAAAAATCTTATTTATGAGAATTGTAGATACTTCTTTACTTTTATTTTCAGGAGTAGATACTGCGACTATTATCAAATCAGTAGGTAACCGATACGGCAGTTATTAACAGCTATCCAAATCAATATGTAAATGTGTTGCCAGTGTGGAATATATTTCAAACTAATTTTCTCCTTTTCGAAGTACTATTTGATTGATTATTCAGTACTTATCGTTTATGTACTTAGTAATCTGTGTTATCATGCATAAGTACAAGTTGCTGTTTAATGAAACATTTTTTCAAATTAAAATCGTACTTATGTCTAGACCGGTTCATTTTTTATAAAACTAAACCAAGCAAAGTATAACACCCCCTCATCGATGCAAATGTTTCATTACGACCTAAGTAGTAAATACCTATTACAATTCAAGCGATGAAAATATAAGAATTCCCATGACTGATTCATGAAGACTTTATACATTACGATCATAATTTGCGGTAAAATTCAAAATTAAATAAGTCTTACCTACATAGTATTTGAATTCAATTCGGCTTAATTACCTGTAACAAATAAAACATGTTAAAATATGGATATTAAATAAATAAAGACGTATCAACCTAGTACATGAACAGGTCAGAAACCATTTGCTCGCGGTAGTCCACCTGCTTGTTTGTGTACTAAAAAAGGTTCAAATAATAAACTGGCGACACGGCACGTGCTACATGACCCAGTGCATGTGTGCATGTTGTACTCCAAGGACTTAATTGCATATAAACTCTTCCAACTAAATGTCAATCAATTAGGTATACTCTATATACACATAAATGTTCATATAGTGGCGTTAATTCATATAAATACGTATTGTTCAAGTTTTATGATGCTTCTTATGAATCGTTCTCTTATAATGTTACATGAATGATGAAAATATAAAAACGAGAGCTATAACATTATTCGGTTCGAATACGCGACTATTTTGTACACGCCGTTACGAAGAAATACAATTCATAATTTTAAACGTATGTGCAGTAATCACGTTTTCAGTTGGAAAGCTTCCAATCAACGAAGTACCGCAATTTGCATAAAACTTACTAACGAAACGCATTTGATGAAAACAGCATCAAAGCGTAGGTTTTTAATTCTCAGCTCAACTTATTGTTTTAACTTATATTTATAGATTCTAAGTGGAAAATCGTTGAAGCAATGCCAACGTCTGCCAACTTGTTACCGCATTACGATAGCAGAAAATGTGGCTTTGAAACTTTTCATTTTTATTGCTTATCCTTTCACTTTTGACAATCGCGAATATTTTATCGTTTACTAGCGTTTACTTATTATATAGGATGCGTGATATGAAACATAAGATACTGTTATCAGCAGATAAACGCACATGTGATATGATTGACTTCAGCAGGAGGCCATTTATTGTGCGATATTTATATTAAATTGATTATTACTGCTATAACGAGGCCGTGGCCATGATAGCTTATAGCGGAACTTTATTCATGCTTTTATTCTACAGTATTCTAATACTTTATAAGTAGTGTTCATGATTTAAGCCTTTGTTTTCGAATTGCAGGCAGTATAATCACCGGTTAATGATTGATTGTTTTACATGAGAATATTCCACTGCCATGAGATTCAAGTGGATTTTATCTGAAGCTTTTTAAAGAAAAAATCATTAAGAGAATGAATTATAAACTACTCACTTTAAAGTTTAAATAGATTAGTATAACTACTTATGCATATGATATAATATACAAGCATTTTGAGATTACTACGTAGGTAGAATCTCAAAATGCTTACGCTAAAAACTTCAATATTATGGTTTGGCAAATGGCCGACGATTATTGATTGGCATCCACGTAGCAAAACCTAGTCCCTTGCCCCCGCCTCAATTAAAACAAAATGTACTCATGAAGGTACAGATTACGTGTAAGCTATAGATAATGTTATCGCATCCCCTTTATATCGAGAAGCAAATCCCTGAACAATCAATATGAGCTAGACATGCTTTATGTATTTTTCTTTTCATTTATCGAGGCAGGGATCGAGCGCCATTTCTTTTTCAAACCAAAAAGGTAATTACTACTTCACACGCAGGATCATAATGAAAAATTTTACACATACACGTACATTATACATATCAACTTAATTCCGAACTTAAATTATAATTATAGCTACGAACTAATAAAAAGCAATTTTAATAAATAGTACATTGTAACGGTAACGATTGTGTAAGTCATGCCTTAAATGAGTGTGTTCTAACACATAAAACTTAGGGCTTATTAGCCCGTTATTACGCGGGAAGTCGAAGGCACAAGTTTGTTGTAATATAACAAGCTATTGAGAAGTATGGTGTTTGTTCACAGACGCGTAAATAGCAATGGCACGCTAGATCAATTAAACAGTGTAATGGTGTGTCACTTTTTTATCTACCTTTTATAATAAACTGTTAAAAAGTTCTGCGCAGTGGAGACGTATAAAAATACGCTTTATTCTAAACCCGTTTATGTTTAACGACTTCTTTAAACGTTACCAATAACGTGAGCTAGTATGTTTGCACGTCTGAGCGTTACTGTTCTTTTTTTGTAAATAATTACATTGATTTATTCCGACTTCTTTTTTCTTAACCTGATGCCTGAATTGGAAAAATGATAAAACATCTCTTCGTACTATTAAATGCCAACAAAGGTTGAGCCAATTATTTGAGGCAGCTTAAATTAAATCTGGACAGTGACTAGTACTAAATATTACAGACAGTTACAGTACTACAATGTTAAGTGCAGCCCTTACGTCATTTTTCGCATTTACTTTTTTCCTTGTACAATTTGAAGCGGCATTAAAAAGTCGCTAATTAGGTATAAACTACAATTAGACAATTAAATGCGGGAGATTTGCTATATTTCCATTTTAAATGGTTAAGTTAATTCTTTTTTTTTGTGATAATTTTGCGCACGAGGGGTAATTAGTAATTACATCGGCCTCTATTAATCGTGTATATCGGAATCTTTTGAATAAATCTTTCACTCGAGTTGCTGATCAAAGACAGATATGCATTGCCGGGAGTCGGGACGTGAATATAAAACAGAAATATTCATATTCGTTGAAACAAGAAAGGAACGGTAAAGTTTTAAAATAATCAGCGTTTTACAATTTAGAATAAATTACGTTCATGAGCAAAGTGTTTAATTATTTTACTACTACATAATATACGCTAATTATTATTAAGATAGCTAGTCGTATAATATGATGAGCCAGGTATACTTACACCTACTTTGAACTATTTTGAAGGTGCGACTGTAATTAGAGATTTAGTTATCAAAAATAATTAGCACGATCTTTCAATATTATTCTAAGCTTTATTAGATACCATTAATTTAAATTAAAAATTGTGTCATCAATTATCTTTTTTACTACTTAATGCCATATTTGGAGATTGGACTTTGCACGCTGGTCAATGTCATAATTCCGATAGTTCATCTGTCATCATACTAAAACGTTATGAAGAAGAGCAGTCGGTAGTACCAACCTACACGTAGGATGATGTAGGTAAGCGGCTAATGGCCAGACTGATGAGATATTTTCGCGTTGGTAATTCAATCCTTTATAATCCTCGTGCGGCGCTCTAATCGCAATGCGTTACGTATGCAGATGGCATTCATCGCGGAAGTCATTAGGGCTTGACCTTCAGTCGCCGCGGTACCACTCCGTATTTCAAACGCCCTATTTCCCCGATGATGTAATACTACACCGTTTCAACTGTGATATAAAAAAATCGTTATACTCATTATCACTACGTCGAAAATTTTATGGTTTTATATCGTATTTAACTAAATTACTGTAAGTAATTAAATTATTTATAATAATTCTATTATTCTAACTTCTAAGTTAAGACAACTACATTTTTAAAGCCACCGTACCATATTATTTGTTGCACACATAGGTACGAACATTTATTAAAATCACGGTTCACCTACATTTTATTTAACATAATAATTATAATTTAAATGACTAAGAACGTCGTTCCAAAGTGCATTGTAAGTACAACTATTATTAATCTTTAATCATTAAATTATTAAAATCTTGTTAAGCGCCATCTATCACTACGACGCATAACTATTAAATATTCCTATTTCTAGTAGTTAAGTACTAATAGTTCATGTTATTATTAATAATTACATAACTTAGTTGTTACTTGTTATTAAAGTTGCCGTACTTTGGTTTGATAATATTTTTGTTATCTAAAAAAGGCGCGAAGCTTCCATCCAGTTGCAAGGCCATTGAGCACGTGGAGGCGCCTGTTGCTAGCGTTGTTGGAGTCCCCCCTTCGCGCCATTCTATTGCGCGACGTTGCCGCACTGACGCGATACTACAACGCGAACGTCGCCGTCGTTTAGTCCATTGAATAAAAAGTTCTAGAGTGCGTGAGTTAGTAACGTAAGATGTTTCTTCGGAAACATGTCAAGAGTCCCTAGGTAATAAACATACTAAAACCCCGGGCCACTAGGAGGAGCCCCGGAGTGGGGGGAGGGGGAAAATGGGTCCATTTTTTCATTTTTCGCTTAAATCTCAAAAACGGTACATGTTAGAGAAAAACTTTCAAGGAAAAGTTGAAAGGCCATTAAATTATCTACAAGTTGTACTTGAATCATTTTTTCCTATATCCTACCGTTTCTGAGTTATACGCAGTAAAACATGATTTTGGCTCAAACAATTTCCACATCAATCGATCAAAAAATATTTCTTTCTTCCAAAAAACTCAAAAGTGCAACTTGTGACCGGTACTGATAGATTCCTCTTAATTAGGTCTATAATTGGTAAAATAAACACATTCCTCCATGGAAGCCTTTAGGAGGAATCGATTGTCAAAATATTATATTATGGTAGTTTGAGTTACTGAACTTGATCTTTTTATTTTTTTCTTCCAAAAAACTCATAAGTGCAACTTGTGACCGGTACAGATAGATTGCTCATAATTGGGTCTATCATTGATAAAAATACCAGATTCCAACACGGAGGCGTTTACGGGGAATTGAATTTTATTAGGGTAGTTACGATACTTGAACTTTTTATTTTTTTTCTCCAAAAAAACTCAAAAGTGCAACTTGTGACCGATACTGATAGATTGCTCTTAATTAGGTCTATAATTAGTAAAATAAACACATTCCTCCATGGAAGCCTTTAGGAGGAATCGATTTTCAAAATACTATATTAGGGTAGTTTGAGTTACTGAACTTGATCTTTTTATTTTTTTCTTCCAAAAAACTCAAAAGTGCAACTTGTGACTGGTACTGTTAGATTGCTCTTAATTAGGTCTATAATTGGTAAAATAAACACATTCCTCCATGGAAGCCTTTAGGAGGAATCGACTGTCAAAATACTATATTAGGGTAGTTTGAGTTACTGAACTTGATCTTTTTATTTTTTTTTTCCAAAAAACTCAAAAGTGCAACTTGTGACCGGTACAGATAGATTGCTCATAATTAGGTCTATCATTGATAAAAATATTAGATTCCACCATGGAGGCGTTTACGGGCAATTGAATTTTATTAGGGTAGATACGATACTTGAACTTTTTATTTTTTTTCTTCCAAAAAAACTCAAAAGTGCAACTTGTGACCGGTACCGATAGATTGCTCATAATTAGGTCTATCATTGATAAAAAAACCAGATTCCACCATGGAGGCCTTTAGGAGGTATTGAATTTTATTAGGGTAGTTACGATACATGAACTTTTTAACTAAGGAAGGGCGGGGCTATTCCGTCCGAAAAATAACACTCAAAAAAGAACACGTCTGTATTTTTTCTTAAATAATAGCTACGGAAAATTTGTCAATTACATCAAAGCAAGCCGTTATTTCTTATTCTATTCATCATATTTAGAACGTGAAAAACGATTGCAGTAGCTAAGAAAATAGCTAAATTCTAATAGGAGTTGACTTTGGGCAAAATAGCCCCGCGCGGGGTTATTTCGTCAAGAGTTAAATAGAACGACATCTGTGGAGCAATTTCCATTTTACTCAGAAATATACAATACTGATGACGCTGCCTATTTGAATTTGTATTTAGTTACGCAGACATAAGGCTCATTTTCGAGAAAAATCATTCTAAATTTTTGGAGGGGCTATTCCGTCTCGCGTCCATACAAGATAGTGACGCGCACACAATATCGATACAATTTTTTTTGAAATATCGATAACTTTTTGTGTGGAATCAATTTGAATAAGAAAAGTTAAGTGGCTTAGTTTGACGCTATTTGGCACTCTCTTCACTAATTAAAAATGTATTATTGTTATTACAATGAAATATTTATTACTTATATGGTATACATAATAATAAGTGTAATACCACTCCAATTCACCCAAAATAGATTTTGGATAAATTATGTTTACATCAAGTAATTAATTTATAAGTGTTGAGTTAAATATGTGTACTCATAACAAAACACAATGTCAGTTGCCTCAACATTTATGCTTATGTCGATAAGAAAGCCAATCGTAGCACGTCACTAGCTTTTTGCAAATTCATACAAAATCGACGGGGCTATTTTCGTCTTAAAAATGGACAACATAGCCCCGCCAAAATATTTTTTGTGGTTATGACATCGGACTTAATAACACTTTTTATTTAAAGCGTAAGATAAAATAAACAGTTTAGAAAGAATCTCCAACATTCAAAGTTATTACTTACCTTGGGCCGATTTCACAACATTTACTTTTTACACGTAAAACGAAATAAAATTTGCGGAGCGTCGGCTATGTTGTGTCCATTCAAAATGGCGACTGTAGAAGAATAGCTATAATTCCAAAACCATGTATCCTACAGCAACATCTGTTAGCTTATCGCGTAGTTAATTAAATTTTATACCTGCCGAAAGATGTTGTTACTAGAAATCTATTAAACTGTAGGCTACAAAGTCTTCTGACAAGATTGCCCCGCCGACAAAATAGCCCCGCCCTTCCTTATAATCAAGTCCAGTGTACATAATTCTTCGAATCTATGTAAAATTAGTCCCCACAAAAAAAAGTTGGACCTACCTATAAAGTGTATCTTCATTCTTGCAATGTGAATTTTGGAGAGTAAAATATATCTCTGCTAATATAGAGTAGGTACATAGTTAAATACTTAATTGAAAAATCTAAATTCTAAAATATAGAATATTATCTATTACATATTTAATAGGTATAATATGTCGTAATTTGGGATGTAATTTGTAAATATGTTCTGCATTCAGCATAATGTAACTATGAACTTTGCTGGTTGTTCTTCATTTGGTATACCTAAAGGTTGTATTGACAACATTGTAGTGTGAAACTAATGCATCTGTATATTGGCATTTTATTTTTGCTATCACAAAACAGGCCCTACCGTATAAGGGAACTAATAAATATTTAACACAATCATTAACTTGTTAATTGCCTATAATCGAGTATCCAAAACAACTACGTGCGCATACTAATATTTGAGCCCCTTTCCGTTTTTTTTTTCCTTCATAATTGTAGTAATTTGTCATAAAAATGAGTACCTCTATACATGCACATTGCACATGCATGTTTATAAATAAAACAATCGTGCTAGTTACACCATTACTTACTAAATATGCAGTAACGTTACAATACTTAAAAAGTATTATTAAAAACAACAGAACGATTTTTAATTAAATTGGTTTGGTAAATTTTTTTTCAGTTTATTTTATTGTCAGTCTTCCTAGTAAGTATATATGTATAATATGTATAATAACGCGATCGGTAAATTTTTTGAAAATGAAACATTGGGACTACCCGGCGAGAAGATTGTATAGGTACTAAAACTTAAAAGCAATTTAAAAAATACAAATAGAGATATCTAAAAAAGCTTAACATCAACTCAATAGAATTATTCTACAACGTTTAATATAACCTTGTAAAGATGCTAGATGTGATAAATGGAGACATTGTTTATTTATTTCAGATCGTTTGATATCGCGAATTATCAAGAACAGACATTATTGATTTAATAACGTAAGGCTTCATTTGCATACCCCTTGAACAAATTACCTTACTCCTTAGTTAAATAACATATTGGTTTCACAAGTGAATGTCAATAGTTAATTGCTATAGACACGGGATACAGCGAATAGATTGTTAATTTAAAACGGTCAGTTATAGTATACGTGCCGCATTTCCATAACAGTATATGCGAAATACGATTAGTGATAGCAATAAGACGCTTATTCATTCAGGTTGATATGGAAATAGGAGACCTTCAGTATGAATTGCTGGCGTTCGGAATTTTCCATTCGGTATACGGTGATTCCTCTTGATTATTAATGCTCGATTCAATGACACTAGCGCGAGCGGCTGAATAATTTGGATGTCTTTCAAATTTCAATCATATTGATGATCGTTAATTACCCAGGCGTTTAAACTGCAAATTATTGTAATCGGAGCGAGAATAGAAACATAGTGCAAAATACTTTTTTTGAAATCAATATTGAACATGCAATAGTACCTAATCTTGGATATCAATTGCTTACAGGTTCCAGATTTATATCTACAGTCTCGGAAAAAAATATGATTTCTCTCATGTGTAAGTTATACAGCTTACAATGTAGATATAATATAAACATCATAGGTACCTGTCAAACATACGAAAAAAACTAAAACTAGTAAGTAAGTACATATAAAACACTTGATGGAGCTTTAGCAAAACTGTCTATACGAACATGGACCCAATATATAAACCGAAACATAATATTTAATGTCTGATATAATGTTACTCAAAACTTAATAGCTTTATTTAATTTGAAATTAAAATAATGATGCAAATTTGTTACTAATAGTTGGATCTAGGTATAACGAAACCTCTGAAAGTTTCTTATCATCATTGATATTGCCCGCGGTCACCCGCATGTGCCATGTGCATATGTTTATTTATTTATTTATTTATAACACTTCATTGTACAAAACAATATAGGAAATGTGGTACAAATTAGTGAGGTACAAAAATTATATTATTAAATTATGTTATACAATACCTTAGCATCTTTATACGTAGGAATTCGCTGATGCATTATCAAATACATTCTTTTATTGGCTTACTAAAATTCTAATCCCAATAAGTAGAAAGACGTCCAGATGATATTGATAACAGCTGATACATGTGCACTCACGAATTTCTTAAATTTCACACAATAAATCAAAGCGAATATAAATAATTATTAAACGTACATAAACACGAAAAAAGCCTGATAATTCTAGAATAAAAAAGGTATTCTTGTACTAGAGTACACACGTAAGAAGTGAAACTTCTTTATGACCTTAAAAATGTCACGAGTATGGCGTAACGCAAAAATGTCACGCGTACGGCGTAACGCAAAAATGTCACGCGTACGGCGTAACGCAAAAATGTTACACTAAATTTTTGTCCAACCCCGATAAAGAAGTTTCACTTCAAAATCCTTGAAAATTAACTATTATACACAGACGTCCATAAAAACGTTATCTCAGAGCTAATTAACATCAATTGAATAAATGGATAAAACGGATGAATTGTAAGAAATATTCTATTAATATTAATTTATAGCATTTATGTGCAATTTTAAAATAATCATTTGCAGAATTGCAGACGTCTGCGCGTCGCCACGGTTTAGCGGAAGACATGATTCTACGATAGAGTTTTTGTCGTGTTTTAACTTCTGATAGATATAAACGTAATACTCGTTAAAGTTTATGATAAAGAACTAAAACACCATACCATAAGCAATGAATTTTATAATTGTATTTTAACATTTAACTCAAAAAAACCTGTAAATTGCAATATGTAAAATTTTCAACTTGATTGATAAGAGATGATGAGATTTTTATTGGTTTTATATAATTATAAGATAGGTACTATAGAAAACGTTCTCATTAAAATTATTCAAACAGAATTACCTAGCTTCTAAGCAAACCGAGCAAACCCATAAACATTTGTTAATTTTAGTAAACAAAATCATTTGTATAAAATAAATAATATTTGAAAAATAGATGATAACTACTAAATAATTAAATATCTCTACTAATATTATAAAGCTGAAGAGTTTGTTTGTTTGAACGCTCTAATCTCGGGAACTAATGGTCTGATTTAAAAAATTCATTCGGTGTTAGCTAGCCCATTTATCGACGAAGGTATATAGGCTATATATCATCACGCTACGGCCAACAGGAGTGCCGCCACGAGGGTGAAACCGCGCGGAGCTGCTAATTTCATATATTCAGGTAGGAAAATCAACACAACTTCTACTCCGTAAAGTCCTAAGTCCAACCTTGTCTTGCGCGTGCGCTTAGTCTAACTAGATATAAATAATAGTACCTACTACGAATAGCGTGAGAGCTCGTGGCAAGCATCGCTCGGGTTATATTACATGTTTGTAACACGTGCAAGTCGTAAGGATAATGCACTTTAATGTTTACGTTGAATTCAATAGTACCTCGGAACTTTAAGTAGGTTTATCAAGGTAACTGTAAGTTTGAAAATACGTTTCAGATTAGGGCTAAATTCGAAATTATTATAGACACATATCGACATTACCAGCCCTTATTTGTTTCCACTGCACTGACACAGGCTTCCTATGAGGATTGAGGTCATAATCCGCCCAGCTGGGCAAGTGTGGGTTGGAAGATATCAACGGTAATACCATTGACATATTACTTATGTATTTATTAATACATATGTGCTTGTATTCAAGCTTTTGATTATCTTTAAAAATCTCCAGTCATCGAATTGTATTAGGTTTGTATAGTAGCGAAAATTCATGTTTTAAAAAAATCCTTGACAAATGCCTTTTCCCTGTCTTCAAATAATAAAAATTTGGAAAATCCAAAAGTGCACGCCTCATAATTTTTTTTTAATAAATATTTATTAATTATTATTTTTGTTTATTTAATAACAATTAAACCACATCGAATCAGACCCTGAAAAATGAAAGGGTTCTATTCCTGAGCATACTCAAGCGTAAGAGAAAAAAAAAGACTCGATTAGTAAAGTATTTCGGTCGCTATCGTGTTAACAAGAAAAAGGATCCGCACATACAGACACACGGACGTCCAAGACAGAACTTTTTTAAACTGTTTTTTAACTAGTTTAAATAACAAAAATGACATCAAAAATATCATGAACGTTAAAAATAGTGTTTTTTCTTAATATGTGTGTGTATGTATTATCTTACAAGTGCAATGTATGATACATAAAGACATTTTAAGTTTGAAAAATCAGATGTTTTGCGCGAAGTGACAGTAGTACCCACCTCAACGCTTCGCTTATGAGGCGTGCAATACGTTTTATAATTAACAAATTACAATCGATGTCACACCCACAATACCGATTATATCAACACTACTCATATTGAAATATCTAAATCAACCCGCTTGGGCTACAGAGCGTGCCAAATAATTGTAAACAATTTATGTGTGACTAATTACCCTCCCTCCCCCTGTTACGGACGGTTTAATTTTAAAACAAAATAATAACAGGTATTTTATTTTACGTTTCAAATCATACCTAATGCTTATAAATTAGTTCATGAATACAAAGTCAATTATAGTGGAAACTGCGAAATACCAGATATTGTTATTTTTAAAGTGATGCAATTTTCTGTACAACCTACCTACTGTATTTACATAAATGATAAAGCATACAATTCATTTAAATGTTACATCATAAATTTATTTTCAGTAACCTTTAATCATTCATAAAGGACCTAAGAAATCTGATAATATTATTTATCAATAAGATTTATTTTCTTTGAGCGTACAAAGGGTTTTACATCGTGAATCGTTGTTTACAAACATTTGGCAATATGTACGAGGGAATTTCACGGTCATGTTATTGTTAGAACGATCTTTTTTACATCGACTCGGACGGATTAATGGCGGATTGAAGAATCTTCTTTAATTCAGATTGCGTAAATTTTTTAAATTTATTTAAAGAAAATTTCGAAGAATTTTTAATTGAATATGAAAAACTAAAATATAAAACCCATCAAGGGTAATTAATTGCTATTACTTTCCGTGATTGCGAACCGAGAAAAAATTTGTTTTACAAACAGAATACCGACAAAAAGAAACTGTCAGATGGTATAAAAATATTTTCATGTTCGCGGAATATATTTTTCTGTAAGATTTAATTATTGAAATGTTTATGCTTGAATTATTGTATGCTATGTAACTATAGTAAAAACATGAATGTTCCTTAATTTTCATCTTAATATCTTTGCATGTACCATGTTTTTATGCAATAAATGATTTATTTATTTATTTATTTATTTGAAATATAACGATTGCTGGAATTTGGGAATAAAATAGTTACAACATTTATTATTAAAAGAGGGATATTTTATTAAATAACAGTAATATGTCAAGTAAACAAACGTTATGATTTGTAAGCATACATCATTTTTTTGCAAATTGATAAAATTATACTTACACAATAATAAATAAAGGTACTTTTTTAGTTTTGTCTTCGGTATTAAACTGAAGAAATTAGATACATAAATGACAAACCGCAAAAGTAAAATTACTACTTACTCTACTTAAATCCTGAATAAATTTAATGATAGGTAGTGAAGACATTTCATAAAGCATACTATGATGTCAATAACCTCAACAGTCACAATAGTAACTGGGATTGTAGAAATATTTATAAGGCTTCTGTTTTTGCCATTTGACTATTCCTAAGTTCCTAACACGATATTTTTATTTACTAACATGATTAATGAAATTTAAAACCCACATCAATACGTTCATAACTTGTTCATAATATTTAGTGAAAACGATATCTGAAAATTTTATTTTCATCGCTTATGACTCACTAGTTTGATAGTGATCAGGTTATTTGCGTATAATAAAATCTTAAGTATGCGAACAAAAATTGATGAATGCGGAGATAGCTTTATTTTAAACATGAAAACGCTTTTCAACGAAGGACGAAAACATAGGACATTAAAGACATTACAAAATAAAAGCAATGGATGCTCAGTCACGTTGCCATGACTACGGGTTGTCCGCCCACCTTTGATCTGAGCGAACGGGTTATTTAATTAACGGGTAAAAAATATTTGTAATGCAATTTAAATACATTCAAAATAAGCCTTGACAATTAGATTTATGTACCACTAGGTTGCCACTCGCGGCTTCGCCCGCGCAGTCAAAGAAAAACTCGCATAGTTCCCGTTCCCGTGGGATTTCCGGGATCGCGTCATTTTCCCAGAATAAAAAGTAGCCTATGTCCTTTCTCGGGTATCAAAATATCTCCATATTTCATGAAAATTGGTTCAGTAGTTTAGGCGTGATTGAGTAACAGACAGACAGAGTTACTTTCGCATTTATAATATTAGTATGGATTTTCATGGTTTTAACTTTTAACATTTAATAATAAAAATAATTAATAAATATATTTTTTTTATTATTTATTTCACCCTTATTTCATCTGCCTAAGTCTTTTTCATATCTCAATCTAATTTTAATTCGACTTCCTTATAGAACTCTAAATTCAATTCTGTTTTGCTCAACTCGGTCAAAAGGAGGGTAATTTTATTGTTTTGTAGGTACCTATGTATTTAATATTTATGTACCTACATTTCTTTTACGTTTCTCTGTAGCGTAAATAATATGATGGATGGACAATAGAGTACTGAGCTTGCTTACAACAAGGTAAGATTTGATAAAATATTTCATTAATTTAATTAGCAACGCAATGTGAGTAAACAATAATTATGAATAGACAATAAACATTTATATCACAGTATTACAATATTATTTCCTAAATATGGTAATTGGTAATACTGTGTTTATATACTGTTAACGATTTAGGTTATGTTATATTCGATAACGAGTAACGACCTTGTCCACTTGTAGGATCGGAATTCGGATGTGTTCTATAAATATAAACAATGGTGGTTTGATTTATACGTTCAGGAAATTGTGAAAGCATGCCGAGTGGTTTCTGATGATAAAATAAAATAAAAATTATCTTAAAAAAAAGAAAGATCTTACTTTAGCATCGTGAACATGACTTGTACATTCCTGAACAACGCTATGTTCACTATTCGGAGTTTACATTATCGCAAAAAATAGATAAGAGCTTCTAGCTAAGAAACAGCCTACAAGATTTGTCAGAGAATGAACTCCATTGAAAAACATTATTACTAATCGCAAACAAAATTTTATTGATCAAGATTCTATCTTGTATTTAAGTATTTTCTTATTAAATTTTTGAAGTAGTTTTTTTCAATTAACATGCTTTTTCATACTATATTTATTATTTATAATAATTAAGAACCCACCTGCGCTTGCCAACTTACAAATATCGCGGCAGTGTTGATTGTAGATAGTCTGTAGTACTATTTACTTCGATTATATAACGCACACATTTAATTATAGAAGTATAACAAATAGATCTTCCGTTACATAAATTATAGATACCTAACATTCTACCTTTTAAATGTCATACAACAATAATAAATTATGTGTTTTTAAATTTTTGTTTTGTTTTTAATTTAACAACAATAATAAACATTCATAATATTATATTATATTGTGTACATTTATAATTAGTCTTGGTATCATAAATTTTTTAAATTGAAATGAATATGTCAGAACTCAGAATATTAAGTTTTACTTTTTAAATTCCTTACTTTTATGTAGACCGTATGTATTACACTGTACACATGATAAAAATTAAAAATGTATTGACTTCGAACTATAATATATTACTCAAGACTTCAGTTTCAGTGTCTACAGCTCGAATGTTTTATGTCTTACTAGCTTCCGCCCACGACTTTGTACGTGCATCCCCGTTTTTCCCCGTTCCCGCAAGAATTTCGGGAAATCCTTTCTTAGCGGATGCCTACGTACTAACATCTACCTGCATGCCAAATTTCAGCCCCATACGTCCAGTGGTTTGGGCTGTGCGTTGATAGATCACTATATCAGTCACCTTTGAGTTATATAGATTTCGCTACTAAAATATAATTTCCTTACATTGAAAGGGATAAATAATGAAACTAAAATTGCACATGGGCACTCTCACTTACCATTTTTGTCAATAAGGCCGAGTAAAAGGCTTGCTATTGCCGCGAAAGTGTAGGCCATACAACACGTAATAAACATGATACAAGAGGGTTTCAAGGGCATTGGGAAATTTAAAATACATTAAATCTCCCACATAATTTATTAGAAGACTAAATTACCAAAATAACGCGTATAGTATATTACTGAAACAGAATTATAATCTTAAAGTCCAATACCTATTTCTGCGAGAGTATTCTTATGAACACATTCGAATAATTATTTTTGGTTAGGTACGTATAGTTAAATGCCACTGCGTGTTATTTTCATTAATTACTAATCAGATGTTAATGTATACGGTATACCCCTTCCCATCGCAGAGGTGACAAAGCCACTTATCTCAATATGTAATGGATCCATATGCTTAATTAACATTTTCCATACGTTATTACGCCACTACAGAATTTTAGAAAGACGCAGATTAAGACGAAACGTGTCGTGCAAGATAGTCAGGAGCTATATAAAAAATGGCCTAGAATGTGAAACGGGGATTTCGTAGTGGAAAAATACGGCGCGGTTAGCTGCTTTCCGAAGGCAAGAGGTGAGAGGGGTTATACGCATGCGCACGCCACACGAATCGCTGCCTAGAGATGACCAATATATTTTGCTGTATCGATGGAATTATTGTAAAAATACTGTTAAGTTTGTGATTATGTCTACTGTATATTAACTATCTTGTACAAAAAATAAAACGCGGAAAATTCAGATAACAATCTAAAAATAATATTTTTTGTATGTGATAATTTTGTTGAGGATAAAACAGAGAACATCATAATATTTAAGCAATAATAAAAACTTATTTAATTATTTGCAATATGTTATCCTTATAACAAACATCTACTATAAATTCCGTTATAAATTCTTTTCAACTACGTTATTCACTTATGACGTTACAATTTTTTTTTTAATATGCGTTAACGTGACCATCGGACGGACGTTTTAAATTGCCTCATTCCGGATTTATCGACATTCGATACACTGTCTCGCCTTACATCCTTACCACTTGTTGCTTGCGTCCACGTGGCGGGTGGCCGGGGGGTGGGCACCTACGACTAGTATCTACTCACTAGACGTAGACACGCACCTTCATACGTTAACTAATTTTGTACATACATTACAGCAATTAAAATTATTCAGTGACGAAATCACTGTCAGTAATTATCGCGGCAATTAATACTTATATTTGTATCAAAATTATACGCACGCATATCGGAACGAATTAAAAAGTAAACAGAATACAATTACGCCAACTCGTCGCACTTTAGTTAGTTTCGAGTTCGTCATTAAGACGCTGTCCACGGAATAGCTACTTGCAGCTGGGCGGTTGAATGACCTCTCTTAATGCGTCAGCTAGCTCTTAATAAAGCGCAAAGCGAGAAAATAAACGTGATAACCGCATGTATAGTGTATATTCTACTCGCTAAGTAACGGTGAACGAACGCACTAAATAGATCGTAAACCGGTCATGAAGTAGTACATCGCAAGGATAATGTGTCAGGGTTAAGTGGACGTTGATACGGCACAATAACGATTCATTATATTGTATCGACCGGGATCCTCGCATCGCTACACCTTCCTTTTATCCGTAACCTTTCTCAAGCAGTTACACAGTGATCTAAACATATTTAGCGAGTAGCGAGATGATTACGACCAACTTTTACCGACCGCGACGCGACGCAGCGGTCACAGCGTTCCAGTTCTGAGATCTATAATTTTATATTTGACTCATAAAATTATAAACACATTACATTTTAAATTCCATTAACTGTTTTTAACAAAAATTTCACGCTTAGCATATAATTTGTTTTCTATTTGTTGCGAAACAAACTCAATAATATACATTACTTTTAACATACAAGTATCTTCAAAGTTGCAAAGGAAGCTTTACAAAAATTCATCATCTGAGACAGCGTTATAACCGGCATTCATATCATAGTTACATAGTATGTTCTGTTAAAATTAAATCTTAAAATATGATACGATTTAAGGATATTATTTGTAAAAGCACACCTTACTGTAAGTATACATATTATGTAGATACAAGTATATTATGATGAAATTATATGGATTGCTAATTACTTTACATTAATGACTCATACATGTTGCATCTATGATACGAGTCCATGAAAGGCTAGTCAATTTGATAACCTGTCTTAATTAAAGCAGATAATTTCAAATAAGTATAAATTATTAAATACTGTACTATTTAAAATAAATACAGGTATGAACTATAAAACTATTAATTTATTAAGCAGTTCGCCCTTCAAAGGCGAGTCCAGCAAGGTTGGCGCACGCTACAAATGTCAAACGAGCAATAGACGCGCAATATCAGTAAAATGTCATACTTTACGATGGAATGCTCTTGCGCAGGGTTCATGGACGCAGTGACGGGCATCGAGTGGGCTGTGAGCTTCGCGGTGATAATTTTATAAGGACATCACGATAAGAACTCGTTCAGTATACCAGATGTAAGAATGGCATGTCTATTTATATCGCGAGTTAGTTACGGGTTAAAAATATAAGACGCGCTCCAAATTAGACAGGAACCGATTTAAACGCACGTTATAAATTCATAAAAATAAAATATCTCATTTACGTAAGTGATCTAGGAAGTGTTCCGGGTTTAACTTTCGAATCGTATTAATTTCGGGTATGCATTGGGAGCGAAATCTGATGAAACATTGTGTCAATTGCCTTTCTTATACGAAGGTTAACCAATTTCCAATATGGACCATGTTAAGGTAAGCGAGAACTTGCGGAAATTTGTGTTTTATTGATCTGAATACCTATGGTAAGTAGGTATAGATAGGTTCGCGCTTTCGACTAAATACCATCAATTAATACCTGTCACATAACACTGGAAGCTAATTGATTCGTTAAGCAATGTCAGATACTTTATTTGTTTTATGACAATGAGCAGCAGGTGATGGTTTATCGTCTTTAATGGGTTATAGTACAAAGTTCGCTAAGCAGTTGGAAATATGAAGATTCTTAATAGCTAACGTCGCCGGTAGAAAATGCAGTTCCGTATCTTTTTGCAAATATCAAATAAAATTTACACTCACAAATTTTCACACCATTTTTTATGTAACAGAAATAATTTGAAATGTTATAAACTGCATGCTGTGCATAAAAATGTTTTCGATTGAGAAATGAAGTAGATATTTTTCTCGAAGTAAATGCTAATTGTTATTGGTTTATAATTGATCCACGTG
Source organism: Colias eurytheme (assembly GCF_061535395.1). Lineage (NCBI taxonomy): Eukaryota > Metazoa > Arthropoda > Insecta > Lepidoptera > Pieridae > Colias > Colias eurytheme. The sequence goes on along the minus strand of NC_142989.1, from coordinate 5,208,412 downwards.
TAAAACTCGACTTGATTTAAACGGCAATTGTCGCCAGATGATAAATTATCATACTGCCAAGCGTAGTATTGTATTATGTATACATATAACTTCATTATACATTGTTCTATACTTGTCTAGAAACGGAGTTTGGACAGAACACACACACATGTATTGAATGGCGCCTTATTTTAAATAATTTCGATCTATATCTATGATAAAATAATATAAAATAAATAAATAAATATTATAGGACATTATTAGATCTTTATAGCACCAAAGAACAGTACTGAATTCATTTTTCATTCCATTTTTTTCAGGTAGGTACTGTGCGGCATGCACAGGTTACTAAATTTCATGGAGATTGAATCAATGTCCCTAACTCAAGTTTTGTCGAATAAACAAACGCCTCGCACCAGTCCAGTCGACTCTGACCTCGCAAATGATAACAGAATAACAATGATGATGCATACCTATATTTTAGTAGGACACAAATCAAAATTCGAACGTCTTAAAGTTCTTAACTATAAAACATTTTGAAGAATGTTCAAATATTAAAATAGCAATTCATTGGATTTAATAAACGAATACCTACTTATTCAGGCTTCAGCAGTAATTATATAATGTGCTAGCTACAATTTTCCAAAGGTCCAAAACAAAAATAATAGAGATAAAATTATATCAATTACATTTATCGTTTATGAATCACAATGTATAAAAATGAATGATTGCTACGTTAATGAGTATCTTCATAAAAATATGAGCTTCTTTACAACCCTTTTTTTTAAGTGGGGAAATCTTGCCTAAGATACCCACGGCTCCCGGGGAAGGAGCCGTGGGTTATGTCGGATTCCTCCCGACTAAAACCCCACCGTGTACCAACGCGCTGCTTTAGACGGGATGCGGGTACATATTCTTACAACCCTACTACAACCGGAGCTTGTATACAAACAAACCGTACGCTTTAGCATTAATAATTATTAGAACATAAGTAACAATACAATATGCTGCGTAATAGAGACACGTGTCCTGACTGTTTATAAAGTTGTATTAAATGAATATTAGGAGCATAAACGAAGTACGCAATTTGTACCAATCGTTCATAGGCAATAGTCAGAGGACACACGGCGCCTCACAAGGACGTCGGCAGCCTTTCGACCGACGCGTTTAATTACCTCTGTAGTCTGTATTAAAAGTTTCAAACAGGTTTTATAATCTTATCAAATCTTTTTGTTCACGATTCACTGTCGTGGCGAAAATTACTGTTAAACGAAACAAAAATTATAGAGCAATTTTGTAAATACAAATACAGGGTGTAATCGTTAAGTGTGCACAGGCGATTATTCCATAACTATTGCAGATATCAAAAAACTTTATACTGATATCGAAAGCCATTTACCTAATGAGTAAAATAACAACAATAACTTTTTAAAAATAAAACGGGAAATATCCAAAATTTTTACACCAAACACTCCCATACATTTAGTATGAGATATGACTAGGAAAATTCAATGTATTGGAGTGTTTAATATAAGTTTTTTTGGATATTTCCCGTTTTATATTTGAAAAGTTAGAATTGTCATTTTACTCATTAGGTAAAGGGCTTTCGATATCAGTAAAAAGTTTTTTGATATCTGCAATAGTTACGGAATAATCGCCTGTGCACACTTAACGATTACACCCTGTATACCAATTAATACTCCTGCAAAATGCAAATGAAAAATTATGTGAAAAGTGAAATACTTAGATAGGTGTTTAATTAAACACGAAATTGATATACCTACTACGAATAATCAATTTTAACCGATAAAAATAGCGGGTACTTGGAAAATATTTAAGCTTATTAATTATTATCAACTTAATATTTAATAATATTATCTCTTATTAGAACAAAAAGAAAATCAAAAATATGAAACAAGTCGGAGAAGAATATTTCCATTGTATTATAAGTTTATAACCAGGAATATTATAACGAGTATGGACATTTACCGACCACACACAAACTTGCTTGACCTTGCTACACGAGATGTTAGCATGTGACGCACATATAACGCAAATTAGTAGGAGACTGGCTGTTCTATATTTACTCTGCTAGTCACTATTCTGCGGTTTGATCGTTGAAATAAATCATCCGAGCGACGTTAGAATGCAGCTCAATTCTGGATTATAGATAAAAGTAACTACGAAAATTCATTATTGATATTGGACAAAGTGAATTCCACAAAATATACATTATGGATAGACAGAAAAATCTTGTACGATAGCATCGATATAAACTAAGGTCACCTTGTGCAAGCGTAATGACTTCTAGTTTTTTCTTTAAAATTTGGCAGGTAGACACTTGTGAGATGTTGTAGTATTTGTCGTATTTGAAGAGCAAATCCATGAAAATATATTATGTATGTATATAAATTTCAATCAAGGAAAATCGATACATTTAATCCCAGTCAGTCGACGTCTCATTTTTAATTAGAAACTAATTAATAATTTTATTATCGTAACGAACAATTTCAGTTTATTTCTTTCAAATACATGTAAACAAAATGTGATACGTATTTTGACCATGTTAAAAGATATTAGATAACCTACAAATTAATAATCTGTGTCATTGAATCCGTTTTTTGTAATAATAATATAAGGTTGTGTTCGATAACACGATGCGTAAGATGTTTTAAGACGCAAAAGAGGTGTGAACGTCACACTGAGGCAGCATGACGACTGAATCTGTATGACGCTGTCTTGCACCACGTTGTCAAGAGTAAACAATTTACTGTTTGTAAACATCGGCCGTGCCCGCGAATGTAAACAACACCACGTTGCTTAGATGTCAATGGCAAAGCCAAGTTCTAAGAAATCGTTCACGGCGGCGCCAATGCAAGATACAACGCATTTCAATAAATTATACTTAAAACGTTTTTATTCTTATTTGCGACTGGATTGAAATTTTCTTAGCAGTATGGAATGGTAATACGTAATACATTGACATTATACTGACCCTTCGTGTTTTATTCTTTTACTCTTGATCAATATTGATTGATATGTTAAATGATGATTCTACTCTGCAGGAATCAATTTTATACACTCTAATAAGATGCAAAGCTCCCATACGTAATTACGTAATAAGCGATAATATAAGGATGTAAGTTCGTTATACTAAAAACGTCATGCAAGTCTTATTTTATTTGAATTGTACATATTTCAATTGGAACCATCACTTCATACATACGATTACAGGCAGTATTTACTTGAAAATAAGGTTGAAATATCATTGATATATTTTAACGTACATTCGTAATATACAGTACTGCATTGTCTAATTCTATTACTAATAAATGAATAATAATCTTAAATGTAAAATTTCAAAATCGCATATGAATATAATTCAAAGTTTATAAGTAATAATAATTAATATGTGTATCATAAAAATATATAAAATATCCTGGTGAATAAATTTTATATAAATAAAATGATATATTTTATATTATGAATATAACTAATTTATGATATTACATACTTAAATTAATTTAACTATAATTTTACATATGCGTCATTATTTTTAAATGGTAAATGACCGGAGGCCCTTTGAAGGACACGTTTAGGTTTTTTTTTACTTTATATCTACAAGGAGGTACTACTCTTAAATTTATTTCCGCAATTGAAAACGTTGTAGCTTTTAAAATGGTTATGAAATTAAATCATATTGCGGTACGATTTTACGCTTATTGCATTTAATAAAAAGTACATTTCGATCGTGCTTTCGATGTATTTAATGAAAAACCGTTCAGTAATTAACACGGTAAAGGTTGATAAAATTAAAAACATGTAAAATGTAAATCATTTCGATTGAAACCTAAGGCGCAACGGTTATTGGCTTCTGGTGTCTTCATAAATAAGAAGTCCACTCTAAATGCCAAGTCATTATTAACATAATCGTCGTTTCACACCGGTGGTTAAAAATATACTTATTGTATGCTATTTGATATACGATGCTCATTGCTCGCTATTCCTTAAAATAACAATTATTAAGTTATTCTAGAAATGAGTTTATGTTTATGTTTTGTAATTTGCAGATGTTGTACAACATTGCAAAATTCAAAGTGCATTATATGGTAGTAATTCGTAGCTACATTAATAAATAAATAAATTGGATGATGTAAATATGCAATTAATACGAAAATCAGAATATATAGAGCAACTTGTTTATAATGAGATTCATAGAACTACAAGGATCAGTAGTCCAGGAACCACATTTTTCGAATTACCCTGCCGTTCTCAATTATCCCAAAGCAACTTATAGGGGACAAAAAATTATAGTGCGTAACTATTAATGTTGAAACTAGTTACGTGACTGAAGCTAACAGGTGTACATGCAACATTACCTTAAATGTTACATACGTAGAAAAGGAAAGCTTTATGCTTCGAATTGAAAATTCGTTATTTCAAATCGTGATAGACATCCTTTATAGCTTAGAGAACACTGAACAGTTTCCCTACAGTGGGCACATACTTTTTTGTTCTTGAAATTTTTTGTCAAATAGGTAGATACAATATGAAATAATGCATTACCTAAAGTTCCAGCTCATGAAGCGCAAAGCTAAAACTAGTTATTATGTACTTGACAGGATGGACAATGGTCTTTAATAGCAATTTCACAATTAAACCCATTTAGCCCTATTAATTGGGTTTATTATCATTTGCGAGTTTGTAAACGGGAATTTTAACAATCCTCTATCGATATACACACCATTCCGCATCAAAGAAAAAAATAATCACGTAAATATCGGTACAGAAACCTCGGCGTAATCGGTGTACCTACATACATAAAAAATAAAATAAACAATATACCGGCCGAATTAAAAAAAGAAGGAGGTTATCACCTCCTTCTTTTTTTTAAGTCGGTTCAAAAATAAATATATCGTATTAATTAATATGTTAAATAAGTGTCAAATAGATGGATTTCGAGATTGTAAGCTTCGATAGGTATATAGATTTTAAAATAATGATCAGAATTAGATAGAATGAATATCAAACAGATATGAGTTCTACCTGCACGAAATCATTTGCATACTTCAAATCTTTATAGTTTATACCATCTCATAGTGGATATTTATTTCGAATAGGTTGTGACGCAGATTAGATTCAGCTTAAAAATTAACAAATTTTATCACTCAACCTTTTTTTTTTTGTACTCAAATAAATCAAAATTCAAACCAGTCTTTTCGTAATTATTTACATAAAACGAAGAAGTAAAACTAAATATTCATACTTGCTCGGTTGAAAACTTTTTTATTGTTTATCTAGTTATTATAACGAAGCAGAATATCGCAAAAAATGCATAGATAAGAGGCACGACAGTCTCTGCTTGACCGAACACAAAAATGTCACGGTTATAATGTCAGCTGTTTATACGAACTCTCATAGGTATTTAATTAATTTGCAGCTATTCAAGCTATGGAATGAATTCTAAATTGCTTGCAACTCAATTATCGGAAAAAAACGTAACAAAGAAATTAAGTACAAAAGGGAATTTAAAAATAATTTGGAAAATCCAAAAGTGCACGCCTCATAATTTTTTTTTAATAAATATTTATTAATTATTATTTTTGTTTATTTAATAACAATTAAACCACATCGAATCAGACCCTGAAAAATGAAAGGGTTCTATTCCTGAGCATACTCAAGCGTAAGAGAAAAAAAAAGACTCGATTAGTAAAGTATTTCGGTCGCTATCGTGTTAACAAGAAAAAGGATCCGCACATACAGACACACGGACGTCCAAGACAGAACTTTTTTAAACTGTTTTTTAACTAGTTTAAATAACAAAAATGACATCAAAAATATCATGAACGTTAAAAATAGTGTTTTTTCTTAATATGTGTGTGTATGTATTATCTTACAAGTGCAATGTATGATACATAAAGACATTTTAAGTTTGAAAAATCAGATGTTTTGCGCGAAGTGACAGTAGTACCCACCTCAACGCTTCGCTTATGAGGCGTGCAATAACTAGCGCGTAAAGTACACTGTAGAATAAAGGAACATTGCGTAAATAAATGCATATTAATTTAGAATCACGTTTATATTTTTTTTATAGAATTTTCATATTGAAGTTCGTTGCGAATCAGCTACATATTTCACACGGACTTCTTGCATTTTGTTCCATAAAAAATTGCACAAGCCTCCGAGGACTTTATGAAAACCACTGCTTATATACGTTAATTGACAGAATAAATGCATTCAAGTCATATAAATCACATTAAACCATACAAACTGATTTAAACACGTGGAAGTTAATATTGAACTTATTTGCATTATTTTTTTATGATTTTCTAATAATAGATTTAAGCGTCAAGTGTCAACGTCATCTATCTATACTAATATTATAAAGAGGAAAGGTTTGTATGTATGTATGGTTTTCACGCATAAACTACTGGACCGATTTTGATGAAATTTGGCATAGATAATCTTTAGACCCTGAGAAAGAACATAGGCTAACTTTTATTGCGAAATATGTACCACGGGCGAAGCCGGGGCGGACCGCTAGTGAGATAATATATTAAGGTTTTATTAATAAAAAAAGGTTACTTTCATATTAGATAAAAGGCTATTTTTAAACATGATTAATGATTATAGTCAACTCATCTAATTCTGTGACAAAACAGAATATGAAAAAAAAAGCAGGTTAAACTTCATAAATTTTATTTTTATTTTTAATAGGAACATTAATCAATCTTCTATTTATCATATGGAACAAGTGTAATCTTAACACATATGAATTAACTCAGCGTAAAATGAGCTTAATCAAACCGCGATGACTTGTCTAATTCTGTGACAATCACCATAATTCGGTGATAGTACTTCTCTAATTCTGTTATAACCGAATTATGCGAGTATTTATTATTTTTTAACACAAAAGTAAAAAAAATACAATTAATAAAAAATATAAACATATTGAAAGTAATAATTATGTTTTTATTAATCAACGAGATACTATCAAAAGAAGGGAACAATAAAAAACAATATTGGACTTTATAATTGTTTGTGTGTACAGACTCATTTTTGACTGCAGAATACTTTGAATTGCGGATGTCAGGGTTGTTTCATTATATTTTCTATTTTTATTTTTGTCTTCCTCCATGCTGTCTAAAATAAAAAAATAACTCACTTAATTATGTTATAAAAAAAATAACGGACTTTTTTAAAATGCTTGAAAGCGATCCTACTTTTTTACCTGAGTAAAAATAAATATTTTCTGACTTAAACGACTAACGTATACGTACTGAAAACAATTATTAATACACGAATTGAAAATAATAAAAATTTGCTTGGTTAATTCGGTGACACTGTTTTGAGTTGCAATCTTGAGAATCGTTAACTTTTTGAACCCAGGAAATAAGGTATTATGCAAAAACAAATGAAAAATTACTAAAACCTTTATCGGTATCAACAAGAATATGTTTTTAACAATTAATTGTCAAAGTATCATGAACTTACACTCACCTTTTCTATTTAAAATTAATTAAATAATGACAGCACAGTTGCATGCTATCGGTGAAGCGTCAAACATGGCGGGCGCAGTGACAAATTCCGTGATTGTTACTATCTCACCCGCACGATTTTAACCAAAATTTGTACACAAAAAGAAGCTTTATTACCATACCATAGGGTTAATTTTAATGTATTGTATTTTACTCCTATAACGCTGTAAAAGAGTCCAAACGTTGTATCTCCGAATTAAGTGAGTCACATAATTAGGTGAGTTTACCCTATATTAGCTTCACTTGTATGTTTGTTTGTAACCGATTCCTTTTTGATTTTTGTCCCACTCGAACTCTAAACAAGAATCGGTAGATAACAATACAATTTTCAGTAAGAAGTATTTCAAAATTGTATTTAGGTATATCTGAATGGAACTCAAGGTTATTTCAGATACGATACGAATTTATTGATTTTTTTATTGTAAATTATATTTTGTTGACTTGAAAATTTTGCCTGAAATTTTTATTATTAATGATGTTTGAAATATTTGTTCAATAATTTATTATTATTTTTAGTAAGTTATAAAACTTATATTTTATTAGCAATATTTATTCCTTTGATATAAATTTAAAGCAATAATATATTATGTATATCTACATATGTATATGTCACGGCTAAAGGTAGGTGAGAACATAAACTTAAGATTAGCCGGCTAAACTTAGGTTTATTTTCGACGAGGTGTTAATGTTAGTTTGTTCTATCTTTAGCCGGCTAAACTTAAGTGTAACCGCAGGCCCGTGGCTAAAAATGTCGGGGTGGGTACATTTGGTTAGCGCCGGGCCGGTGGAGGGCTTGAGGGGCCCGCACAGTGCCAGAAAACACTCGCCCTGTTCCTTACATGTATTATAGTAACCAAATCTACCCACCCCGACTCAGGGCAGAAAGCTGGTGGCTAGGTTAGGTTAGGTTAGAACTCTTAAGACCCGCACGAGCCGAGCGAGCGCAGCGAGCGTGCTGCGGCAGCAGCCGGCGAAGTGCCAGAAAACACTCGCCCTGTTCCTTACATGTATTATAGTAACCAAATCTACCCACCCCGACATTTTTAGCCACGGGCCTGCGGTTACACTTAAGTTTAGCCGGCTAAAGATAGAACAAACTAACATTAACACCTCGTCGAAAATAAACCTAAGTTTAGCCGGCTAATCTTAAGTTTATGTTCTCACCTACCTTTAGCCGTAACATATATATTAATTATTTATATCACAAATTACTACAAAAGTAAAAAACATTTTGAAACCTCGCCAAACAAACCTGCTCAATTTATACCACTAGTCTTCCGCTTGTTTGATTTCAGTTAGTTTTTTGCATTAGTTTAATACAAAATTCGCGTAATTAACATATATTGAAGGGAAAAATCTAGACTCAAGAATATATAACATTTACTATATGTATTATGCAAAACGTATAGTAATTTAAAACACTTTAATATATCAAACCGGTTATTACTAGACGAATCGTTCGCATCGTGGAATATTTTTAGCTAATTTTATATGATATCTCAATTTATTCTTAATAACCTTATTTTTAAGTATATGATACCTACTATTTATATAAGCGTTGATAAAATACTAGGTACTCAATTCATTAAAGTTTCAATTTATTAATAAGTGATAACTGTAATGCCTATGTACATATTCAGACTTATATTATCAAAGTTAAATTACAATTGTTTTTATCTAGATGAAATCAGAATTGTGACCCAGAATCATTCCTTATCGAATTCACCGATATATTAAAATTAACCTACTTTAGATGGCACTAATAAAAATAGATTTTTTTAAGGTCGAGACAAAAATATATTTTATGGAATGCGCTTTTAAGTGTTCACGTTTTTCGGTCTTGCGGGAAAGAAGATCGAGGTTTCTCTGCTTCGAGATGACGGAAATTACCTCTTACATAATACATCTGATTGATTATGTAATGAATAATTATGCAGTGTTAGCGAAGAAAAAAAGTTGAGCGTTTTTTATGAGCAATTAAATAGTAGGTAAAAATCGTCTCGTGAATTTTTTTCTGAATGAATAGTTGAAGTATTATTCATACTTCAACTATTCATTCAGTGGAATCCTACCAAACAACTGTTTATGAATCTGGAACGGAACAGGCGTAATAGACGAGTTTTTGTCGGTAAGTAATAAACCCGCGATTAATTGTAAGTATTATAATTAAACGACTCATTGCTCAAAAGTCTATTGAACTGAAAATAGTAGTATCTAGTAGTTGAAACGAATGCACTTATATGGAAACATTTTTAATGACAAAACAATAAAATTGGAATTGATCTATTACTCCTATTACCTACGTAAAATAACGATTCTATTTTTATAACTATAATTTGGATATGTATCGAGGATTTTACGACATACGAAAGTGATTTTAAACGCGCGGATTTTCTTAACAACTTATAAGAAAATGTATTTTCATATTTCCTCCATGAGTGGTCCCGACTCCCGATAGCTAAGCGGTAAGCACCGAGCGTCAGCCGATCGCGCGAGTCATTCCACTAAATCCAATACATTTTTTATTCATGAAACGATTGACGTTTGTATGTTAATTCACAGCGTAGGTTCTGGCCCGGAGGATGAAATATTGAATTATTGCCGAAAGTCGGGGATATATCGAGAGGTCTGGGCGATATTAATCCGTTGGCTACGAGGCTGGCTGGCAGGAATTCAAATAAATCGGCTCTGTGACAAACAAGACGTATAAATCAATCAAGGCAAGGTGGTGTGCAAGCAGCCTCTATTGCATTCGCCCCTTTCAAATATCCCCAGCGTATATCAAAAGTGGAACAAATTTGTATCGGTAAATTTATGGCCAAGGTTAAAACTAAACTCGTTACGAGTTTCAGGTGGAGCGAATTTTATTTGCCGGTTGCTCTTTGATTTATACTTTTTCTGATTTACAATGTGAGAGACAATTAGCTATTTATAAGAAGGTTGTAAACATCTGAAAATTTGTAAACATAAAAATTGTTTTTTGAAGAGAATTAGGTAAGTATTTTTTATCAAGAAACCATGCGTATAAGTAGTTAAAAAGTGTTTTATTATTGATACATTTAAATAAATCCACAGTGACAAATAATATTATAGTATTTATAAACAGTCCAGTGAGGTGACGGCAACTCTCGGGTTATCACGTAAGGACGCCACTTGGTAAAAACAAGAGCAAATATGATAGGCCACGAGGCGCTCGATATATTCCTATCACTTACAAAACATTTATTTATTTATCTACGCCCCCTAGAATGCTACTTAATCAGATAATGTTCGATACATAAGCTTACGTAAGTGCTACAGTCTCATAACAATAATATAATTAACAAACAATAAATATAGTATAATAACTAATAAGTCTGTTAAAATGAAAATTTATTAGTATTCTAAAACATTTTTTGCTTGCCACCCTTGACAAACTAGGTACTAGTATTTTGTAGTATAATTTTTAATTAACATCAATTTTATTAATTTAATAATTAATTTCTTGAACATTATGTTACATTGCAATAAATAACTTACACGAGCCTATGCACAGCCTCGTGTATGTTTTATGCATTATTTTATTTTGCTAGACTGACTAATGAGAAACTGATAAGATTAATAACTTAATACATATAAAAATATAATGTTATTGCGCTGAGTTGTGAAATAATGAGAATAATAGTCTCCATATAAAATATTGCACATATTGCTAACAAATTAAAAAAAAAATTATTAAAATTAATATTGGATATCACGAAATAAGAGTGGCCACTTCTTTTGGAACTAGGACACATTTTCTAATATTTTACTGGATGATTATTAATTTATTTAATTTAATGCTGGAGAGATTTTGCGTATAATGAAATTAATTTTGCGTGCAATAAAAATTTATATCATGCTTAACACACAATAAAAGATACAGTATGTATTAACTATTAAGTACAAATGTATTATTTCAATGCGTCGATAAATTTAAATCACTTCAAAGTTCGAATCCTTCTCTATTATTTTTATGTTTTTTTATCCTATGGAAACCGCCGTTGTGTTATTTCTTGAAGCAACAATAACCGAAACTTTCCTAGATTCCGGAGTCAATTGGGTCGATATCGTTTAAACAAGCGATACCAAGGACAGTGTTCCACACAGCGGTCACACCTCCGTCTATTTTTGGAACTTTATACAAATCATAACAATCCATTGCTTTCAAAGTATGCTCTGTGTATAAAATGGATTGCGATTATGATGTAGTGTAGATCGAACAATAAAATTGTGTCGAATGTATGTTGCTACAGGCTCCAATGTTAGTGGCTATGCTACTATCAAAAACGTCACTATGTCGTTATTTACCAAGATGATAAGATGTCACGAATGTTATTTGATCTTAAAGAACGAAGCATAGCTGCATAGAAGCTAGAACAGTTTATTATTTTGGTCGTGTCTAAGTTATTAGACCTATAATTGTGATTAATTTTTCTCCCAAGATACTTACTATAAATTATGATAAATGTTAAGGCAATAAATGTATCAGGGTAATGGTAATTTAATAAAGAGAATAATCAAACAAGTACATAATTATGCAATAGGTATTGTCAACAGATTTAACACGTGTATCATGTATGTGTCGTGACCATATCGTAGATTGGCTCATTTCATGATATGATCGATCATTTCGTGAAATGGTCGCATTTCATGAAATGGCCAACATAGTTTGATCAGATCGTATAAAAAAAAGAGAGTCCATCAAATATTACATAAATTCAGAATATTTTAAGAACTTGTTTACTTGTCATTTAAGTCAGTGCCAACGAAGGTGCGAAAGGTTTTTGCAATAGAAAACAGATTAGAAAAAACAATGTCGCGGTACTGCAATGTTTAGGACTATATTTTTGCCAATTTATTCATGGCAATTGATCGGGCATTTTTGGCAGGAAATAATAGCTAGAACGTAATAAGACAAGACTCAAAATTGTGAATATGGAAATTAATCTGGAGTGTTTTAGGAAATAAATTTACAATGTTTTAATGTTTTATTTTGCCTTGTTGTCTTTGCGTTGTCTTCATATAAACATTCGATGTGTTTTTGCTCTTTACACGCTTAAACGTTATTACCGCTGAACTTTCCATTGTCCAACAATAATTATTATTTAAATGCAATGTTAATATCATTTACCCAGCAGAAATTAGTGCTTGTTGTATATAAATACAGTAATCATCGGCTATAAAATAGGTAAATATATTATTATTTAAATCATCACAACCAGTAATACAGCATATTCTGCATTTATGTGCTGCAGGACACAACACAATATAATACAACTAAAATTCTATGCACACAGCCGTTCTACGCATTACATATAAAGCATTTTAATAAAGGAATTGTAAATTTGTAAGTCACTGAACGTTCAATAAACTAAAATTATGAAAATTACGGATTTATTGAATAATATATCCTCAGAATATATCCATGAAAGAAAGAAAGTATTTCCGAACAGAATTTCTTTTAAATTGCTTCAAAGCGGTTTGCCACCAACCGCGACGCAGCGGACAACTAATAGAATATTATATGAAATTATGTATTTTAATAATTTTATAAAATATTCCAATTATTCTGTCAATGTCTTCCCGTCCTTATATCCTGGTATAAACATTTACACCATAATTCGTAAAAAACTATAGTATAGCAAAGTAAATGAATAGATATTCCAAACTATTGTGATGTCACAATTTCACAAGTTTATCGATAACCACGTCCGTTTCCATAACAAGATATGCGAGTTACATTTCTAAGCTTTCAGGAAAAGTCTGTAAGTAAGTTTTAATAGGGAAGGCGTATAATACGAAAGATTTCGCAGAAAAGCGATATCTTGGCATAATTGTACTAGAGTGCTTCCGATGCCCCAATATAATATAAGTTTTGGTTTTTCGAACTAGAATATATAAAAGAGATAAGAAGTTAATTTAGGGCCGATTTTTCAATGCCCAGATAAACAGCTAGATAGACTTTATTCTTCAGTTAACAAAATATTCAATTTTTCAATAGACGAATAGGACTTATCTATCCAATAACTACGTTATTTGAGGAATAAATCTATTTGCCGCTCCAACGGCCAGATAGCGCGCTATTCGACTGTTAGGCGTTTGAGTTGACAACTGACGCGTCAAATTTGAGATATTTTCGTATGTCATAACATAGAGCGTAGAATTATTAACAATTAAACCTCTTTCTATATAATAATTATCAATTAAAATCATATTGAAATTGATGTTTTTGATAGTACTGATGACCATGCCATTGAAAATTTGCCGAACGCTGCCTTTAAGTATGTCGTTTCCATCGTAAAATATATAAATTGAAACACAAATTTAACCAAACTCTTTACTCGAATCAAAACAACAATCAACAATCATAGAAGACAAGTGCACTCCTGACGTGAGTCATAATGACGGTTGTTGACAAATTGCAAGATTTGACTCTATCCCGCTCTAACCTGACTAATTTAATATGTTTGTTTCGCCACTCCGAGAGCAGTGCTGCCAATATGGAAATATTTGGTCAGATAGTTATTCATCAAATAAATCACGATTGAAAAATAGGCGAGCCGTTATGAGTTAGATAAATAATTGAATAAATCTATTCGAGGGGTAGTTATTAGACTGTTTATCTCGCGATTGAAAAATCGGCCCTTAATGATAAAGATTTCAGAGTGATCTAAATATCAAACGGTAGACACGGATACGGTATTATGTTACGAATGCAGGTACTTACAATGATTTGTATCTGATAAGTAATAAGATTATAAACTAGATAAATCAATTTGCATTAAGTAGGTACATTCAAACGTAATAATTAGTAGCCACTTGTAATGTCGGTTTGGAGCCTGATTTGTTAATCATAATGTGCATAAAAATTACAATTTAAATAATGTTTAAATTATCCTAATTAACAAGTACCGTATCAAAAATATTAATTTGCACCAATTTGATATTCAAATAAGCTCCGTGTGAAGTTCTTCACACATCGCTTAGTATAATTGCTATTAATATTAAGTTTGTAAGTTGATAAATGTAGGTATTTTCCACAATGCCACATCCAGTAAATATATGTCAATGTCTAAATTATCATATCAATACAGCTGATAATATGTCATTATAACCTCACCAATCCAATGAGTCTTGGTTTATCGTATGTAACTTGATTTTAACCCTCGCAGTTCAGGGGCTACTGGAAATTCGATTTGGCAGTTTGCAAAAATGTAAAAATCAGCCGCGGGTATATTTTCGAAATCTACAGCTACAGATTAAATAGCAGCAGTAAAAATACAGAAAGGGCAACAGAAATAATAAAGATAGCGATACTGTGCGAGATAGAAGATAATTTATTAAAAATATTATTTATTTTTAATGTATTCTTCTCGCTCGCATATAATCGCTATCTTTTTTTATATACATAAACCAGTATCAGCAAAAATGAGAGGTCAGTTTCAATCTTACTTTATCTTCTTGGTTTTTAAACACATTTTAACAACAAACAAATAACATGTTCCTCTCATGTAACATAATGTTGTAAATAAACGCGAATATTTTTTTTTTAATATGTACACAAATATTGTTAGGAAACAAGAAGACCACGCTGCAGCTGTATTATTTACTAGCGGTCCGCCCCGGCTTCGCCCGTGGTACATATTTAGCAATAAAAGGTAGCCTATGTTCTTTCTCAGGGTCTAAAGATTGTCTGTGCCAAATTTCATCAAAATCGGTCCAGTAGTTTATGCGTGAAAACCATACATACATACATACATACATACAAATCTTTCCTCTTTATAATATTAGTATAGAGTATAGACAATGCATAATAGTGCAGTTCGAGTAAATGGTAGTTCTAGTAAATTACGTATTACTAATATTTAAATAATTAAACAATTCCATAACATTATCATACCTATCCAATAAAACTTATCACACCAATAACACAGTGCATTATATAGAATAATATAACTGTAATAAATAATGAGTATACAACATACATAAAGTAAATGGAAATTCCGGAAAACATTGTAGGTACATGCTTTTATACCTAAACCGCATTCAGACAAAGTATGAATGGGAATCTACACAAATTATCTATCACATAATACACTATGCAAATAAAGCTTACTGCTTATCTTAGCAATATGGCACCTGTGCAAATTAAAATAACCTCAATTAGTTGTTAAGAAAGGTCTCGGTTGGAATTTTCCTATGATTAAACCTGTCTAATGTTTAAATTTATTAATGTGAATATAATGCATTATAGCGACTAATTATCGCTGACACTAACTCATATTATTACAATAGAATATTTATAAATAGCCTAATTATATTTTGTGGTAAACGTAAAAACATAATTTTATCGTACTTCCTTATAATTTACTTGAAAAGTAGTTGCAGACTCAATGCAAAAACTAGAAATTAAATCATAGAAGTATTATGTTTGAATGATCATCATTATTATTATTTTTATATAAATTTTTCAATCGCACGTCGACGCGTAGTTGAGCGAAACCAGGCAAATATTAAACTAAAATGATTTTATAAGGATAAATCATAATAATTATAATGACGAAGTAGTTTGTTTGAGTTAATTTTAATATTCAAGTCAAAGTGTCTGGTATTTGGGTTCGTTTTTTTTTTAATACGATTCATTCATGCGTACATTTATTATATATATATATATATAATCACTACATAGTATAAAACAAAGTCGCTTTCGCTGTCCCTATGTCCCTGTTTGTATGCTTAAGGGCGCGTATAAAGTCAAATCACCAATCAACTTTTAGTTGATACGTGTAATAATATTCAAGACCAAATATAAAAAATAAAATATATGTAAAACTTGATGATATTTTCGATTATATTGTCAGATCAAAAACATAAAATATTGAAATTGACTCGATAGAAAAAATTCACGAAGTTACCTCTAAATTTCACACTTTTACGTTTTTTACTGGACATGGTAATACTTATTATGATTTTTTTTTCATAAACAATTATATTAAAACATTTGCAAGATATTTGTCAGAGCATTTTGTGTAATTACTTTTAGTTTTGGTTTAATCACGATAAAACACTTTTGGCGCTTACTATATTTTTAATTACGCAAGAAATCATCTTCCATCGCACGTTCCGGGAGCTAAAAACATAATTCTATTTCATACATCAGACGCTATCGCTCCGTTGAGACGAGTAGACCACGCTAAAATTGCTGCGCCGTGTTTTATAATTACGCCGAATATTGATTTGTTGAAAATGGTAAACAACAGTACGAAAGTCAAAACTGTACTTACATTGAATAGGTATTTTTTTATAATATACATATGTATATGTATATATATAATATATTCATAATCTGTATTACATAGTAGTATGTAGTACATATCTATACATAAATATAGTTTTTAGAATTTTTGTATGTCTGTCTGTATGTATGTCTGGGCTCTAATTTTGGTGCAGATATAGCTTGAGACCTGAGAAAGGTCATAGGATGAGTTTTATCCCGTAAATAAAAAAAACTGTCTGTGTTTGTCTGTTTGTTTGTACACGCTAATCTCCGGAACTACTGGACGGATTTGAATGAAAGTTATTTTGTTGTGTAGGTACTATTATATTATCCGGGAAATATAAAATAATAATTTATTTTGAAAACTGAAACACCTGATGCAGAACCGCAACAGACCACCTAAACTATAGATTCATTTGAGAAAGTTTATCCAGGCGAGTTTGGATATTATTATTTGTGTAAATTCTGTAAATTCGTTTCCGCGAGTTGAGTATTCATGCGACGATATTTATAGATACCTACATTCATAGTGGGTACCTACAATTTACAAAGACACTTTTTATACTTAGTTATGTAGGTACCTAATTCCTACGGTCGCCTTGCAAATGCAATCAATCAAATCGGGAATGTTTTATAATATTATATATATATATATATATATATATATATATATTATAGTATTACTAATAGGTAGATTCCTATGTTTGCTCCAGTAAATAACCAATACAGGTTGTGAATAGTAACTACACATTATATATATTTACAATCTGTATTAGATAATAATATTACAATCACATAGGTATAAAAAAAAATTGTACGAAAGTCAAAACTGTACATTGAATATTTTTACGGATACCTACTTGGGGCGTGATTTTCAATCGATATAGGAGCCAAAAATATAGGTACATAGTTTATAGAATTTTTGTCTGTTTGTCTGTATGTATGTCTGGCTCTCTAAGCTCTAACTTTGATACAGAGATAGCTTGAGACCTGAGAAAGGACATTGGATAGATTTGTTCCCGTAAATCCTAAAAAAACTCTATGTGTCTGTTTGTTTGTACACGCCAATCTCCGGAATCCGGAACTATTGGACGGCTTTGAATGAAAGTTATTTTGTTGTGTAGGTATTATCTGGGCAATATAAATATGCAAATTCGAAGATCTAGAATGTATGATGAGGGACCCTGAGATCACACTCTAACATTTATAGGAGTGACGTCAACAAAAATTGTTGCGTCTGATGGAAATTTTCTGTTGATTAAAAAAAATCAAAGATCTGGAACATCTGATATAGACCCATAAGAGCCCAGCTACACATTTATAGGAATGAAGTCTTAAAAAAAATGTTCAGTCTAATGGGTATTTTAATTAAAAAATTCGAAGGTCTGGAACATACCCTAGGAGCTCAAACAAACTATACCATTATATATAAATTACACCTACTCTAAATAAATTCTCCTAGTTGTTCACGTCTAAAGTTCACGCGAACGAAGTCGCGGGCATCAGCTAGTGTTGAATCACATGTCTTTAGTCGTCTCTCGATAAAATAATACAACAAATTTCGAAGAAATTCCGAAGAAATTTGGATGAACAAAATAATAACTAGTTTTCAAATAATATTTTATTTTTTTATTAATCAAGGATAATATTTATTTTTATTTTCAGAATAATTGCAGAGTCGAAAAATATTGTACAATCTAACGAATTTGATAAAAACAAAGTTCTGGAGGAATGTGTATCGTCGACTGTGTATGTTTATTTAAAAATACTATCTATACTCGCTATTTTGACTTTGAATAATTTATATTTGTTTAATTGACCCTGTTTGAAAGTAATTTACTAATTTCACAGAACAATTTTAAATTTGGAAAATGTGGACCCTCACTCTCTACCTGTGTCTACTGACTATTGCCACGCAGAAAAAAATACTCCAGAAAGGTACCTGCTAAAGTTACCAGCTCTCGATAAAATAATACGTAAATTTCGAAGAACTTTGTAATATTTTATAAAGGATAATTTTTATTTTTATTTTTAGAATAATTGCTGAGTCGAAAAATGTCGTACAATATAATAGTCCATTGAATAAAAAGTTCTAGAGTGCGTGAGTTAGTAACGTAAGATGTTTCTTCGGAAACATGTCAAGAGTCCCTAGGTAATAAACATACTAAAACCCCGGGCCACTAGGAGGAGCCCCGGAGTGGGGGGAGGGGGAAAATGGGTCCATTTTTTCATTTTTCGCTTAAATCTCAAAAACGGTACATGTTAGAGAAAAACTTTCAACGAAAAGTTGAAAGGCCATAAAATTATCTACAAGTTGTACCTGAATCATTTTTTCCTATATCCTACCGTTTCTGAGTTATACGCAGTAAAACATGATTTTGGCTCAAACAATTTCCACATCAATCGATCAAAAAATATTTCTTTCTTCCAAAAAACTCAAAAGTGCAACTTGTGACCGGTACTGATAGATTGCTCTTAATTAGGTCTATAATTGGTAAAATAAACACATTCCTTCATGGAAGCCTTTAGGAGGAATCGATTGTCAAAATATTATATTATGGTAGTTTGAGTTACTGAACTTGATCTTTTTATTTTTTTCTTCCAAAAAACTCATAAGTGCAACTTGTGACCGGTACAGATAGATTGCTCATAATTGGGTCTATCATTGATAAAAATACCAGATTCCAACGCGGAGGCGTTTACGGGGAATTGAATTTTATTAGGGTAGTTACGATACTTGAACTTTTTATTTTTTTTCTCCAAAAAAACTCAAAAGTGCAACTTGTGACCGATACTGATAGATTGCTCTTAATTAGGTCTATAATTAGTAAAATAAACACATTCCTCCATGGAAGCCTTTAGGAGGAATCGATTTTCAAAATACTATATTAGGGTAGTTTGAGTTACTGAACTTGATCTTTTTATTTTTTTCTTCCAAAAAACTCAAAAGTGCAACTTGTGACTGGTACTGTTAGATTGCTCTTAATTAGGTCTATAATTGGTAAAATAAACACATTCCTCCATGGAAGCCTTTAGGAGGAATCGATTGTCAAAATACTATATTAGGGTAGTTTGAGTTACTGAACTTGATCTTTTTATTTTTTTCTTCCAAAAAACTCAAAAGTGCAACTTGTGACCGGTACAGATAGATTGCTCATAATTAGGTCTATCATTGATAAAAATACTAGATTCCACCATGGAGGCATTTACGGGGAATTGAATTTTATTAGGGTAGATACGATACTTGAACTTTTTATTTTTTTTCTTCCAAAAAAACTCAAAAGTGCAACTTGTGACCGGTACCGATAGATTGCTCATAATTAGGTCTATCATTGATAAAAAAACCAGATTCCACCATGGAGGCCTTTAGGAGGTATTGAATTTTATTAGGGTAGTTACGATACATGAACTTTTTAACTAACTACCCTAATAAAATTCAATTCCCCGTAAACGCCTCCATGGTGGAATCTGGTATTTTTATCAATGATAGACCTAATTATGAGCAATCTATCTGTACCGGTCACAAGTTGCACTTTTGAGCTTTTTGGAAGAAAAAAAATAAAAAGTTCATGTATCGTAACTACCCTGATAAAATTCAATTCCCCGTAAACGCCTCCGTGGTGGAATCTGGTATTTTTAGCAATGATAGACCTAATTATGAGCAATCTATCTGTACCGGTCACAAGTTGCACTTTTAAGTTTTTTGGAAGAAAAAAATAAAAAGATCAAGTTCAGTAACTCAAACTGCCCTAATATAATATTCTGACAATCGATTCCTCCTAAAGGCTTCCATGGAGGAATGTGTTTATTTTACCAATTATAGAACTAATTAAGAGCAATCTATCAGTACTGGTCACAAGTTGCACATTTGAGTTTTTTGGAAGAAAGAAATATTTTTTGATCGATTGATGTTGAAATTGTTTGAGCCAAAATCATGTTTTACTGCGTATAACTCAGAAACGGTAGGATATAGGAAAAAATGATTCAGGTACAACTTGTAGATAATTTTATGGCCTTTCAATTTTTCCTTGAAAGTTTTTCTCTAACATGTACCGTTTTTGAGATTTAAGCGAAAAATGAAAAAATGGACCCATTTCCCCCCTCCCCCCACTCCGGGGCTCCTCCTAGTGGCCCGGGGTTTTAGTATGTTTATTACCTAGGGACTCTTGACATGTTTCCGAAGAAACATCTTACGTTACTAACTCACGCACTCTAGACCCCCCTTGGAGGGACTCATTCAATGGACTATAACCAAATTAATCAAAATAAAGTTCTGGAGGAATGTGTGTCGTCGACTGCGTATGTTTATTTAAAAATAGTATCTATACTCGCTATTTCGACAGACTTTTTTTACGGATTCGTGCTCTATACTGTTTCCCTAATATTGTTTTTTTTATATATTACATACTTACAGACAGTTTTTTTACTGTTTTATAATATGTATAGATTATCATTAATAATTATAAACAAATAATAATAAAAAGACATATTACATAATTTGTGATGATTTCAACTTCACTGTTTTATACAATTATTTTAGACAACATACCTACTAACTACCGAAAATACGCGTTGAACGAGCGAAGAATATTGTGTATAATTTAGCGTGCGATGAACTTTACGTACGTTGGATGAGCCGGGTGTATGAGGGTATTGTGAGGGCGCGCGGCATGGCGCGTAATGGGCGAGGCTTAATCGTAGAATTATCTGGCTTTATACGCCCTCTTAAATCTTTGAAAATACGCAACGGATTTTGATGCGGTTTTTTTTAATAGATAGAGTGATTCAAGAGGGTTTTAGTATATAATTTATTAGGTTTTAGACAAAGCGGGCGAAGCCGCGGGCGGTAACTGGTAAACCAGCTAGTAATAATTATGTTGAAGTCTAGAACTTTCCATAATGTTAATTGTCAATTGATTATACATATAATTGAAGTACATTTATATACTTGTGTGAAGTAAAGATTTCTACAATGTAAGGAAGGAGGAAATTTCCGTTATAATTGACTTATTTTAAGATAGTTCAATCCGTAGTCAGTTTTTTGGCGGCGCTTGAGGATATGTTGAGATTTGCGAAGGTGTCTAACGGTTCCTTGTAACGGTAGCATTCATTTGTTATTCAGCTGGGCCCAACGTGACATCGATACTGCGAATACGAATATTGTAACGTCATTTACCATTTACAACCTATATATCAGGTTTCACACAATTCAGGATACTCAGATTAGTTCTAATTACGTGAAAGTATACATTTCCTATCGTTCATTAAGCCTATATGATCACTATTGATTCGTATCTATTTTCTACAATCACAAGGCTTAGGTAACCATTGCCCTGCAGGCTGCAGGCTGCATGTCATATAACAAACAATGCGTTTGTAATGAAAATAAGATTGAATAAACAGTATTGGAATTAGAATAAACTATCTTTTCGGATCCAACATCATGTGTATGTATTTAAATTCTAATGGATCTAAAGGTATTTCTGTCTTCAATACATTTGTGAAAATTTTCGCCGTATTGTTTGCATTTTGTCAGCTCGTCCGTAGCTTGAGAATGACACACGATTTTAACATGTTGTTAATCGAACAGGCACACAATTACGGCGCGCGGCAGCGGAATATAAGCATTATCGCAATAGCTGTAACTGCCAATTTGGCATCAACTACACGCGGCGCTTGAATGGCTATTATTGTATGCGTAAATATTAATCAATGCCACGGATACGTTCACGAAGGTCACCAAGTTCGAAGCAAAGTTAATCTCGGTATTCGTTACAATTTAGTAAATTCACATTTACAAAAATAGCACTTAACATTTTTTCTATTTCTTGTAATTGTATCAAAACATTGTTTGGAACACAATAAATAAATAACAATATACCAATTGTTGTTCCATCGACGTTTATGTTTGGAATTTATTTTGAACGCCACTTGCGTAACGGTTATGAAACGTTAACGGAGCGATCATGTCGAGAATAGCTCCATGGATTAAATGGGTAATAGTGTCTTTATTATCATTTATATCAGTCGTGTCGCGGCTCGGATTGAGATAACGTGAGCCACTGCGCAGTTCGACCAAACGTGTTTCTGAGAAACAATGCTATAGTAAATTCAATTTGTTTTTATTAAGTATATGAGCTAGATATATATTCCCAGAGAAACAACAACCAAGTCACACCTACATAATTTGCATTCTCAGAATAGGCCATGAATATTCCCGTGTAAAAAAAAAGAGTAAGTAGGTCCTAGATACAAAAATTTTAATTGCTTGAGTACCTAGGTTTGAAACATTTTGTCCACTTGCAGCGTGCGAATTGCGAAATGCTCGAGTTAAAATCGGTTAAAAATACATACTTTAAAAATGCTCATTACTGATACTCAGCATTGGCTGCTAGTTCTTTAAACATGGCATGACATAGTTCATAGTCAAGTATTTAATTACAATTTTAGTCTAAATTGGCTGGTTTCGTAGGAAACATTAATTTACATAAAGTAGGAAGGATTTTATTCTTAATCTTTATTGAAATGACACGATGTACTATTACTTTTCCCTATTGAATGTTATAACTTTACATCATAATATTTCAGCACGTGTAAGTTAAGAAAAATTTAATTATTAACTGCATGTGTGAGTTAACGACTAAATTATGTGATTGCTAGTATAACACGTGATAAAAGAACTGATTGGTAAATACATAATTTTAAAGAACATTATAGTTAGAGACGTACCTTCCAACCTGCTGACGAGTTACTGTCGCCTTTATCCTTAAAGTATGGCACATTCTGAACCATCCACTCATAAATCTGGGACAATGTGAGTCTATTATCGTGTGCAGACGTGATGGCTTGGGTAATAAGATCAGCATAGGAGAGGTTACCCCAAGCATTTCGGCGGGAGGAGTTTTTCTTCGCTGCTATCGGTAGCGGTGGCGCACCTGAAATAGTTTCATTCATTTAGGTATCTCATGTATGTTATGTACTGTTTTCTGTGATGTATCGAAAACAGTCGTAGTTTCATCGCGTATTTCTTTATTAATAGATTAGCACTCTAATAGGAACGAAGGAGGTAATTAAGTAAAGTAGTTAGTTGGAGCATAATAAATTTTTTGATTGAATTATTTTCTCATGTCTATCTACTAATAATTTGACTGAAGGAAGAAATAAAAAATGAGGATATTCGAATATAATGTATTCAATATAGTCAAACAATATGAGACTTATTATTAGTTTTATTATCAAGATAAATAAAAATAGTTAGAAATAAATTAAACAATAAAATTTCCAATAATACTAGACCAAGTTTCCAATAATATACCTAGAGCATTCTTGTTTAATCTTGTAATAACGATTACGATTTACGATATACATGAAATATTAAAAAATTTATAACATTTCTCTGGACTCTTGTGTATTATAGTGCTAAAAATACCTTTAGTGATGTTTTATTTTTGTATGTTATGTTTATCTATTATGTTTTTACACAAATTCTTGAATATTAATAAAATTTATTTATATTGGGTAATACCTAATATCGAATATTACAATCAAATGTTTTTGTTTGTGCCCAGTCACCTTACTGAACTATACAACGTGGGATATGGGAATCAAACCAGCTTCATCATATTTTAGCTTAGATTATTTTAGTGTTGTTCTTAGATCACTTATTAGTTATTTTTGTAATCCATACTAATATTATAAATGCGAAAGTAACTCTGTCTGTCTGTCTGTCTGTTACTCAATCACGCCTTAACTACTGAACCAATTTGCATGAAATTTGGTATAGAGATATTTTGATACTCGAGAAAGGACATAGGATAGGTTTTATCCCGGAAATCCTACGGGAACGGGTTTTTCTTTGAAAACGCGGGCGAAGCCGCGGGCGGAAAGCTAGTTGTTATTATAAAACTGCATAAACATGTAATGTTCTTATAACTCTTGTATTTGTTTAGTGTGTTTTAAACGTAATTAATTGTTACGATAGTGAAAGGATAATACCGATCTGGTGAAATTTCTAGATTGATTTGCATAGTTATTGGTTCAAAATTTAAGCTGATTGACTGAGACTCTATTTCTTCCCTTTTTTTTACTATTTCAGTTCTTCGAATTAAACAAATCAGATCATCACATTGTCACAGGGAAGTACTGTAGTATTTTTCTATGATAAAAATAAATAGTAGGTACCTACCTAATTGGAAATAGAGCACTCTTTACTTAAACTATTACATGCTATTACGGTCTACGACCAACATAACCGCAATAGGTAAGTAGCTTACCAATGACTTTCTTACTAATGATACATATTTAGTCTTTAATTCTTTATTATGTTTATATCGATTTGAGGTTAGGTATAATAACTTTAATTAAAACATTTAAAAATATTTGAAGCCATGAATCGAATAACCACAGTTGATTTTTTTTTTAAAGAACCAGGAAGGTACGTACCTACATTCAAGATACACAAAAACAGTTCTTTTTGGAATTTAAATGACTGTAATAATTGCTTATTTTTAAGTCAGTTCAGTTTTAGTTTCAAGTACAGTACCTACTTTGGTACAAAGATTATTATTTATTTATGAGTAGTCTAGGTTATTACCTAGCCTACCTAGCCTGTTTCATAGTTAAGTGGATACCTATAGCAGCTAGTCCTAAAATGCTGTCTTTTTTATTATCTAGGTGCTAGGTAGTAGGTATACTAATATTATAAAGCTGAAGAGTTTGTTTGTTTGTTTGTTTGCGCTAATCTCAGGAACTACTGGTCCGATTTGAATTGGAAAGATTGGAAAATCTTTCGGTGTTAGATAGCCCATTTATCGAGGAAGGAAGGCTATATTGTAATATTATCATCACGCTAAGCTAAGACCAACAGAAGCGAGAAACCGAGGAGCGCAGCTAGTCGTTTTTAATAAGGATTGATTCACTTTAATAAGCTAGGTCATTACTCATTAGACAAGTGCATCTACGTCGGTATATATTATGTAAACAATATGACATGTATGTTTATACTAGGTATATGTTGTACTATACGTCTATACGTGTGTAAGTTGTAACCTACGGGCGGTATGATATTGTACTCAGTAAATTAATATGCAATTTTTGTGTAGGGGTACATACCTACCTACATAATATAAACTAAACAGTAAACACGCATTTTTGTACTACTTGTTAAACATAATATAAAAACTTGTAATTAATATGAATCATCTTTAATCTTCGCATTGAAATAAGTAGGTATAGTTTCAACCATAAAATAATTAATTTGGCGACCTTGACATAAGTCTACGAAATTAAAATTTAGATATTTTTTGTAGAACATACCTACGTAACTAGATAATATTATATTCGAATCTATGTAATTTTTATTTACCAGTTAGATTCTGATTAGAATTCTTTTTCGAGCCACCGTCTTCGACTGGATCGACATAATTTTCTGGCCTAGGAAGAGGCCACGTGTTTGAGCGCGCTCGAGTTTGTGGCTCAAAACCAACTTCGGCTAGTTCCCCTAGGGGTTCCAATTCCCCCATAGCTCCCTCCAACTCCGAGAGAGCTGTTTGTGAGGACCATGGGCTATGGTAACTGCCGCCTCCGGGTAGAGACATCTTGAATTTTCAATCTTTTATCAGTGGAATATTTTGGCGACTGTATCGTGTTGTGCGCTCAGTGGCGCTCGCTTAATACGGCCGTTACCATCACACCACGTTCCCATTGAGATTCTCCATGCTCACTTGTTCCAGAACTTCGTCCGATTTGAAACGAAAGAGCTGAAGAGGTTATCTAACTCCTTATCGCTGTTATACGAAGCCAATAACATGTGGCGTCTCACTAACGTTAATAAACAGAGACGTTCGACGAGCGCGTCGGACTCGGACCGGTCCCTAAAGGCGATTTTTGCTAAATATAAGTGCGGAACGAGGCGGGGGCGGGGCGCACACCACGTGAGCGACTACGCGCCGATTTTCCAATTCATCACAGGCAAGTTGAGGCGCGATAACCTTGTAACGTGGCTAGCGATCACGTTACCGGTCTTTTATAATCATAGAAATTTAGTCCCGATCAGCACTACACTTATTGTTTTCTTCTAAAAAGTTATGGAAAAACACTAAGAAACTTTTCCGCACTGATAACAGTTATCACTGGTCAACACGTAACGGTAACCTGTCGTAGAAAGCGAGAAAATAAATACGCAGTTCTGAGTTTGGGTCGTAGGAGTCCACGCGGTTGTCGTTACTCGCTACTGCGTAATAAGTGAGTGCGCGTGACACAACAAACCGTCGATAAGCGCGAACGGTCGCACGTACACTGAAGCAAATCGCGAAGCGAGGCGGCAGGCGCGGCGGGCCATGCGAATTCCGTTCGCGGGCGCCGCGTTGGCGGCGCGGGGGGCGCGGCGGGCTCGGCCGCTGATAGAGTAGTGCCTAGTGGCACACTAGTGGCATCGTGGCGGGCTGCCGCGGCCGGCCGATTCCAAACTTCATATTCGCAGTTCATAAGTGGGAAGTCTGCGTAATTACTTTTGACCACTGTCTTATATCATCCATTTTTTGTTACGTATTATATTATATTCATACTTTTATTTGCTTTTTTTTACCAAAAAAATATTGTAATTTGTTACTCACTAACTAGGTATTTAGTTATATTTACTTTAACAATAAGTAGATCTATATTTTACATATTATATTTTTTATTAATTTGATTAGAAATTTAGACCTTATTTTAATTTATATTTTATAGTTTTAGTTTCAATGTCAAAATAAATATAATTTAATATTTATATTTTATGTACAAACTAAAAGTTTCTGGTCATTATCACACTGTTTTAGGGATGTTCTCTACGTCTACGGCAAATGAAACTGAGTAGGTAGGTACATAATTTAAATCCTACCTACCTACTATGGAAGGTACCAAAGTACCAACTGGGACTATGAGGGTTCAGGCCATTATCCACCAGGCCTCTGCGCCAAGTGGGGGTTGGCAGATGTCACGTCTCGTCGACCTTTTGATTCTTGGACATGTCAGTTTCCTCACGATGTTTTCCTTCACCGTATCATGCAGTGGTCCACATGCGCAGATAGATTTAAAATTACTTACCTATTAAATTTCAAACAAAACAGAACATAAAAAGAAAAGCAGCGCGCTGTGCATAAAAATAAAATTTATCGATCCTCAGATCAAAAACATATGTTTTTTTTATGAAACTAATATTATCATTAAGTACCTAATACAATACGATATGATGTGATGTAATAACGCGTCATTCCATTTCATTTCAGTACGTATTCACTAATCACTTACGTTACTGTTTACGTCATTACAGGAATAGAGAAAATAATACGATGACAACCTCATTGATGTAACGTAAACCACAAGCTGAATATTCCTGGATCCAGATTTTTTGGTCAGTTAAGGATAAAGTCTAGACAAAATAGGCTTTACCACAGATAACATATTATATCCTTTACGTATGAAGACAATGCAACAGACAAATTTAAACAATTTGTCTGTCTTTAGTCAAGATTACAGAAAAAGTAAGAAACAAAGTGGTGAATGAATAGTGCAACTTTAACAATTGATAAAAAGTTTATAAGTCAAGAGCGTAATGTAAAACTTTAAATACTTTTATGAGATCTTTTTCAGTGTTCAGCAACGATTATTCGACGGAGATCATTATAATCGCTGCTGTTAGTTGGATTACTGCTTACTGCTTAGCTACCTTTATTGTAGGAACTATTAATTATTGTTCTATGATTTAATCAAATATTCAGGGCTTCGTAATAGTGTTTGAGATAAAAATTTTAAACATATGAATAAAAGCATTTAGAAGATCCTGATTAACCACACAGGTTCTAGATCTATAAAAAACTGAAAATTAGTCATCGAATTACTTCATTAGTCATTATGTAATTATTGTTTTATATCTGAACCACATATTACTTTATAATAACTAAACTATCATTAATTAGGTACTAGGTAACTCAATAATTTCAACTGTACAATCAAAACAAGAGTCAAGAACTTAAGGGGGCGCATAAAGCAAAATAACCAATCTTCTATTAGATGATACGTGTAATATGCAAGACCAAATCTAAAAAATAAAATATATATCAAACTAGATGATATGTTCAACGATTCTGTTTAATCAAAAACATAAAATATTAAAATTTACTCGATAAAAAAAAATCACCAAGTTAGCTCTAATTTTCACCCTTTTACGTTTTCTACTTGACATGGTAATACTTATTATGATTTTTTTTTCATAAACAATTATATTAAAACATTTGCAAGATATTTGTCAGAGCATTTTCTGTAATTATTTTTAGTTTTGGTTTTATCTGCGATAAACCACTTTTGGCGCTCTTTTTTTCTCGAGATAAACGTTTGATTTTGTCACGATAAAAGTGGTTTATTGCAGATAAAACCAAAACTAAAAGTAATTACACAAAATGCTCTGACAAATATCTTGCAAATGTTTTAATATAATTGTTTATGAAAAAAAAATCATAATAAGTATTACCATGTCAAGTAGAAAACGTAAAAGTGTGAAAATTAGAGCTAACTTGGTGATTTTTTTTATCGAGTAAATTTTAATATTTTATGTTTTTGATTAAACAGAATCGTTGAACATATCATCTAGTTTGATATATATTTTATTTTTTAGATTTGGTCTTGCGTATTACACGTATCATCTAATAGAAGATTGGTTATTTTGCTTTATGCGCCCCCTTAACAGTGATAGTTGTATACGTAGTAATTAGTATATTATTGTCTGTGGTGTCTTTTTTTGTGTTTTCAATCGTAGATATTCACGAAATATTTTTCATACAGAAGTAGATAAAAATCACCAACCCTGATTAAGTGATTAACCTTTTTAAGCGATGTAGTGTAGTGCAAAAACTTTAAATTCCTAATCTTAGATTACTGGACGCAGACAGTATTTCTTCTTATATATATTAAACTAGCTAACCGCCCGCGGCTTCGCCCACTTTGTCTAATACCTAATAAATTATATACTAAAACCTTCCTCTTGAATCACTCTATCTATTAAAAAAAATCGCAACAAAATCCGTTGCGTAGTTTCAAAGATTTAAGCATATAAAGGGACATAGGGACAGAGAAAGCGACTTTGTTTTATACTATGTAGTGATGATGTACTTACCTTATACATATATTCATTGTACTTTATATTTTTTTTTCAAGACTTTCTACAGTTCATTTTTTTTTCAAGAATTCTGAGCAGCCATAAGTCCACGTATAATACCTAACTATGTATAACTAACTATCTTAGATAACTCTTAATTGCACGTTAAGGGATATTAACGGAGTACAGGTGTCCAGTTCCCTGAGTTCAGAAGCGTTAAAATAATTTACCGATGTACCTTATTGTTTGTATGGGTGCTCCGAAAATCTTGTTTTTGTATCCGTATTATGTTACCAGAATAAAGAGAAATTTCGATCCGTCTCCCAAAAGAAAACGGAGTTTCTTGATACGAAGGGATTATCTTCTTGTGTACCTTCATTGATTTGCGATGTTTCTGGGCTTCTTTTGATAATTTTTTGTTTGAAAAATCAATAACGTGGTGGTAAGTATCGTAGTAGGTAGATGTTATTTTTTAAAGTTTTCTTTGCCAAAAGCATTTGGGGATCGATTTTAGACAGGGTACACACCTCGTGTTGTAGATATTAGAATTTGATGTAATGCGGTTTATCATTTTTAGACCTTTTCAATTTTAATATCATAAATACCATGTACAAAAATTAATAAATATAATCTTAGTAGCCACCGACCCAATAAACAATATCATGACTATTGTTAATGAATGTCAAAATCAAGTCCAATTCGAACGAATTCTACCAAAAATAGTTTAATAAAAAATTGTATTTATTTATTTACATAATTCTTGATGTAGTGTAGTGTAAGTTTGTAATTTAAGTTTATAAGTTTGTATTTGTAATTAAATTATTCGATCAAACAAAAGCGCGTGACATCAAAACAACACGTTTACGCGCATAAGCATGGAACGTGTAATAATTGTACAATAATATTATGTACTATGTAATGTAGACTATAAACAAATAATATATAATATCTATATACATAAATACATATATATACAATACTTGATAGACATGGAAAAGTAACTGTATTACCTACGTTATTAACTGTTGAATTGATTTGGATAAATAATTTAAATAAAGAAGGACCCTGGAGATAGGATACTTCACGAAAGGAACATAATAGGGGAAATTTTGTACTACGTTGTTGAAAATAAGAACTTCGTTAGTTTTATGAATGGTATAAATTATCTATAAAATATTAGTCTATACTACATTTTATAATGACGTTCTGAATTTTCAAAACTCTTTCATTTTGGTTAAACAACGTGAAGCATGTTAAATAGGTAAACGAAGCCAGGGCCTGGGAGAAATAAAATAAACATGTAGAAGAAGAACCTTTTAATTAAGTTTATTACTAAAAAGTTAACATATTATGCTATTTTAAAATGAATAATCTACTAATTATAGTAGGTAAAATGAATATGTACTTAGTTAGGTACATTAAAAAATATTTTAATGATTAATCATACAAAACTATGCTTTAATAAATAAGGTAACATGTTTCATGAATTATTGTCGATTTTAATTGATAATAGTTAATTAAATAATGAAATATAGGAATTATCCACGCCTGTGACCTTTTGAACCTATTAACCACATGCTGGGAAGTGGGAGTCCCTGAAATGCCAATTATATTATTAAATGTGAGATAGGTATTTAAAAGACGAAAAATATGTTTAAAACAGAAATAATTATTTTTACATTTTTCTAAGTTTTCCCCAAGTTTTGCACTTCCAATGACAATATTTAAACTACACCAAACGACTTTTTTTTCTTACTTTACTATTTTTAATTATAATTCCTACCAAATAATCTCGATAATGAAGCTCATCCTTCCGATCGATTTTTAGCGATCGATGGATACTGATGGAAATAGTAGGTAGTAGGTACCTACTTACTACATTATAATTTATCCGTACTGGATCGGAAGGTATAAACGAATACTTACATAATTGTATTTATTAACCTATATTGTCCTTACGGATAACTCGGTTTTCTAATAGTATCGCTCTCCAAATGTACATATACGTGTCATGTGAGTATGATACATAAGGTATGATGTGACACATAAGGTATGATCTATATTTTAATTATTGGTAAAATATCAAAATATAAATTAAAAATTTATTTAGTAAACGAGCCAGGACCACGCTTACTTTTCTAAATGAAAATTATGCATTACTTACTACTTACTTACTTATCTGTATTTTTATGATACATTTTTTATCAGTCACTAATTTTAGAGTAATGAAACAGATTTTAATCTTAACTATTTTTACGCCATCTATTATTTTTGTCTAATACTAACTAAATAATGCATTGTTATGAAATGTTTAGAGAAGGTAGTATAGAATTATAAAACTAGATGGCGCTTTTTGCATAAGTGTTTATTAGTACATCTAAGTATTAATAGATGGCGCTGTTTTAAATTTCGTAAGACCATACTCATCCTCTGGGAAGGGAGGTTTCTATCGTGAGAAATAGCGGAAAGCCACCCCGGATATGGTTGGATTTTCAGTCGTTTCGGGACTTTCAGCGCGTAAACTTCCCTGGAATATTATGGGAATGATGATCGCATAACTAGGCTTGCACAAAGTTCTTTATTATTCTTGTTTAATAAAACGAATTATTATTTTTTCTTATCTTTTTTATACCCAATTATTATTACCGTTAATATAAATAAAATTTAGAATTATTGCGTAACGTGTGTAAGAAATTTCTTTTGTGCGAGAGAATGATTGGTAAGTAAACTTCATAACATTGTTACAATAATTAGGTATTATAGCGCCTTTAAACCGGCACCTAGTTTGATAGATATGTATAAATAAAATATTACAACTGTAAGTTAAGTATAGCTAAATTTCGTTTAAAATCTATATAAAGTTTAAATACATTGAAATATTAATTAAAATAGGGATTGGTAATAAATATTGGTGAATATTATGTTTTATGAATTTTATTAAATACAGATAACTTGTAAACTGTACCTACTTAATAATTAATTCAAATTATTCAAAACCGGATTCGAGTCGCATAAATTTTTAGGCACATACTATACGATAAGTGTGCTAATTATTAAATTACAATTAGTTAGTAATAATATAAACTGCAGTAAGATGCCGACAGACAGAAAAAAAATTAAATTCATATTATTACAAACTCTAATCTTAAATTGAATAAAAACAAGACAGTAAATCAAAATTTAATTTTCTATTCAACTACACTTATCGCCTAATAATAAATCACCAAGGTGCAACTGGTTCAAAATTCAGTTTCTAAAGAGAAGAAGGAGTAAAGACGATATTTTTTAATGTAAATTATAATTGGTTACAAATCAAGTAACAATTTAGGTACCTACTCTATTTTTTTCATAAATTAAACGTGTCAAACAATCATCAAAACCATCGGTTAATTTATTCCGAGTTCCGACCATTCTCTGTTAAAATGAAAAGTTGATTGGACTTATTCTCCTGTTTGTTCCAGACAAGCTTTTATCTGAAAATTTTAAAAATATCGGCAATGTGAAAATATGGCAGCCAAAATTTAAAAGATGGGAATTCAAGGAGTGATTTGCATTTTTTTTTGCTTTTATATTTAAGTAGTATTTACTGTCAACGATGATAGCATATGTTGGCGGGTTGGCTATTTCATCTACAGAACAAGTTTTTTGACCATGTAGATATGATTTGAATAGTAAATAGTAGATTTGAATAGTAGTAGGTAATTGATTTCGCCCATAATTATTTGCTTGATGAATTAATAATTATTATTTATTAATATCTATAAACATGCAACTTTCAATATTATTATTAGTGGTACTTACAGCGGTGCATATTACATAAAATTTAATCGTGTTTAAACTCTACCTACTCTACCTGTACTTACTTCTGAAGACTACGATATCGGGAACGGGAACGTTATTTATTATTTTAATTAACAGGCATTACGTAGTTATTTGTTGTACCTACTTATTTCAACAAGTAGGCAGACGCGCCAGCAGCTTATTACCTAACAGATTTCAAATAATTACTAAAATACTATTCTTACTTAGTTATATTTTTTTTTCTGATACCTACCAGTTTTTTTTGTTTTCCCATGAATCTGATTGTAATGATAATTTTATAATTAAAAAACGAGTTTATGGTATCCCCATGTATTGAAGTCGAAAATTATTATTAGATACATCAGCTTATTTATAATCGCCGGCTATAGACTCATGGGCCATGGCCACAGACATGTATATTTAAGTAGACAACGCAAGTACCGCGATCTGTATGAAAACCAAGCGTGTCATATTTTTTGTACTGACCTTGACGCGTTATGATGTCACGAGCGCTTTTTAGTGATGTTAATTTCATTTTACGCTAAATCGATTAGGCCGCCACTCGCGCGGCGATTCTAGTATCGTCCTATCCCATCGAAGTAAATCGAAAGAAATCAGATCAAACTAGATCTATGTCTAAGAGGTAGTCAAATAAATGAATCGTAATCGATTACTAAATCGATTCAAAACAGAAAAATGATAATTACCATAGACAGAGGCATGGGCGTAGCTAGCCATGGGCTCAGGGTGGGGCAACAATAAAAAATAATATGTAACTAGCAACTATACACGTGGTCTTATCCCGGTTAATTTTTCGGGCTTCGGATCTCAAAAGGAAAAAACGAAATCCTTATAAAATCACTTTGTTGTCTGAAGGTTGTCCGTCTGTCTGTATAAAAAGACCTTTTTTCTCAGGAACGCGTGGCGGTATCAAGCTGAAATTAATATTGAATACTAAAGTCTACCGTCTCTTGAAGCTGTGAAAAAATACAAACTTATAAACCAACACACTCAAAAGATACAGCCGTTTATGTTGCAAATTTTCACACATTTACAAGGGAATCAAAGAAACCTTGAAATTTTGTAATAAGACTAGTTACTTCATACAAAATTTCATTCATTCTGGGTTCACAGGAAGTACTTTGTAGGTTTTGATTCCTTGCGACCCATGCGAATGTTGAAAACTTTCAGCAAAACGGCTTCATCTTTTTTATTGCGTTCGAAAAAATCAAACTACTCGTTTGATTTTTTCACAATTTCAGCATAATACCTCCACGTGTTCCTGAGAAAAAGGGTCTTGACAGACAGACGGACATAAAATTGATCCTATCAGGGTTCCGTTTTTTTTCCTTTTGTGGTTTGGAACCCTAAAAATAGATATATTAGATAGTTTATCTTTCTATAAATACCATAATATGATTAATAATAATATGATAGTTTTAATTTCTTTTTATCATGAAAAATACTAAACATGTCTATGTAAATGGAAAATTAAACTATTTTAAATTGTAGACATAACCCAGTAAATTAAGAATTTAACCTCGTACTAAATTTCCGATCCAATTTCATTTTTATTTTAGGTAACTAAAGCATCACTGACCATAAAAACACAAAATGCTGACAGATCCAAGCGGAGCTTCGCTCGCAATCTTAAAAAAAAGTTTTTGGCCGTTATCTCGGAAACTATGCACTTAAGGTCAAAAGTTATATGGACTTTTTTGTAGAGAGTAAAATTTTGCATCTTTTATACTCTGTAAACTTTTTTGTAAAACTTACCGTTTACGATTTATGGCCTATTTAATGAAACGGTTCATCGTTTTTGGCTAACAACTCTTAAAATATTGGATTAATCACTAAAATTAATTTATCCATTTTTTAGTACTAGTGCCCATATTTTTGGAGTTGTAGATTGCTAAAATATGTATGTAGAAATGCGGCGCTCGGCGAGTGACGCTGTAGCCCAAAAGTACTTTTACGGATGTAATGGAGACGAAGAAGAGATATGCAATGCAAGTGAATTTTCACCGTTTCTGAAACGGCAAAATATTTCAAAAATTTAGATTTTTTTTTATTGTAAAATGAATTTATAGTTAACTTTTTTTTAATATTCTCCTTTCGTTTTTTTATTTCATTCTTGCATCTGAATGTAAAATAATTGCTCAATATAATGTATATAATATGTAGTAGTACGAAATATAATAAAAATAAAATAAAATATTTAAAAAGTCCATTACTATAGGTAGTATATTATTATTAGTCTGTGACTATAGCATGATGTGAGGAAATAAACTAATAAGTTTTAAGTACATAAATTTTAATTAATTTGTTGAATTTGTATCATTATTGTATTATGCTATTAATTCCTGGAAATTTTCTATTTTAAGCCTGATGATCCAAAATTAACGTTAAATTACCAAAAAGTGTGGGCAAAAAAAAGTTTCAAACAAAAGGTGTTGTGCTCTTAAAAATGGATAGATTCATTTTATTGATTAATCCAATATTATTATAAGTTATTAGCCAAAAATCTAAGCCTAAAACGAAAAACCGGTCCATAAAATAGGCCAAAAATCGTAAACGGTAAGTTTAAAAAAACGTTTATAGGGTATAAATTATAAAAGATGCGAAATTTTACTCTCTACAAAAAAGTCTTATTACCTTTGGCCTTAAAGTGGATAGTTCCTGGGATATCGGCCAAAAACTTTTCTTTAAGATTACGAGGGAAGCTCCACCTGGATCTTTCAGCATTTTTTTATGGTCATCATCCAAAAATGTGTCCCTAACTTCAGCTGTTTGAGCGCTGAGCGTATGCCAATTTGTTAATAAGTCAATTTAGAAGTAAATGATTGCACATAGATATTTGACTCACTCTCACAAACGAGAAACAAAAGGATTACGTTTGTGGTCAATCGTGAGCAAGCTTTTTGTTTAGATCGACTTTCGAGTGTGAATTTTCTTACGGATATTAAGTTTTGTAGTCGGTACCTAGATAATTTATTTTTTATATTTGGTTAGGTAGGTACCTTCCAGGTCAGAGCCAGGGTGGGGCAAGCGCCCCACCCTGCCCCACCGTGGCTACGCCCATGGACAGAGGGATGATAAAATAAAGTTATAAACCTTTTAATATTCTAACAAGTAAACTAATGTGTTTTAGCTTTTTCTTACATATGCCCATTGAGTTACCATGTACTACGTACTAGAGAGGCCATCGAAAGAAAGTAATGAAACTGTCAATCAATCAATCTTTATGTTCCGTTGCATCGATCCATTTTCCTTTTATGTTCGGGTTACTTGGAAAACTGAAAAAACAAACATAGTCTAAGCAATATAAGGAGTTTTCTTAAAAAACTCCCAAGATGACACTTTAACTAATGGCGTCCATGTCATAATATTTATTTTTAGTACCTTTGTATTAAAATACTTAAAAGTTCTAGGTCAAGTCGTATTAAATGACAAAAAAAATCTATGCCTTTTTTTCTGAAAAATTGCTCCTTCAAATTATCATTTTTCTGTTCGATTATAAAATCGATTAGAATCGAGAACTGTTGCATCAAATGAACATCACTAACCACAAAATTGGACAGAAAAATGAGAACAGAAAAATGAGAAGACGCTATTCATTGCTTGTTATCATACGACGCGATCTTTACCGTGCCAAGTAAAAGCCGCAATGTATTCCGAATCATTTTGTATGATTTGGTATCCGTGTTTGTCACGATCGTTTTCCACAGATATTCTTTATTTGATTTTAAAATAAATAGTGCATATTCTGATTAGAAAATTACTTACCGGTGGAAGGAAACATCTCTGCTAACTCGGCCACTCACAGCTGTGGAGTTTCTACAGTTTATAACGGCGCAATTCGGCATTTTACTTTATTCAGCTTCACGTCTTTCCTTGGCGAACTGCAAGCGCGGACTGAGTGTAGGCCAGCGTCAAGTAAGTTTCATAAACTTAGTTTGGACACGGGAAGTACATACACTCGCTTAGTCTATCTTGATACATGTCTGTGGCCATGGCGCTCGCAGCGCGGCTCAGGCATTCATTTTAAAGGACCAATTTGATATCTCAATGCTTAGTGTGTGTTCAGCAAATTTAATGATAATATGAACGGAAAGGGGAAGATAGGGATTTCTTCTCAATTCAATATTACGCGTTGTTTTTTATGACTGCTTAAAACATGACGAGAAATGAGCTCTACAATAGAGTAACTATAAGTAAGTACTTATAATTTTAATCAATCCTAGTTTCTTTTGAAAAAGGTTTAAAATATAAAAGTATTATTAATGTATTAAAGTATTATTAGTTTTTCTTCTGAAAATGATTATAGAAGCACAGATGACTTTTACAATATAGGTATGCTTGAAGGTATAAAAGTTTACGAAAAGCCGTGTCAATTTTTGCCTATTCTGAAGTTAAAATAGGATAACTTAGATTTATCGGGAAATAAAGTGAAACGAACAGAAGGCTTTCGATTTTCCGGAATCTATGCATAGGTATACACTTGTAAACTAAATTACCCTTGTTTCGCAACTAATCAAGCAAGGTGAGGCAGTGATTGGACGTTTACAAGTAAGAGCTTTTTTGTTTGCCTTCTCTATTCGTTTGTTACCACGTCACGTACTACAGAGGAGATCTCTCAATTTGTCTATGTTTTAGATGTACATATAGGTACATTATACCTGGAGAACGAAGAAAATTGCTTTGGGGTAGGAACGTGGTTAGTAATTAGTATAATATGTTTGTTATGATTTAACTCTTTAATTAATTCTTCACAATTTTTAAATTCAAAGTTACGGTGAGATAACAATTAACATTTAGCCTTTAGGTACGCAAATGCAGTAGCAGCAATTTCCCCACTGGTACACCCAAACATTTGATCCAAACCCGTGAGCGAAAAACAAGGTATATCAATTCAATTCCATAATTAAAGTCATAGTCACACATCCGCAATACAGAGGTGTGATTACTGATTAGTGAGGAGCAATCAACGCGTCGGTAATTGTGCTCTGAAGTCTGACGTCCACCGCAGCTGTTTGCTTCCTTTGTTCCTCGCCCGAGCACCGCCTTTCGTGTTCCACGTGGACAAAGCTAGTGAAAATTAAACCTCTCGAGTATTAGATTTAAATGCAAGTTGAATTGAGTCTTCGTCACTCTTTGGTAGAGAAACAGAAGAGCGAAGTGTTGGAGATATCGATATCCTTGGAAATTTAAGTGTACATTTTATAGAACCAATTAAAAGAAATACAATAAATTTGTATAATACTTCTTCAACTTCCATGTTTTTCTCCCTTCACAATTCTTAGCCTTGACTCAACAAACCGAATATATTATTTCGGCTATATTGGCCCTCTAATAGTTTGAATTCTATCAGACCAATAACAAAATCATCCACCGATATATGCTTGCATATTCATAATGGTTAGGGAGCCAGGTGCAAATTTGGTTAACTATTTCCTCTCAAGAGATAATTCGTCAGTCGCATGAGAGTATAGTATTATAAAGCCTCGTGAACGTCAGCTGGCGCTCGGTTGGGGGGGTGAGCGGTTGTAGCCTCCCACGCACGTAGGAAAAAAAATACATTCATTCATTCATTTCCTCTCAGCTAAAAATTTGTCAAATTGTAGCTAACCCAATATCTCAACGAAAAAAAATAGTCAGCTGGTTACAACATGGTGTATTATACGTCAGCTGGTGTCTCGAACATGAAAGTTAAATTTAAAGAAAAATTTATTTTCCGTTATTTCCTCTCAAACAAAAATTTACCTGATGATAGC
Organism: Colias eurytheme; assembly: GCF_061535395.1. Lineage (NCBI taxonomy): Eukaryota > Metazoa > Arthropoda > Insecta > Lepidoptera > Pieridae > Colias > Colias eurytheme. The sequence continues at coordinate 5,168,890 of NC_142989.1, read as the reverse complement.
TTATATGTAACTGTGGATAAATATATATGTCAGCTGGCTGTATCTTGGTGGAAAAACCGTCAGCTGATACGGGAGGCTACAACCGCTCTTCCCCCCAACCGAGCTCCAGCTGACGTTCACGGGGCTTCATAATACTATACTTTGATGCATTTTACTAATTACCGCTTGAGAGGAACTTGGTCATAAAATCTGCTGCTGGCTCCCGGACCATAATGTAAAATAACTTATGAATATGTAATTTTTTAATCGATTCTTTGCTCAAGGGTGCCAAATTGGCGTGATTGAATACCCCTCTCAATATCCAGATATTCATTCAAACAATAATAACATGATAGTTAATTTCTTCCTCCATATTATCACATAATACTTGAAGGTACTTCTTTCATTACAGCGATGGGAATCTACAGACTAAGTCACGGTTAATTGTGAGCAATTGCTTTGGTTTAATTAACTCGCAAATTGAATTAGAACCAACACGAAGTATGCGTGGCACAAAGCAAATTGTATGCAGAGCAGCCACGATTTACTTTGACTGGAATTATTGTCGTCTCCTGTATAGCTCGCGCCTGTCTTCGTCTTCTTTATTAAACCGCGTATAGCTAATTTTTACCTTTATCTGTTATTTTTCTGGTCCTTTGTTTTCATTAATAAACAGAGTTGAGTATATTCGTTTGAAACGAATTTCAAAGAATGCATAGGCAAATCAATCTGTTTTCAGGTTAAGAAATGTTAATAGACATAATATAGACTAGAGTAGATAATTTTTTAAACAAAAAAAAATCGCAGTCGGATGAAACCCATTAGAAAAGGAGGGGAATATGATGAAAATAAAAGGAAAAATAAATTACGGTCAATCCGAGTTCGGGAAGTGGGAGGGGGGAAGCTTTTAAGAGAAAAAAATGGTTTCTCTCGATTTCCGACAAAACTACAAGTCCTACGGAAAAAAATTCATGGGCAAAGTTGTAGGTAAAAGAGCCGCGTTACTGATTTGTGAGAACATATGTAGATACTTCAAATAACAGCAGTTTGCCATGAACGAAATCTGTATCTATTAGGTCCATAATTGATAAAATTACAATATTTCGGACATTATCAAAATTCCGAACGGTCGCAAATCGCAATAAGCTAAGATCTATTAAATAATCTGAGCATGTAATCAGTTCGTGTCAACGGAGGCTCCTTCTAAATTAAATTTCTCAAGTCGGCCCCAGGCACTCAACTTCGTCTCGACACCCCGAGATGCCGAGAAATTATTTATTAGCTATTTAGACTTATTGTGGAAAAGGCGGTTGTAATAAGCGATGAGACCGCCATGAATTTGATTTTACCGATGTTTGTGATTAGCAGAACGTGTACCGCATTTGTACGTGATCAAATCGAATTGCTTATTAATAATGGTAATTTGTAACTGTTTCGGTATTGACAATCAAATTATTTCTCATATTGTGAAACAATTATAGCTTTTTCTTAATATATAATATACTAGCTGTTGCCCGCGACTTCGTCCGCGATTCGGTCGTTTTTCGTCATTCGTCGTTTAAAAAAAATACGTGACACTTTATTTTTGAATGTTCTTAATTGTCTCTTATAAAATTTAACTACATTAAAATTGAATACTCTGATAAGAAAATCTTAAAATCATCGAAAATCATAGACATCGAATATCTGAGGAAAACATGAATGAATGTGATTTAAATTCTACATTTCTTAGTAATTAAAATAATAATCTAAATTAAATGTAGTTAACAGTTTGAGCGCACCATTATAGAATATGTACCTAAGTAATAAATTACGTTAGTTTACATAGTAACTTTACTAAAAACACGATGACTTTCTTTCGCGCTCGGTACCACAAACTAAACATGTTTGTGGTACGTGGCCCGCGTCACTTTACCCCCCACGAGTTCCCCTCCGTTGCTATGCGAAAATACATTCGTCGCCCTTCTGTAGGAAAAATTGTAATACTGCGGCCTGGGCGTTATAACACGCTCAGGGAATTCCTGAGTGCTGATAGACTTCCGTCTATCGGCATTTATACCAATTTTATATTAATATCACCATCTTGAGGAAAAGCTTCTAATGTCGATTTAAAACGCATATATACGGATTAACCTGATGAATTAACATGTTCTAAAATTGTGAAATGAGTTCAGTTTTAAATTCGAGAAATATTGATTTCTTGTATTCGATTATTCGTCGTAGTCGAATACAAAATATATTTAAAGAAACTTAGGTTGGCCTTCAGGCAAAAGGGATCCTATCAAATGATAAACTTGACCTTGTATCTTAAAAGTAAGAATGAAAGGAGCATCTAATAATTGTTGAGCACCAAAGGATCATTTAAAACGCAATACTATAAGAGCTAATATTGTCTAAGAACTGTTTAGATTGCACATGTTCCTCTAAAACTTAAAAGTAGTGATTTCAAAGGTTCCGGCGTATCTTCAAACGAAAGCCGACTCCTTACTCCACTTTAAAGCATTACAAAAAGAACATACTACGTTAATATCGCCTATACAGAAAGATGATCTGTAATCAATTGTGAGGTTATAAGCAAACCCACTTTTATATTATTTTGTCGGACCACACCACCGAATTTGTAGATTGATCTTCTTTGTTTACCTCTAAGTCATTAAGACTATGTCGGTCGAATCTGTCTGCAATAAGACGGGCCTCTCGCTATTCGTCCGTTTAAAGAGACCAATAGTTTCAATTCTTAATCTTTCATTAAACAAACTTATTAATCGTTCTTGTCTCAAATAATGGTAATATTCGCGTCCCTACTCTAGTCATTGCTTATGCTCATGTTCATCTTCGAGAGATCGAATAATATTATGGTGCACCCTATTATTTGTCAAACGGTCTTCATATTGAGTAAAAGTTTCAGAATTCTCGAGATAAAATATGACGATCGTGATCAGCTGTGAGACGTAATTCCCTCTCAGTGAGGGTTTCGGTCTCACGGGATAGTACAATATGCCATTTGCGATCAGCTGTGAGACGTTATATATACCCTCAGTGAAGGTTTCGGTCTCACAGGATAGTACATGCCGTTCGCGGTCAGCTGTGAGCCGCAATTCTCGTTGTGAAGCGGTTTCAGGTTCGGCATAACACATGTTGTTTTCGGTCAATAGTAAGCCTCTTATCTCTAACGATCCTTGAGAACTCTTATTTCTCATTTTCTTAACTTTGCTCGAATTTCGATATATAAAGATTTTTTAGGTGGCACTGATGCGGGTGAATAAAAATTAAAACGGACTAAGAGTGTTATAATCTCAATCATCATCATCAATACATATAATAAAATTGTGGAAAAGTGATGTCTGTACAATTAAAATATGTAGAAAAAAATTAGCAGGTGTTATTATTATCGAGAAATCGAGAGAAACCATTTTTTTCTCTTAAAAGCTCCCCCCTCCCACTTCCCGAACTCCGATTGACCGTAATTTATTTTTCCTTACATTTTTATCATATCCTTTTCTAATGGGTTTCATCCTACTGCGATTTTTTTTTGTTTCAAAAATTATCTACCCTGGTGTATAGGTAAATTTTCCACATAAAATGTCCTTTAAATTATGTCGTATTATATTTTTAACCCCCGACGCAAAATGTGTTTGACCGCTATGTATTTCTGTGTGTGTGTGTGTGTCTGTCTATGGCACCGTAGCTGGCTAACAGGTAAACCGAATTAGATGCGGTTTTTTTTGTTAGGCAGAATATTTTCCTACGCTGGTTCTTAGATAAAGTGTATCAAAATTGGTTCATCCACTTATTATACCTACATAGGGGTAAAAGTGGGAATGAAAAAAATGAAAGTTATAATTTATTTTTAAAGATCGTCGGGAAGTTTATGAAATTATTTATTCCTTTTTCTATACACTTTTCTTCGTCTAAACGGTTTAGTTACGTGCTCTCTCTCTCTTCAGCCTTTAGTTACGTGCGTGAGACAGGAAACATCTAATTTGGATTTGTTTCTGGATTTGATAAAAACTGAGTATCGATTAAGCTGATCAGTGGCTACTGGCTACACCATAGATTATTAAAAACATCCGTTTAAGAAAGGAAGGAAATAGAATTTGCTCCTCTCCCCCCCCCCTGGTTCCTAAAAAATAATATGACATAATTTAAAAGAAATTTTACGTAGAATTAGTTAGGCATTACTTTTTTGATTTTCGATATTATATACTAATCATAATTTTTAATTACAATATGTAGTAACTATTTGGTATAGGTTAGGCATTTCATTTCTTGATTTTCTTTAATAATTTGGTACGTAAGTTTTTTAGCTCAGTTTAGTAAGAAATTTTAATAACAATTCTTTTAATTATTTATGGTAGTACAACAGTACAGTATGGTTGTACGTATTTACTCAATAATTGTATGTTAAGTAGTAATTCAGCATGGGCGTTGCCACGGTGGGGCTGGGTGGGGCGCTTACCCTGGCTTTGATCTGGTAGGTACTAATTGTGAAGGGGAGTGGGCGTGGGCGTGGGATTGGGACTGAACGTGGCATATGGCGTGGGAGTGCGAGTGGGCGCGGGAGTGGGAGCATGAAAATAAAAATGATTTTTTATTGTTGCCCCACCCTGAGCCCATGGTCATAAGGTCCCATAGTCACTATTCCACGCGAACGAAGTCGCGGGGACAGCTAGTAGACAAATATAATCAGAAAGCTTTGAACTCCTAAGCTCAACCATAAAAGATAGACATTTATGATGTCGGGAGATATTTTTTATATAATATGGAGAACATTTCTTTCATACTTGATTTCTGTGTAGCTTTAACCATTAAGATACACGCATTAAGAACGCACACGCGACGAAAGCTTAAAAATGGAGTTGCTGCTCTGCTCACGAATATGAAAAATAATTGTACCAAGTTTCGTTTTTAATCCGTCGAGTAGTTTTTGTTTCTATAAAGCCGGGTATCCACTTAGGTTCGCCGTGGTTTGCGAACGCGCCCGCTCCGCAAACCAAACATAATGGATACGTCGTGATCGCGGAGCGCGACTGGAGCACGATCGGAGCACGGCGGAGCGCTCCGGAAGCGGTTTTTTGCGCGAACTCAAAGGGGAGCGCAGTTTGTTCGTGGACGCGAGCGTGTGTTTGTTAAGTTCGCGAACATGGAGTGGTCCGATGAAATGATGAATATATGCATTATTTCATTATTTCTTCTTCCCTTATTCATATTACCTTGCCAAAATTGAGGAGGTTGTTTGTATTCCATCACAATATAATGTATCAAAATATAAGCTGCACTTCTTACTAATTCTGGAGGCGGCATGTTTGCACCGACCGTCTGTCGTATGTCTATTGGAGACCGGAGCGCGGAATTTAGCGCTCCGACAGGAGCACTGATATTGCAGCCTAAGTGTGTACACTATACACGTTCACGATCGCGGAGCACACATTGTTCGCAATCCACGGCGAACCTAAGTGGATACCCGGCTTAACGGTTATACAGACAGACAGACGGACAAACATTTTTGACGTCGATGTCGATCTCTAATCACCTCGTGATAGTTATTTAGGAAATATATTTCATGTGCAGAATTGACCTCTACAGATTTAATATAAGTAGGTATACATATATTTAGATTCCAATTTCCATGTAACGTTAAATTCGACTATATAATAACTAACAGACAACGCAGGTTACTCTCGTTTCCGTAAGTTGAGGCGGCTACATATTCGGTCCTAATAACATGACTTTTTGTGAACGAAACGACAGCGCGGTTTAATTCGATGGCAACACCATCAGAAAAAAGGAAATATTTTTAACTTTGAAAAAATATTTTGATTTACACTATTAATACTATTTTAACATTAACACAAAATATAAGACTGTGAGTGTGTAAAAATAAATCCAGCTAGTTTCACATCACACTTATGTTTATAATTAGGTATACGACATGAAAATATATTAATTACCAAGCAATAATCATACAGATAAATACTGAACAAAAGTATTAACAGTCAAAGTATATTTTTACTAACAACATGTAAATGATGAAGGAATAATAATTATCAACGAACTAACCTTTTTGTATTAGAGTCCCGCCTCGTGATCGAATTATTAAAACACGAAGATTTTTAAAAATGTAACCAATGAACACAATCAATATTAGATTAACTGTAATGGTGTCTAGTTTGACTTAAAATAATATACATCTACCCTCACTTTTAAAAATGTAGTATATTCACACGAATTATATGAGCGCACCTTATAGGGAAGGGAAGATTTATTATGGGTTAAAGAGTTAAATAAATAAATAACATAATTATATTTAAATTATTAATTTTTAACATTGTGTTCAGTAGTGTTAACATGTAAATTGATTTGATTTTTACGAAATCTCATAGATGGCGCTGAATCAAATTTGTCTTTATAGTACTAAGATTCATTAAACAGTTTCTCTGCCCAAATTACGTAAATGACGTAGTTTTTATAGTGTAAAGCTAGATAATAGCATGGCTTACTCAAAAACAACATTTAAACATGAGTCTTTAGATTGTACGCTGTCGTAGTTCACGGAATACGTAAGAAAAGTAAAGGTTCACAGCTCCTCCCCCGGAGGTGATAGCATGATAATATGTTTAAAAAAACCTCACACGACCTGTTAGTAATATTCATGCAAAATTTGAAGTCAATCTATGCAGTACTTTTCGAGATTAGCTCGGACAAACATACAGACAAACAGACAAACAGACAAACAGACAAACAGACAAACAGACAAAAATTCTAAAAACTATATTTTTGGCTTCTATATCGATTATAGATCATGGATTATGTATTCTTTTAAAAAAATATTCAATGTACAGTTTTGACTTTCCTACGATTTTATTATATGTATAGATAAATCTCGTGTCACAATGTTTGTCCTCAATGGAATCCTAAACCACTTAACCGATTATAATAAAATTCGCACACCATGTGCAGTTCGATCCAACTTGAGAGATAGGATAGTTTTTACTTTTTATGAAAAAAAACGTAAACATGTAGGTGCCACGAGCGAAGCCGGGGCGGACCGCTAGTTAGTTTATAATAATCAATTAATGAAAAATGTCATTTATTAAATCAATAAAATAGTAAACCCATCAATATATATATAAAGTACATACTCAATACATAAAGTACATACTCAATACATAAAGCGAATATCCTGCATTACTATTAAGATTAGAAATTAGAATACATCATTCAATAATGCATCTATTATATTAGTATCAATATAAAATTGTAAGCACTATAAACGATTTAAATACAGACGCAATCCAGTGAAAAAGATTCAAATATATTCGCTTACTAATGGCGCGGTATGAACATGGCAGGAGTATTTATTATTCAGAGAGACCCGCAAGCGGCGGTCACAGCGATACTTCCACTATCACTCAAACCAGACGATCCTCGTGACAGTATACATGTATCAAATACTCCTTTAAACACGATGTAGCAGCAAATAAATCAGTTTATTTTCTATATATTGTGAAACAGATTAAAGAGAAATAGACTAAATGCTCTGGAATTGAATGTAAAATTAAAAATTTTTTTCCTTTGCGAATTATGATAATGTGACCTCATCAAATTTGAATATATACGTATATATCACAGATCCATTTCTAGTAATATACTTTTGCGCTACGTAAATAGTAGTTATGTTTTTTACCTAAAAATCAGTCCAAAATCAAATTGGCCTTACTCACAGAACATTCTGTTAATATGTACTAGGCGTTTTGACTTTGAACCGTGTAAAATCAAAAAATAGTAGAATGCCCCGGACAATTCATAGTTTATTCAAATCATCTATCAATAAATGGCACCCCTGAAGAATCGTTCCAGATACGCGAATGGAAATTATAGAATATAACCAAAGATTTTGAATATCGCTACGCTTACAATCACGAAAAAATTGGTTTATTTAGCGAGACTGAGACATTATTATTACAATAAAATATGATTAAGATATCTATAGGTTGTATAAGAAAAATATTTTCCATGGCTTCTAAAGAATTCTGTAAAGTATGTCTAGGCACGTGTAGTAAATGAAGTACGTGTAGGTATAGGTACAAAGGGACTTAGTTCTATCAGTGCCAAATTCCATAGAGCTTCCACGACTACCATGTACTATGTAAGTAGTATATTCGTATAGAGATAGTGCCGTCTAATTCAAAGGCTCCTTAGTGCGCCCCGTCTCGTGAGACCATAATTTATTTTTATTGTACTGCAAGCGAGTCTGAACTATATATGTACAATGTTTCAACTTAAGAACGTACTAAGAGTAATTAGAGACATAATTGATATGTAGTTTTAAACATTTAAAGGCACTAGTTTTGCTTTAATTGTACAGAGCAATTTATGAGCAGTGACAAGGGCAGAATTAAATAATTCTATAGTCCGTTATTAATACATTGTTTGTGTAATTTTACACTGATGCATCCGTAATGTTGCAGAAACTTGAAAATTATTCTTATGGCATTCATTTTTGGTTATATACAAAATACAAACCAAAGTAGACTTATAAAATTGAGAAAAAATGGATTTGTAAAATGGAAATATGTAATACCTTTTAATTTCCAGATTATTAAATGCTATAGTTGTTATCATGTTTAATTTATTAGACGTTTGCGTCGATGGATTGTTAGTTCCAAAAATAACTATTCGAAACAACAACCATTATAACGATACGACAAAAGTTAGAAATTGAATTTAACCTTAATTGCTTTCTATAAATATCTCTATGAATAAATCGAATATCGTTATCGTTAATTTTTAATAAATAAAAAACGTAAAATTAGGCGCTCGAACCAAAGGGAACCCAATAAGTAGTGATATAATTTTTTATGAATTTATTCATAATAATTTAATCATTTTCTACTTTTAATAATATCAAACAATTATTTTTATTTTATTATAGTAGAAAAATATAATTGTAATAAAAATACAACAAAATATTGTATTCACGTATAAACTAAAAGCGCTACATATAGTAGTACATAGATTGATTAAGCGAATATTCACGGATACCTTTATAATACCAGCAATATCATTATTTATTCTGTTTTAGAGTTTAATACCATCTGAAGAAGCTTTTCCCTTACGATTTCTCCAATTGAGGTCATTGGCAATTCGTTTAGGAACACTACTCCTTCCCTTCCCTTCCCTCTTTTCTTTGAGATAACTTATCTGAAAATAAACACGATTGACACAACTTTTAGGGAACTAGCAAAGAAAAACCTTTAGGTTTATTATAAACATAACGATTCCTTTTTTGAATATGTGTAGGAATTTTATTATTAACTTTTTAGGGTTCCGTAGCCAAAATGGCAAAAACGGAACCCTTATAGTTTCGTCATGTCCGTCTGTCCGTCTGTCCGTCTGTCCGTCTGTCACAGCCGATTTACTCGGAAACTATAAGTACTACAGTGATGAAATTTGATGGGAATATGTGTTGTATGAACCGCTACAAAAATATGACACTAAATAGTAAAAAAAAGAATTGGGGGTGGGGCCCCCCATACATGTAACTGAGGGATGAAATTTTTTTTTTCGATGTACATACCCGTGTGGGGTATCAATGGAAAGGTCTTTTAAAATGATATAAAGTTTTCTAAAAAACATTTTTCTTAAAGTGAACGGTTTTTGAGATATCAGCTCTCAAAGTCGTAAAAAGTATGTCCCCCCCCCTCTATTTTTATAACTACGGGGTATAAAATTCTAAAAAAAATAGAGGTGATGCATGCTAATTAACTCTTTCAACGATTTTTGGTTTGATCAAAGTATCTCTTATAGTTTTTGAGATAGGTTGATTTAACTGTAATTTATTATATTTGCTGCTACGGAACCCTTTGTGCGCGAGCCCGACTCGCACTTGGCCGGTTTTTTAGTATAAATTTTATTACAACAGAAAACACACAATTAGTAAGAAAAGCAATATTTGAAATTTCATTAGGTACAGAGCCAGCCAATATACAAATTTATTTATTTATTTATTTATTTATTTGTACATTCAGTCAATCCTGTTAGCCTTCCATAGCTTTTCGGGTTCTTTTGGATTATTGTAGAACTCTTTTGTCGGCGAAATAAAAGTGATTGTGCTGGTTTAGTTTATTTAATTATTTACATTTAGAGAAAAATAGTGTACAAATAACGTGAAATGAGTTTGGAATTTCAAATAAGCTCTGTTATTTGCACGATTTTACCAGATGAGAAGGGAAAATACTTTTACTTGAAGATTCAATAAAAATATTTTAAAATTGTCTGTGTTAAAAAATAAAATACTAACGCGATACACAACATCATTATAAATTATTAGAAAAACGTTATAAAAATAGAAAGCAAAAAGCTACGATCCAAAACATAATTCAACTGTCAACCGTTGTTTGGACATCAATTTACATGAACAACGTATCCTGACTAAATAAAATACCAAAAACTAAATTTTTATGCTGTGCTTGTAATTTTGTTTTAACAGTTGACAGTTCCCACAGATAACAAAAAGTTGGTTGTGAATCACGTGACTAACACTATTATAATATTAGGGCGTATTCAGAAAGAAAGCTTGAAACTTATAAGCGCTTATCGGCGCTTGTCATGTTCATATATTTTCCTGCGCGGGTTACCAGCACTGACAGGAAAATATATGAACATGACAAGCGCCGATAAGCGCTTATAAGTTTCAAGCTTTCTTTCTGAATACGCCCTTACGCGTAACTAAACGACTTTTAAAAGTATAAAGTGGTCAATTATATCTAATATCGGGTTTAAAAATGTCACGTACTATATATATATACTATATACTATATATACTATATATACTACATATAATATGTAAATAATTTTAATATGTCACAGGTCATCTAGATCATATTATATCATACCTAGAGCTCATATTTTTTTTAACTTTAAAGAAATCGACCTAATGCGTTTATTGAACGCGTTAGATTCACGCTATTAATAATTTAAACTCTTGCAACAGTGATTATATAGTGATTATAGTGATTATATTACATTCATATAGGTATGAACGTAATATACCTGTTACCTAGTTTGTATTGATAGTAAATATAGTATACTTTAAAATAGTTAGCACGAAGTTAGTATAGGATCGATTAACAATTTCATTAACATCGCGGCTGTATTCCCCGATGAGCGGAGGTGCATATATTCTCATTTCACTATGTTAATCCGTGCAAATTTGGAAACTACCGAATCTTAATGAGATTTTATTTAAAAATCCGATGTGTTTTTTACACAAGGGAGTGAATAGGTTTATGGTAGATTTATTGACCATTTCACTAATGAGGTACTTAGGTGTCTTTTAGTAGTAGGTGTATTTCTTCTTTTCAGGTTAGGTTTCGTACCTTCCTGTCGGTTACTGGGATCTATGACTAAAATGAAAAAAAATAACATAATACAACGATTTTGTGAAAAATAATTTATTATAATTTTACATTGGAATGCTTCATAACAGGATAATCCAAGGGATATTCATAGATATTCATAAAATAATAGATCTTGTAAAATGTAACGGCGGTTTTATTAGACCATCGGATGTCCTTTGTCAGAAGAAAATAGCTAAAGAAAAGCTTATGTTAAATATTAAGTTTTCTTTGAAACGCCGCTATTCATCGGTTCAACTTCGGTATTTATAATCTTTAATAACATTTTTAATATCATAGCTGTTTTTGAATTATTGATTTTATCTTTCGTACCTGTGTTATTATATTGCATGACATAACATGACTGACATGAATAATGATTCATTCAGTCATGTTGATGTGATGTTAAACAATTCCTTTTTAAAAAGAAATTATTACATAGCGTCACATAAACATTTATCGACAACTTTTAATTGTACAAAGTACAAACCATTCGTTCGTCCAGTATAGGTGTAATAATGCCCAACTAAAAATAAATGTATGTTTTACAATTTCAAAGTAATAACAGTACTTATAACCAATTTTATGACACTAAAAGTTCATAAATACACAATTATGCAAGGTGTTGGTCATTCTTCACTATCAAAGTATAGAGAAGATGTCGTCTTCCACAGCTGCCTTTTCCGTGTCCCGGAGAAATTCGCAGTAGGTACGTGCGCGATTGTCTCTGTTTGACCGCAGATAAACCCTGGCTTCACCTGGCTTCATACGTGCCTGCAATAAGAAAATAAATTTATAAAAAGAAATACATAACGATCGGCGGGAAAGGAATGAGATCAGTTTTTTCTTTCATTTCTAAAGCTTTTAGCAATTACCTACTGAGCAGGCAAAAAATATCATTTAATAAAGCCACATGATTTAAAAAAAAGGAGGGATGAATCCCATATGTTGTCGTATATTCGCCAATAATTCTATAGAGCGGTTTTAAAACTTTATTTAAATTAATTTGTGAATAATAATAATTTATACATAAAAATTAACCTGTAAATCATTTAGTAGTTCTGAATATACTGTTGCTACAGTAACAAGTATAAACGTAAAGCATGTGAAATCAAATCGCTGTCGTGTTTTCATAACGACTGTAACGTCGGAATTAGAGTAGAGAATGTAATTGCTGGAAATCTATGCTGGAATCAATGTAATTGCTTTGTTCTATATTCACTATTATTAACGAATTCGATATAATAATATGTTCTATTCTAACAAATAGTTTGTAATAAATTTAATATTACAATACAATATTACAGTAGATATTATAATTAAATTAATTCACGTATTCGCTTTCCATTTCAATTCGTAATTAATTACTGTTGCACTTCAAAAGATTCCCTGGCTTATTAATAAATTGAAGAGGTCGGATACGACGCAATCAGATTTTTAATACTTTTCCTCAAAACACTTGATTTGTTTAACAACTTGAACATTATGAAACGTGGATAAGATGACAAGAATGAAATAAGAATTTTTGGTCCACTCGCAGCTATAAATATTGGGTGTAAATAGTAACTAATCCAAAAAATTATGATTCTTCTCACTAGCTAGAGTAGGAATACTTAGTACACACATTCCTTCATGTATGTATATCTAATCGATTTGTCCATATCTATGTGGTTCCCTCTGATGACGCTGAGGATGTCGCTCGGCTGCCAACGTTTCAAAGACGTCAAGTGGATTGATTGGCGAAATATCGAACCAAATTCGTCTCCAATCTGTCCTGTATTTTTTTTCGTTAATCTAAAATACTATAAAATTGAAGCAGGCTAGATATGTGACGACGACGTTCATAGAATTAGCATCTTCCGTACTGTTGTGTGCGAATAAGTATCACGTTAAAAGGGACAAATAAAAAATATTAAGTTTTTTTTCCAAAAGTAAAAATTCCAAACTTCACTTAATAAACACATTAAGACACGCGATGTATGCACAGTATGTAATCACAATATGTATGGTATGGTAGTAGCACAGACTAATAATAATATACTACGTATACAAGTAGTAGTATGGTAGTAGGTATGGTATTCCCTACACGATTATAAAGGAATTTTACTTGTATAATTTTCCGGAACACTAACCTGTAGTTGGACAAATTGACGGTAATTAGTAAGAAATATGCCCTTGCATCGAGTATTCATTAATTGGATGCGATTATATTGTTTACCTTCAATTAAATAAAATATTCATAAGTTCCTTTCAATGTAGCGACCTTTAGAAGAGAAGAAAGAAGTCAGAGGCTAACAATATCTACATAGTATCTACATATACTTGCTTGAGTTTATCAACTATATATTATAACATTTGAATAATTGAAACTCCATACAGATTGGCATAATACTAATAATCACTACTACTACTCGTTACTACTAATCGTTAGTTAAACTCACAAAGCTCCGTACAAAATTGTTTTTAGTCTAAAATGTTGATAGAAATAAAATGTAAAACCACCTATATCGTCCGTGAGTACTTACTGTTCCCGGGTGTAAGCTGGTTGGGTCTTGTTGTTGGATACTGCTGTTCCTAAATAATACCTATGGATACAATTTTTTCATAGGTACATTAGTTATATGTTTTTAGGAAACGATAGCGTGAGTGTCATGTAAAAACGGAAACATAATATAGAAACAATAATATCTCATATTATATACAATCTTGTAGTGTATAGGTGGTGTATAGGCTGACTGTAATAAACCATTTATAATAATATAAGACAATATATAACGGATATGAAAATTAATATAGTAAAGTACATTCATTTTATTAGGTAACTTCTATGTCTTTATAGACTGTTTACTAACCTGGCTCAATAGCAATGCAAAGATGAAATTGAATTCCGCTACAAAGATTTCATTATAATACGACTGAAGTTCGGCTTTGTTACAAAATTCAATAGGTATATTCACAATGTGTAATACATATATTTGCACTCCGTAAAAGAAGCTTTATCTAAGTAAGATTTTGTCTTCTTATTTAATATATAAGGAATGGTGAGTTGGTGACTCGCAAATAATAATAATACTTAGATATTATGGTTTTAATAATATATATTAAAGGCTTAATTTTATGGACTTGAATTTTAATTATTCATGCTTAGTTAACTCAATAGCCAGTAAAACAAGCTTTTGAATTCAAACATATGATGATTGATATGAATAACTATCAGAATTGTGAATTTGTTAAATAGGGAATTAAATTATAATCACTCGTAAAAATGAGTAAAAATGTATTCCAATTTTATTAAAAACTAGCGGTCCGCCCCGGCTTCGCCCGTGGTACATATTTACGTTTTCTCTACATAAAAACCATCCTCATACTTCAAGGAATATAATAAAAAAAGAATTATCGAAATCGGTTCAGCCGTTCTCGAGTTATGCGCTTACCAACACATTTTGCGATTCATTTTTATATATAAGATAAGATAACGTGCTACGACTACTTGCAAAAACATTTTTCCTTTTAAGAAAATGTACCTATTACACATTCAAACTTGCTACTTTAATATGATAAATTCACATAGTCAACAAAGTTTATTTTAAATTAAATACTTTATAATAGTGGACATCGTATACCTATTACACACCTCGGAGAAGAAGCGCCAAATCCATACTAATATTATAAATGCGAAAGTAACTCTGTCTGTCTGTCTGTCTGTTACTCAATCACGCCTAAACTAGTGAATCAATTTGCATGAAATTCGGTATGGAGATATTTTGATACCCGAGAAAGGACATAGGCTACTTTTTACCCCGGGACTTAGGATAGGTTTTATTCCGGAAATCCCACGGGAACTATGCGGGTTTTTCTTAAACTGCGCGGGCGAAGCCCGGGGCGGAAAGCTAGTTTAATATATATCTAACGGTAAAAAATTGAAAATTGTAATTACAGTCTCTTCCTATGTAATAAAGTACAAGTGTAATTTGTGTATATATTCCAATTTCATTTAAGCAGCTTAGGCCAGGCTAAAAGTGTGCACGGCTTGTCTTAATAGTTATTGGCTGAGAAAGCTCCATTGTACTTGTACAAAATGCTACCATATTGCTACGTTCCGATCTTTTGCTCTCGCAAATACGAATATTACCACAATATTATGTCTTTCCTTACTTTATTAATAAAATAGGTCTTTGCTAATGTTAATAATTTGAACAGCAGAGGAATGATCTTCTAGGAATTTTTTTTTTCTTAATTTTAGCAAGGATGTTATGTTGTAGGTACTTCTTTTTCAACAGTCTAGGAATATTATAGTAAATAGAATTTTCCGAGCTGTATAGAAAAACATTTTTATTTGATTTATTAGGATTGGAATTTGGAATCCGAACTAAATTGGATTGAAGTATCCCCTGAGACATTACATAAGGCTCTATTTTGTAACTTAATTTATTTTTCTTTAGAAATGTCTTGTACAATATTAAAATTTAATAAATAATGTTTTATAAGGTTCTGATTTTGCAGAAAAACTGTGCAAATAGCACATAAATATGTATAACCTTTAGTTCCCTTTAGTACTAAGTGAGCTTGATTAAGACTTAAACATGTTTGAAATTTATATCGAGTTAAATAGAATAGATTGATAATATTAAACGATCTATTAGTAGAGCCATTATGACCGAATGTATTACCTTCACCTGCCAAACCTGAAACATGCTGTCACGACCAATAGACCAACTCGTCCCGCTCTGTTTAAGACATTAATTAATGTCCACGCTTAAATACGTAATGAAGCAGTATCCAGATACTCGATAAACGATACACTCTCAAAAGTATATGAACACGTTTAAATAATGACAGAAAATAGAATATCTGAACATTTTATACGTTACTCGATGTAAGAAATCTACTTCGTTTAGCACGCATTATTCAACATGCTTAAAACATTTACAATTAATGTACCTATAGAAATATAATTAATAATCATTTTATGTATGGAACATATATTCAGTAATTCTTTCCACTGTTCAATAAAATACCACCAACCGTAATAAGTAGATAATGTATGTAAAATACAGGATTTAACTTTACGCGTATTTATTTGATTAAGCCAGTTGTTTATTCAATAAGAAGTTTTGAAATAATATTTCCTTGTGAAAATGTTCATAAACGTGCTGAAAAGTTTGTTTTTAATAAGCTTACTTCAACATTCGATACTGTAAACATTTATTTTTATATAGTTGAACTTTATTGATCAAAAACAAAATCAATTCCATCTATTGAGAGATAGATACTATCGTAGCATCGCCCTGTTATTTGTCAATACAATTACTGGTAGTAATATTATAGCATATTTTGCTAAACCCCTCTGTTTGTACCAAAATATTTCTTCCTATTTTTCTCTTCATAAATGGCTCCCGTAATATTGCATTTTAGCGTTATACCAAAAAAATATTTTCTTTGTTACCTAATTTAGGTTTCCTTAAGATAATAGTGGCGCTGGCTTTGTCTTATATTATAACATCCAATATTTGCTACTAACATAAAACTCACATACTTAAACAAAAAATGTATAGGATATTATCCTACTAGCGTTGTGTATATATGCGCCTGTGGTCATAAAATAGCAATAACTCTCATATCCTTTGGTAGGAGCCTACACAATGTGCTCTAGGTATTGATATTTTTTATTGGAATATATAGAAGCACCCGATTTTTATGAAGTTTTGAACCCATTATCCCCTAAAATAACATTTTTAAGAGAAAATAAAACTCGTAGGACGACCGCAGCAAAAAAAAAAAATTGTAGGTGTGATACAGTGATAGGGTGTAAGTATTAAGACTTTAATGAAGATACTAAATCAGGTGACTCGGTTATATATAAAAGTCCATAAGTACCCCATAAAGCAGTAACAATCCTTTTAAAAAGTACCTACTTGTAATAAATACCAACGGCCTATTTTTAAATTTAGTAATGTTAAATTTGCATCATGCTAGACTTGAATTCGTAACAATATTTAAATCATATTATATTAAATCATATGATTTAAATATTGTTATAAATACCTAAAAGGTTTAATTAAACCTTTGTTTCGTATAAAAACCCCTTTGAAGTAAACTCCCTCTTATCTCAATGTTATTGCAAATGCAATTGTTTCATTTAATTATCACATAACTGTACAATAACATCCTTTGATACTGAGTGTCATAAAATAATTAATCCCCTTTTAAAGAGGCATAGTTCTGAATGACGTAAATCAATTACGGGACTAATTAAATAATGTATGAAGTTAATACCTCGTATTATGCGATCCCACAGCTTTGTGCTCATTAAAAATCTCATTATTTTTGTCCTGTCGGTAATATAAAAAAATGAGCGTGTGTGCTGAGTACACGTGTCAGAAGTGAAACTTCTGTGGCAAGATTTAAAGATACGCGACCTTTAAATTTTACTCTCAACGCACCTAAAGAAGTTTCACTTCAAAATCCGTATTTTATTTTCATAATAGATGTAACAGTTACCTACATGTATTATGACAATAATAACAAAACCAAAAATTGAAGCAGTTTGGAGTAAGACCAGTAAGTCGTTAAAATTGCCAAGAAGTGGGTTAAAATAACTATTAGTTTAAACTTTACAGGCTGCTTACTGAGCTCCCGCTACGTTAGCCTACAATTTATTTTATTGGTTTCTACAAGCGAGTTTTAAGCGTCTTAGATGTAACCGTTTCAGTTCTAGCACGTACGAATGTATAATAAGCGAATCAAATTAGACTTATCTTTTTACACGCTTTATATTAGCTTCACCTGTATGTTTGTTTGTAACCGACTTCTTTGGGCGCGATTTTGACCCACTTTAAACGGCCAGATTTCGTTCAACCTTTGTAGATTTATTGAGGACCGATGACAATACACTAATTTGATAAAATTTTCTATTTTTTAGTTCGGTTTTCTATAAAAAGCGTGTTTTTTAGTTTTTTTTTTAAACTATTATTATTATTTTAGAAATACTCTTTGCAATGCCCTTATCTTCGTGTAACGGATATTTCATATTACACTCCACATTTGTAGAGGAAAATCAATATATATGCGTTTTGATAATAATACTTGTTGAATAAAATGTGCAAACAGTACCTAGTCATAAAACAAACAAACTCTTAAATCATAACTCCTCATGGGCCCACACATAATGTATTCAGGATAAATATAAAATCGTTAACTACAACCATAGCGTTTGTTTAATAGCACAATAGCATTTAATACAATATAAACAATGCATTATAGCAGTGTCTGGAGCCGTCGAGATAAGATAACACTGATGGATGTTCCACACTTAAGTCTGCTTACAAATAATGACTGCGAGGGTTGGCTTGCTCTAATACTGCCTAGCACTCTATGTAACTCCACAAGTTACTCCTATTGGCACGGTCCAATAAATACCTTTGTTCACTTTACATAGAGGTGCTGTACTAGCTATAGAGGTGCTTTCAGCTTTGAATTCAAGCTAAAAACTGTAACTATAAATTATATTGGTCTCCCGTCTACGTTATAATCGTTTTAAGTTTTTCTTACGCTATTCTCATGCTTCAAAGTTCCGTTAATTGTATCGAAAAAAACGGAATGGAATAAGAATAGAACGTCACGGTCAACCGAATCTGAAACGCAGTTCATGAAGATACCTATCGTTATTTTTTTACTAAATTGTCGGTGTAATAATTGGATTCTGAGTTAGAAGACGTATGTAATTATGTATACGAAACGAAACATTGAAATTATCATAACGCAAAGAAAAAAAGTAAAGGGCAAAGTGGTACTGGATGATTAATTATTTTCTAAATTCTGCATAAATAATACATTATTGAATAAGACACAGTACACGGAATTATAGACCTCCAACGAACAATGAGCTTTGTCTTAGGATTTTAGAATTTAAAATTGACAAATTAAAATAATCATTGAATACTACAGATATCTCCATAATTTTATAAGATTTTAAGTAATTAGAAGCAATGCTGCACTAATTTGCCACTGCATGCCACTCTGTGGATGTATAGTGTAATTTCGACCAAGACGCATGATTCTGATGGAGTTATCTCCGTTGGTTTGTACCAACTGTGCAAATGTTATTATGTAATTACAAGTAAATAAAAGTAATAAATAAATTGTTTAAATTGTTTGTTTAAAGTGCACGCTCTATTCCAATATAATAGTGTGATGAGAGATTACATGTCAATATGATGTATGATCAGACGTTTTGTATAGAAAGACACAATACAAGATCCCACGATCGTTAGTCAACCAATTAATCACTAGACTTAAGTATAAATAACAGGATATATTATTATACAAGCATAAAACCAGTCTGCAAATTTTACATGATTGTGTTTTGCGCCAATTTTTATTCTTATTTCGATGAACTAGTAACGTCACTCTAACGATTAAGTAGAATCAACTAACACTACTCACATAAAAATAATAAATATGACATATATATGGGCATGCCAAAGAAATATACATAATGCACTCGAAAAACATAAACGTTCTGTCGCAGTCGGGTAAAAAATAATAGAAGTCAGACAACGTAGACGCTTCGCACCCCACTCGTTAGAGTATAATTTATTTTTATTGGTTACTGCGAGCTAGTCTTAACAATGTTAAATATTAAATGTTTATTAAAGCAAGCTCTAATTAGAAATAAGAGAGAAGACATTGCATTTATTATTCAATATAAATCTTTAACAGTACCTATTTGTATTTAAAAAATCATGTTTATTATTTAAGTACACTACTTACAATCTACTCGCCTTCTCTGCAATTAAATAGTTCGTTGTATGAAAATTGTTCCCTTTAAAATGTTTTATCTCTACTGCCTTATTCGCGTATAATAAAACTATGGCCGTACC
The DNA here is from genome assembly GCF_061535395.1 of Colias eurytheme. Taxonomy (NCBI): domain Eukaryota; kingdom Metazoa; phylum Arthropoda; class Insecta; order Lepidoptera; family Pieridae; genus Colias; species Colias eurytheme. The sequence goes on along the minus strand of NC_142989.1, from coordinate 5,148,630 downwards.
GAACAACACCAAAATAACATTATAGTTTAGCCGTGAAAGTTTATCAGGCTTTCGGATAGATTTTCGTCCATCCAGTTATCTTTACAAACTCGTGTTTATGTAATCTAGTTGTATGAAGTATGAATACATAGTTAATGTTATATGTTGATAATATTTATCATGTAAATGTGTACAGCATTATTTAACTGCATGGTTGAATGCAGATTACGAGGTATTATTTACACAATGACAGATTATGGGGCAGTGTTTACACACAGTATTTTTGAATTCTACTCTGGGGATCCCAATTCTCAACTCTAATGCAGAAACATAAAAATCAACATTTCGCATCACAAATGCCACTTTGTCTACCTTAACTCGACAGCCGTCAGCTATTAGGTAGACGTTTGTAGCAGATACATCGTATTACGAAATGGGTTCTAAATTGCTTTGATCGTTTTTCCGGAACGCTAATGAATCCTCTCGTTCGAATGAACCTCACAGCTCGGTGAGGCAACCTTTATGTGATATTTAGCTCACGTTGATTTCAAATACTAAGGTCTGATATACGAAAATTGTTTTCCAAAGGAGAATATGTAGAGTATTAACAGAATACGCCTGAGCGTTTATATTACTGGCGCTAAGGGTTACAAACAGTTATTATATTTGACACAAATTAAGTCTGCCTGTAAGTACGTACTGCCTTTTACTATTTTAAAGTCAGTGAATTTTACGAGCTATATAGCATACTGTAATAGAGATTAATAGAGATAAACTGTCTGCTTCCATTTTTAATGTGAATAAGGAACTAAATATGTCAGAGCCGAAGGGTTTTGCCAAGGGTTAAATTGAACCCACGACATGCTTTACCCCAGGGCCCAGACATGGTTAATCCGGTCTCGAAACACATACCTTTTTTGTTTAAAGTATAAATAGGCTATAATTTTGTTTCGCCAAGTGTGACAGGTTAACTCTTTGGGCGTTGGGCTCTTCATGACATTCGTTAACCTTTTAAAACAAATAACATGAAGAACCACTGAGGATTGATGAGTCTTCTCTATGCATAATTTTTATATACCTTATCTATATAATTCTCAAAATTAACTTAGTATCGTTTTGAAACTAAACGCGTTTTGTTAATTAAATGTTTTATTGCATAAAAATATCAGCCTCAAAACACCGGAAAAGAGATTTCTCTAATTCAATTTAATATTCCTAACATGTCATGATTTCAGTAACAGATTGATATATTCCAACAGATTGCTAATATTGCCAACTATGTGTCAGCGAATGCTTGAAGCCAACTTTGATTAACAAGCCAAGGCTTAGGCGAGGCTGTCTCGAGTTTGTAATAGTTGTCGAACTAATAAAGTGAAGATTATTGATTTGATGCCAGTAGGCTACAATTTGTATTGCTTACGTCCATTTGATGTCACTGAAGTAGAAAATTGAAATTGCCTTCTCCTTGGGAGAGGCTTGGTAAATGGAAATTGAAACAGGGACATATGGTATCAAATTGATTTATGCAAGTACTGGTAGATGTGTGGTAGATAATTATTGAGTGATGAATTTTATGTTTTCAATGTTTTTATTATAACGATAAATAATTTTTTTAAGTTTTGAGAATAGGTCACGTTAAGTTATCCCTCAGAAGCAAATGTTAAATTATATGTCCTTAAATATGCGATAAGAAGAAAAATGAACCACACTTTTTAAAAAATAGTCTAATTTATGTAGAGCTACAGAAATTCTCATCAAGCTTGTAACGTATGGGTTATTTGCCCTACAATCGATAGCTTCAAGAATCTTCTTTTTTCAACCGACTTCAAAAAAGGAGGAGGTTCTCAATTCGACCGTATTTATTTTTCTAACCTCCTCTTTCAGGAACTCAATGTAATCGTTTATTTGAATCTTCTTTTCTAATCCTCATTTCTTCCAGGTATCTGGCACAACCACGAGAACACAGTGGCGATGAGCATGGGCGGCCGCCGAGGCCGATAGTACAGCGCGCGCCCGCGCAGGCTCCCCTCCTGTCACCCGCGCCCGCGCCCCGCCCCCGCCATGGTGCGAGACAAGAAGTCGCCGCATAAGACGGACTCGCAGAAATGTAAGTTAAATGGAAACATTGATTTACAGGTCAATATGGTATTACAATAATCAAGGATCCGCTGTGATCTAAAATGTATCGTATACTTTATGTGTGTGTTCTTTGCATTCATCCGTGTTTAAAGATTCTAGTCTATTAATTGAACGGCTACATTAAACACCTAGAAAGTTCCTTAGTTAGAAACACCGCCAAATTTCGATGTTCTGGATGCTATGGAACGTCGTGCCAAGCGAATTATAGGAAAAGACCAGCTATTCGAAAACCGGCTTCTGAGCCTTGGTCATCGCCGCAAAATTGCCAGTCTCTCAGTTTTCTATCGACTCCATTTCGGGGAATGTGCAACTGAATTACATGGCCTTATCCCAGCTTCCCCTTTTTTCCAAAGGACGTCCAGGCGCACGGCGGGATACCACCCTTATCTGGTAGAAATGCCGACTGCACGCACAGCACTTCTTCGTCTTCGTTCTTGATGCGAGCTGCCAAAGAGTGGAATTCTCTGCCGGCGTCCATCTTTCCAGAGAAGTACAACATTGAAATTTTCAAGAGACGAATGAACAGGCACTTTCTAGGCGGGCGTGACTTACCACCTTAGATCTCCTCACCACTTTCCATCAGGTGGGACTGGGGTCAAACGTCCACCTACTTCGTACTACGTATAAAAAAAAGTAAGATGTATTGACTTGAAGAAATGCCACCTACTGTTAGTCCTGATGTTATGGGTCCCCCTATGGGATATTGCACTGCGAAAATTTCAAGACGAATTGGAAAGATATTCATAAGAAACAACAAAGAAACTTATTAATATGGCTCCGTTGTCAACATTTTTCGGAGCACATCATTGTTACTGAAAAAGTATACTTAATAATGATTATAATTTAATGGCTAACTGTCGTTGTTCTACACAACGTAAGTTAAATAAAAGCTACATACCCTTTTATCTTAATTTTCCTTCAGATTAATTTCTGAAGTTTGTTTATAATTACATGTACGTTTTATTACAGTAACATACTTTTGTCCATTCACGCCTAATTTAAATTTGTGTTCTAAATATTGTAATTTAAAGTAAATATTAAAATAGTTGCGGATGGTTATTAGTTGTTTTTATTTAAACGGATGACTTTAAAGATTGTAAAAATGGATATAATGTGCAGGAATAAAATACAGAAAAACTGATAAGGTTGAATGAAAGAAATCTCAAATTGCTTTTCTGCAAGTGATCTTACTTACGAACCGTGAAATGGTTCTTTTCAAATGAGACTCGAGGATATTATTTTCCATTGAGATATACAGATACCATTTTAATCGAACATCAGTTTAAATAACTGATTGCATGTGGCCACAATAAAATTATATGCATAGCATACGTTTTGTTGTTTCGAATATAATTTATGATTAGACTTACAAAATTTTAAAAGCAAATTGCACCGTAAATAACTAACTCGTATTACTAAATTCAAACGTCAAAAGGCAAAAATTAGAAATTTCAGTAAATACTGGAAATCCATCAAAATATCTCATATGACCGAATTCGTTCTGAATTCTGGCTCGCAATAATGAAGCCAGAGATTACTGCTAAGCCAGGACTAACCTGATCACCAGTAGCCACTCGGATCACCATCCACTTTTGTTCAACGGAATGTAATTTCAGAATGCAATTTCATGTGCAAGTCAGGAAAATCTCTTTTACTGGGACTATGTTGGAATTGTTATCGGATGAACATTCTTTCAGAGATCACATTTCTAGTATGCTTATCGTATTACATTTGTTCGATAAACATATTTTGAAATTGACTTTAAACAATTGTTGAAAGAGCTTATTTTCATATTAAGGCTCAGAGCATAAAGTTTAATGATAAACTCTTATTATATATTAATAAGGACAATACTTAAAGACATTGTTTGTGACGCGTTTGTATTCTTCATCCGAAAGTTATTACTAAGTATACATATTTAGCTCATTGAAAAGCACTTTATAATTTCGTTATATGTGTTATAAATAAAACATTTGTCATAAACGAGTTTGTCTTTAAATATTGCAATTCCTATGAAAAAGGGATCACGGTATGAGGTGACATATGTATTTTGGATGCTCTAGCCTCAAGGGAATGAGTTCTTAATTGTAATGTTTTAGATGGGTCAAAATTTGGTATATATACTAACAATGGATGCTTTTGTCAGTGTCACAATGAGCTAGCAAAAATAAACAATTGTCCGATCTGCATTGTCGGGCTCCAATGGCACTCAGGAAAGTGGCAATTAGTTATAACTACCACTACATAAATTGTGTAAAGCGTTGTGAAATGTACTAGAAAATAATAGAATCACAATAATAGTTTGTAATTCTAAACGTTTAATATCCTTAAGTTAAGCCCTATTAACTATACATAACAATTGTGAAATGCAAATAAGAAAGATGTGCTTCAAACTATTCAAGAGCAAAGGAGTGTGTCAATGTTATTTAGGATGATACAATATTTTGTTAACCCAAAATAAGTGGCTTCGGGTTTCATATCGCGTGACTATGACATTGTGACTCTAACACGATAAGAAAACTTCAGTAAATGGGGATTCACTCGCCGTTGAAAATACATTCATCAACTGACGCAGAGAATTTGTATTTCATCATATTATTTTAAACATAAGTCATTAAAACATGCTAACGGTTTCAATTAGTTAATGTTCGCATGCAAAAACGTGAAAATTAATCGATGCTCAGCGGTGCAGGATTATTGATGTTAATTTTAGCTTATTAATTTTAGTACTTACTGGTATTTGAAAATCATTATTAATATGATGAACACTTTTAAGTTTCCATATTCACAACATATCTATGTGTTAGTAATATTAATTATTGTAGTTAAGTCCCGTATATCTTTGCGAGGTATGACTTATGTGATAGATGCTTATCATGTCTATTTATTTCAAGATGCATTTCAGATATTAGATTTAGATGTCGTAGTTAAGATATTACAACAGTTATGTCCGAATCTCTAACACCTATAAGTATATGAAATATTTGATTGCGATAGACTGTAACGCCAATCATCAAACCTCATGAAAATTTTTTTAATGTCTCTACCCGTTGGTGACTTATATTTTGGATATTGGGAATCGAATACAAGACGCCTCCGTTTCAAGAATGGAAATAAGTATTGTGCCAAATAGACGGTCAAAATAGCAATATTGATGTTATTACGTTAGAGGACCGAACAAAGATGAAGTCAAAATGGAAAACAATTTATTTACGCGAACTACGATAAATGAGAAAATGGGAAATTTCCATAACATAACAAAAGGGACGATGGGGCTTTAAGAAATAGGGTTTTTGCAATAAATCACATCATTTATACAATCACATTATTATACAGGTACAAGTAGATGAAATGCTTATGCAATGATAGAAAAGGGCTGAAAGTTCGTCTCTATTTCTGTTTCCTGTAGATATGAAGTTTTATATATTTGAGTTTTTGCGACAAGTTTCAAAATCTGAATAAAATAATTTTCTGTTTAAACTATTTGTTAAATTAAAATAAGCATATAAGCTTTCTTAACTGATTCATAAGAAGCCCGTTGCTTTTATTAAATTTCATTCTTATAAACGTGTCGGGAAGTCCGCTACATTTGCGTGATGGATTTTCAGTTTATTCTATTACAAACATGAATCCCTTATGGCGGAAATTGCATTTGCATTTACGCCGCTATAAAAATACTAAAATAGGTTGTATAGCGTATTATACATGTATATGTGATAGTATTGCGTGCGGTAAGTGCGTGATGTTCCATCAACGTCACCGTCTCCTGCTAGGACCGGCGCCCTTCGATCGAAAACTCTTCGAATCGGTATATTTCCTGTATCGGATTTCAGATAGGACAGGATAAGTGCTCTCATTACGTGGAAATAGTGTTGGGGCTCGATCGAATGTTTGTGTCTCAAAATTTTTTGGATTATACGTTGTTTTGCTGGTTTGATGTATAAATATTTTCGAGTGGTGAAATTTGCTGATTATTAAGTTTAATCTAATTATACGGACTTTATTAAGTTTTTATTTGATTTTATAGTTTTAAAGTATCAACTTTTAACAATTGTCTATTCACAATCTGATTCTTCCATAGGGTATTATAGCGTCATTAGAAAGGCCATTCACAAAAGCGACGTAATGACGTAATAAAAGTTGTTCGCAAACACGATATGGGATATAATTATCGGTGTTCGGAACTTCAATTCCAGATGTTGAGCGAGTGTCAATCGATAGGTACAATTGGGCTAATTTGGCTGGTGTCGGCACGAGTTGCGTCCCCGGGGTACGTGTGCGCGTATTTATGCGATCTAATGAACATTTTCACACACGTATTATATTCTCTTCAATTCTATGTTTTCACGTATCGTGGCAAATTGGCAAAGAAGCTATTATTTGCTTAACGTTCTCAATTGAGACAGATTGGTGTGGGAATATTTCAATAAGTGTATACAGTTGGGTTTTTATGTTCGCGTGATGCAAGGCAAAATAATTTGGAAAGTTTTAATGTTTGCATTTATTACGTGATCGACAATTCGATAAGCGATTCGCGGGAATGGAGATACATTTTACTAATGCGTCACGTTTAGGCAAATTTCGTTTCATTAAAGACAATAAAGATATATCGCAGATAAGAAAAGAAAGAGAGAATTAGCTCTTGAGTCACGTTTCCACTGTTTTTGCTAATCAACGCTTGGAAGTACCCAACGAAGACAACTATAATATAATTTAATTAAAATAGATCATTTTCGAAAGAACTCTACACTTATTATAGATGCAATGCTGGATATATTTTTTTTATTTATACGACTTATAAATAAAAAAACCTACCTAGATAGAAGTTTAATGAAAAACTAAATTAAAGCTATGATAATCAATAGATACGCTTAATAAGTTATAACGAATACATCACAAAGACTTTATTAAACTTTTGTTGTAGTTATGTTGCTAAACCTTGACAGTGACAACAAAGTAATGGGAGACATTTTGCAATTCTTCGTTCGTAGCACAATCAATCATGTCGGTGAAACTTTATTATAAATATCTAGTGATTTGTATATTTTATTACAGCTGATGTTTTGAACGTGGCGTACCGTGAAATCAGGTTGTAGATTTATTGGATTCGTAAGCCTTTTTTTTATAGTGGAGAATGCATTTAGGCATACCCAGGGCACTCGGGGGAAGAGCCTTGGGTTATGTCGGACTCACCCTGCTGAGTGCAGGGTCCTACCGACTGTGTTCCGCCGTGCCGCTTTATTGACGGGGCCGCGGGTATTCGGTAGAACCGCGTCCGCAGACCCATCAGCGGCAGCCTATCTCCAGGCCCAACGCGAATGTGGCGGGAGGCCGCCATGTCTACCTTCCTGGGGGGCGGCGTGAGTGGAACACTTCTCACGGGATTCGTAAGCCTATATTATAACAACAATTTTTTGCTATGTCTACCGTTGAACAGAAAAAGTTCAACAGATTGTAAAATATTACACAATTAGAGTCAATAAAGGCATGAAACATGAACAACTTGCACAAATAATTGTCTGGGCTACCTAATAGTATCTAAGTTTAATAAATTTTTTAAATTCATGTTCATTTACGAATTATCGTCTAAGATATAAATGTGATAAAAAGTAGTAAGTAGTCTTTAGTTTATAAAGAAACTATAGGTAGTTACATAGATCACTCTACAATTTTAATATTTTTTGAAAATTGGCGGTCGTCGTTATTTTATACAAAAGTAACAGAACATCTCAAGCAGCATTAATATTATACAAACTCCAATAAACCATTAAAAAGAAATTTCGCTTTGTAACACAAAACATAAAGCATTTCATTACAATTTACAACGTATGTGGTGTAAATACGTAAAAACCTCAACATTTGCTCGTAAGAATATACATACATGAAAAGTTATATCATTTCACATTTATCACAAAGCAGACATTCTCATGAAATAATTTTCTAGAATTCAAGCCATTTAGGGTGGAAACGATCCCTTACGGCGTGTTTGTAGCTAACCCTCTATGATGAAACGCAACATCAAAGTATATTCTGTTTTCTTCAAATGTAAACTAACCTTTTGTAAGACGAATTAAATAATGAGCCTTCTACACGCGTTCTAAATTAGGTTACATTTTGATTTAATTAGAAAGGCGCGGTAACTAAAATTTTTACATGACAAAAATACATGTTAAGGAAAAAGCTCTGTGTTTAAATTTGTTTCATATATTTTTTTATTTCCTTATTTAATATTTATGTAAGAGAATCCTGCTACACAGCTTTTTCTTTGTTACTTTCACAACATATGCGTTAGTTTTGAAATAGATGGCTTACAATTACAGGCCATGTGTGGGTCTGTTATAAATTTTCTGTGTTTTTCTCCTAGAATTTTTAATATATGTAGTAAAGTAAATGTATTCTTTTCTTTATTAATTCATTAATAGACTGTTCACTGAATATAATTGGTATTTATTTAGTACCTAAGCTAGTATCATTAAACACATTTGTCAATGTGAGAGTGTTTACGAGAGGTACTTCATCACGGCTTACAGATTTAGTGCGATCTAGAGAGATATGGATTACATGGATAGAAAGTACATACATAATATGTCGACATACAGGAACAGTACTTACGACATTTGTTTATCTTAAAGTCAATCTATGTTGGATAAAAATAAGGTTTATTTCAGATTGGCAAGTCGTTTACACGAATATGTATTCCCAAAATACTTAATTATACCTAAACTGTACTATAAAAAAGAGTGACGTGAATTACACAAAAAAGCTGCAGAATATTAGGTAAAATATTACATAATGTGCCAATTATGACATTTGTTTTTTATAACTATGGATTTTGGAATAATATTATTCTATACATATAATTTTTTTACTCAGCCATTGATAGTTATTACGATTCAATTAAATTAATTTTATATGCGTAACCGAATTCTAAATTATTGTTTTTCTCAAAGAAGAACACAAAGGTGTAGAGGCGACTTACATTCGTATTTATTCATATTTTATATTTGTATAGATTTGTTTTATAATATATATAAGATACCAAATGGAAGATTAGGTAGATTAGCTGTTATCCTTATTATAATTACGGTGACAAATAGCTCAAATTATCCATGCTCGGATTGATCTTGAGGTTATTCACTTACCTTGAATAATATTATATGAATATTATAATATGTAATTATGGATACGTATATGGAACAGGAATGCTTTTCTTTATTATATTTTCACCAAATGTCACGTATTTTCTTTATTCTCAAACCAAGACTTATCTTCAGAGATATTTTCAGTGTTGTTGAATTACGATTTAACTACAAAAATTTCTCCACCAAATAGTTTCATAGCACTAGACCAAAATTCCCATGCCGCAGAAAATTATTGTTTTTAAATTGTTTATAACATACTTAATTACAAATAAATACAAAAAAAATAAGAAAAATATTCAAGTCAAAGGAAAAACCATTATCCTCGGCCGAGCCACGTCTACACTGGCCGAACTGCTTCGCGCAGCAACTGCTTCGCGAAGCTGCTCGCTCTGTGTGCCTATCGACGAAAGTTACACGCAGTAAAGATAAAGCTTATAATAAATGAAAAAAATTAATGACCGTCAATCGTCATTATCCGCTAAACAGGCGAAGAGGCAATCCGCACGTAAGATAATGTTGAGAGAATGTGCAGTCATTTGAAATTATACCTATTGCTGTCGATACATTCCCGATAATAACATTAAAATTTTATACATGCTTAGACGTCGTATTTGAATAAGCTGATGGAAAAATTGTAGTAAAATGGGAGGATCAACTTAATCTGTTCAAGTAGGTTTTTGTGTAATGTGAATGAAAGAAATACAAGTACATTATATGCTTTATAATTGTAGTTTTTTAATAATAATAAAAGTTTTTAATCAAGTAGATACTGAAAATCATTACCTAATAATTTACTTAAAATATTGTTTTAATCGTGGTGGAAAATCGTAACAATTATAATCAAAATATAATATAATATATTATTACTAGCGGTCCGCCTCGGCTTCGCCCGTGGTACATATGAAAAATAGATGTTGGCCGATTCTCAGACTTACCCGATATGCACAGAAAATTTCATGAGAATCGGTCCACCCGTTTCGGAGGAGTATGCAGACTAACATTGTGACACGAGAATTTTATATATAAGAAGATAAAAACTATGACGAGTATCAATTTGTTATCAGAATTCTTTGCTACTGCATGAAAGCTAGCAAAACAATTTTTACATCATATTTTATATGAGTATATAAATGTATGTATGTAGGTACTCATTAATGCGCTGACACCGGTGTTCCTGCTTACCCAGTAGTTATTCTAACGTGCTTGTGAATTCTTTTTTTGCCAATGTTTCGCTGCAAAATTTAATAAGTGCATGTAAAATTTACTTATTAACGTTCCGTACTTTGAAAATTCACAGCTTGTTACATATTATGGCGATGGCTTCGTGAAGTTCTGAGTCCTTTTCCCATTTTTATAATAGTAATAATATATTAATTATTTAAATTTGTTAATAAAATTAGACACAAGTGTGTTGAATAATAGCATGCGCGAGCGTCAATATATTGAATTCGTAGAAATAAACATAAGTTAAATGAAAATTTCGTACATCTATTAATAGATTGATAGGTATAGAATAGAACTTACATTTTTCTGTAGCAGAATTAATTATCATCAGTGGCATTCTTAATTTTGAAATGTAAACAAATTAACATTGATCTTTCGAGCTTTATCAAGCGATATTATTTTATTACATATATAATTTTCGTACTTCTGTAACTACCAATTTCTGTTACTGGATATTTGGGGTTTCCTAAGTAACAAGTTTTCGCTAGTGACTTTAGGAAGTAAATTTACTGGAAATCCAATTTGGCATGTAAAACCACAACCACATCCGTTGACTGCTTGCTAAAATGGGAACATGAGAGTAATCATACAATTTAATTATTCGAATCAATCGAAAACAGAATCCATTTAGTAGTTACATATCAAACATACCAGGGTAATGATGATGACATTACTAAAATCCTATTGAGCTTCAAACATTTTGTATTAAGGACTGCTAATATATTTTGGTCGTTGGTTATTGCGTAACAGTTAACTGAAATACTTTGAAATTTAAATGATCGGAGCTGACGATTTGGTATTTTGTTGGCATATCTAAAATGAAATTATATTTAGCTAGCTGTACGGCGCGGTTTTGCCATCATTACTATGCTCTTACGATTGTTGCGTAATGATAACCTACAGCCTTCCTCAAGAAATGCTATCTATCAAGTATCAAACACTGAAATAATTTTTCAAATCAGACCATTAGTTTCTGATATATCGCGTTCAAGCAAAGAAACAAAAAATTGGAAATGTACGCCATGAGTCAGTTTGTGAATAATGTGGGTCAATAAGTTTGGAAAATATAATATTTATATTTTATAACTATCCCTTTCCTTACCTCAAATGAGGTAAGAATGAAACCCAATTATAGCCTATTATTTATTAAGTACGTCATTGACATATCATGTGGATTTCCCAGTTTATTGATATAATTAAATACATATTAATATTTATAGCGAAGTTTCCGGAAATCCCAGCTTCTACTAAATATTACGTTTTTATATAATAATCATAAAAGTTACGTTGTAAAAGATAGATATCTAATGAAATCAATGAAAAATAAATTTGTCTTGTTTTGTGGTAAAGTAAAAATCCACAATAGGAGTGAATATTGTAAAGGAACATTATAATACATAAAGTAACATTGTCATAGTGAATTCCCTGAATTTGCTAAAGTTCAGATATTTTCACTTTGACGCCAATTTTCGACGCTTCCATGGATAAACTTTCAGATAAAGTATTGTTTTCACTTGAACCGAGCGGCGTTGTCATAATTATAGCCTGTAGCGTGAAACAAAAGAATTTTTGTTGAATAAACGGTTGGCGACGAACCTTTGGCAAAACGACACTTGGACATGTACTAAAACAAACTCAAACATTTATTTATTCAATAGTACTTCTTCTAGAAGCTATTGAATCGTCATAACATAGTTTTACCATTTACGAGTACGGTCTAATCACACACAATAAAATAAGTATGAGTGTTAATGGAAAAAATGTATTAGTTATAAATTATAATAGTTCTGTTCGAATTATAACTACTTTTAAGTACAACATCGAAATTTATGAAATTTTTCAAGAGAGTAAAATTCTAATTTTTGAGAACGAGAATGAATAGAGACATGTATTGCGAAAAAGAACTACTTATGGTTGGTTGGGATTTTACGTGTATCGTCATTACCTAATAACTTTCTAAAAGATGTAATCATTATGACTGGTTTTTAGAGAATATGAAGTGAAGTTTGAGTTTGAAGAAGTTTAAGATGAATAATGCCACAGCAGCCTTCTACACTTTGAGCACTTGGGAAGGTCTCTTTTACACTTTTATAAATTATAAAGGTCCATTTGTGCAGTTTATTTAAGTTTCTAATGCTGAATGAATGAAGATACATATTTATTAAGTATAGTATTGTAAATAAAAAGAACATTACAACTATAAAATAATATGAAACGCACATTTTTCAGCGTAGAGCCAGTAGAGCTATTTATTGCACGCCTCATAAGCGAAGCGTTGAGGTGGGTACTACTGTCACTTCGCGCAAAACATCTGATTTTTCAAACTTAAAATGTCTTTATGTATCATACATTGCACTTGTAAGATAATACATACACACACATATTAAGAAAAAACACTATTTTTAACGTTCATGATATTTTTGATGTCATTTTTGTTATTTAAACTAGTTAAAAAACAGTTTAAAAAAGTTCTGTCTTGGACGTCCGTGTGTCTGTATGTGCGGATCCTTTTTCTTGTTAACACGATAGCGACCGAAATACTTTACTAATCGAGTCTTTTTTTTTCTCTTACGCTTGAGTATGCTCAGGAATAGAACCCTTTCATTTTTCAGGGTCTGATTCGATGCGGTTTAATTGTTATTAAATAAACAAAAATAATAATTAATAAATATTTATTAAAAAAAAATTATGAGGCGTGCACTTTTGGATTTTCCAAATTATTTTTTATTACGAGTATCGCAGAATGATATGCGCAATGAAACAGCTGAGGGTATAACCGTAATTTATAGCATTTGTTTATTTCCGACGTGTAGTGTAATGTATCTGTTTCGTTTCTATTAAAAGTATATATTCATAGCTTTTATACAAAGCTATCGAAACCAAGCCGTTTTTCCTAATGTAAAAAGTATGTTCCTAAGGACTTAATGGCTCTCGCCTTTTATTGTTCTTGCCATTAACTGATCCGAAAGTCTGAAACAAAACATATTTCACTCGGATAATAAAGTCGTCCCAGGTGAACTCTTGTGTTTTCATTGGGTTAGCTTTGATAAATTTTATTACAGGTCAATGTTACCATGCTCCCGTTTGCCAATAACGATTATTTGATCAGAGGGATTACACAGGTAGGGATTACATTACATCCCGTCTGATAAGACGCAATGTGTGATGTTGAAAGACCAATTCAGATTGACATGCATTTTTACGTATGTGATCAAGAAAATCTCGTATATTCCGATATCACGCCAAAATTAAAATTGTATCACTCTGGAATCTATCTGTTTTTTATTTTACCTAGCTTTCCCTGTCTAAAACAGTATTATGTAAATCAAATAAAAAGTAATGTTTTTATTCACTTTACGTAAATACTAAATAAGTACATAACTTTTACAAGATTCATAGGCGCATTTAGATTGCAATAAAATTAAAATATAAATTAAAATATTAGCATAGAAGAGCGTTGGTAAAGTAATCATTTATGAAATCTTTGATATTTGCTTTTGGATAGCATGCTCTTGATGTTGTTGAAGCTCTGCCTTTGACTGACTTGTGCTTCATTAGGTACTTTCGTGTATAAAGCTCTCTTCACAATCGAGAAAGTTGTCCCAAACAAATGATCTTCTCTTTCGATGTTTGCCACCATTACGTCGATTACCAAAAGGCATCTAAAATTAAGTTCTCTGCACTATAGCTATTGATTGCCTCTGCTGGGCCAATGCTGCCCGTTGTGAAGAGCCCCCATAGGCCATAACAAGGGTAAGAGTCAGGAAATATAGTAAGCTTTAATTTTGATTAAAGTGCAATAAAACACACTTTTACATAGATTTTCGTAATAAAAAAAATAAAAGTATATGTTTTAAAAAGTATATATTAAGTATATATACAGGGTGTCCCACTATTGGTATACTAAGCGCGAAGGGACTTGTAGTTTTGCATACACTGATCACGTAAAAAATACTTAAACAACAAAATTACGTCATAATTTTTTTGCTAAATTTTTCCTGAAAATCTGTTTTCTTCTCTAGCTTCGCGCAGCCGGCATATACCGCTTCTAAAAAATAAAAGTATGACACCCTGTATATATATATATATATATATATATATACTTAATATATACATATATATTAAAAAGTATGTGGTATATATAAAATTAGGGTATGCTCTATATAAATTACGATGTCATAATCCAACAATCATTACTCTGGTACAAACAGTTATAAAGCAACCTTGATTAGTATTTTATTACTTTCTTAACCATGTTATTAAGTCATTTCGTACCATATTAATATCATCGCATCGGCGTTCCAATATACAGCCTACATCCTAATTACCCGAAATTCTCTCTTATTTTCTCTAATTCTTGAACGATTAAAGTACAATCCATATAAATAAATATTATTATTATAAAGGCGAAAGTTCTCTACTCTATCTGCCTGCCTATACAGCCTTTACTTACTTAAAGAGTTATTTTTAATTGTTTAGACCTTTTTCTATAACAATACTTATATTTTTATTGAATTGTAATTTTTAACTGAATAATAAAAATAATTAAATTACTGTTTTGTTTTCATTCGAGAATTTTAAAGACATGTTAATTTATTATTAACACAATATATCTTAACATTTGCATTTTTGGTTTTCCCTTCTGTTTTTCAAACATAATAATAAATGTAGAGATTTCATATGTTGCGGCAACATCCTGATGATATTCTCATATTAAGGGACTAGCTTTCCGCCTGCGGCTTCGCCCGCGTTTTCAAAAAAAAAACCCGCATAGTTCCCGTTCCCGTGGGATTTCCGGGATAAAACCTAGCCTATGTCACTCAGAAATGATGTAGCTTTCCAACAGTGAAAGAATTTTTCAAATCTGCCAAGTAGTTTCGGAGCCTATTCAATTCATACAAACAAACAAACAAACAAAAAATCAAACCTTTCCTCTTTATAATATTTGTATAGATGTATAGATTGGCATTCCTTCACCACGCACGATGACATGCTTATTATACGTACCAAATATTTTTACTGTTTTATGGTCGATCTACGTTGAACGTGTAGATTTCTCGTTACGAACGTGATGCAATGTAAGCTATAAAGGTCATAAATATGTATAGCTTAAAGATGCCTATCCTAGCAATGACTAAAGACCTAAGACGTTATTAAAGGAGAAAGAATCTTTGAGCGTCATTGTTTAAGTAATAAAGTTTGATGTCAATGTTGGCACTACATAAATAAATGTACCAACCGAAATAAAAGCCTTTTAACTTCAGCAATGGCTGTATCATCACTTGTTGCCGGCGGCATTCTGGCGGATGGCCAAAACAACCTTATTCATTATTTAGCTGAGTCGAATTGGATTTTGAGAACGAGATCTTGGTAAGGAAATATAAAAGGAGGATTCTGTATACGCTGAAAAAAACTATTTTTCATGTCAAATAAAATACCGTATAATAGGTATACTATATACCAGAATTTATCAATTACGTTGATTCGATCATCGATGATATTTATTAAATTCATTAGTTAATTATTACCTACTTAGGGTAGTAGACCCTTCAGTAATGGAAATATATGTACATGTTAAATTAATTCAGCCCTTAAGGGGGCGCATAAAGCAAAATAACCAATCTTCTATTAGATGATACGTGTAATATGCAAGACCATTTTTTTTTCATAAACAATTATATTAAAACATTTGCAAGATATTTGTCAGAGCATTTTGTGTAATTACTTTTAGTTTTGGTTTTATCTGCGATAAACCACTCTCTCTCTTTCATACATTTTTCATAACAAAAATATATAAACATTCCTTTATAAACTTAAATAATTTCGTTCAACCATATATTGAAAATTTTTACTAATTACAAATACATATTAAAAAATAACATGTAACGTAACGTTTGTTCCTTGAATAATAAATACCTACTTATAGGAATAATTTACTTATTATCTACTTTACTAATACCTACATGCGTAGGTACCTACTTAATAACAGGTCATCACTCACATGAAACATTTTTATTTAGTAAAAATTGGTTTAATATTTTTACACATTCATACATAATACAGTCATAAAAGGTAAATTGGACAATATCAATAATAATTTTTGATTTATTATAGGGATTATCAAATAAATAACACCTATTTACTAATACTTAATTACTGACTTAATCAAAATTAACATAAAAGTTCATAGTTTATCTATTTTAAGGTAAGAAATAATTTTCAATATTTATTTACGTTCACTAAAACTTCTAAATTTTAGATAGGAATGTTCACTTCTTGGCTCTCTTACCTTTACATGGATAGTTTAAACTTTGTTAAATTGTTCATAAAAATTCTTTGCCGCTTTTAAAGCGTCGATTATAAACTTGTCTTCACATGGATTATCGTCGAAGAAGAAAGCTCCACACTTCAATGATTCGGAACAAGATTCATTCATAACTTTTTTATCATCACAACAACCGAGTATCGCCCGCGCGCACGGCGTCAAAGTTTTCGGAGGTTTTTCCACTAAACCATGTCTTGTTTTCAATATGAACGATAATTCTTCACTTGATAAATTCGCTGGACTCCTTATTGTTACTGTTTGCGGTGCACTAGACACTGGTGGTGTCTGACGTGTGTAAACACATTGTAAGGTGCAAAGGAGGAGGCAGCACACATATCCAAGTAACGCCATCTCTGTAATGAAACAAATACTAAAATAAACGACTGGTGATCAAACATGACGTTTGTACTTACGTCAATGTACTACAATTTTTAACCTTCATCAATGGTTCACTGGCTGTGTGCAGCGTAAATGGAAATTGTCGTGTGGCCGTGAGTCAATCGCTCTGGTTTTCCCCAGTTTGAGGATAAAAGGTTGGCATGCATTATGTGTTATATCTACATTTTTAACAAGTACACAACAAATAGTTGGATTATTAGTTGCAAAACATAACCCCGAAACACTTATTGAAACACAGTATTCATATTAATACATAATAATATATTCCATATTAGGTTTATTATATATGAAAAATTATACGTACCGATTTATAGTAACTCCAAAGTTAACTTATTTAAAAATATGTATATGTCGTGCGCAGTTTTCCTTCGCATAATTTAACTTTTTACTTTTTTTTCAAATAATTGTTCACCTTATTTCACGTAATATGTACAAATATTATATTTAAACTAAACCGGTTCCCACTCACGTCTGGTGCGTAAACCGAATGTCGGACATCTGATTTCTGAAAGACTTCATCTACGGCTACCATATTATTTCGAATAAACATATTTTCCTTAAATTTGAAATTGTTATCACAACAGACTTTGAATACATATTAATAAACATGACTTCATGTAATTTATAGATTAACTCAATACTAAGACAAAAATAAAAATTCATGAAACAACGTTTAAATAATTGAAGATTCTCAAACTGGTTTTAAAGTCGTTTTATACGAATACTAGGCTGTTTTGCCTTATAAAGAAACGATGTACTTGAAGTAAGTTTGCAATGCTTTGTATGTCCTTAAATTGAAAAAAAAATCTAATAAATATCAACAAGAAACATAAATATATGTACCTACTTATTTGGATGAATTAATGAGCATTTTTTTATTTAAACCTTTTATTTCAGTTTTTATACTCATTTGTACAGTTGTATTATATTGTGTATAAATGTATAATGAAACACTAAATTATTAAATAATCAACAAGTAATATATAATTACAATTATTTCACAAATTTACTTCGTTCTAAACTAATAATAATACTTACTAAAACATAATAATAATTAAATTAAGGAAGAATCAAAACAAATTTAAAATCTATTTTGAATAGGACCTAAGTGTAGCACTTCTCAGAATAACACACATTTTTGTTTGTAGTGGAGTTTTCACTTTCACAATATTAACATGGTGTACATATTATGTTTATCAGGATCACTCAAATAATACTTCTGGGTCACTTATAAATATGATTTGTTTGCCTACACAATAATTACAGTCTATTTACCAATCTATTGTTCTCATCACATTGCTATTTAACAGCTACGTATAAACACATTTATGATTTTTATTAAACGTACACAGCACCATTTTAATAGATTTACGATGAATCCACATAAAAGTATATCATATTATTGATGGATTTCTGTATAATTGGTATTTCACAAACGTTGAAACTCGATAAACATTCCTCTGCAATTTTGCATTGCCAGCGCAGTTCGCGTTTAGTGCTGCAGCAAGAAATAATAGCTGCATCACATTGTATGGCTGTTTTACCTTGTGCTGGCCTTTCTAAGGCTTTTCTAGTGTTTTGCAAACCACCTAAAGCATCTGTATTAGACTTGCTACTTGACGAAGCGATTGACTGTGGCCCGTTATTATTGCCTTTAGCTCTAGCTATATTGTTTTTACTAGTATTAATATTCTGTGGAGGTGTTCTCTCTTCATGCAACATTAACCCTGTTCCTTTTGCGTTTTTATTTGACTTCAATATTTTCCTTCGTATGGTTATAGGTCTGTTAAAGGCCTCTTCACTTTCGTAGGTCGAAGCGTCGACCATTACGCCCCAATTGAGGCGATCATCTTCAATTTCTGGGAATCTTGAAGAAATGCCACCTCCTTTTACGTGGCTCCCTTTATTTGTTACACCTTGTGTATGACCTTGCAATTGGACATTTACCTGTGGCAACTCACTCGGAGCACTTTGAACGTACTGCGATACAGTTACGATTACGCCGATGTAAAGTAAACTCAAATGATCCATCTGTGGAAAAAAATTGAATCGTTACAAGGTGAAGGATAATTTAATTGCTTATTAATGAAAACACTTTTTTATATCTACTTACATTAATTATGTTTTAAACGATTTAATTTTTAATAAATAAACAGAAATGTTACTCGATCCATTCGTTCAATAGGTTCAGCTGGAATGCGTCATTGCTGCGCGGGAGACGTAATAAATACAGCGACTCGGTCATAGCTCTAGCTTAGTGGTTAGCGCACCTCACTTACTGCACGTTGACGAAAAAGTTCCGGGTTCGATTCCCGATCAAGTGGGCCTGCCCATATTCAGAATACAAATTTCCATATATTTGGGAGATGGTGATTTCTGCGATACTAGTATTTCTCCGTTTTAAATTTGTTTTAAATAATTTAACTTTAACCATGTTTATGTTAATGTATCAACGTCACTATTACGTCCATAAATTTCATAACTACAAACACAAATCAATTTTTTGGTTTTTCTTCGAATTTACTCTGGGGCAAACCTAACATAACTTTGGGTTTGTCATTTTACTGCCTTAAATTATTGAATATACCGTAAATATTTAAATACCTACCGTGTTCCGAGTCGCAGCTTTATAAACAACACAAATTCTATCGATCTATTTTTAGCAACTCATCAGTCCTCTGACTTTGATGAGTACCTAGTTACTTAGTTAGTGTTATAATATTATATTTTTCTCTCAATTGTCTTTTATTCGACAGCTCACACTTTACTCGATTTCATATATGAGACTTGAGAGGCCACAAAAGTAAAATGGTGAAGGCTAATATTAAATGAAAATGCTATGAAAAGGAAGATTAAAAATATTTACGCATTTTATACATCAATTGAATGTTTTTTTTCAGGAATTCATTACATAAGTCTTATTTTAGATCAAGAGGTGCATTGAAACAGATCGTAAAGAATATAAATGTAAATTAACGTAACCAATATACATATCATTATATTGTAAGAAAGAAATAAGTATTTATGCAGGCCTTAAAGCATTGGGTTTAAATTTAAAAATTATTTATAAAAATAACTATACAAACATTTTAACGTATGTTTGTATTGTTATATTAGATCGTCGGAGTCTCATATTTGATTACCTTGAACGTTAATTAGAAGATATCCTTCATATACAAAAATAGCTTAGTTAATTACTTATTTGTTAGGAAGCTACTAAAAGCTTACCTACCTAATTATAAATAATTGAGGTTTATGAGTCGTATGCATCTAATATATAAAGGGTATTTTAATTACAGAAAGGCAGTGAGATGCTTTGAAGCTATAAATAATAAGATGCAATTTTTATGTGAAATTAATGATTTATTTATTTATTTATTTATTTATTTATGAATGAAACAGACACTGTTCTTATTAGAACAAGAGATTGTAACTGGAAAAAGACGACAGGAAAATAATTGAGGATTGAGACCTCGTGATAGAGCTTGCTATTATATCAAGTTAGATATTTCTTCAGTTAAATGAAAAGAGCAGATGTTAAAAATCCTTTTATTGTTAAATTGATATACATCATGAAAAATTCACAAACGTATTAATGAACACGATTTTGTATGATTTCTGGAATTAATTTTAGAAGTGAGTAACATTTATAAGAGCATATAATTTAGTGGTTGAGACTGAAAAATAAAAATAGAGCACCCTTATCTTTATATTAATTGTGTATGTTAAGAGATAAATGGTATATGTATAATCCCTTATTTCGAACGTACCTTAAATCTAAAATTATTATCTTAAGTCTAAAATTATTCTGTTCAAAAAGCTTTTTCTTAAAAATTGATAAAGGGTCTAAAATCCTGTGATAGATTTTCTCATGTAAAAAGACGTCGAATGCATGTGTTTTCTCAAGGAACAAAGGCCAGATTTTGAAATATTATTTTATAAGTAATCCTCTTCTTTAGAATTTGAATAAGTTATTTACGTTAGGTAGTTATGCAAACTGAGAAAAGATTTTGTTTATAATTAAACAATTTAGTTATTATTATAACAACTATAAGAGTGCTTCTTTGGCGTTTCAGCCTCATAATCCTTTAAATATAAAAACAATATTATATTTTTCATATGGGGTTTATTTCAAATATTATAATTATAACTATATACTTATATTATGTGTAATTAAAGTAGATACTCTTATGCGAAACATGTTGCATTATGAAACATTATTAAAATAATGGGTACGCTCTTTAATACAGACTTCGTTGTAACTTTGACATTGTTTTGCATTAATTAATATTTAAGACTTCATAAACAAATTCTAGAGCGGCGGCACAGATATCAATATAAAATATCTACTTATGATCCATGAAAATACCATATGTTTAAATTTTTAGTATAGGGCTGTAGACACTAACTTTTATTAATTTTATATTTTAATCACAATATATTAATTATAAATTAAGTATATAAATTACTAATTGCACATAAAACTTACGCATTCTAGATTTTAAGCAATTCTATCATTTATTAAAATAATAATTGAATGAGTAATAAAGTAGAGACCACACTCTATCTACTTTATTTCATCATTAAGGCAAACTATTAAATATCTTACGTACCATCACGACTTTTTGACTCACTTACGTCCAGAAACAAATAAAATGGTATATGGTATGGATATACCTGGTTTTGTAATGAATCGTGTGTTTATAAGTCGTGATAATACCATCTGATTTTAATCATATTAAGACAATACATGTACTCTAATCGTAATAAACATTAAGAAGGCGACTAGTACTGTGATTATTATATTATATTATTTTGTTAGTGCCAAATAATTCGTTATTAATTGAACTATAGGAACTATCTTTGATTGAGTAAGTGTTAAATTTCTTTGTAACATTAAATTGCATTGGTATAAATTACATCTGAACAATCTCATTATTATCATTTGTGATGCACAATACATTGTACTCTTAATACAAATCCGTGTCTCATTTTCTATTTTGTTATTTCGATTAAATGCCTCGATAGTATTCCTACATCTTTAAATTAAAATACATTAGAGTATATAAGTAACCATTTTGTTCATTCATTAACTTTCTGTTGAAGTTTTCCTCAAATTATATAAATATTGCAACTTATTGATAGTCCTCAAAAGTGACTCAGGTTCACAAGGTTTAGCATCTGGGGTAGCACAGCTCTGTGCTGTAAAACATTCGTATGTTACTTCAGGTTGATGACAGCAGAATATTGCAGCACTTTCACATACAGTAATGCTTTCTGCAAATGGCACCGACTCATTGTCGGGTGTCAAAGTCTGTTGGGGTGCATCAGCGCTCTGTGTGGGTGAATCCAATCCGGCTTGACTACTCCCATGTTCTAAAGGAGGAGAGGTTCTAGATGATGATTGACTCTGTTTAACAGGTTTTCTCAATGTGATCGGTCTTGTACCGTCGGAGTCATCTCCGTAATCATATTCATTGTCTTGAGTATCGTCAACATCAGGAAATCTGGTAGGGAATTCAGGCATCGTTTCGTTTATTGTTCCGCTGTCTGTATTGACTTTGGGTTCAGTATTATTTTGTGACACTGGATCCTTTGGCAATGGGCGACTTGTCGTCGGTTGTTCGTTATTATTTGGGCATTGGCATTGCATTTTGGGCACATATAAGACTGGTATGAATGTCGGTCTTGGAATTTGTGGTGGCGGTGGTAAATAGGACCGATGATTAGCAACGTTTGTAATTTCTTGTAATTTTTTAAATATCAAGTCCAATGGATCCTGTACACCATAATTACCGGTCTGGAAAGATTGATCTCTTTTAATGTATGCTGGAATCTGGGGATTCAAGTTGAAACCAAAGTTGTAGTCGAAGTAGTTATAAAATCTTTTTTCTCGCTGTGAAGAACTGCTATCTTTCGAATGCTGTATATCTTCTGCCACGCCGTAAGGCTTGCTATCTAACTTGGGATTACTTTCTTCTTTTGTATCTTCATGGACTTCTGCTGCGTCGGCTCTTGCTTGGAGAAGAACACTCAGTAATAAACAGCCCAAAATGATTTTTGCGTGGTTTGTCATCTGAAATGTGTAAGGACAATAATGAGAAATCATGTTATGTATTTTAGTTATGAAATGTTAATTATGAACTTTTGCTGCTTTACTAATACATAATAATAACTATATCTAGTCTTTCTTTACTCGCTTTATTTCATTTTCAACGTTTTTTCATTATTGATTTTAATGAACAAACAGCCTTTATTATATTATGTATATTTGCATTGTGTACAAGATGTAACAAGTAAATAAGTGCAACATATATGTAAATCTTTTCTTGCGAAATGAGGTAGTACTAAGAAAATGGAATATCCTATCGGTGATCGTTGTGTTAGCTTTATCGAATGAGTAGTTGCTGCTAAACATTTCATAGGCGTTTTATTATTATTTTGAATTTGAATTTGGACGTTCATGATTGATTAAAGTCACAAAAATACAAAAAAAACACACACACACACAAATTTAGTAGTATTCATTTTTTATGTCCTTTTTATGTACCTACTTAAATACTTAATATATAATATGTTATAGAGCTTCAAGGAAGTAGGTACATACGAAGTTCATACCTCTTACTTATGACTTGTACTTTTTCGTGTTACGTGTGTTTTTTGTTTTAATATACCTAACATGAAAAAATATAAGTCATAGATAGAGGTATGAACTTTGTATGAATTTCCATGAAGCCCTATCAACTAAACTATATCTACGAACTTTGATATTATCTTAGAATACATATATGTAATATAAACTGACGATATTATTACATGCATATAACATACTGTACCAAGAAAAGATAGGTACAACAATTTTTTGTACGAGTATATTTCTTAGTGTATTAATTTCGTAGAGTATTAATTTTCACACTTTTAATACTGTTGCGTGTGTTAGGATAAAAACAATGTTATAGGATGACAAGAAATACATTTTTCTTATCTTCAATTGCAAATACATATAGTAGATATTATTTAGTATATCTTCAAATAAATATTGGCATGGTGTGAGTTATGTGATTTGAATTTTGATGTAATTAAGGTTCAATGACGTTATCCACTTACAAACCGACACCATTGTATGCAACTATGTATTTCATTATGTGTTGTGACATCTAATAAGGTGCATCGTTATTATATCTAATAAGGCAATGACATCCATAAAACGTGCATACAACAATCCGTCACCTTTACAACACCTTTACGTAATTACATTTAGATAGAATTAATTAAAATTTTATTTCTGATAGGGTAATTACAAAACATAACAAATTTCAATTTTAGATAATAAACTGAATTTTTAAGGAACAAATCTCTTAAAATACCTGTAATACATAATGCTTTTATACGTAGAACTTTTAAAGAATACATCTGTGAACAAACCTTTAAAGAAATAATGATTTTCCTTGTGGTTATCTAAGCTACCTAAAGTCTTGATCCTTGTCCTTCCGAATGACAACTCAAATTTACGAAATTATAATATGATCTTAATAATATTGCGCGAAAGTCTGTAAGAATGTATGTATTCTATACAGCATATCGGAACTATATAAAATTTGCTAGAGGAGAAGCTCTGGAGTAGTTCATAGAATAAAAACCTGCTAGTGAAGTCCGGGATCAAGCTAACATAATACTTTATTGTATAGATATTTAAAACATTGATGCAATTAAAAATGTGTCGCAATATGGTTTTATAAACCTCTTATTGCAATAATTATATATACAATGGTCAAGGAAGGTACAATAATATGAAAAAAAGATGATTTAGAGCACACGCATTATGATCCTTTGTCACGATTTTTCGTCATGTCTTAAAAATAAAGGTTAATTATTATTTTTATACATCTGTCGATTAACCTTCGATTTGTTGTAAGCCTTATCTAAAACTCGGAATGAAGAAAAATACAATAGAGCTTATGAAATACAAAAATATTTTTTTTTACTATTTATATAAATTACTCTAGGACCTCTATACCTACATGAAATCTATATCAGACCGGTTATTTAAAACATTTAAACGAACAAAAAGGTATGTTTATTTTAATTTCACCGTAGGTAAAGGTATTTTTCAGAACGTATTATCTTTTATCCAGCCGCGGCCGCCAGCGTGCCTGGAACTAATTACTTAATTACCCATGTTCTTATAATAACATAGCAAATAAATCATTATAATTAGCTCGCTTTGTGACCATCGTTCAATATTTTCGCCATTTTTGTTTAGTTAGAGCTTTTTATAAAAATAATAATGAATTTTCTCCTCCATTGTTAGATACAGCCCATTGTTGGTTTTTTGCCGCCAATTTTGACCGGAAACCCTTCATCATCCATCATTCTAATCTAATAAGCCCAGGACTTCCGCTATATTGATATTGTATATATTTATTCAGTCAGAATAATTCTCTAAACAGTTTAATTTAAAAAGAAAACGCAAATTAAATTTTCTAATACCTTGCAGCACTTTGCAATTCCTACTTTATAACTTTACTTTTACTGAAAAATGTGAAGATTAATATGTTTAAAACTATTTTTTCTTGGTATGTAATTGTATATATCTACATAGTATATATATTATTATGCATGACGAATTTTTTATAATGGCTTCATTTTTTTTTCAAAATCTATGAACGATATCGAATGAAATCAATCTCATAATAATAAACACGACACCTATAATTGAAAATTTTATCAACGAATGCACATTGCATAGAACTAAATTTATACTATAACAGACCACTCTATAAACCTACAGAAATCTTTAGCTTTATTATTATTTATCTTTATCTTTCTATTCTTTATTTATATTGTGCAATATTTTTCCGTAAAAGGGAATAAAGGGAACTCTGATTAGTCACTTAGTACAACAGCTAATAGTTGCATTCACCTTCATATAAATATACACTGGTCATCAAAAAAATCGACCCACCTGCATTTTTACGGAAAATTGCGGTTTTCTCACAAACTAAAGAAAAAATTTGTTTGGAAACTGAACTGATTAATTAAACAAGCATATTTACACGAATATATACACATAAAATCATTAACATCATAAAAAAAATTGTCAATTTCGAAGAAAGATCAAAACCCTCAATTTTCAGCTTTTTCTTTATTAAATTTCAAATGCAGTTTATTTTGTAATCATGAAACTTATGATCACGTTTCCTCCGAATTTATACTCAGTACTTTCTCTTCTTTCTGGAATGATAGCCTGCGTTCACCATTTTAAAGAAATAATCAAGATTTTGATGGTCTCTTGAGGAATTCGTTATCATTCTTCCCTCATGGCGGTTTTCAGGTCTCCTATTGTTGTAGGGGCTGAATTACGAGCTCTAAGCTTTATTTTTTAATTGTCCCACATGTGCTCTGTAGGTTTCAAATCGAGACTTTTTGCTAACCAGAGTGTAACTCTAATGCGGACCTCTTCTAAATACTGGATCACGATTCGCTCTACGTGCTTCCGAGCATTATCATGCATAGACTCAAAGTTTTTGCAGATACAGCCGGCATATTACACCATATGATAGTCCAAAACCTCGGTAATGTATTGAACAGCATTTAATGAGCATTTTTTTATCGTCAAGCTCCGTGCGTCTTGTCAAAGAAATGCCACTCTAGAACTTTACAGAGCCTCCATCATAATCGACCGTTTCTCTTACCTAGCACTGAACAAATCGTTCATCTGGTCATCGCATGACATAAAGACGTCTATCAGCACCATATAAAGTCATTCGCATCTTGTCACTCAAAAGTACTGACTCCCATTGGCCTATAGTCCAGTTTACGTGATTTCGAGTCAATTGAAGTCTGGTTTGTCGATGAGCTGTGGCTGATTGTGGCCCTGTTTCTGGCTTGTGTGGTCTTAGGTTCTACTCCTAAAGTCTTCTTCTAACAGTTCTGTCATTTATACCCACCTCCTTATCTTCACGCAGGCGTCACTAGAGATCTACACCAGACAGATGTCGATTTTGTAGAGTTGATTACATTATCTAGGGGTCGTCCCTTTGAGTTGCCGCCCTATTTCTTGCAGATCAATATTTTCATCGATACTGCCCATTCTCTAGAAACCTTTGGTAAACTCATCGAACTGAAAAACAGCTCAGATTTTACTTTTTAGCCACGGCAAGTTGACATAACCCCTGTTTTAGTAGAGCCACAGTTTGGGCCCCCTCAGCTAGAGTAGTATCCATTATATTGAGACAAAATTTATCAAAACTACAGCATCAATTATTAAACTTAACGTTATGAACAAGAGATCCCAAAAAAAGTCATTTTTGAACTGGGAACACGGGCATAATTTGTCCCGCCGTAAACCGTCAAATCAACACTGTACAGTATTTCTGTATAAAAATTTGTTAAGAATCTTTAAGTGCAGTAAAATATTCGACAAACATAATGATTAGCATGTTATCAGACCCTTACAAGAAAATACAACAATCTAAGACGACTTATTTGTGAAATAATTGATAAATAGCAAACATAGTGTTAGGTGGGTCGATTTTTTTGATGACCAGTGTAGATAGATATAAATAAACATACAGGTTTTTGAAACCGGAACAAAAAGTTTCGCTCAATTTTGTTTAGTTATATTTTGTGTTTTTGCACATGATAAATAAATTAATTGTTTTCATAATTTGCTTCAAAGTTAATAAGATATCCATGCGGTTTCACACGCCTAATTTTAATTGCATTCAAATAAAATTTAAACTATCAACGAGGCTTCTTTCATGTTTAGTATAGGATTACAGGTTTGAAACCATAAAAAGGACAAGGCATATTGTCCTTATTCTAATTATCTATGTATAGGATATCTATCAAAAATCACTTTTTAGATAATATGTGTCGAAGTTTAATCTTCGTAATATGAGTATTCCTTATTTTTATTTGTGTCTACAAGTTTTATGGCACGTGGATTCAATTAAAGTGGGTTTTTCAGATTGACGCAACCGAATAAATAATAATAATAGTACTTAATGGATGGAAATCATCCTAAACGATATATGAGATATCATAATTATAGGCATCGTTCAAATTCTTAAGAATAATTTTGCGATTACTTTTTTGTAAAGACTCATATTTGATATGTAGAGCTGGTATCATTGTCCACATCAGAGTTTTTGTATAAAATACCGGTTTCCTCATAATGTTTCTTCGCTTAGTTCTCGATGTATGATTTCAAAATTCAACAATAGAATTAACACATTCCGAGTTTTAAAACCTGCAATTTGTTTGTACCCAACAAGAATAATTATCTGTGTAGGAATTTAACAATAGGTCATCATTGAATATTCGTTACTACAGATTCGTTTCGTTTTATTTAAAATATTTGTTAATTATAACGCTCGAGCTCTACATATTTCTAAAATAATAGAAACACTGATTTTTGTTTCAATTTTCATTAAAATAAATATGCTGCAAATTTTTTTTATGTCCTTATAAAATATATCTCGGTAGAATATATATGAATTCTACATTTCTGGTTGTTGTTGCATATAAATAATCTTGAGATTATGTGACAAACTAAGGTTAAAAATATACAATAATTTAGTAAAAAAATTGTCAGTCAAGGTTTTCAAAGTATTACGAAAGAAAATAGCTCTATCAAAATGTTTGAATATGCTAATATCATAACAATTAACCTTTGCCGATATATTGTTGTATTGACCCAAATATTTTGTATTTAAAACGATCTTTGGACATAAAACAAAGATTTTGAAGAATTTTTTACTAGTGAGGTTAACGGTCTCATAACAATTCTTAAAACCTAATTACAATTATATTAATCTCGAAAATTGATCTGATGAACGCAAACTGACCATTAAGACACTTATTACTGTCATTATATTCTTTTAGAAAAAAGTGGATAATATAGGTATACTCTTATTAGGATTTAATTATACACTTATTATACACTAGCTTCCGCCCACGACTTTGTACGTGCATCCCCGTTTTTCTCCGTTCCCGCAAGAATTTCGGGAAATCCTTTCTTAGTGGATGCCTACGTCCTAACATCTACCTGCATGTCAAATTTCAGCCCGATATGTCCAGTGGTTGTTGGGCTGTGCGTTGATAGATCACTATATCAGTCACCTTTGAGTTTTATATATATATAGATTACATAATACGATGATCACGACAGAGATTTTTGAGCGTGATTTCACACTTACTTCATCATGTACATAAATGTAGTTACTGTGGCTAGTTCACAGAGCGCGTATTACCAGATAAATATCCCTCAGGAAATCGGGAAACCCACGAACGCAAATATGTAGGGATGCATGTAACAAGGAAACTGTTATAACTATAAATACTACTGATAAAATATAGTGCTTTATTGCCAACAAATTTAAGCAATTTTGTTTATTGTACACAGAAGTTTTGGGAAAACCTAAAAAACTATTTTTTAATGATAATTATATCAAGGACGCTATACCGATATGAAATCAGATAAGACGCCCCTTAAAAAGGTAAACAAACATTTATAGAGCCTTAGATGCACTGAACGTCATACGTTGAATATATAAAAAAACTATTTAAAATATTTAAAGCTAAATGTCACATTGCTCACCTTTACATTGGCTTCAGGTAAGATGCTGAAATATTCTTTACACGTTCACTTAAATACAGCACGCATTTGTTTTGATTATATTTAATCAAAACATTGTATATTCCGAAAGCTTGAAACAACATTCGCTCCTTGTGATATTAGATATTCGACTGACGGCGCGCATCCGACAAACTGGCTTTTACATCACAAGTGCGCTTACGAATGGCAGTGTAGTGAATGAACGACTCGTTCCGTTATAAAACACTATTTTTATCAAATGCTTTGGTGCAATGTATAAGATGCGCTTCATTTAGTACCTATGAACCCTTGAAAGGTTTCATTCATAAACTTTATCGAACGCCTGAACTAATAAACGCATGTAGATTCTATCATAGTTATAACACTTTCAGGAAACTTTGCTCATGTGTTTATACAACTGCAATTTAGTTTGGTGTTTATTTTATTTTACATCCTTGTTTTGCAAATATTACATTTGACTCTTCTACAATAATTTAACAAGTCAAAAAATTGTCTAGATCACATTTAGGATATAGTCAGACTTAAATTACCTCTATATTGAACTAAAATGAAAAAGTAACATATCAGGCAACATTGAAACATTGGTGTTCACATCCTACTACAGAATTTAACAAAAAAAAAATGTTTCTACATAACAAGATGCTTGATTTGCTACGGTAGGTTCAAGTATACTCAGTTTATTAATAAATCCTCTCTGCAGGCTCTTTGTTTTATATTAAAAGGGATCTCGATTTTCCTTTTTCTTGATTTATTCACGAAATATTTTGATTTATTTTGAAACAATCACTTCAGCCTCTATTGTATCTAAGATTTGTAAATTAAACAGTATGAGTCAAATAAACATTCTAAGCTTCAGTCATTATATTAAGCTTTGTACACTGTTCATTATGAGACAAATACAAAAATCATATTGATTCAAATTGTATTAAAAAAATTTATAAAAAATTTGGAGTACCTATTGTTCAAAGTTTATGTAAAAAAATAAATTCAATCGATCACTTGATCATTACGGGCTTAGGAGCAAAAACTAGGTAGGTAGGTAGGCTATTCGATATATACGTATTCGATGCTATGGAAAATATTTCAATTCTAATTATAGAAATCTTGTATGTAAGTACATTATTATTATATATAAGTATATATAATAACTAATTTAATTTATATTACGCTTAATGGACTGGGCTGGATTAAATGGACTTTATCACAACAAGATGATTAATTGAAGAATACGTGCAAATTTTATGATCAATAAAGGGATCATAAAATACTTCGTCATATAAATTAAATGGTGTCAAAGTTCATATTATATACTCATAGAGATCCATAAAATTTATCTATTTTGATATAAAAATATCATCCAAGTGCACAATAAAAAGGTCGTTTTAATGTTTCTAGCGTCTTTCCGCAATTTATAAGACCCGGTAAATTTTAATTAAACTTTTAAGTGTATTTTCCGCCGATTTCAAGTGGTACAAAACGACGAGTTTTTTTATGTTGGTTACGCAATAACTTTATCAATTATATTTTTGTTTTGATGGTTCGTACATTGTTCGTTAGATCACATTTGAAGAAATGTTTTTTTTGTCTATTTTCAGATTTATAAGTCAAACAGACCCGTATTTGATTTTTCAATAAAACAATAAAATATGATCTACAATCAGCTTACATTCGTAAGTAGCATTGATAATATTATATCTAATATAAAACTATACTAGTAGGTAGGATATTGAGGCAATTTCCCGTAAAAACTGGGTTGATAATAATTTTCGGTTATTGAAAATCGTTAATAACGAAGAAATTAATAAAATATATTTTCCTCTTTGATAGCGATACCAAACGCTATACATAATAGCAAAAAAATATTTGACATAATTAAAAAAATAACAACTGTTACAAAATTAGCAAAAGTTGCACGTGCATGTTAAGTTTTTATGAATGAATGGAACAGGAAATACCAATACATATATACAATGGTTTTAAAAATATAATTTTAGCCGTAATAGGAGAGCTAGACTTGACTTGAACTAGGTAACTTGCGTATTATTGGTATTCCAATTCCTAAATTTTTTATTCGTTAACTGTGGGATAAATATTGTAATTTTTATAGCATACATTATATTAAATATAAAAATATTTGAAAATCCTAATGAAATTAAAAATAAATAAAATCGTATTGATCGATGTTCATTACAAGAACGTCCCTAATCATTAACACAGAGTACACGGCGATGTGTCGAAGAAGACATCTTAATTTTATCCAATTAGCTGCATTTATCTAGTCTTAGACGTTAAATAAAATGCTATAAAATTAACTGCAATTGAGGACGGAAATTCAAACACGTTTTCATGCACATGTACAGTTATAAATGCCCAGTTAATTATTGTTAAGATTGTCCATAAGCACTTGTCGCCTGACCAAGATGCGTCACCTACTTTGCCCTGCTTTCACATATGAGACTAAAACTTTCTCTTTGAAGCCTTTTGCTTAAGATAAACTCCTAACATCCATACATTGTTTTTAACCGACTTCAAAAAAAGAGGAGGTTATCAATTCGGCCGGTATGTTTTTTTTTTATGTATGTACACCGATTACTCCGTGGTTTCTGAACCGATTTACTTGATTCTTTTTTTGTTCGATGCGGGATGGTGTCGAATTGGTCCCATAAAAATTTTATTCGGATAGGCCCAGTAGTTTTTATTTTATGACCATTTTTGTCTGTATTTGTAAATGTTGCAAGTGCAAGTTTGTAGTCGGTTGTTTTTAACGCAGTTATCTAATTGAAAGTCTTGCAAGCTTTGTATCGGAAAGTTTAAGTTGATAAACAAATTGAAACAAAAGAACAATTTAAGTTTTAACATTAACTACATAAAAAAATACGTCATCCATCTTAATTGTATCTTATATTATACTCCTGGCAGTACCGGTGTAAGGGCCACTGACACTCCGGGCGAAAATATTGTGGCGCCCACTTGAGGTGTTCTGTAGGTTTGCACCAGGAGAGGCAAGAGACTCCAACTTCAGACCTTAGCGCTCCCCCTGAACTTGTCGCCCTGGGCCATCGCCCCCTAACGCCGGCACTGACTCCTGGCTCCGTTCAATATGGTCATTAAGGTACCTATATTAGTAGCTGTGTGCTAATTTAGACTATGTATATTTTATTGATATTAGATGATCTTGGAATCCAGGGGTACGTTGAATAAATAGAGCTTCATTTCAACATTTCAGGATAGTTAATTCAATTCCACAATTTTATGAGCTTCTTCTTTCTTTGGGATATAAGGATTGTAATAATGGCGGAATAAAAACTACTTTTCGTTATGAGTTACGACGCACCAAAACCAGTTATGCTTTCTTTTTGTAAAATTAATGCAGAGGTCATTGTCTTTTAATGAAATAAACATTTCTAAATTATCCTGCGGTATTTAAAAAATACTAATCGTTCCAAACTTTCTGATTGAATTCTATGGTTTTGACATAGAGATCATCGAAATGGAATTACGTAATATTAAACCTGGGAGAAGTTTCTTAGCAATTACTAACAGATGAAATAAGCAATTAATGTCAATAAGACGCACAGGCGTTTATAAATGTTCATGGAGTAGAGAAAATTTCAAGCCAACAATTTAGAATTAATCCTTTGACTTAATAAAAGATTATTTGTGATGTTGAATGTAGCTATAATATAGAGTAATTATAAATAAAGTTAAAGTGCTTTGATATTTAAAAATTTCAGATTATAATTTAGAGCATGTTATGAATTTATGGCCAAACATGTTTTGCTGTCCTCTGACTAACTTTCTATTTTACTTTCATGGGCGTAGCCACGGTGGGGCAGGGTGGGGCGCTTGCCCCACCCTGGCTCTGACCTGGAAGGTACCTAACAAAATCTAAAAAACTAAATTATCTAGGTACTAACTACAAAACCTAATATCCGGAAGAAAATTCACACTCGAAGTCGTCAGTCGACACAAAAAAATGCGAACAAAATGCTTTGGCATGATTGGCCCCATACGTACACAAACGTAATCCTTTTGTTTTTCTTTGCGAGTATGAGTCAAATACCTATGTGCAATTATTTACCTCTAAATTGACGGATTAACAAATTGTCATACGCCAAGCGCTATTTTTTGGCCCACCTCGCACTGAATTTCCGATAAAATGTTATTTTTGTTTTGGGTTAAGGGTCACTTAATGACCATAAAAACACAAAATGCTGACGGATCTAGGTGTAACTTCGTTCGCAAAAAAACTATCCACTTTAGGGCAAAAGTTATTCAGACTTTTTTGTAGAGAGTAAAATTTCGCATTTTTTATATCCAGTAAACTTTTTTGTAAAACTTACCGTTTACGATTTATGGCCTATTTAATGAACCGGTTCATAGTTTTTGGCTAATAACTCTTAAAATATTGGATTAATCGATAAAACGAAAATATCAATTTTTAAGAGAGCTCTCTATTCTGTACAACTTCTGTTTGAAACTTTTTTTTGTAATACCCACACTTTTTGAGCTATTTAATGTTTAATTTATTACCGGGCATAAAATAGTAAATTTCAAGGTATGAATGGCATATAATGGTACAAATTCAAAAAACTTATTAAAAATTATGTCCTGTAGTATATAAAATCCATAAAAATTAGAAGTTTATTTCCTCACCTGCTAATATGTGACGCTGCTGTAATGGACTTAATGATATTAAGTAATCTTAATACTATTATAAAGGCGAAAGTTTGTAAGGATGTATAGATGTATGGATGTATGGATGTTTGTTACTCTTTCACGTAAAAACTACTGAACCGATTACAATGAAATTTAGCACACATATAGAGGGTAACTTGGATTAACACATAGGATAGTTTTTATCCCGGAAATCCCACGGGAACGGGAACTATGCGGGTTTTCCTTTGCAAATGCGGGCGAAGCCGCGGGCGGAAATCTAGTTATTTTATATTCGGATGCCAGAATAATAAAATAAAAGAAAACGAAAGGAGAATATTTTGAAAAATGTATAAAAAAGTCATGTTCTATAAAAAAAAAAATCTATTTTTAATCAAAATTTTGAGACGATTCGGAAACGGCGAAAATTCACTTAATTATTAATTCACTTAATAATTAAAATTCAATTACATCTCACCTCTTCTTCGTCTTCATTACATCCGTAAAAATCCGACTACGGTTGATAATAAAAAAATATACCGCAGTTATACCTATAATATATTTTTGTTGAAATTTCCGATTCGCACTTGGCCGGTTTTTTGGTTGTTTCTACTATTAACTACATCCATGTAGTATAGAAGACACAACTGTTTGTGTATCCGTGTACATATACATAGATACCAGGTGCAGGTAACAGTTTTTTTTATGAAATAAAAACCGCCCAAGTGTCATTCAGACTCGCGCACTGATGGTTTCATATAAAACCGTTTCTTTATATCTTGTAACTGTAAATTTGAACTTTTCACAATTTTTCCTTTACCTGTACTATAAGGCGTAGCTTGGTACCAAATTTCAAGACTCTGTGTTCACCTGAAGTACCCTTTAGGTTTTGATTACCGTGTAAATCAAATGTCTTTTCTTTCTTCTTTCTTTCAAATGTCGAAATTTGTGAAAATTCACAAATTCAATGGCTGTAGAGTTTCGTTTTTTTTCTTTTTAGGTTATCCGTCAGTCTGTCTGTCTAACACCCTTTTTCTCAGAAGCGCGTTGCGAATGTTGAAATTTGCGAAAATTTCAAAATTCGTAAGGGAATCAAAGCATAAAGGGTACTTACTTCCCATGAACACAGAGTCTTGAAAGGTACAAAGTAACGTTTTATAACACACACAGGAATAATTTCGAAAAACATGAATTAAAAATTACATTACATAAAAAAAAAACATTTTAATAATTTTAAACTTACAACCCCTTTACTCATGAATGCTTACATGTATTAAATTGATATTCACATCAAAAACTCAGGTCTATAATACCTTTGAGTTGTAATACCTACAATCAAACTTCTATGCCAATGCAATCAGAAGATACAGCCGTAAATGCTGAAAATGTTCGCTCGACATTCGCAAGGGAATTAAAATTCAAAACCTACAGAGTACATCCCGTGAACTCAGAATCTTAAAATTCGCTACGAAGCAACATTTTGTAGCACAGATAGAGGAACAAAAGCAAAAAAAAATACCTCATATAAAAAAAATAATATCTTTATTAATTTAAAGTTTGTCTGTCGGTCAAGACCTCAGAAACGCGTGAAGATAATATTAAGCTGAAATTTATATCGAATACTCAAGTCTACAGCCATTTATTCTGCAATCGCAAATTTCGACATTCACAAGGTACAAACCTACAGGGTACATTCCGTGATCACAGAGTCTTGAAATTTGGTTAAAAGCAATTTCATATAGCACAGATAAAGGAAAAATTGTTAAAAACATAAATTTAAAGTTACAACATAACAAAAAATAGGTTTGTTCGGAACCCTCGGTGCGCGAGTCGGACTCGCGGTTGTCGGTTTTTTTTTATTTTTGCCCCACCCTGAGCCCATGGCTAGCTACGCCCATGTTTACTTTCCATCTACAAAAAGGAACAGTTAATCCAATTATAGAGGATTAAAATTATCAACGGAATATATTATTATGTAATTCATGTCAGAAGCCTCGTGTCCTTCTGTAGGGTTTCGGAAAAGAAGTTCAAAGGTCCGATCGAAGATAATATGTTGAGGATTGTATTACCGTATTTATTTTTAGGTCTAATTAAAACTATTATGATATGTTTCAAGCGGATAATATTGTTTAAAACAAACCATTAATTACTAAGTAGGTAGTTGATATTCACACACGTCATGCGACTTGCGAGACATTGCAGATTATCTGTAGCCTAGCTTTCCATACAGTTCCAAAAATCCTTGCCTCTCATTGGTAGTTGACGGTACTCTCTCTTGTTCTCAATACGCTGTCCAATTTTCCATTAAATTTTGTTGAGACCATACGGCGGGAGCCCTACTTCTCTTATATCGTGTGTGTCAAAGACCACGAGTGAATGACCTCTCACCCTTTTTGCACCGTAATACGAAGTTGATATAATTATGTATACATTACTTCGAGTTCCTTTTGAGCGACTAAACGGATAGTTTACGAGCGGCGCCTGGAAACATTTAAATTTCTATATACCTATGACGTAAGTACATACGGTTGATAGAAATTATTTTTAAATCATATCGACCTTCAAAAGAATTTGGCGTAGTTTATCTGTGTAGAGTTAATCGATAGAAAACAGAACTGTTTAGTTGAGGCACAGTTGAGGTGTAAAGAAACTAACCATGTTGTTTTTGGCTTTGAAAGTATAAAGCTCAAAGCTGATAAACTATTTGAAGGTACAGAAGTTTACATAATTTTTATTTTAACCTAAACAAAACTTTGAATTTATTATAGGTAAAATTTAATGTTTGAAAAATTGTTTATAATAGGTAACTATAAGTAAGTATATCTATTAGTTACAAGAATGATTTACAAAGCAAAAACGGCTAGTGCTTTAAATAAAAAAGCTTTGCTTCTTGCGCTCAGGATATTCAAACACATATTTTATATATCAACTAGCAATGCCCTGCGGTTTCATCCGCATAGATAGCGATATCGTTACAGTGAAAAGTCTACTATAGGTCGGACTATAGGTTTAATTTTTAATCACATGATAATCACCTTTACCCCGTCCCGCACTACGGCCTTTTTTTTTTGTTTTAGTGGGGAAATCTTTCATAGATACCCACGGCCTCCGGGGGAGGGGCCATGGGTTATGTCGGGTTCCTACCGACCAAAACCCCACTGTGTTCCGTCAAGACGCATATTGGTAGAATTCCTCCATGACCCCCGCACTACGGCTTGCTCGAACAGTATACCTACTATTTTCTGTAGATTGACACTTTTAAAAATTCGTTATATCTTTTGAATGGAATATCCAATTCTTTTCATTTAAAAAGTATTTTGCTGGTATTGAAACAGTCTATAATAAAACATCATTTAATGGGATAAGGATTAATATATGTGTATCGATAACATGGTTTGATTACTGTCGGCACTTCTATTTACTTTGAAAACGTAAAAAAGTTGTTGTAGTAACATAACTACTGAAGATGGACATATGGTATCGCGGACTTTCTTGTAGATATTGATCCATTCTATAATACCGTAGAACATTTTTTTGTTCTATCTTCAATAGATTCCGCAGCGCACGCGATGACAGATTTTTTATTGAGGATTTTTTTACACCTTGGATTACATTATTGCATTTTTGGTAAGGATCTCTAATTTTTTTGAAAATGCAATATAGCCTATGTTGTTCAGTAAAGATGCAGCTTTCTAATGGTGAAAGAATTTTTGAAATCGGTCCAGTAGTTTTTGCGTGAAAACCATACATACATACATACATACATACTTACAAACTTTTCCTCTTTATAATATTAGTATAGATATTATCTATTAATATGTAATAATGAAAACTAAAAATTCTTATAAGTTTTATGTGTCAATTATGAGATTAAAAAAAATTATAATTTTTCAGAGATTTCACGTATAATTTTTTTTTTATAAGTACTAAGTTTAAGTAAAATACCTTTTAAAAACAATACATTTTTAACATAATATCACAATTGAATGATCCACAGGCAAAATCTTTCAATATAAATCTCCTTCACAGTAAATGATCATATTACCTGTTATTGTAATCAGGGCTGGGGGAAGCGTACATTTTTTAAGGCTGCAGATGCCAACATAATAATATGTTTCTCTTTGTAAATCAGACTGGTATTTTATTCACTTTGCACATACTTAATAATATTTTTCTCCAACTGATTTTTCCGAAGCGATCCTAATATGTGATATGTATAATTTAAAGAAACTGGTTCTTTTAAGATTTATTTACAAGGACACAATAAAATTTTTAAACTTATAGAATACCTCTAAAAGTATTTTCAACCTATCAAAATAAATTAATTGATATATCATTACAATAAAGAACATAACAATATGCATAAAGAATGATCTAAGGCATAAAGGGAAAAGAAAAAAAATATGAATAAAATATTTTTTCTATTTTTTATTTAATAGAAGGAAATCGTTACCTAACTTATTTCCATTCCATACAAAAATGAACATAAAAATGCATTGGCAACTGATGCACTAATTTTCTGTGACAAATCTCGATTTACTTCCTGGATAATATTAAAAATAACAACCTATATTGTTTAAAGCTTCTTAGCAAATGTAGATCAAACCAGTTCCTGATATATATGCAAATAAGTGATTTAAATGCTTCTTCATCGATGTTTTAATGTCAGCGGATACTTTAAAGTATAATCCTAGTCACAGAACTAGATCTACTCTTTAAGGTATACTAATGATAAATTATAACAAGTCAATAACTGCGTTAAAAACAACCGACTTCAAACTTGCACTTGCAACATTTACAAATACAGACAAAAATGCTCATAAAATAAAAACTACTGGGCCTATCCGAATAAAATTTTTATGGGACCAATTCGACACCATCCCGCATCGAACAAAAAAAGAATCACGTAAATCGGTCCAGAAACCACGGAGTAATCGGTGTACATACATAAAAAAAAAAAAAAAAAAAACATACCGGCCGAATTGATAACCTCCTCTTTTTTTTTGAAGTCGGTTAATAAAGCTAAATTATATAGGTACCAGCTTTCGTTCTTTAGAATCAAAGTTAC
This sequence comes from Colias eurytheme, assembly GCF_061535395.1. Lineage (NCBI taxonomy): Eukaryota > Metazoa > Arthropoda > Insecta > Lepidoptera > Pieridae > Colias > Colias eurytheme. The sequence continues at coordinate 5,109,076 of NC_142989.1, read as the reverse complement.
TCCATAGTTCTCAGTAAGTATATGTATATTGTAAAGAATAATTAACCACATGATTAGTACAATAGACCGTAACTAATGTTTTCACAACATTATTTCAGTTATTTGTTTGACTCTTTCCTACTATTGAGATCTCTTTTGAAGTATATTTAAATTCCTTCCTTGTTATTAACTTGTCGTACCCATTACCCATTTGGGTTTTGTTCAATGTGACGTGAGGAGGATACTAAGAGGTAAATCAGCCATAATTAAAACAAACCCAATTAGTGAAGACTTTGACTATCGACTTCAACTCTGAGCACAGATAATACGAAAATTACAATATTTAACTTGTTCTAGTAGTTTACTGTGACAATTAAATTATCTTTAATAGCTACTAGTTCTTGTTGGTATGGAATGCCTTTAAATGCCAAACATAGAACTAAAAAGCGATTTGTTGTGAAGCTCTATGTTAAATTACCTTCAGACAAAATGATGAATAAATATCCAAGTACTCCGTTGTCCGTATCCTGTTACTTTATCAATTAGGATTTAGGTACTTACCTAATAATTCGAGTACATACTATTTTATGTTGTCTAGAAAAACCTTTATGCATTGATATAGAATCAGTATAATAAAACTTACTCTTACTAAAACAATCCTAATCAAATGTTGTTTGTTAAAGGTTTATTTGCGATAAAGCAAACTTTTAACATTGTATTCGTTTCATTTATATTGTTATCTCTTTCGTGTTTATGTGAAATATAGGATTAAATTATGCAAGTACTAATATCAGCCACAAAAAATAAACATTATTTTCAAATTAACCTTTAGCGTTAAGATGTTGATTACATTTAATTTTAAACATTGCCAAAACGCAGACTAGTAGGGCTGTCAGACAGGTATAAATAATTTAGTTTATTGTCAGAGAGGAAGTTCGAGCTTCAATAACCCTTTGTTGGCGAGCAACACCGTGACATGATTTACTCTTCTGTGAAAAACTGTTTTGCCAAAAACTTTTAGGTCATTTTTGCGAATTCGACACTTAACAAAGTGTAAAACCGGCACAAGAGTGAAAAAATATGCAGATATATCGTTTTTATAATTTTTCTTTTATAAGTACTATGAGAGACATAGAATAATTGAAGAGTGTTCGTCTAAATAATTTATTCGTGTTCTTTGTTTTGTTACAAATTATTTAAAATATTAACCTATTTTTACAAAATAGATAAAATGGATTACATACATTAAGTCAGTGACCTTGTGAACAAGGTTTTTGTGATTTACGAGGTGCTGATAAGACGATGAGGTACCACGCAATATTTCGTAAAAACACGAATTTATTTCGCTTATGTATATCTACTTTATGTCTGGTCCCGCCAAATATGTACCGATACATGTTGTTAGAATTAATTTAGAGATACTAGGAGGCATAGATTTTATTTATTTAACAGTTTATTACACATTATAAGAAATAGAAATAGGTACAGAAAAAACATAAAATTAAGATTTTATATTATGTACCTATGTCTCGGATCAACGTATAATAAAATCAAATAAAAGGTGTTATCATCGTCAGGATACTCACATCACTAGTACTATCTCCAGATGCTTTCACGAATATAGGCTTTGTAGATGACTTCAAACTAGTAGTTGCTCACTCGAAGCTCACTGCAGGAGGAAGCTTTTTCCTAGACAAGATCATAATGTAGTAGAAACAAATGCTATGGGCTGGATCTCATAAACAGAGGAGGTTTCTCAATTTGTACATGCTTTTAATTTTTGAGTGATAAGATGCGTCACCTCGTAACATAATCTCCAGTAAAAAATGACAAGGTACACCTCCATAAATGCGTGACGTTCATGTAAGCGGATACAAATACCACCCAAAAATAAGCATCATATGAGTAGAACTAACTGTTCTCCGATGTTATTTGCCTTATATACTGACAATTTGGGATAACAAAACAATATGAGAAATATCTCTCTATGCATGTTCTTCGAACTTTCAGTACAAGTAGCTTTTAAAAATATTACAACGGCACGCTTTGGCTAAGCTTTCGCCCTTACAATACAAGGCAAAATATTTTTTCTCATATTTGATAGCTTCGTTAAATTAATACGTTTTAAACACCAGAGATCAATTCATTATTAAAATGGAATTTTAAGAAACTAATATGCAAGTTAAAACATTGACAAGTGTTTCCGTAAGTATATTTTTTGCTAATGGTAAGCTTTACTGAAATATAAGGTCAATTGAATGTTTCATATAATTATAAAACCTGCAGATTTATATCAGTAAAGATTGAATCAAATTCAATGTGTTAATTATTGTCTTAAGAGTAGTTCCCATTCAATTGTAGCCTTGATATTATGTGTTATAATTAGACGGTTTATCAATCGAATAGAATCTCTGCAAAGTTCAGTTGAACTTTTAAGTCTTCCTTTCGGTTCGAAGCTTTGAATTATTAATTCGAATTGAATGAAATCGATGCTGGTAATCCTATTTAAATAAAGAATTTTAATTGGGCCCTCCATTCTGTAAATCAATATTTATACCACCAGAAGGCACAGACTGAAAAGCCACTGCTTTTATAAATTCTAATGAATATTAATTAGAATGATATATATTATATAGGAAACTTCGAAAATAACTACTTTACCTACTCAATGGGCAATTTGTTTTAAAGGAAATAAATGAATACTTTCTTAGAAAAATTACAAATATTTTCTTAGAAAACAGAACACATTTCTACAACAATGTTTGTAACAGTCACTTCTAAGTATAGAGTAGCCGCTTTCTCGGTTTATGTAGGCCATTAAGGAGGGAGTTCAATACCCGGCAGTTTTAAATATATCCGTTTCATAGTACATAAAAGTCTATGCCACGGCCTATAAACTACACATTGTATGATACAATATTAGAATACATTTTTTTATTGTAGATACGGAAGCGCTTGACCACAATCTCGCCTGATGGAAAGCTAAGATGTGGTCTGAGACGGTACGCGCTTCCCTAGTAGGTAGCGGTTCACTCTTCGCTTGAAGACACCCATATTGTACTCGTCGGGGAAACAAAGGTCTTTCTGTGTGTAGATAATGTGACAAATTTTATAATCCTACTACGTAATATAGTCTAAAGAAACTCACAAAGAATACGTGTTGATTAGTATTATTGTCGCCTCCGAGGTATGTCGTAACATTTGTTGAATTTGGCAATATACATATATATATATATATTAACTTTATGCGAAGTGCGAACAATCTGATACTTCATGCTTATCAGCTCGGATATCTCTCTATGTACACAATAGTATAAAAATGTACTTAGATGTTTGCTTCTGATTATGACTGTAAACCGCAAGTTTAATAGTTTACACGTATTTGAATCAACAGGAAGTTAAAAAGGTTGCAAAATTTGATATCCTAGTAACAATTATTAATCCTAGTTTAATTATTGATTTTGTATGGTAAAGGCATTGTAAAATATAGGTAGGTATATATTTTTATAATGTTTAAAAAATAATAGCTAGTTAGCTCTTTATAGTTATATCAAAGCGATTAAGAAGATTGTCTTATTTTACTTCACAACCAATAAACGAAAGTGCATTAAGAAGGCGTATAAAGCCAGATAATTCTACGATTAAGCCCCGCACATTACGCGCCATGCCGCGCGCCCTCACAATACCCTCATACACCCGGCTCATCCAACGTACGTAAAGTTCATCGCACGCTAAATTATACACAATATTCTTCGCTCGTTCAACGCGTATTTTCGGTAGTTAATAGGTATGTTGTCTAAAATAATTGTATAAAACAGTGAAGTTGAAATCATCACAAATTATGTAATATGTCTTTTTATTATTATTTGTTTATAATTATTAATGATAATCTATACATATTATAAAACAATAAAAAAAGTAAAAACTGTCTGTATGTAATATATAAAAAAAAAACAATATTAGGGAAACAGTATAGAGCACGAATCCGTAAAAAAAGTCTGTCGAAATAGCGAGTATAGATACTATTTTTAAATAAACATACGCAGTCGACGACACACATTCCTCCAGAACTTTATTTTGATTAATTTGGTTATAGTCCATTGAATGAGTCCCTCCAAGGGGGGTCTAGAGTGCGTGAGTTAGTAACGTAAGATGTTTCTTCGGAAACATGTCAAGAGTCCCTAGGTAATAAACATACTAAAACCCCGGGCCACTAGGAGGAGCCCCGGAGTGGGGGGAGGGGGGAAATGGGTCCATTTTTTTCATTTTTCGCTTAAATCTCAAAAACGGTACATGTTAGAGAAAAACTTTCAAGGAAAAATTGAAAGGCCATAAAATTATCTACAAGTTGTACCTGAATCATTTTTTCCTATATCCTACCGTTTCTGAGTTATACGCAGTAAAACATGATTTTGGCTCAAACAATTTCAACATCAATCGATCAAAAAATATTTCTTTCTTCCAAAAAACTCAAATGTGCAACTTGTGACCAGTACTGATAGATTGCTCTTAATTAGGTCTATAATTGGTAAAATAAACACATTCCTCCATGGAAGCCTTTAGGAGGAATCGATTGTCAAAATATTATATTAGGGCAGTTTGAGTTACTGAACTTGATCTTTTTATTTTTTTCTTCCAAAAAACTCAAAAGTGCAACTTGTGACCGGTACAGATAGATTGCTCATAATTAGGTCTATCATTGCTAAAAATACCAGATTCCACCACGGAGGCGTTTACGGGGAATTGAATTTTATCAGGGTAGTTACGATACATGAACTTTTTATTTTTTTTCTTCCAAAAAGCTCAAAAGTGCAACTTGTGACCGGTACAGATAGATTGCTCATAATTAGGTCTATCATTGATAAAAATACCAGATTCCACCATGGAGGCGTTTACGGGGAATTGAATTTTATTAGGGTAGTTAGTTAAAAAGTTCATGTATCGTAACTACCCTAATAAAATTCAATACCTCCTAAAGGCCTCCATGGTGGAATCTGGTATTTTTATCAATGATAGACCCAATTATGAGCAATCTATCTGTACCGGTCACAAGTTGCACTTATGAGTTTTTTGGAAGAAAAAAATAAAAAGATCAAGTTCAGTAACTCAAACTACCATAATATAATATTTTGACAATCGATTCCTCCTAAAGGCTTCCATGGAGGAATGTGTTTATTTTACCAATTATAGACCTAATTAAGAGCAATCTATCAGTACCGGTCACAAGTAGCACTTTTGAGTTTTTTGGAAGAAAGAAATATTTTTTGATCGATTGATGTGGAAATTGTTTGAGCCAAAATCATGTTTTACTGCGTATAACTCAGAAACGGTAGGATATAGGAAAAAATGATTCAGGTACAACTTGTAGATAATTTTATGGCCTTTCAACTTTTCCTTGAAAGTTTTTCTCTAACATGTACCGTTTTTGAGATTTAAGCGAAAAATGAAAAAATGGACCCATTTTCCCCCTCCCCCCACTCCGGGGCTCCTCCTAGTGGCCCGGGGTTTTAGTATGTTTATTACCTAGGGACTCTTGACATGTTTCCGAAGAAACATCTTACGTTACTAACTCACGCACTCTAGAACTTTTTATTCAATGGACTATTAGATTGTACGACATTTTTCGACTCAGCAATTATTCTAAAAATAAAAATAAAAATTATCCTTTATAAAATATTACAAAGTTCTTCGAAATTTACGTATTATTTTATCGACAGCTGGTAACTTTAGCAGGTACCTTTCTGGAGTATTTTTTTCTGCGTGGCAATAGTCAGTAGACACAGGTTGAGAGTGAGGGTCCACATTTTCCAAATTTAAAATTGTTCTGTGAAATTAGTAAATTACTTTCAAACAGGGTCAATTTGATTGATTGCATTTGCAAGGCGACCGTAGGAATTAGGTACCTACATAACTAAGTATAAAAAGTGTCTTTGTAAATTGTAGGCAAGGCAGTGTGTTGCACTATGAATGTAGGTATCTATAAATATCGTCGCATGAATACTCAACTCGCGGAAACGAATTTACAGAATTTACACAAATAATAATATCCAAACTCGCCTGGATAAACTTTCTCAAATGAATCTATAGTTTAGGTGGTCTGTTGCGGTTCTGCATCAGGTGTTTCAGTTTTCAAAATAAATTATTATTTTATATTTCCCGGATAATATAATAGTACCTACACAACAAAATAACTTTCATTCAAATCCGTCCAGTAGTTCCGGAGATTAGCGTGTACAAACAAACAGACAAACACAGACAGTTTTTTTTATTTACGGGATAAAACTCATCCTATGACCTTTCTCAGGTCTCAAGCTATATCTGCACCAAAATTAGAGCCCAGACATACCTACATACAGACACACATACAAAAATTCTAAAAACTATATTTATGTATAGATATGTACTACATATTACTATGTAATACAGATTATGAATATATTATATATATACATATACATATGTATATTATAAAAAAAATACCTATTCAATGTAAGTACAATTTTGACTTTCGTACGAATTTGTTATACCTATGTATAGATGTTATGTATGATTATCTAATACAGATTGTAAATATAATATATATGTACTATTCACAACCGGTTTACATATTATTGATATTATTATTTACTGGAGCGAACATAGGATCTGCCTATAGTAATAATATAATAATATAAATCTTTCTTGACTTGATTGATTGCACCGCGACTGTAAGAATTAGGTACCACTATGAATTTTATTTAACTAACTAAACTTTCTCAAATAGGTAAATCAAGACTTATCTTTTTATATTATAATTATTATTTATTAATATTATAACAATACTATTATATTATACATTATATACATTATTACCTTCGACATTTAGTTATCTTTTCAATTTGAATCTTCTTTAGTTCTCGTTTCTTAAGTCTTTTCATTTTGTTGTTTACCATTTTCAACAAATCAATATTCGGCGTAATTATAAAACACGGCGCAGCAATTTTAGCGTGGTCTACTCGTCTCAACGGAGCGATAGCGTCTGATGTATGAAATAGAATTATGTTTTTAGCTCCCGGAACGTGCGATGGAAGATGATTTCTTGCGTAATTAAAAATATAGTAAGCGCCAAAAGTGTTTTATCGTGATTAAACCAAAACTAAAAGTAATTACACAAAATGCTCTGACAAATATATTGCAAATGTTTTAATATAATTGTTTATGAAAAAAAAATCATAATAAGTATTACCATGTCCAGTAAAAAACGTAAAAGTGTGAAATTTAGAGGTAACTTCGTGAATTTTTTCTATCGAGTCAATTTCAATATTTTATGTTTTTGATCTGACAATATAATCGAAAATATCATCAAGTTTTACATATATTTTATTTTTTATATTTGGTCTTGAATATTACACGTATCAACTAAAAGTTGATTGGTGATTTGACTTTATACGCGCCCTTAAAGTGTACATCAAGGGAAATATCACTTACAAATGGAAAACTAGTACTCGGCAGTATAATACTTTGTGAATCGTGATAACAGAGCTGTGAATCACATATTAATGTGCAAAAACTTATCAGTAATTACTCATGTAAAAGTAAACAAAAGGACCCTGTATAAATATAGATTATCTATCGCTAAATATATTTATTTCTTTTATATATGATGTAACATGTTTATGCTTTGCATTATATTGCGTCATTGACTGCAATAAAAGTAATGTTTTTTTGGACTTTGGAGTATCAATACTTTGGCTATTCATTTATCTACTGCGAATACGCAAGCTCGTACAGCTCGTACATACCTACTCATTTTATATTATATACTTACGGTTCAATTATATGCAATATACATTCAGAAAAAGCATTATATGCCACTTATCAGACTGACAGACGTTGCATATGTATAGAGGGAGTCCTTTGCGCTCATTGGTGATGACACACACAATTGTAGTTAATACGGAAGGATATATTAGAATGATTTCATCAGTAACCTAAAATTGTAAACATATGTCGTAATATATTATTGAATTATATGCTTTTAACTTTTGCTTTTCTAAAACAGCTTCACCGTGAAACGAGGAAATCGCCATTTTGTACAATAACAAATGAATATAGCTGCAAGAGCTAAAAAATACGCTTTGTTAACCTCCGGGAATTATTTTATTAACATCGATAAAGGTACACCGTTTGAATTAAATCAGTCCGATTAAAAGGTAAGATCCAGGCTAAAAGGGTCGGATACATGCAGAGTGCAAACATAGGCATATACATGTAAAGCTAATAAAAATGTATTAATCATAGTTTTATTTATTTTTTCTTGCGAGAACTGATTTACAGACGAAACATTAAAAAACCAATGATATATCGACGCATATGTCTGTCTATTTGTTAGTCATATCTTAAAAGCTTTGCGATTTTTGCCTTTTCTCCGAAGCGGGCTCGACACACATTCCCGCGAGATATAAAACAACCACTGAGACTAAATCCGTCGTAACTCGTACGGGACTTCGAGAAAATCTTACATTTCTTTTTCTGTTCAGACGAGATATATTACAAACTGGATTTTAGAATGTAATGATTTTTTAAATCTCAAAGGGTATCTTTAAATATATTAATTACAATCGTAACTGGCAATGTACGCCATGTATGTACAATGAACATAGCAGATATTTGACAACAATACGAACAATACACGCCGAAAAGGACAATAGATGCGGAAACAGTTTCTTTAGATTTTTTATTTGTTTGTCGTTCGTGGTTGAATGTGACTTGAAAGTTTAAACCACTGTATTTTAATTCAAAAATCATTTCAAGATCCATCCTAATGTGTTAAAGCTGAATCATGTTTTATGAAGTCATAATGGGCTCGTTCTAATATAGGTACAATATAAAACATACAGTAACACTTCGAATAAAACTAAGTACCTACCTACAAAGTACAAACCAATATTTAGGCTCGATGTTCTCCGTTACATCTATGATGTCACCTTATAGAATCTTTTTTATTGTTTTCCGCCCGCAGCTTCACCCGCTTTGTCTAAATCATAATAAATTATATACTAAAACCTTCCTCTTGAATCTCTATCTATTAAAAAAAACCGCCTTAAAATCCGTTGCGTATAGGGACATAGGGACAGAGAAAGCGACTTTGTTTTATACTATGTAGTGATTTTCAACCGCCCATTTGTATAGCGGTTCAAAGAACCTAGTAACTTGACAAACCTGCCAAAGTGATAGCATATTCTTGTTATCACGATACATCATTATTTATTAACAGATTAGTAGTGACTAACTGGGTGTAATCTTGTTTACCAATTCATTCATATCGCACTTTTCCATCCGAAATCATTTTATGGTGTGGCGAAACTTTTCCGTTAGTTGATTTTGTAACTATGTATGCGCTCTTGTTGTCATTTTTTCCCGAAAGAAATCACTTCATAATTAACCACTTGTTAATTATTTTAGAATGCTGATAGGTGTAATATAGAAAACCAAAATAAGTGAGCGAATTAGTTTAATTGTTTTTGTGTAATCCATATCTTCAACCCACGTATTTCGCCAAGTATGTTGTGAATATGGGTATGGATGATGTCATTTCTGAGGTACATGTCATTCAACTGTTTGTTCCTGTTTGTTCAGAAGTTCTTCGGAAAATAAAAAGAATTAAATTCAGAAGAATATGCAATAAATACACTATTTTACAAATCAATATTTAAAAATTTCCTCAAATTACAGCAATGTATAGAACCTGTTGAAAATATAGGTAGATCATTTTGTAAGTGATGTTATAAAACTTTTGATGTCTTTGTCTAGTGATCTAAGATGACGAAGATGCTTTACAGGGTTAAATGACCCTTTAAATAAAGTGTTTGTGAACGTCATACAGCGCACTCATATAAATAGTTAAACTAAGTTATTCGCTTTGAAAATGTTTTTTCTTTCTTTAATCCTAAACCTGAGGTAGGTTTAAAGATAACGTGTAAAAAAGAATTTAAATAAATATATAAGCAAAACATAATAATTTAGAATTTATTTAGATAATATATTGGGTACTTCTTTGAAATGTTAAACTCATTATGGTTACCTTGTAGATTACTCAATCGTTAAATTTGAAGGATGTTTCGCACGTCATAAACTATTATTAGTGTAATTTATATTGATTCTGTTGTTAATATTGAATAACCTATATATTTCGATTTACAATATTAAAATATGATGGTGTCAACATGAATAAACCATGAGGGGCTGGGGGCAAATGAAAAACATATTTCTTTATAAATTTTATTTAGACTAGGAACATAGCTGCCAATATAAATCTAGGTACAAAATAGTAATTATAATAACTTAAATGCTAAAGGTATTATTTTCATAACGTACTTGGTACGTACGGTACTTGTTCTTATAATGCGTAGAAAATTATTTTTATTGAATAAAATTCTGATATTTGATGTGGTGAATTTTTGAAAATACATTGGGAAAACATTTGTTCGGCTAGGCAGACGTAAAATATTTTACGATTGATTATTTTACTCTTTTCCTATCTCTATTGTCCTGAATGCTAGAATGTATAAAAAAATAAATTATTCGTCCTAAAATTAACGATTATTTCATTAATATAAAATAAAATGCTACAAAAATAGAAAGCAGATAAATTACGTTATGGCAATAATTGTTCGAAAATTGAGAAGAATCTCAATTTCCTAATACAAAGAATAGTATTGCGAGCAATTGATGCAATTCTTTCTATGCTCTGCTATGTTAATCGCCACTTGAATACAGTTCATGTGAAGTTTCTCATAGCGATAGACAACAAAAGGCACGGCTTGGTGGTTTAAGTACTCGATGACTTTAGATTATTTCAACTCGCGCCTTCAAACACTTTATTGTACTCTTCTCGTATTTAATTACATCCTATCTAAATTAAGAGAATACTGATGAATGACTACAATACATATCCTTAACACTAGTTCATGGGAGAATATGCTTCAGCGAATTCAGCTATAACGCGTTTTATCACTTCTGGCCTACAAGCCAGTCCTGATCTATATGTCCTTTGACAACCATATTTAGTAAAGCACTTTTGCTGTTGCTCTAACTTGCAACAAAACAGTACAGCAGCTTGGCACATTCCAGGCATCTTGACTGATGCTCGAGTTGTGGTCTCCACCTGTAAAGTCATAGAGTTTTAATATCAAAAATGATAATAAAGTAATGAGGTAATCTTTGCAGATGAGGTAGCAAACAGTAGTAGGTAGTTATTTGCTATAATAAAAATGGAAGATTAAATCTATACTAATATTATAAAGCTGAAGAGTTTGTTTGTTTGTTTAACGCGCTAATCTCGGGAACTACTGGTCCGATTTGAAAAATTCTTTCGGTGTTAGATAGCCCATTTATCGAGGAAGGTTATAGGCTATATATCATCACGCTACGACCAACAGGGGTGGAGCCACGGGGGTGAAACCGCGCGGAGCAGCTAGTTTAAAATATGTTGAAATGTGTGACAGTTCCTAGTTTACATTTTAAAATATAGTATTACAGTATTTAAAGAACTGATGTCAACGAACCCTGAAGGTTAGGTGTTCGTTTGCCAAGTAAAAAAAAAAACATACAAGTAATAAAGATACTATTTGAAATATGAGTTTTTTAGGTTGCAAAGGTTTTTAACGTTGTACACATACATTCGTTTTGAATCAAATGGGAGCTTTGTAATTGTTAAACTTACCCCAGCTTGACTGCTGCCATGTTCCAAAGGCGGTAGACTTTGTGAGGGTCGATTCGAACCAATAGGCTTTAAAACAATTGGCCGAGTGCCATCGTCATCAGAATCGAAACCCTCTTCAGGTGTCTCTTCTAGTATGGGGCCCCAATTTTGATTTTCGTCTTCCATTTCAGGAAGCCTATCCGGCAATGTTATATTCGGTTTGCTCGGTTTGCAGTTACAAGGACTGTACTGTGGCACTGAATATATGACTGGGTACGGTATGTAGATAGGCGGAGGGGGAGGGCGTTTGACATAAGCGGACAGTTCCTCTAATTGTCTAAATATTTGGGCAAGCACATCATCTTGGCGCCTGTCGTAATCTCTTCTAATATCGAATGAATAAGGGTTCCAAAAATCATAGTGCGATTGTCTTGAACGTCGTCTGTGTCGCATTTGACCATTTGCATGATCTTTAATATGTTTCAGAAGTGTGTTTTCTTCAGAGTCATCGCTTGTCGCATCGGTTTCGGATTCTTGAACATTGCGAGCTTCGATACTTAATATACAAATTACTCCAATAAGTAATAGTAACTGCTTCATCTATAAAAAACAAAATAGTGTTTGTATTTTATTCTAATATCCATATGTATCTTTCTTTTTCTTTATTTCAGTCATAGGTATTTGAAATGTGCCTTTCTTATTTGTCATTAATGAGAATGGAGAAAAACTTTTGCCAAACCGTTACTTACACTACCGGTTGAAAAGCAAATACGATGGCCGCTATGCAAAAATTTACCTTGCTTCTATAACATCAAGGTTGTTTATAGAGGAAAAATACTGTTACAAAAGGATAACCGCAACAACAAAACGGAAAACTAAAGACGACAGTTGCGTCTTTTTGATTTTACTTTTAAGTTTTTACTGTATTCTAATTAATATTTTGTCTTAGATTCGTATTGATATAAAATCAAAAAATATTCATAATTTTTGGAAATTTAAGTTTTTTTACTCAGTTAATTTTTTTATATGAGTGACAAATTATTATCAAGAAAAAGTTTACAATAAAAAAAAATATTCATGGCTCATTTGATTTTAAATTCAAATGTTTTTAACGATTTAGACATATTATAAATCCATAAATAACTTGCAGACATACCTTGAACGTTGAATGTTAATCAAGCCGGAAGAATTCACGATAAAATGGCGTTTCTCCTATGTATTTATCCTATAATCAAGTTATAGTTATTCACTGGTTTTGCTTTTACTTCAGGGTAATGTTTTTAATTGATAATCACACACACAATCGCGCTTTGTTTTTATCATAAACTCACATACGTGCGCACTTCATGACATTTTGAGAAAGACTGATCGGAATTATCAGCACTGCCAATAGTACTGCGCCCGCGCATATTAAATACTATTTACCTATTTGTATACACATGACGATATATTAGGTACGTATTATATAAGACGCACCCACTTTTAATTGTTTTATAATTATTTGTGATAAATAGTTAATTGGGGGCTTTTAGGTTTTTCTTTTACTAAGTGATACTTGCGTATTTATATATATATACATTATACAGTACCTACTATTTTATAATGTATGTCAATAAACGACTTATCAGCAATTGTTCTATATAAACAATCAACAACTTGAATGTTTTCCACTTTAAAATTTTAACAGCACTCTTATTATGAATCTTAAATCAATAATATCGATTTGTATTTTACATCTGAATACGTGAATTGGGTTTTAAAAAATGACTACTAATAAACGTATTCTTGAATAGGCAATTCACCTTGAAATCATTTTAAGTCGTTTAGCCTGTTTCATTTAATTATGCATAATTATTGTTAAAGAAAGAATGCTATTAGCTCCTGCCTCCTACTGATTTTGGGTGTAAAAAAGATTGAAGAATTTTTGAGTTTCAATATTAAATAGGCACTTTTTGATCTTTTTGAATTAAGAGAAAAAGGGGCCAAATATTATATGGTCCCTCAATGGTGTATTTAAATTTCCAGATAAAATAATAAAATAACTCTAAAAAAGTTATCTTGCCTTATTCTTTTTTATAAATAAAATAAAAATAAAAATAAAATAAATTAAAAGCAACAATCTGAATTTAAGAAGGTTCGTTGCAGTTCTGCCCGTAATAAAATATATCCTACGTCCATCAGTCCAATGTATATAATATTAAAATATATGTCGTAACTCGTAATACCATAAACTTTTATTAACCACATATTTTAGGACTTTCGGTAAGTTCCTTTAGGCGTTCATTAGATTAAGAGAAGAAAGGCTGTTTCATATAGACTGACAGACTCATACGTGTGAACAGTGATAAGGGTCTAGTTTTTCATCAGACGTATAAAAACCTAATTTTATTTATCTTTATATTTTCTTTACGTGTAAAATTATTGCCTTCAAAAATATCTCCATTGAACCCGCTTATGTCATCAATCATAAATTGTAAATGCAGAAAATATTTGGAACGGTTAAACTGAAACACATTATAATATTTAACCGAATTCTTTAAATAACACACTCATTGTATGTACATTGATTTAAAAATTCATCAAAAAATATAACGTAAATGCAGAACTATGTACATATCTTTTTTGTGTATAAATAATAATAATAAAAAAATATATGTGGATACATCTTTTTCTTAAATTACAGTGTAAAGTGGGTTATAATTCATAAAAAGTATTTTCTTTTAGGCTATCAACGGGAAAAATAGCAAAGAGTAGAGCCACAGAGTAGAGCCATTCTTTCTTTTACAGTTTTTTTTTTTGACGCTTGTTTATGGTCTTCATTAATTAGGTAAAAAAACGTAAAGTGTGAAACATAATGAGAACTATTTCAGACATTTAAGTTTTCGTATACCACGTTATAGTTGTCGACATATAAATTACTATAGGTATATAGAAAAAATTGATGTTAAGTTCAATAAAACTTTGTTTTGAAATCCTTACAAGCTTGAAGCTAGCAAAGAATAAAAGAACTTGGTCCCTCTTCATGTCCATTTAAGAATTTATTTTTCTCAACACCAAAATATAGTAATAAAAAATAGTGAACGTTATATCATTATCGAGAACTTCGGTTAGCAATGAATTACCTTATCTCCTTTTTAATAACTACCAAGATAATATTTTCTGGTAATTATTATATGATATACATATATGATTATAGGGGAAGAGGTATTTATTCTTCTTAAGCCTTGCTTTGGGAATTTTAAATACAACATGACATAAAAATTATAAAAATGTGATCGTTAAACTATTAACAACATTCTTGACATACAAATTATTACAAGCATAAATAATTATTAATAGTACCTACGTACTTAATTATATATCTACGTGTTTCCTTTAATACAAAGATTATAAAGTTTATCAGAATAACATACTGAAGTTACTCATTTTAAGATAATATCAGAATTTATTTCCGCATTACTAATTACTAATAAAACAAGTTTAGATTCACGTCATTTTCTCTATTATGACGAATCTTATAATATAAATCTTATAATATAAAAATGAATCGCAAAATGTGTTGGTAAGCGCATAACTCGAGAACGGCTGAACCGATTTCGATAATTCTTTTTTTATTATATTCCTTGAAGTACGAGGATGGTTTTTATGTAGAGAAAATATAAATATGTACCACGGGCGAAGCCGGGGCGGACCGCTAGTTGTTAATAAACTGCAAAATTATAGTTTTGTTTGACAATTCCGTTCAATTTAAACGACGTGACTTTATCATTAAATGGTGAATTAGCTGCATAGGCAGATTAAACCGAATTATTCATATTCATCGGAACAGCTTAAGTTTTTTTTTTTACATCCATCACCATTTCTACCAAGGGGCCGTTAGAAAACTACCTACGTCATGCTGAATTTCACATTTGGGCCCCCCTCACACCATTACTATATTAATATTCATAAATATAATAAATATAGTTCACTAAATTCTAATGTATTGTTATGCCAAAGTACACATCATTCACTCAATGCTGAATGCTTGGCTGAGAGTTGATAAGGTTGCTGAATAGTCTTTGCAATTTATAAAGTACTGGCTGTGCTCCGCGGTTTTACCTGTAGTGCTCCGCTCCTGTTGGTCTTAGCGAGATGATATAATTATATCGGACTAGTAGTTCCCGAGATTAGCCCGTTCAAACAAACAAATAAACTATTCAGCTTTATTTAAAATATTATAATATAAGTATATATTTACGGACATCGAAAATTATTTCATAACAAAAGGATGTGAAGTAAAATATCCACAAAAAGTAAGGGCAACTTGAAATGTGACATTATTGTAAATGTGCAAACACTGTCTCAATCGTAAAAAGACAGCTAGACCTATAATATTCTTGTGCATAAGAAAATCAAAAGGTATGCCTATATGGCTAAATCTTATTTTTTTTACCTATTTATAATAATTTCTTAAAACAAGCAAGGTATCTAACCTTGCTTGTTTTAACAAATTATTGATTAAAAAACCAGATCATTGTGTTTTCTTCTTTTGTAATTTTTTCAGAGACATATCATAAAAGAAAATAAAAAAAACATGACCCATGAAATCAATTTAACCAAAAGTAATATTGTATCTTCAAACTAGTTAATGATTTTTCTATATCGGCGACGCGATGGTCAAAATACGCAGGTATTATAGTCCGGGATACATCGCCCATTTTTGCAAGTGATTACTATCAAGCTAATTTTTCGTGAGTAGCTTTATTTTGATGAGATGCCCAATAATTTCATGTACCTACGAAACTCTCGATTGTGGTAGCTTACAGAGGTAACAAGGATAAAAATTTTTAATTTGACGGTTCTCAAATATTTATTACGCAATTTGTAGGACAATATGTCTGTTGAATTATATAAGTATTAAATAAGTGATAATAAAAAAAATCAGCTGGTTAGTAATCATTTATGTTGACTTCGTTATCGATACACATTGGAAAGTGGGACTCTTTGATCAAACCATAGATTTTGTAGGACAAATATTTTTTCGAATAATTTAGATAATTATCTTGAGATTGAACAAAAAAAAAACATTCAGTTAGTAATTAATATTTGAGAACCATCAAATCAAAATATTTTATCCTTGTTTCCTCTGGTAGCTACCACAATCGAGAGTTTCGTACATGAAATTATTAGGCATCTCATCAAAATAAAGCTACTCACGAAAAATTAGCTTGATAGTAATCACTTGCAAAAATGGGCGATGGATCCCGGACTATTATATTATAAAGAAATTAAAATCTTTAAAAAATTTAATTGGTGGTAAAAACGGAAAGGCATATCCCAGGATAAATACAGGAGTAACGCTAATCGCATTATCTTCTTCATTTTAAAAAAACGCCTATTAACATCCCTTCAAAATATTCGCATGGAAATTAAACGTAACATTGGGGTAAATATGTACAAAAATCATTGTATTTGATAACAACAATTGTTTAGCACATACATAAAGAAGGGTCAAGATAAAGCTGGGTTAATAGCGACTCCGGGCTCGTAAAACAATAGACCTTAATAAAAAGCACTGCATTAGTACAGCGGATATTTGACTCGGAAAACTCTGTCACTTCCCTTTATTTCTGTGACAACGCAAAAATAGGGAATTATTAGTACCTATTATTGCTTCTGAGAATAAAATTATCATGCATTTAAATTTAAGATTTGATAGAATATGCATTAGAAGAAACGACTAACATTAATGTATTGGTTTTAGAATGGGATATCTTTATGCGTGTCATATTATGACGGATAAAATTTCAAAAGAATTTCAATAAAAGCGGCCGCGTGGTCATATTGTTCATACTCACAGGAAAAATTTAGTATGATAAAATAATCATTTTATTTTAAAGTTGAGTATATTCGTCTTACATAATATTATGTAGGTATTCAGTATTTAATAGTCCTTCCTGAAAAACGTCGGTCGGAAAGTTCGCAATTTGTATTCGTATTTTTTATAGACCGTATAGGGCTGTTACAGAAAATGGAGCCTTAAGTGACGCAGCTTTAAATGACGAAATCATTTAAATAAGGACTACATTATGCCGTCACCACAGCGTTAGTAGAATTGAAGACGTAATTAAATTATTATATTTAGAAATTAAAGACTTTTTAACGGATTTTAAACGCGATTTATTCATTCTATTATTTTCCCGACGTTTCGAACACTTTACAGCGAGCGTGGTCACGGGGAGACTGAGATGTTATACGTCTTGACGGTCATTCAAAAATTGTTGTTTGTAAACTACCTCCACCTATTCCTCCGTAGTTGGTATGTGGAGTATTTTTCCGGATGTTGGCAGTATTGGCTGATCGTGTCTTCTAGTCTTTTGGTATGTTTGACATGGGGTTTTAAATTCTTAATAACAGGATCCCAGGTGTTAGAAAGTTTCAAACCATCTTCTCTATTGAAATTTGGGTGTTTTTTAATTTCAATAGCCTCGCGCACCAGTCTTGGAAAAAATTTATTTTCTCTGGCAAGGATTTGTGGTTGGTCGAATCTTATGAAGTGGTTATTGTCCAGTGTGTGTTCACATACCGCAGACTTCTTGTGACGCCGATGCTTGATATCCGCAATGTGCTCCTTCAGTCGGTTGGCAATGCTTCTTTTTGTTTGGCCGATGTATGAGAGTCCACAGTCACAGTCTAACTTGTACACGCCTGCTTCTTGTAGAGGAATATTACTTTTAATTGGTCTCAAGAATTGGTTTATCTTCTTGTGCGGCTTATATATAGTTTTAATTGAAGCTCGTCTTAGGATTCTTCCAATTCTGTCAGTAACTCCCTTCACATATGGTAGGTAGGCCGGTTGTCTTTCAACTGTGTGTGGCTTCGTTCGACTCCTGTGATGCTGTGGAGGCGCCTGCAGCTTGTTGTTACGTAGTACTCGCTTGACATGCTGCAGTTCCCCGCTGAGGTGGGCAGCATCACAGAGGTGGCGGGCTCTCTGAAACAAAGATTTACCGACAGAAGCTAGTTGGCAAGGATGGTGGTGAGATTCACCATTGAGGTACCTATCAGTATGAGTGGCTTTCCTATACACTTTATGGTTGAGCATGCCATCCCGTCCCCTCATAATTAAAATGTCAAGAAAGGCTAGACGGTTGTTAGTTTCTAACTCCATAGTAAAACCTAACATCTCTCGCTCTGAGTCTATCGCTCTAAAACACCTGCGAAAGAATGAAGATATAATAGTACTCCGTGCTGACAAAGGAAACGCAACGGTTATAATGGATACGTCAGATTACAACAACAAAATGTCGGAAATACTGTCGGACGAAAACACCTACAAAAAAGTCGACAAGGACCCAACAAACAAGGTAATGAAACAAACAACTGACCTTATAAACAAACACAAAACGACATTAAATCTTGACACTAAGTATCTTATTCCATCTTGCGTGAAACCTCCTAAGATGTATGGCTTACCTAAAATACACAAAACTAATACTCCATTAAGACCTATTGTGAGTCAAATTGATACACCCACTCAAAAACTATCACAACACATGTCTAGGGTGCTCGCTCCCCTCAGAGGTAACACCAGTGCATATGTTAAGGACTCATACCATTTTGTTGAGATATTAAAAGATCTAAATATCGCAAACAATGAAACCATGGTTAGCTTTGATGTGCAGTCTCTTTTTACTAATCTCCCAGTGACTGATTGCATCAATATTGTTAAGAAAAGGTTAGGGGAACACAATATGCCATTAGAATATGCAGAGATCTTAGAACATTGCCTTACATCTGGCTATTTATTGTGGAATGGTGAATTTTACATGCAGGTTGATGGGGTGGCCATGGGCTCTCCAGTATCACCCGTTGTCGCTGATATTTTTATGGAAGACTTCGAGGAGAGAGCCTTGGCCACAGCACCAGTCAAACCGAGACTTTACAAACGCTATGTAGATGACACCTTCACAATACTCCCTACTGAACATATACCTGCATTTTTAGATCATCTACTCCATACACAAAAACATCCAATTTACTATGGAGTTAGAAACTAACAACCGTCTAGCCTTTCTTGACATTTTAATTATGAGGGGACGGGATGGCATGCTCAACCATACAGTGTATAGGAAAGCCACTCATACTGATAGGTACCTCAATGGTGAATCTCACCACCATCCTTGCCAACTAGCTTCTGTCGGTAAATCTTTGTTTCAGAGAGCCCGCCACCTCTGTGATGCTGCCCACCTCAGCGGGGAACTGCAGCATGTCAAGCGAGTACTACGTAACAACAAGCTGCAGGCGCCTCCACAGCATCACAGGAGTCGAACGAAGCCACACACAGTTGAAAGACAACCGGCCTACCTACCATATGTGAAGGGAGTTACTGACAGAATTGGAAGAATCCTAAGACGAGCTTCAATTAAAACTATATATAAGCCGCACAAGAAGATAAACCAATTCTTGAGACCAATTAAAAGTAATATTCCTCTACAAGAAGCAGGCGTGTACAAGTTAGACTGTGACTGTGGACTCTCATACATCGGCCAAACAAAAAGAAGCATTGCCAACCGACTGAAGGAGCACATTGCGGATATCAAGCATCGGCGTCACAAGAAGTCTGCGGTATGTGAACACACACTGGACAATAACCACTTCATAAGATTCGACCAACCACAAATCCTTGCCAGAGAAAATAATTTTTTTCCAAGACTGGTGCGCGAGGCTATTGAAATTAAAAAACACCCAAATTTCAATAGAGAAGATGGTTTGAAACTTTCTAACACCTGGGATCCTGTTATTAAGAATTTAAAAC
Organism: Colias eurytheme; assembly: GCF_061535395.1. Classification (NCBI taxonomy): domain Eukaryota; kingdom Metazoa; phylum Arthropoda; class Insecta; order Lepidoptera; family Pieridae; genus Colias; species Colias eurytheme. Next base: position 5,088,614 of record NC_142989.1, on the reverse strand, counting down.
CCCATGTCAAACATACCAAAAGACTAGAAGACACGATCAGCCAATACTGCCAACATCCGGAAAAATACTCCACATACCAACTACGGAGGAATAGGTGGAGGTAGTTTACAAACAACAATTTTTGAATGACCGTCAAGACGTATAACATCTCAGTCTCCCCGTGACCACGCTCGCTGTAAAGTGTTCGAAACGTCGGGAAAATAATAGAATGAATAAATCGCGTTTAAAATCCGTTAAAAAGTCTTTAATTTCTAAATGTATAATACTCGCGTAAAATCAAACATCAGAAAATACTAAATTATTATACTTAAGAGTAGATCTTATCTACCTTTTCATGTTATTATAGGATAAAAGTTTAATAAATTCTATCACATTTTTTGACGTCTACGAATTTCCCGGCCGACTTTATTCAAAACATTTATTATTATTCATGGTAAGAATGCAAAAGAAATGATGCGTGAAGTGTGTATTTTCCACATCTATTTATTTAAATATTATATTCAGCAGATTCAATACAAGGCTTCAATTAAACATGGCTGCTTGATATACAATACTTACGAATGCTAAAGGCAACATGCGTGCAAATGATTCCAAATTGATTTTATTTCGGACATTGATTAATTACCACTTTCTCAAGGTTCATGTCGATTTTTTTCATCCGACTGCACCAGAAGGAGGGTTGTATTTTTCGATTATTTTTGACACGCTCGACTCATATTACATGATATATTGCTTGATGGTTTCGTCTTGATTGCAAGTTTCATATATACATTTTTGAAGCCATTTTGTATTATTATTTGCTTGTTGTAAACTTTATAAAGAGCATTAACAATATGACTGACTATATATAAAAGCAATTTAATCTTTATTCACCGTGGATAAGATATATAAACAACTATATAATATATTGGCGAATTAGGATACTTATGGAATTAATCACCATTTTCATTTACATTCTCATATTATGAAAAAATGATTTAGATTTCCTTATCGTAACATATTTATTATAACACATATATAACAAAGTCTTGCTAATGCGGTCATATTTCATGTAGCCCTGGGGAGAGTCATTACAGTCAAGATTTATGAAGTGTACTGTGTTACTATCGGAATGCGAGCTCTTACGCTTTTGCAAATGTTTACATTTCATTAATCAAAATAACTAACCGCGTGTTATTATCTATTAATATGAAAATGGATTTTATAGACGTAGGCACAAGGTATAAAATTAATTGAGAAGTCGCGGATCAAAATTGTATTGAAAATCAGCTTAAATGATAGACGTAATACAAACATTTCTAGGAAGGCTCTTGAGTTTACCCAGATTTTTAGAAATAAGTTAGTGGCGCTATTTCATACCTGAACGTATTTGAATAAATTTATAATAATTCAATCCATGTTCAATTAGCTGGCCCGCCAGATGCTGTTGCGTTTCGCGATGCGGAGCGTTTCATTATTCATATAACATTTTTGGACATTTCTCGTTTTATTTTTAAAAAGTCATTTTTAAAATTATTGTCATTAGGCATAGTACTTTCAATATCAGTTTAAAGTTTTTGATATCTATACTAATATAATACTAATATAATAATAATAATATTATAAAGAGGAAAGGTTTGTATGTATGTATGTATGTATAGTTTTCACGCATAAACTACTGGACCGATTTTGATGAAATTTGGCACAGAAAATTTTTAGACCCTGAGAAAAAACATAGGCTACCTTTTATTGCGAAATATGTACCACGGGCGAAGCCGGGGCGGACCGCTAGTTTGTTATAGTTACGGAATAATCGCCTGTGCTGCACACTTAACAATTACACCCTGTACGTACCTATATATTCTATCCTAATCATTCATCTGTGGTAACTTTATGTCTGCATATTCTCCCAAGCACTGGCATTATGGACTATTTTTTTTGGAATTACGTTTTGAACAATTTAACTAATTTTCAGCTGGATGGGAATTATTGTAAATGGCACAATACGATGTTTACAATGTCAGATAGTCCAGATTTACTGAACTACTACATAGCGGAATTTATTATTAAATTAAGATATTGATAGATAAATTCTTCTTAAAAATTGCTATTTCGAAATTTACGAAACATCGCTCGAGCCCGAGTATCTATTTATTCCCTTTGAAATAAAAATATAAACATGACTCATGCATGACAAAACGCAGAGATTTGATGTTCTAAATTGGGCACCTACCCTGAATTTTATGGTATCTAAGACATAGTCATCTCTACTAATATATAAAACTGAAGAGTTTGTTTGCTTTAAGGCGCGAATCTCCAGAACTGCGGGTCAGATTTGAAAATTCTTCCAGCATTCGTCTATATAACATAATACTAAGATCAATAGGAGTGGAGAAATGCTGATAAAACAACGAGGTACAGCTAGTTACTAATAAGCTGTTTATTCTTATTCTTAATTTTGACCCGTTTTTGTCGTATTCAATTACAATACCACACATTCTTGATATTTAGAAGATAAATTCCAATTGCTGAATATACGAATAAGCATATTTTCAATATCAAAGTTACAGAAATAAAGCGCATATCAGTACAATTTTCAATATAATTCCACCTATGTGTTCTTGCCTGAGTGCGCTTCAATAAACTTAATTATCGGTGAGCGGTCGCAATTACAGCGCCGTTGTTTCTTTTAATGAAAAACCTTTTCGAATTTATTCAATCCGGAATTAAATTATCATACGTAGACAAATATTTTTATCGTGCCTTATGGAGAGTTAGCGAAAGTGGTAGTTAGTACAAATTTAACTTATACTTAATTGTACACCTTAGAGTTGAGTGACTTAAAAGTTTTACTTCAAATTAGGGAGGAGGTTGATGCGAGTGATTTATTTGTTATTAAGAATAAATTTAATATGAAAAGGCTATTTTTGGTGTTTTAAATAAAATGTAAGTTAATCGCGCCGCTGTATGGGTGTGTGATGTTGGCCATTAGTCTACCATGACAAAAAAAAACATTTTATTCAAAAAACGACATCGAAATGAAGCATATGCATAATAAAGACATATTCCTGGTGTAATGTTAGATTTTCTATACAAAAAAGCCAGTGACAACGACTTTTAGAACAATTTAACAGCGACCTTACACCTCGGAAAAAAAAATCTAAGAATCTGCGTCTAAGTGGTTTGCGTTGTCACATGAAGTCATGCGGGTAGTCTAGAGGTCATACTTCGGTTTCGCAACGAATATATATAAATTAATAATTTGGAAAATCCAAAAGTGCACGCCTCATAATTTTTTTTTAATAAATATTTATTAATTATTATTTTTGTTTATTTAATAACAATTAAACCACATCGAATCAGACCCTGAAAAATGAAAGGGTTCTATTCCTGAGCACACTCAAGCGTAAGAGAAAAAAAAAGACTCGATTAGTAAAGTATTTCGGTCGCTATCGTGTTAACAAGAAAAAGGATCCGCACATACAGACACACGGACGTCCAAGACAGAACTTTTTTAAACTGTTTTTTAACTAGTTTAAATAACAAAAATGACATCAAAAATATCATGAACGTTAAAAATAGTGTTTTTTCTTAATATGTGTGTGTATGTATTATCTTACAAGTGCAATGTATGATACATAAAGACATTTTAAGTTTGAAAAATCAGATGTTTTGCGCGAAGTGACAGTAGTACCCACCTCAACGCTTCGCTTATGAGGCGTGCAATAATATGTATCAGGTATTATCCTAGGTTTGAATCCCGGTGGAGACCAAAATGTCTCAGCCTGGATACAGAAGGCTGATCACCTACTTATCCCTAAAGAAAATCGATCATTGAAACAGATGTTTGAATGATGCATCTGCCCCATACCCCACTAGGAGACACGAGACTTAACTTTCGGATTTTATCAGTGTTGTTTCCAGAATTAAAGGAGTTATGTTCTGTAGGGTTCTCTCAAAAATATGGTGAGAGATGCCCAGTTATGTTCTGTAGGGTTCTCTCAAAAATATGGTGAGAGATGCCCTGCCTTATTTACTAATCCATTCAAATCATGCTTTAGTGATTAGTCGAATGCAATCTGCACAAATTCGTTTAAGCATTTATTGTAATGATATGAATATAATTCTATGTGACATTTGCATGGCCTTTTCGTGTTATTGCGAAGTCATTTGAGGTATTCATTAGATTAGATCATACAATTGTTGTTGTGCATATGACTTTATCAATATATTTAATAATTTAAAAGGTTTGTCACTCACATCATACAAACTGCTGATCAAAGTTTAATAATAACATATTATAACGCAAAAATTATATACAAACATATTAATATTGTTAAAAATGCGTGTAAATGTAAATAAATCATTAACACGTTTTATTCCATTTGCTTTGACCAAACTAAACTTCTAATTGTCATGTTTTTGTACAAACATCTACAGTATTGTTTAATGTATTGTAATCAATTCAGGATATCTGCATACTAACAATACAAATTCCATTATTAATGTTCCGATATTATCAATAATATTCGTTTCGTGACCATAAACTGAATCTGGTATGTCATCAAGTAAGCAGGAATTCTGTAAATTACAATAGGAGCATAAAATCGTGATCAGCATGCTCTTTACATTTTTTAAAAATTATTATTTTACCTCGATTACCTTAAAGTGAGACTTAACGTTTCGCATTTTGCGAAAATATTTCTTAATGATACTGTATCCGGGTACTTATATTTATTATTGAACGTGACATTTCATTCTAAGATGCTAAAAGGTTATTTTTTTAATTTCGTTATATGTACATTGTTCCCGAGTGATATTACTAATTACGTGGTAACATAAAATTTCTTGCGTTATGTCAGTGTTAATTTCTCGTTATTCTGTTATACATATTAAACACTTGTGAATTAGCATGACAATAAATTTTATTTACTCTAACTTGACTGTTGCATCAGTAGCACAGAATTTTTTTGTTTTCAGTTTTTAATTTATTTCATCATTTACATCTCGATACTTATGTATTATAATATAAGGAACTGTAAACAAGACGATGTTCGACCATCAAATGTCGAACAATGGTTACAAAAAAGATAGCCTAAGTTTACTTCGACCAAGTTCAGTAACCTTACCAATGCCACACTATTGTTCATCGCCAAAATAGAAAATGCCATCAGCATGAGCACTTACACGAGTTCTAAACATAATATATAGGTACTAGTTGTTAATTATGTTTTTAAAAGCTTCCTAAGTATGTTGTACCTGAATCCTTAAGACTCGATTTTGATCCATTTCAAATGGACAGATTTCGTTCAAAATTTGTATGCATATCAAGGGTCGGTGACAATTCCATAATTTGATAAATTCAAATCGTGTTTTTTAGGGTTCCGTAGCCAAAATGGCAAAAACGGAACCCTTATAGTTTCGTCATGTCCGTCTGTCCGTCTGTCCGTCTGTCCGTCTGTCACAGCCGATTTACTCGGAAACTATAAGTACTACAGTGATGAAATTTGATGGGAATATGTGTTGTATGAACCGCTACAAAAATATGACACTAAATAGTAAAAAAAAGAATTGGGGGTGGGGCCCCCCATACATGTAACTGAGGGATGAAATTTTTTTTTTCGATGTACATACCCGTGTGGGGTATCAATGGAAAGGTCTTTTAAAATGATATAAAGTTTTCTAAAAAACATTTTTCTTAAAGTGAACGGTTTTTGAGATATCAGCTCTCAAAGTCGTAAAAAGTATGTCCCCCCCCCTCTATTTTTATAACTACGGGGTATAAAATTCTAAAAAAAATAGAGGTGATGCATGCTAATTAACTCTTTCAACGATTTTTGGTTTGATCAAAGTATCTCTTATAGTTTTTGAGATAGGTTGATTTAACTGTAATTTATTATATTTGCTGCTACGGAACCCTTTGTGCGCGAGCCCGACTCGCACTTGGCCGGTTTTTTATGAATTATCTATACTAATATTATAAAGAGGAAAGGTTTGTATATATGTATGTATGGTTTTCACGCATAAACTACTCGACCAATTTTGATGAAATTTGGCACAGATAATCTTTAAGCCCTGAGAAAGAACATAGGCTACCTTTTATTGCGAAATATGTACCACGGGCGAAGCCGGGGCGGACCGCTAGTATATTATAATAATTATATTTAAGTAGGTATATGTATAGGTATAGTTATATGGCATGTTTATTGTCGCAGCAACATTGCTCATGTGGCACTGTATAATAAAGCATTGAGCAATATCTTATATCTGAATTATAATATCATCTATAGTATTATATTATCTGTGATATCATGATGTCTGCACTCTATACATTTGAAAGTAGAGACAAAAAGGAAACCTAGTTATCTTTAAGCAATCTGGAAGATTGACTGAATGGAGAGACTCATTGCTTTTTCATTTATCAGTAAAAAGACTTAACCTGTTAACCACTCTGTTCAATTGTTTCAATAACAAATGTTACGTAATCCATTTTCTTCATAGTGTATTGAAAAAGAAAAATTTCTACAGATCATAATTTATTTGACACTAAAATCGATTAATTACGATTTATGATTCTTCATTACATACATTGAAATATCAATTTTAATGCTTGAATTTTTGCTTCCTTTGATTTCATGCTTGAATTCATCCTTCCTTTAATACCTTTATTTTTCGTTATCGGATGTGTTTCAGCGTTTGGATATCTTTTACTGAACAAAGACCTTCCTTAATGATTTCCAGGACGATCAAATTAAATTGTTTGCTCTATGTTGAGCTAAGATGTTGAGAAATGAAAATGTTTAAATTTCTATCACTTATTTTGTCACTTTTAAACCTTTTAAGTACCTGTAAAATTCTACCTTTGAGACAATGAACCTTGACAACTGTCAAGTTATTTATTATCAATGATAATTCTATCCAATATGAACTAAGATAGGTTACCATACTGGCTGAAACCATTCTGTAGCATAAACCGTAGCACCGGTGAGCAATTTATTCGCGCAATAATGTAATTTATTGTATGCCTATTATTCTCTCCTGATTAAATCTGATAGAATGCACCTAGAAGCTTGTATCTATAAACTTCGACTTCTCTTCATTATATAAATTGGATAACTATCTTAATTTACAAAAATGTACAGTAGTATTGAGTGGTGGAAATACAAAACAAATTAAACTGTCAAACTCAAACTCAAACTCAAACATTTATTTATTCAATTAGACTTCTTCTAGAAGCACTTTTGAAACGTCATTAGGTACATATTTTTAACATTTACCACCGATTCGGAAAGCAGTATCTACGGAGAAGAATCGGCAAGAAACTCCATAGTTGCTCTTTTTAATCATATCAGTTTTACAATTTTACAAATTACATATGTAACATCATAATAATTATATTAACATAATATGCCAAAGAACTGTCCTGTGGTTCTTACGCGACAACCCTCCATGGATTTTTTATCTTCCATATATTCCTTAATACTGTAATAGGCTCTCTGAACTAGTACATTTTTTATATAAGTTTTAAATTTAGAACTACTAAACTCTTTAATATTATGAGGAATTCTGTTGTAAAAGCGTATACCTTGACCCATAAATGAATTTTTAACTTTAGCTAGCCGGAAAAATGGCATTTCAATTTTATTTCTGTTTCTTGTGTCATAACAATGTCTATCTCCGACTTTAGTGTGTAAGTAAGCGTTATTGTGTACATATAAAATATTATTAAATATATACTGCGACGGTACAGTAAGGATACCAGTATTCTTAAAGAGATCTCTTAGTGAGTCTCGAGCACGCAAATTATATATAGAGCGTATGGCTCTTTTCTGTAATATAAATATAGTTTCTATATCTGCAGCCCTGCCCCATAGCAGAATTCCATAGGACATTATGCTATGTCAAACATGTTTATTTAAAGTTTGTTTAAAGCATTAGATTACAAAGGAAAGAGCGTGTGTGCACACGTGTCAGAAATGAAACTACTTTGGCAAGGTTCAAAGATACCAAAATCGTCGTCTTACTCCATGACGTGATGGTATTGCCATAACGCGACTTTGAAATTTTACTCTCAACGCACCTAAAGAAGTTTCACTTCAAAAAGTAGATTTTATGCTAACGATTTACCACATGAGTTGATTTTACATGGAATGAACAAGAGCTTGCGAGAGGCGTTCCATTGTAAATATCAAATCTCTAAATATATATCAATCCACTGGACTGCGATACATTCATTAGAATTTCATTAAATTAATAATTATAGTATTTTAAAGTATATGTATATTATCATAATATTAAAATAGATTTTTTATTTTTTAATAACATGACGCAGTTTTGAGCAAAACATACATCCGCTGTCAGCAGGGCATTCTAAGGCAACCACTGAAAATCAGTGTATCGCACTGAGTGGCAGGCCTTTTGTGGCAAACATAGATTTAAGTTAGATTTAAGTTTCTTGTTTTATTTTATTTGTATCTTCTATATCCACAATAAACATATTTCATTTCATTTCATTTCATTTCATTTCATTTCATTTCATTTCATTAATTAATGAGGCTGCATAATTACTTGATATGATATTTGATTAAATAATTTGAGGTGGATTATTAACAGTTAGCAATATGTCTGTCATCGTATGCATTGAAATAGCTTTACTTTTACTATTATACAGGGTGTCCCACTATTGGTATACTAAGCGCGAAGGAACTTGTAGTTTTGCATACACTGATCACGTAAAAAATACTTTAAAAAAAATTACGTCCAAAATTTTTTGCTAAATTTTTCCTGAAAATCCATGTTTTCTTCTCTAGCTTCGCGTAGCCGGCATATACCGCTTCTCTAATATGAGCATTTTATCTATGAAAACATAATCTTAAACGATAGCTCACGTGCTGGTGGCAAAGTTGGGCGGCTCGCTTGTTATGGGTGTACACATAGAGTTTTAAGAATTCATCTATTTGAAAAAAAAATGCGTCTGGAATTTTTTAATTATTTTTTACGTACTCAGCGTATGCAAAACTATAACCTCCTTTGAGCTTAGTATACCAACAGTGGGACACCCTGTATAGTCAGAGAATGACTTCCTTAGATTAAAAAATATGCACGCTTGAAACTTCAAAATAATTTTGACAAGATGAAACTTCTACTTTTTGAAACCCTGTTTACATTACAAACTTTTACATAATGGTCGTGATATTTTATTCAGGATACGCCATGACAGTCGCAAACTTAACGACCAACCTAAACGACAAACGCCTAGGTATTTTGTAATTGATGAGTTAATAACTACCACTTGTGCTGACATTTGCAAACAATCTCAAGGTTTTTGTTGTCGAAATAAATTAAACATGACGAATTCGGTACTTGAACCCAATCAAGAGGTTAGTCTATGTAGCGTCAAAACACTTATGTGTTTGTAAGCTTTACGCCTAGTGCCCGCCCATTAGGTATACTTTATAATTACAGAAGTAAATATATATATGTATGTACATAGATATTATTTGTACATATAATCATTAAAGCCTATTCTTTATTCTCAATACAGATACGTATATTATACAATATATCTCTCTTGATTTTTTTTCAATTTATTAAAAATGAATACACCTTTACTTCAATTAACAAAAATATAATTATCAATTTTATAATTTAAAGAACCCATTCAGAAAAAATTCAACGTTTCACGAATCATTTACAATTTCAAAATATTATTAAATGGGCACTTTGAAGTTTATTGGCCCTTCAAAATCCTACGCTTGTAATTTTTGTGTAATATAAATTTTAACCTCGAATGTTATGTAAACAAAACTTCTTAATAAACACCTTTTTATTATGTAGGTATATATGATAATGATAAGATATTATATTAAATGGGTAATCAATCCTTGGTCAAAAATAGAACATGAGCGTTCACAATACCCATAAGCCCGTTTCACTACACGATGTAAAATATCTCTGACGTAGCAACCCATCTCAGATTTCAGTCTAGACGATAATATAAATTAAATGGGAATGATTGATGAATGTTCTGCTCTTGTACCAGATGGTACCGCTTACCTACTACTGGTAAATTGATTCAATTAATTACTTCTACTTTAATACATATCAATTGATTAGAGATTAAAAAGTTAACAAAGTGTGTAGACTCCAAAATTTGAGCTCCAAAAAGGCAAACGCATACCATGTTATACTCTGGTTTGAAGTACTAACAAGCGACTCTACATGACCGACTCATGCACAGTTTTCGTATCTTTTTGTTTTTTTTTTACTTTTGGCGTTTTAAAAATTAAAATTTGGTAAAACAACACTGAAAATATGAAGCAGTACGGCGCCATTTTTTTGAATTAGCAATGGCAAATACTGAACGAGTTCATTATACAAACGTTACCTATAATTGCGTATAGGAAAATACCAATTTAGTACGGTTTATATAATTAACGTTAATGATGTAAAAACGGAAAAACGCTATGGAACACACATGGAAAATACGTTGACTTAATAATTACACGATTGCGAATAGATTCGTTACAGTATTACGCATTATTAGTTCACGTTTGATCTATTCATATTGTTAAAAGATAAAGTTAAAGTAGCTGTTTAAATAAAGATGGTTATCTTTGCTGGTTCAATAAAACATGCGCGAAGTAAGGTATGGAGGCTTAATACAATTTAGATTCTAATTCCATTTTCCCACATAAGCCGCGCAGCCTTTCCAGTTTTGTCACACAGAAATGTATTAAGGCGAGGATATCTCTTACAAGATTAAGGGAATGAGTCTATAAGAGAATTAGCCGCCAGGTGCGACATTTTCCCTTTGCCACTACCGGATCATTAGTGTCTCAGGAATAATTATAAGTCAACAACCGCGCATATTAATTAACAGGGTCCTCTAGCGACGCCATTTTGTGCCCTTTAATTGCGACACTTAAATATCGCCCGTGTTTTAATAAAACAGCCTAGAAGGAGGCTCGTTACCAAAACCGACTAAACTAACGTAAATTTTGTGCTTCGCTAATGAAATTTCCATTTGAATTCGGCAATTGTATTAATTCATTGAGGTTTAAAGTCCAATTGGAATGTAGATGGAGTCAAATGAGAGGACAATTTATGTGTAACAAGGATTAATATAGCTTTGTTTAAATAAATATTTATATAATCAATATTGTTCAATTTCATATGTGCAACATTTTTTTGCAATTACCAACTGTTTGCACAACAATATTCTTCTTGTAAACTATAAATAAATTGATCTCACGTCATTAGCAATAAAGGCTGCAATTGTATTGATTATATTCATATTTATAGGTTTAAGATTGATGTCATAAATAAACATCAAATACTTGATTAAATCATGTTAGACAATAGCTATAATAATTCTCGGGTGTTAAAAGCCTGTCGAGTTCTGTAGAATAAATGGATTCCTTGAACGCAAGCTTTATCTTTGATATAAGTTATAACCAATAATATATATTTATTACCGATTATTAATATTCATATAATTCATCAAATCAAACATACAGCTTACTTTCGTTTCGTGTACTGAAAAATTATATCGTGTGGTGGATTTTGTATTTTTCATAGGGCACTTTAGTCCCAGTAGTGGAAACAAACAGCTAAGTGATAAGAAAGTAATTATTCGAAACATTTTGGCCAAAATTAGTTCAGGCATAAAATAAAATTTCATTGCTATAAACATTATAATATAATCATTTTGTTTAGAAAGTAATAACGCAATTAAATTAAAAATTAGGGGCTGAAAGTCATAAAATTCATACCGTAACAGAACATGGGAGGCAATGGGAAACTTGCGTAATTCTATTTAACGATGAAATAAAATGTTAGCATAATAAAACCTAATTTATGAAAATGGTTCAGTGCTAAAACAATGAACGTGGTTATATTATTTGCACTCAAAGTTACGGGGTACAATATTATTCAACGAAAAATTAACTATAATAAACGAACGAATTCTCTACGAAACTTTAATTCAAAAATATCGCATCGTAAAAATAATCGAGATTACAAGTACCACAGCAAATATATTTGAATGCTGAGTATTTCTTCGTAAGTCCTACTAATATTATAAATGCGAAAGTATGTATGTTTCTTAGTTACTCTTTCACGCGAATACTACTGAACTGATTACAATGAATTTTAGCACACATATACTGGACTAACACATAGGATAGGTTCAATCCCGGAAATCCCACGGGAAGGGGAACTATGCAGGTTTTTTCTTTGAAAACGCGGGCGAAGCCGCGGACGGAAAGCTAGTATATTATATTTAAAGAGAACCTACTTCTAAAATATCATCATCTATTAATACAGTAAAATAGAATTAAAAAATAAAGATTAAAAATCCATTTATATCTATTACTCCAAATCAGACTTACTGTCGTTGATGTCATACTTATTTTCAATTAATAGAAATCATTTACAATTAAGGCCTTAACCTTATTCTTAGTATTGTCGTTTCATAACTAAGAGTAAACAATCAACGTCTATAAAACAATCAGACAGCACTGAACCTATTAACTTTATGGGGTGAACTAATTTAAATATGACATTCACAATTTTGATTTTTGAATGTATTGTTCATAATATTTCCCACTGATTCATAAACGTTTTTAAATTCAATTGTTTCTGTGCATAATATTATGATTTGTCTTTCTATCAATGTTACGTTTATGTTCATTTATTAAATGCATTTTCTATAAGTCTTGAAAAGTTTTACAATTTAGCTCATACTTATTCATCACATAACTCCTCTTTCGTTTTCATAAACTAAAAAAAGATGTTAACTTTTAAGTAAGAATTTCCTGTTGTATATGAGGGCCAAATTGAAGTACTTTTAGAATCCCTAAGTAGAGTTCGAAATATAAAGAGATAAAGTTGGAGTACATAATAACACCAAAATCCAATTCTTTCAATACATAATGCGTAACTAGACTTCTTACATAGTTTTAACGGTTATATCCAAACATGTCATATTTCAAATTGTACCTATATGAAAAGTGAGTAGTAAAAAGTAATTTATTTATCCGACTCCGTGCTGTCATGAGAACTTCAGAAAGTATAAACTTTCTGATATTTACTAACAGTCATTAAAAGTTGATAATATTTTTCAAGACGTTCGAAAATGCCTATTAACGAATTGACTAAGTAAACGCGTGGAATCGATTCTGCTCTTTTACCGTGCGACTTTAAAAGCTCTACTTTCATTACTCTGTCAGATATCCCGACGTCTAGAGCGACTTGTGTAATTGAGTTACACGGATAATAAAGCAACATTGAAAAGAAATGATTTTAAATTAAATCTTTATAGAACATAACATAGATAGCAAGAGTAAAGAAAACTTAATATTACTTAATTGAAAAGATCCATTCTTTCAAGACTACTTATTGTTAAATCAAAATCCAATCTTGCTTATGGCAGATCCGTCAACATTCAAGTCGCAGCGGTAAAATCAATTACACTGGCCGGCGAATGAAAAGGCGCATTTATAAAGAAAGAAACAGATAAAGTTGTGAGAGCAAGTGCTGAAATAATACGTCCGGCATAGTCATCCCTATTCCTTGTTCATTGAAAACTTGTATCATGTAATATGAAATTTAAAATTTTTGTGTCAAATTAAGATCATCAACTTTTTTTTAATATTATAAATTATTCGCAACTATCATCATGCAACCTTCTATAATATATTTGTTGCCCGGTAGACGATGAGATATTTGAGTAAATAAATAACACGAACATTATTTAAATACCTATTTTAATTTCCATGCATGTCTCGTCAATGTCACAATTTGGGTATGAGGGGAACTAAGGAGAGGAATATAATGTATTGGTAATAAGTTTAAATGTTTTGACGTTCCTTATGATTATTCAAACTGAAACATAAATAATTTTTTGTCCAGTTCGAACAATAACCACATCGCTATTGAATACATTATTCTTATATGTGATAAAATTATTCGAAATAAATATTAAATATAGACCGGGAGATACTGACACAAAATTTCGAGTCATTTGTAACAAGGATGGCGGTTCTACAGGGGTCTTAGTACGCAATGACAAAAAGAAAAATGATGGTGTGAACGCTGGTACCGGTGGTTTAGTCGCGTGGGCGTTTGTCGAACTCGTCGGAAAAATAGCGAAAGTCAAACGATTTGTAACACAAAAATTTTAGAATTTACCGATAGCCCATAAAAAAGTAGTAGGCGGTAGTGTCATGCCATACTTTTCCGGTGTGACTTACAGCCCGCCATACCGACGCGAATGTGTTGATTTAAATAAAACAATCATTCAACCTTTTGTACCAGGCTAACTTTTGCACAGGTAACTATCGTCGTGCAGCCATTTACGAAAATCGCCATGCCATACTTTTCGGACGATTCCAAATGGTCGCCATACCGCCGAAAATCTGCAAAAAAATTTTATTTAGCCAAACTTTTTGTACCAGTATTGCATTTGGATTTTTGGAGAGTATTTGATAAAATGTGACCATTATTATATTTGCCATACTTCTAGTAGGGGGAAAAAGTGCTGTCATACTTGAAAACTTAATTTATTATTAATTTATATAAGTGAAGATTTCCAACACATAGATCTTTGAAATTTTGTATTTATATTTGTTGATCCTCAAACTTACAGGAAAAATAAGTGCCATACTGTCAAGCGCGGATCCAGGGGGGGGGTCACGGGGTCATGACCCCCCCCTGGGCTAGGTCCACGACCTAAGTGGACCACTAATTTAATATTAACTTTTTTAAATTAACAAATTAATACTGTTCAATATGATGTTTTTATTGAATTTTGAGACATAAAAGTAATATAGAACAATGAAATCAATTACAAACGGTAACGGAAGAGAATATAACAAAAATTATAGAAAAAGCTTATTAGGGTCGACCTGTGGTCGTAATTTAAGGACAAATAACAGGTTTTTCGATTTAAAAAAAAACTATAACTGCGGAATAAAGTGTAATGGTAAAGTTGTATGTAATTAATTTTTTTTCTACAACTTTTGCTGTTACACTTTTCAAACAAAACCTCTAATATCGAAATATCCCAGTTCGTGGATAAGACATAAAATAGCATTTTTTTTTTCAAATGTACACTATAAAATACAGTCAAATTACAACAAAAAATCGGCCAAGTGCGTGTCGGACTCGCGCACCGAGGATTCCGAGCAAACATATTTTTTTCATTATATTGTATCTTACAATTTTGTTTAAAGGATTTTTTTCTTTATCTGTGCTTGTAAGTGCTTAAGTCGTTGCTTTTAACCAAATTTTAAGACTGTGTTCACGGGAAGTACCTTGTAGGTTTTGATTGATGATTCCCTTGCAAGTAGTTGCGAATTACAGAATATGCGGCTCTAATTGCTTTTTCTTCAGATTGCGTTGATATAGAATTTGAATTAAATAACAGATTTAAGTTATTATAGACCTGAGTTCTGATGTGAATATCAATTAAATACATGTAACTAGACGTTAAAATTATTTAAAAATATATTTTTATTTAATTTAATTAAATAATTAGGGTTTTCGCAGTTATTACTACATCTGTGCTATAACACGATACTTTTTACTCAATTTCAAGACTGTGTTTACGGGACAGGGTGCTCCCTGCAGGTATTGATTCCCTTGCTAATGTCGAAATCCTACGGTCTAGGTCCCTTGATGCTGTTAAAAAATTCAAACGTTTTAGCCAACGCAATCAAAAGATGCAGCTGTAATTGCTGAAATTTTTCGACACTCCCTAAGAAATCAAAACCTACAGGGTAGTTCCCGAGTACACAGAGTCATGAAATTTAGTACAATCAAATGTCTTATAACGCAGACTAGCTTACCGCCCGTGGCTTCGCCCGCTTTCTCTAAAACCTTATAAATTATATACTATTCCTCTTGAATCACTCTATCTTTAAAAAAAATGCATCGAAATTCGTTGCGTAGTTATAAAGATTTAATCATACATAGGTACATAGGCACAGAGACAACGAATTTGTTTACTAATTGCGAAAAGCATGAATTTTTCCTTAGATTATAATATAAAAAAATATTAAAAAAAAATTTTAACTTACAACCCTGTTACTCATGAACGCTGACATGTATTAACTTGATATTCATACCAAAAACTCAAGTCTAAAATACCTTTACGCTATAATAAAATCAAACTTCTATGTCAACGAATCAGAAGATACAGCCGTAAATGCCGAAAAATTTCGCAAATTTCGACATTCGCAAGGGAATCAAAACTCAGAACCTACAGGGTACTTTCCGAAATTCTGTAAACTCAGAATCTTGAAATTCGGTACAAAGCAACATCTTATAGTACAGATACAGGAATAATTGCAAAAAATATATATATTTTTCAAGTTTGTCTGCCTGTAAAGACCCTTTTTCTCAGGAACGCGTGGAGGTTTCAATCTGAAATTCATACCGAATACTCAAATCTACGGTTCCTTATAGCTGTGAAAAAATCAAACTTATAAGCCAACGCAATCAAAAGATACAGCCATTTATGCCGTAAATTATCGCAAATTTCGACATTATCGCAAGGGAATCAAAATCTATAGGTATCTGGTATTGTACTACTTCCTGTGAACACAGAATTCTGAAATTTGGTTAAAATCAATGTCAGCACAGATGGAGGAAAAATTGCTAAAACATACATTTCATGCTTATCAACATTCGCAAGTGTTGCCAGGAATCAAAACCTACAGGGTTACTTCCCGTGAACACAGAATCTTGATATTTAATCTTTATTTAATATAAACTTACGTCTTATAGCACAGATAAAGGAAAAATCGCAAAAAGCATAAATTTAATATTAAAACATATAAAAATGTTTGTACGGAACTCTTGGCACACCCCGGACACTCCATACAAAATTATCGTTTTGACAGTCACACTGTAGAGACTGCAAATGTGTGTGTTAACGCTTTTATGGTTGGCACATTTTTGACTAGCGTAAAAAAAATCGCGTTTTTCTGATGAAATACATCCGTAAACAGCACAATATCTTTAAACCATTTTCTACGAAAAAGATAATCACAAATTAAAAATAATAAAATTACTTTAAGTCAATTTGATTAATGTTGTCAATCTTCGTTGCGTATCGTCCCTGTAGAAAAATGTGGACCATTTTTAGCCTGATCGTGCGGGGTGAGGTAAGTGTTTAATTTTGGCGGGAGGCGGAGAGTGTCCGTTCTGTAGCGTTTAGCTACTATTATGTATTCTGTTCTCTTGGTTCGCCAATCCGACTCGCACTTGACCATTTTTTTTTAAATCTACGTATCAATTAAATTACCAAAATATAGCTTTTGAAAATTGACTACGTCTATGTGACCCCCCCCTGGCACTAAAGCTGGATCCGCCCTTGCATACTGTTACAAATCGTTTGACTTTCGCTATTTTCCGACGAGTTCGACTAACGCCCACGCGACTAAGCCGCTGGTACCAGCGTTCACGCCATCGTTTTTCTTTTTGTCATTGCATACTAAGACCCCTGTAGAACCGCCATCCTGTTACAAATGACTCGAAATTTTGTGTCAGTATCTCCCGGTCGTAAATAATAACAATTGAAGTTTATAATGAAATTCTTTTAACGGCAGTGATGTACTTAATTGAAATAAAATGCCTAATTAAATAAAATTAAAATTCAGTTTGGTTGGATGTTGTATTAGAAGTTATATACAAAAGCTTATAACGCGCTTCATATATTTTTAATGTACAATTTTCAATTTGGTATTCTCATTGAGTCCCGGCTTTTGTTTATTGCGGTCAATTTAACATTCAAGTAATAATACTTGCTCAAATTATCGTGGCAGCAGGATCAAATCTCGTAAAAGATAAAAGGAATATTACATTTAGCCCAAGCTTAGCTGTAAATCTTCATAATGAGGAGCATAAATGTGGATTTGTGGAGAGAGCAATCGGCAATACAGGATTTTGAAATTTGGTTGAATTATCTGTATTCTGTACAACGTACCTTCATAAAGTTCCGATTTTCAACAGACTTTTAACATTTTCTAAAATGAAAATACTAACTTGCAATCTGAGGAAAGCTCCTGCTCATAGCTCTGATAATATAAAATTCTACACAGCTTGGAATAAATTGTCAATCGAACTGTAAAGAGGAGCTTATTCTTACGAAGTTTAATGTTTAATCCCAATTCTGCCATTCAATTCACCAAGAGAATTACTTATAATAGAATGGCGTGTGTAACTTGGTTATAACTTATAAAATACTTCACAGCTTTTCATCGATAATTTTTTCCTTTTAGCTCATTAATGTAAGGACTATCTCACTCAAATTAGTTCTGCCACTATATGATGTTTTGTTAAGCATGCAAAGCTGTCTGTTTAGCGCCTGATCTAACTGTCCAATGCTGCCGATTTTGCCGAATGCTCACCGGATTATGAAAATTATAAAGCAGAACTTGGGTTGCGTATACATTAGCCCACTATTAAATCTCCTGCATTGTTGTGCTTGTTTGAGATTGGCCATCGTGGTCGAATATAATCTGTAAGTCTTAGGATAAAGTGTCTATATAGCTAGAGATTGCAATCTTTTTAATCTGCCATTGATCTCACTATTATACGCAATAACATTTTGGGAGCCTTTGTTGTATATTACGAGATTAGATTCAAGGCTTCAACCATTGTCTGGCGTTACATTCTCTAAAGATGGACTGATGACCTCGCTCGATTTAGATGATGAAGAGTGTGATAATGGTCTTAATTGGGTAATTGAATATCTTTTATAAAATGTAGGGAATCAAAACTGATACGATTTACTATATAGGAATAAACAGAAACTGTGGAAAATATAAAAGATTGATTCTTAATCTCAACTTTTTTTTAGAAACATTCTCTTTCTCTCTCTATCTATCGCCCATACACTAGAAATATTATATTTAAATGTAAGCCTGTAATTTTATATCCACGTAACTGTAAATATACATTGCGATCATTTCACAATATCGTAGTAAAATATGGCAATACATCATCACATCGCCGACCGTTATGGGTGAAAATATATTGTTCTTTCAGACCCGATAAACAAATGACATCATATATAAACCGGCTGTTCAATTTGTTTCAAGTAAAAATAAATGTTATAAATATGTTGTATTTAACGGGCACTTAAACATTTTTAAACGTTTATAAAATTTTGTAACAATAATAGAATGGGAGTAAATAGTAATCTTATGTATTTTTAGTATATTTCATTTAGACAGAATTTGTCCAGAAAAAAAGAAGAACAAGAATGCAATCATGTATCCTTTTGAAAGATAAGTAAAATAATTTTCAATCGAATGGAATGTTGAATATTGAATACTTTCGGCAAAAAATCCACTAGAGAATCCAATAAGGCCTTCAAATAAAAATGCTACCGCAGTTACGTCTTTACTGAACGCAAGACTGCCTTGTGACTATAGTATTGACATAAATAAAGGTTTTTTATGTTCTTTCATCTTCGAATTATAGGCGGCATGGCTTTCCAAGCATGTTTCAATGGAGGCGAATTTCAACCGTCATGACATTTTTATATTATACTCGTTTTAGAATTATTGTCTGTTTAAAATTCCCGTGTGAAGGAACGGTTGGATGATCGTAATCTTTCCGCACATTGCTCCCCGATTTCGAGCAACAATGACTGCTTTCAAGTTGCTTATCAATGGGTAGGGCTTATGAATCACTATGAGTCATTAAACGTAGTTGTACGTAATGCAGGTGTTTCTAATATGAATCGTTTTACGATAGGCGTGAATGAAAAACCCATGTTCTCAAAAGATACGTGAACGAATATAGTAATGATTCACGTTCTGCGTTTAACACGTGAATGTCCGCCCATACATTTCTCTATGGGGATATTTTATAGTACAACCAACCTACTCTTATATATTTTGTGAAAAGGATATGCCAGTTATAAAAGTTTGTTTTTCATTATTTCAATAAAACATTAAATGGAAAAGAATATAATGTATTCATTTAGCATACTGCTCCTTCTAAGGAGAGGAACAAACACGAAACACTAGTTGCTCTTTTCGCAATACTTCGTGAGTAGGTACCTACTGTGGAAATACATATTTATAATTTTGTATTAAGAAAATAATATTATTTATTTATGTATTAGTAAAGAAATCATTATTATATCTTGGATTTTTATTTTCCATAAATATGAAACATACCTTTATAATATTATCATAATAATCTCTTTTCAACAACCTTCAAGTGTCCGCATTAAAGTCCATACGTTTTTAATCTATCAAAAACATTTTCAATTACTTTAACTCCTTGTAACGTTGCTAAGCACTGGTTTAATCCCGACAATGACGTCAAGAAAAGCGTTATAAATCTTCGTGAAGCGTCTAGTTGCCGGTGTAATTTGTTAATTCTTTGTCAACGCTTGAGACGAATGACAACTCCGCTTTAAGCGGTTGTAAACTGAATCAAATCGTAAACGGGAAATTGTAGCCCGACACTATGAAAAGATCTACGGATATAACTGAGGATGAAGCGATGCAAAATTATGTATAAAGTATTAAAAAAGTCAGGTTCAAAAGTATTTTTAAACATATTATCCACGACTTTACTTGATATGAAAACGTAAAGTTAGATATGATGAAATTTTTTTTATATCTACTCACACGAAACATATTTTAACACAATATGATACTCATTATTATTCATAATTACCTATTGTCTATTTGTAACACTTTGAAAGTAGATAGTTTCTCTTCATATTTTGGAGAGACAGATTTCGTTTATAAAAGCAACATTAAATAATAGAGATCAAAAGACATAGGTTCTTGAATAAAAAAGGTTCAATAAAATTACAATCGCTTCAAAAAATGACAAATTTTATGATAAATCTTATAAGAAAGCTCCAAAACAATCAAGGCACAGTTATAAATTATCCTGACAAAACAACTCGCTGAAGTAATGAACATTAATGCGTATATTTCAGAATACTCGTTACCAACTGAAACTTTATTAATTTCACCAAATAATTTTTGCCATACGAAATGAGAAAGCAGTTTTAGCTCCACAATGTGTATTCCATTAATGTACCTAAGTAAATTGATTATAACTTATTCTGTGAGAAAATATTGTTATCAAATCCCGCAAACATTGTAATATATTTTATTATTATTGTTTTAATACTAATAAACTTGAACTTGAAACTTTTCATTTAATATCTAATTAATAAGTTTTTAATATTTGCAATACTGCTTAGGATTATACCATTTGACTCGTAATGAAAACAGCTCTTATGTAGTCGAAGTCTATAAACATTAAATAAACGCAATGCGAACAAAAACTATTCATAAAATCGTGATCATATGATCAATAAATATTTAAAAGAGGCCATATAAGAATTAACAGCTTCCATATAAATATATTAATAATGAGTAACTTATGAAAAAACGTCCGAATTGAGAAACTCCTTATTTTTTTATAGTCATTTAAAAATAAATTAATTCAGATATGCAACAAATTATTTTCCGATCACAGTTTCGTAGCCGACAATTATTCATTCACAACTTAATTCACAATAATAGGTTTTTATTTTGACTATGCTTTCCAGTTTTCTTAGAAGTAGACAACGTTGAAAGTAACAGACAGGACTTAGATTGTATCCGCATTGCAACTTGTCAGTATCCAGCTATTCGTATATTTATTGCTTATTATTTCCTGGTTGTCTGTTTAACAATACTTTTTATTCATGATAAAAATTAACGTTTATAAGTTATTTTCAACACATTACATTAAGTATGAAAGTTGATTGGTTCTGGCTTGAATCATTAACGAAGAAGGTCTGACCTTTATCTTCACAACTACTATTTAAAGCATTCACAAAACTTTAGGGATCATGTATTTAAGATTCATGTAGAGAACCATAAATGTCATTCTAATTATAATTTGAGGGTATTGTAAGATACACCCATAGGAAGATGTATCAACCTTTCTGTACCAAATAGCCATTATGCCCAATGATTGTTGTTACGAAGTTCTAATATATTGGTTATGGAAGAAGAATATGCAATAAGTTGTAATCTAATCGTATTTATATACCTCTATTCTCTATTTCGGAGTCTGTAACATTTGAAACGAATAATAACAAAATTCGTAACCTGTAGTGCTGTAATGTAACGCAGTAAAAAAATTGGTTGTCTGTAAAGTCGGTTTACTGACGATAGTTGAACGTGACAACGTCCGATCGATTGTGCTTCTTTGTCGCTCGTTCCGCGCTCTCGCTTGCACTTCAAGCTACATAGGGAACGCCTCAGAGCGAGGTAACGCCGCATGAGTCATGTTTTTTCGTGCCGGCTAAAGAGCCGGCTGGCTCTATCGAATTATAAGACGTTGTCACGTCAAAAAGTATTATCATGGCGATCATCATCCTTATCATAATGTCATAATAGCGATATTTAAAATAGAATGTCACTTATAATACGAATAAGTGTTTATTATAATAATACTTACAGAAAATCTCAAAGCTTCCTTATTTTACAAAAATAAACATTCCTTCGATATAAGCCCAATATAATTACAACATCAAGAATCAGGAATAAAAGAGAAGATAACTTTTTAAGAAGGTTTTGCACAAGTACCCTCACCACATTTTATGGATGTGGTAAATGCAAAGGGTACTTTATTCTTTCATTAGTAAACACATTTTTTATGTTCCTTCTGATTATGTTATGTTTAGAACAACCGTTCCTTTAGGAATTGTTAACTAGTAGTTTTATACTGAAAAATAGGTATGTCATGTGACCGATTGTAATAAATTGTAACCGATTTAGGATTAAGTTAAATAAAAATATTAAAGGGAACATTAATATTTTTATTTAACTTAATCCTAAATAGTAAGCACATCCATAGAATTATACGTTTTTATAATATTAGTTAGAAAACGGAAGCTTGGAGAATGGAGAGTGGACATATTATATTGCACGCCTCATAAGCGAAGCGTTGAGGTGGGTACTACTGTCACTTCGCGCAAAACATCTGATTTTTCAAACTTAAAATGTCTTTATGTATCATACATTGCACTTGTAAGATAATACATACACACACATATTAAGAAAAAACACTATTTTTAACGTTCATGATATTTTTGATGTCATTTTTGTTATTTAAACTAGTTAAAAAACAGTTTAAAAAAGTTCTGTCTTGGACGTCCGTGTGTCTGTATGTGCGGATCCTTTTTCTTGTTAACACGATAGCGACCGAAATACTTTACTAATCGAGTCTTTTTTTTTCTCTTACGCTTGAGTATGCTCAGGAATAGAACCCTTTCATTTTTCAGGGTCTGATTCGATGTGGTTTAATTGTTATTAAATAAACAAAAATAATAATTAATAAATATTTATTTAAAAAAAATTATGAGGCGTGCACTTTTGGATTTTCCAAATTATTGTTATATGTTATCGATTTTCTATCTTTACTGGTAAAAGACGGATGTAAGTAATAAACATTTTATATAGCTTTAAGAAACTACAAAAGATAAGCATTTATATTTCTATAAAACACTAAAACTTCGATTAAAAGTTATAATCTTATTATTTGAAGAGCAACGTCCTAAAAGCTTAAACCAGGAACGTTAAATTAGCTCTTGTACAGTCTATAAATGCACATACTTGATTATTATAGCCACAATGCTCGATCAATTTAGATGAAATAATAGGATACATTAAAGATTCAGGAGTGATTTTGCTTTAAAACGATAAATTCATAGTTAATAAGCGAAACATAATTTGATGCAAATATAATAGAAGGTAATTTTAAAACCGATTTAAAAGGAAACAAATCGATTTTAAATGTTTATTTCATTTTATTACAATTTACAATAACATGGTATCTACTACTGCTATTGATTATTTATATAACTCAGAGCATTTCTCAGAGAAATCAAATTCGAACGAAGTAGGTAGGTACCTCTATATCTTTGAATCGATTCTTGTGCGTCACAAAAAGTAGTTCCAATTGCCATTTCCCGTTACAATGACTCTGCTTAATTTACTAATGAGGAAGAGTTAGTGTGCAATGTCATCATTGTTTAAATATTCGCATATTATTTGATGCGTATAGACTATTTGTTCACACAAGCGCACATCCAAATGATTGCAATTGCTTTCTCGGCAAAAAGCCACTCCATTACTAGTTACTACCACATTTTATACGAAAAGTTATCCGATCTCCATACAGATTTAAAAAGGTAATCAAATCCGAGGAAGCAAAGTGGTTGGAAATAGATTAAATGTAGTTCTGAAATAAAACTAAAAAGTGTACTCAAAAAAGAGGGTTGTGTGCAGCATTTGCATTTCGCAGTCGACTGGCTCTCACGTAAACATTCCGGTTTTTTCTTTATTCTCAATACATTGCGAATAGATTTTTTTAAAAGGCACGTAACCACTTTTATGTATAGATTATTGCAATTTAATATGGCTGGGAAAGTATTATTAAATTGCAATCATCGTTTGAACGACGGTGGGTAAATGGGAAATAAATCCCTTAAGAGAAGAAAAACAATAATTTAAGTATGTTTTGCTTTAATTTGTGATATAAGTCAAATCATAAACAAATAACACGTTAAATTGGTATATAAGTATCACGTGAAAAGGTTTATATAGAAAAATATATTGTTTTCTTTTGTTCGTTGCGGTCACTAAATGACTAACACTATAAAGTACATGTTGTCTGATTACTCTGTGATAAAAAATGTTTTAAACATATAAAGCGTGACGTTATAAAAAGTATTAAGGGTTTATGGCGGTGTTATAATATTAATCAATAAAGTGTTCCCACTTATAGGTTAAAGTGATGATATCATCGTTATGTGTATTCAAGTGTTCGTTATTATATATGGACAAAAGATTCACAGACGGCAATTCATTAAAACATTTTGTCAATTAAGAGCTGCGATCTATAGCAGCCATGACAGCATGTTAACCCTTCCGGCTAGTGGAAGGTTAACATCCGAATAAAACTATAAAATTGTACGAGATTTAGCGTTAATTTGGATGTTGCATATTGAGCTATGAGCTAACTATATCTACTCTTATGTTATTATTTTAACCGATTTCAAAAATGGAGAAGGTTCTCAATGCGACGGAACTTTTTTTGAGTTTGTTACCTCAAAACTTTCAACTGGGTGACCCGGATTTGATGTTTTTCTTAATGCCTTCCAAATGGTCCCATTTATTTGAAGGCAGTAAAAGTGATTATTATGTGGTGTGGGCTTGATACAATCTTTGTTTCCATACAACAATGCAGATTTGAGATACATGTGTATTATTAATGTTGATCTTGATATGCATGTAAAGTGGAACGCAGGTGAGGGTCACTAGAATGAGAATTTAGACAACTGGGCGATCGTCGACCTTGCTAAACACAAGATCTACTAACCTATGATATATAGCAATATTTTGAGATTTAGTTGCATTCGAAGAAAAGGTACATACCATATGAGTAAAAAAACAGAAACAAAATTTAATTTATAGCAGAAGTTAGCTGAGCTACCTAATATTGATCAAAGACATATTGAAAATTTAAAAATGTCGCTCGTTTTATTCAAATACATACATATACATTTCAAATGTAAGTACGAAAGCTATTGCTGTAGTGTAGTTTTCAAAGTGCATGTTCCATAATGATTGGATAAATAATTCAAGAGAAACAGCTTAGCCTTTGCTCCGATATACAACAACGAAGTTCATAAGTAATTTGTGTATGCTTGTAAAACAGCGTAGTTAAACGTTTGACTTGAGACTTCGTTAAAAGCGTTTTGTTGTACAAACTTAATTTTAATGGTTTAAAATTATTTTACTTATAAAGATTTCAGATTAAAAGTACCTAAAGTTAATTAATATACTTTTATTGGTGGTATTAAAAAAAGTTTATAGTTTAAACCATGTTTAAGAAATATATTTTATCGAAATTGTGTTCAGCTAAACAAAAGTAAGTTATTTGTATTACAAACATAATTTAATTAGTTCAGATAATTAGAAGTACATATAAATGAGGAGTTTATTTTCGTCTTCGTCGACTTCAGACATAAAATAAACATAAAATAAATAAACCTTCACACTCGAGGGAAACGCTAAAATCCAAATGGCACTTATAATTCAATGACCTAGCATTTGTAATGACGTTATTAAACGCAAATATACTTTAGTACGAATAAATTTGCCAAATTATTAAATTGCACGCCAAGAAATGTACGGAAATAGCGAATATTTTAAAATGTTTTTCGTTTTTTCAACTGAGTTAGTTCTACAAATATTTTTTTAGTTTTTTTAGTTAAATTCTGACTGTGCCGTTACGTTATTTACCAAATATAGATATATTTAGCTAAGTACGTAGTATATAAATTACAATTTAATCTAGGTCATATTTATATTATTTACAACAATAAACAAAATCGACAATTTTTTTAAAGTTCGTTTGTATAATATATATATACTTAATCGAAAAATGATAATCAATTTTGAAATGTGCAGAATTACACTGAGTGAATTATATACCGCCTGAGGAAACATAAATTTAACCAAAAACGTATTTTTACATTGCCCTTAACATAAATGACTTTCTTAGGAAAAATGTTTACTTATTTTTTATTCTGGGTTGTTTGGTCAAACATTTACGGCAAGGAAATTTCATGAAGATCGGATTATATACACACAGAATATCGTCAAACAAAAATACAAACGTTGATTAAGTTTGCTTTAAAAACTCTGAATGCCGTCGACTGTTACTATATAATACAAGGGGAAGTATACATTTACTATTCCCTAATTTATAATGGATATTATGTTTTAATCAGATAAATTTGTTCAGTACATTATAGGATAAATTATAGCCGCAATCAATGAATTATACGGTGGACAGCGAATGCTAATAAACGTAATGAAAATACATCAAAGGTATAAAAGAGTCATCTAGATACATTTTTGCATGAAAATGTAACAAACATACATCCTGCAACTTCACTACATAATAGTAAAAAAACAAAGTCCTATGTCCCCTAAGTATGTCCCTATGTATGCTCAAATCTTGAAAACAACGCAACGGGATTAGATGCATTTTTAATAGATAGATAGTCATTCAAGAGGGAGGTTTAAAGCGCGTCACACACGATAGTATCTTAAGGTAGAACGCTGATACCGGATACCTTAAGATACTGTAATATAAAAAATTTGGAAAATCCAAAAGTGCACGCCTCATAATTTTTTTTTAATAAATATTTATTAATTATTTTTTTTGTTTATTTAATAACAATTAAACCACATCGAATCAGACCCTGAAAAATGAAAAGGTTCTAATTCCTGAGCATACTCAAGCGTAAGAGAAAAAAAAAGACTCGATTAGTAAAGTATTTCGGTCGCTATCGTGTTAACAAGAAAAAGGATCCGCACATACAGACACACGGACGTCCAAGACAGAACTTTTTTAAACTGTTTTTTAACTAGTTTAAATAACAAAAATGACATCAAAAATATCATGAACGTTAAAAATAGTGTTTTTTCTTAATATGTGTGTGTATGTATTATCTTACAAGTGCAATGTATGATACATAAAGACATTTTAAGTTTGAAAAATCAGATGTTTTGCGCGAAGTGACAGTAGTACCCACCTCAACGCTTCGCTTATGAGGCGTGCAATATTACAGTATATTGATATTACATATTAAAATTGGTAAGTGGAAATTGCAGTTATAGGTACACTAAAAATTATTGTGTTACGGTAGTTGACCCAGTTAGGATAACAATACATGTCACTGTTAAACATCCGCAACTAATAATCTGAATGAGAATTCTAAATACTGTTTAATACGTACTTAATGAACATAATAGACAACATAATATAAAATTGTTAATACATAATATAGGGTGAGTGAGATTTAGAACGAGATAATAATATTATAATGCCATGTCTCTGATATAACCATATTACTTCCCCGAAATTGCAAGGAATCCATGTGAGATTTCCTCATGTCCTTTTTCCTCCAAAAAATCCCTGTATGTTGAGTAAATTTTCCTACCAATATGAAGGTAGCTCCTCCTTCTAAAATGCCTGATGTGAAACCCATTACAAGCTTTCAACTCCATCTAAATTCTTAGCTCCTTACCTGAACAATGCGTAAAGTACATTGAATTTAGGTAAATTTGGAGACAGCTACATTCATCTGGATGGAAGTTTGATAATCGCTTAGTATTCAGTATTCACGTTGCGCTCGGCTTAGCTGCCGGCGCTGTCTGAGTGCACAACCGTGTCGCATGCACATTGTGGCCTCTCAGTTGCGAATACAAAGCGCTTGTGCTCTTGGATTCGCCCGGATTATAATTTTATGCCCGAATTTGGGGGATTTTGAAATTGGTCGTATTACATTTTATGGTTCTTGTCAAAGAATGTTTTCAACTGTAAATGATTTTACCGATGTACCATAATTTATCTACACATAATATATTATACCAGTAGAAACTTGCAATTTTACAGTATGCTGTTTACATATAGATGTATATTATACAAGCTTGTTTTTATTGTAATTTGTAATAATATTTGATATAATTTCATAGTAAATTAAACAGTACCTAAAGCAGAAGTATTTCCTGTAAGTCCGTATTGATTGTTAATTATGAAAATAAAGTTGAAGTGGCACGAATTTTCCGATATAAGTGATAAAAGTTAATATTAAATCCAGCATGTTCATCACGATGCGTGGATTGAGACATAGATAGCCTTTTATGGAATATTAATGGGCAAAAAAACAATAAATCAATCACTTTATCGAGTATATATGTATACTAATGGCCATATACAACTTATTACTATCGAACATATAATTTTATGCAGGATGATATCATTAATCAATCAAAAGCATAAAGTCAAATATTTTATATTAAAATTTATGAGAAATGCTTCATAACATTTTATAAGTTAATTACATAAAATACGCTATATGTAAATCCTGTACCCTAAAGGTAGACCAGATAATTTTCTGATGATATTTCCATTTAATCTGGCTATTAAAAAAAATATAAAGTTATAAAACCATACTTTTTATTTTTATAAGACATAATTATCATATTGTTATCAATCATTTGTAATCGCTACTGTATTATTATTTATTATAACTTGATTATACAATGCAAGGGAACAACTTGTAGATAATAGATAATATACTACAACTTGTTTATTGTTCACATGTCACATGTATGTTATTGTTTATCGATACAACTATATAAATACTAGCGGTCCGCCCCGGCTTCGCCCGTGGTACATATGAAAAATAGATGTTGGCCGATTCTCAGACTTACCCGATATGCACAGAAAATTTCATGAGAATCGGTCCACCCGTTTCGGAGCAGTATGCAGACTAACATTGTGACACGAGAATTTTATATATAAGATTTAACTGCGTGTTTATTGTTACAGCCTCCACTAACTTGGTCGGGAAGTTCACTCAAAGCGTTCGTCGCATTGTACAAGATGTTAAGGACGAGGGTGCCTCTAGTGAGTATTGCTTTTCATTGTGAGCACTTGAAATAAAAACTGGCTTTATGAACTGAATAAAGTGCCTTTTCATATTCCTGGCTTCACTTCTCTAACATTCTTTTCAAATTCAATTATAATTATAAAGGATTTGTGCCATTGGTATTGTCGTCACAGTGGTTTTAAATTAGGAGTTTATCTGGAAGTCCAAATATTCGTCATTTTGAGTTGTATCTTCACTAAATGAAACAATAATTTTGACAACTATATTGGTTTTTGAGAAGGAATTAAAATCGTTATTGCATTTAAATCCACGTATTCAAAGTGTTTATAAACTTGCAAGTTATATATTCCAAACAATTCAGTTCAGAGTTGCAATATGCATGTACAGGTTTGATAAGGAAGCCCGGGCAACAATTTGTTCGCTTCGAAATAGCGTATCTCTGACATAAAGCACATTTTCTGACAATAAAGACCTCGCTTTCTCAAACGCCTCGTTCAAGTTACTGAAGCAAACTTTAGGAGCAGAGCTATGCTGTCACATTCTCTCAGAAAATCTGCAAGCTACAAACAATTATGTACCTATATAATTGCATATAAGCAACTCTTTAGTTCTTGGATTAGCGAGTTAGCGCTACGACCTTGAAACATTTCTACACCCTGACTGAATGAAATGTCTCATAATCTGGAATGAAAATCATTTGGTGAATTAGATGCGTAAAACATTTACTCCATAGTCAGGACACGGGAAACCACTTAGACCTATTACGACTGAATACACGGATCTTAATTGATAATTCCTATTTAAGGTACCTTTAATAGGAATTAGTAAACTATTATTACTTATTTTGAGCGCAATCATTTATTGATGAATAGAACAAGTATTGTTCATGTATTCTTATTGTTATTCTAATATTCTTATATTTAAATCCTAGTACCAATCCATAATTACAATGTACAGGAACATTCTCATCGTAGCCATTATTTTTTTAAGATAATTTTTAAATTTAGTTTCAGGCTCGAAATAGTAATTTTATTTTTGTAATAATATTTTTAATAAAATCGTACCAGGCGGGCAGACGAAAGAAGAAGTAATAGAAACAAATGAGCGTCTACGGGCAGTGCGCATACGGCTCGATGAAAATTACGATACAGCCAAGAAAGCTCTCGTTACATTGATGGCCAGGTACAGTGAATCTAAAGCACAGAGGAACATCTTCACGAGATACACACTTCTCAAGGCTATGATTAAGGTAAGTTAGTAATTTGGTATCTGCAAGATAGGTTCAACTGCATCAGGATGTTGAAGCTTCCATGGGACATGGAATTAGAGAAAATTGTCGTGTTACATATATTATTATGTTTATGTCTCCATTCTTAAAATAATTATTTTCTACTTTGACTATCAAATTCCGCTCATATATTTTCTGAGATAAATACAAAATTTTGTAAATCTTGTAAAACGGTAGAAAATTTTAGTAATTATATCGCTGTGATACACTGTTATATATACGTTAATAAAAAAAATATGTTTTTTTTGACGTTTTTCAAGAACAGTTTATATGATTGACACACTAATATCTACCCTAAAGCCTTATATGGCAGTTCCCTGCAGCTTGCAACATAAAATGTAAATACAGAAAATATATATTGTATTGCATCAATAAGAATCTATAAGTACCTACACGGTTATTAACGATTTCTTACAGACGTAATGCTTGTAATAACGGACCATCTGCCAAGATCACGTACAATGTACACAATATTATGGGTTGAGCAACAAAGACCGATAGACATAAACCGAAACTGCTAAACAAACACTAGGCTTGCGAAAATCGTGGAACCTTACATCGGGAGATTGTACTTAATACCGAACCTAATCACCTTACAACATCGGAACCATTGTCACGACAAACAAAGAATAAACTCTACCCTTTTTAAAATTCAGCACCGACTGCAAATTGATCCCGGCAGGATTTACTGTATCCTTCTAATTAAACGGGACGTGACTTTCCGTTCTTGTAGATTTTTTAATGATCGAATTCCAATTAAGGGTTATCCTATGTCATGGATGCGCAGCTAAAGTTATTAATTAGACAGCAATGACGACTCTGCTAAATCGTAGCGGTAAAGCCTTGTATTTCGCAATGATTTTTGCAATTAATGGTTACGTTTCTCATTTGGTGATTTTTCATTTAAACCTTTTTCGTGCTCTCTTTTTGATTATTCAGTAAACATAAATGATTAGAAAAAGGGAACACTCGCTATTATATTTTTAAAATGTACCTAATTGCTTATGTTTTGGTTGGATTTAAAAGTAAGTATATTTCCCATTTCAATGAAATGATACGGTGTAAAAAAAAATAATATGATGTTATATAAGATACGATAACATACGATACGACAATACATATATGTTGAGTAAGAGTGGTGAATTAATATGGAATTGTCTTAATTTAATTTTAAAAAGTTGATAAAATATTCAGAATACACAAATAAATATGTACTACAATTATATTAAGAAGTCAATACGTAATATTGTTAGTACAAAATAAAACAACTTTTGTCGTCTATTATTTTTATTAAAAATAGTAAATATAAATAAATATAAACTTGCTCTTAATGATTCTTTAACAACATATGATTTACAATTCGTTCCAACTTCCAAGTTCCTATTGCAATTGTGCGTTATTTAATTTTATTATAATAAATTTGTTAACAAAAAATGTTACAATGGTGTTATGTAAACATGCACGTCAAACATTGTGTTACAATGTGAGTGGCTCTATTTTGGTATTTACGCAATTTCTTTACTGATATTTAAGACTAACCTTATACCAATGATTCAGAAGATGCAAATAAATACCGAGATAAGTATTATTGACTAAGCTGACATTTTGCGGTTTTTTTTTACCACCCGAAATGGCTAAGTTATAAAGTCAGTAACAATTATTTTTTTAGGCATAAAGTTATAAGTTCTATTGGTATAATTATAATACACAATAACAATACACAACAACATACATATTAACATTAATTGGTACCTTAGCTCTTCGTTTAGTGCGACATTAACAATAAAATATTCAGTAATTATTTTAAATGGTTACCTACTTCTGAAAGATGGATGAATTTCAAATCTACTTGACGTGACTTGGGTTTTTCTTCATTATAAGAAAATGTCATTTAGAAATAATATTTTTTCATAGTATATTTCTTGGTTATAATGATATTTCGTTTCTTAGAATAGGTAATTCTTATAATTTCAACATGACTTCCAAAATACCAGAGTTCAGAATTCCTAAGTTATTTTTAATAAAACTTTGAAGTATCTAAACCTACACTCAGAAACTAATTTTTAAAGTGTTTGCCGATTATAAAAATTGTTTAACAGCACTAACTTTTCCCCATTTTCCCTTCCGTTACGCTACAAGTCTGTTGCCACATTGATCTTGTTTTTAATTAAAACTTAACTCAGTTAACCAACTTTGCCTCAGTGATAAAAATTGCAAGGCTTTGCTGCAATAACTATCTCCCATAACATTTTAGCGGGTTCTCAACTTTTAGATAAATGGATCAGTGTAAAATTTTAGCACGCAATAACAGAGTGTGGAGCTTTATTTATTGTTTTATGAACAATTGCAGTTGATTTTATTTTAAATTTAATGTATATTTTACGTTTTAAGAAACACCAAAATATATAACATTAGTTATATTCATTACTTGCTTTTATGAGAACAAGTAAATTATAGTAATTCAACATAAATAGTGATAGTATAGGTAAGAGGCAAAAAATAATAATATGTTCCTATATAATATATAGCACTGATTCTACTGCGAAAGCCCGGGTGACTGACAAACAATGAACAGACGTGACTAGGATCACTTTGACCCAAAAAATATTTGTTTATCTGTATTATATTTTGTTAGATCATTTTTGCTTGTAGGTGGAACCTCTCCCTTTTTAAGAAGTACGTGAGTCAACTGCTAATAATCAGAAAAAAAAAACTTTGTAGTCATGGTTTTAAGTCCGTGTCATGTTCATCGTCGTCAAGCATTTCAAGTGAATATGAGCAACTCAGTGGATTGAAAACCCCGATTAAAGTTTGAGGAAAAGATTGAGTGATCGTTCTTTTAAATATGCTAGCTCTCTCTCAAATGTTACTCGATCAACGTACATAATATTATGTTACTACTGTATATCACTGGTAGATTTTTGAAGTGAATCTTATCATTCATGGCGATACCGTCACGTCATGGAGTAAGATGACGATTTTGATATCTTTGAATCTTCCCAAAGAAGTTTCACTTCTGAAACGTGTGCTCGACACACACCAAATTATCACCTTTTATGAACTGACGGTCTGATATATTTTTGATAGTTTACTGATGATTAATCACGGTACATAAATACAATTGATTACCATAGGAAGCTTCGTGTATATTGTATGGCAAGTCTAAACTAGCGATAACAAGGTAACGCATGAAAACAGGGAGCATCGAGTAAAATAATATCTAATCTTAAAAATACAAACTCTTATTAAGGAATGTATTAAAAACTACAAAAAACAGATAGTTTTGTCTTCAGAAAACGGTACAGTTAATTATTTCCGCAAGAAGAGTTCATTACCTACTTACATTTCCGGCAATTTGTTTTTATAGTCTAATAATAATTAGTTTTTTAGTAGTAGTTAATGGAGTTTATTTATCAGGCTAAAATTAGTTTTTTTTTCGGACACGTTAATTTATTAACGTTAATACTATTTATTTTGTTTCTTATATTGCTTCTATAAAAAAGTGTTAACATATTATATTTTAAAAATATCTGTGCACTAATGAACGGACTTAAAATGAGTTTATTAAATTATATAAATCAATTCGCATTGTTGTTAAATGAACATTGTATATTTAAAAGGTTGCAACGAATTCATGTTAACAATGATAACAGTAATAAACCAATTTTTAAGAAGCGTTGAATATTTATGTACTATTAAAAAACCGTAACAAATCGATCAATGAAGAGCCTTCATAAAAACATTTATAATGTAATTCAATAGAATCTTCCTTTACTTGTCCAATTATGGGCAGATGCAATCTTGGCCACGACGAATGTTGGATCACGAACAAATCAGTCATTCAGTTATTCGAGACGTGACCTTTTGCGACTCTTTGGCACGAAAAGACCGTTCTAACCATAAAATTTATCACGTTAATTTGCGGGTCTAGTTGAGTAAATAATAATTGACAGCTACACTCCACTCACAATCCCGTATAAAAGAAACGGACTTACGTTGAATGTTGAGCCAAAGGTTACAAAAATTATTTTAACCTTCCAAGTTCCAACATATAATATCATCCTTTTGCTGTGTATGAAATATCGTGTTTAATTATTCAATGTTGAGATCCTGTTGAGCTATAAGGTCGAAATATATTGAATCTTTTTTAAATAAATTAAAGGCTATTTAATAAAAAAGAAATATGTAGAGTACGGGCAATAGAAGCTGTACTCTATCCTTATTTTTAATAGATAATTTGAGTTTGCTCCAATTCCAAAATAACTATAAAAAATCGCAATATATAATATACAAACACGATAAATATATTTAAGAGATATTTTATATGTGGTATTTGTAGATTTACGAGCTAAGTAAAACGGTTATAGAGGATTAAGTTGGAAAAAGTGCCTCCTACGTCTTTCATGAAGAACCCTAAGAAAAAGAAAATTATATACTTCAACAAAAACGTCTCAGATGAAAAACATTTAACGTTACAAAAGTCGAATTAATCCATAAAATTAAGACATGTTATAAATATTTATGGTAACATAAACAAAACTCGAAGACGATTTTTGTTACATACCTACCTAATTCAATTAAGAAGTGGTTTCGTCAATAAGAATTCTAATACTAACCAGTCTTTTTACATAATTTCTTATAATATAATCATTAAAAGGCATATATATTTTTTCTATAGATTAAAGTACCATCTACGGTAAAGCCTCTTAGCAGATTAATTTTCAATAATCTTTATCTACCTACCTACTTTCTTCGCCCCCACATAAAACTCTCATTTCTGTGCTATATCTACGTATAGCACAAAGTACATATAGATTTGTATCAAACGAACTATAAACCAGCGACAATAAAACACATATAACTTATCCCGCTGTGTACAGCTTCATTCCGATAAAAACCATTTAACTTAGTTGCTGGAGCGAGTTCTATTCAACTTTCTATTTCCGCTTTTCAACGCGATGCACACAGCCTTTAACAAGGTACTTTGAAGTCGGTTAAAGCTCTAAGAACAAGGTGCAAAGCGAAATGAATTAAACCACGACACGGCAAAACTATAAATATAATCAACCTTTAGCAAAATTAATTAATGCGTAGTCAATACCGTGTGATTCTTCAGTCGAGTGTAAGCTACAAATATTGAAATCGTGTGGATATTATAAAACTGGGGAAAGGCAAGGTACCTAATGTGATTTAGCGTTTGCAACGAAGAAGGACATATTTAAATGTTTCAAACGAGATTATAGCGCTACTGGTTATCTAATTAGTAACGTGGTAATAAAATAAAAAATTGTTTGATACATGTTGCAGATGTAGATTTTCTTCCAAAGTAGCATATCACTACATAGTATAAAACAAAGTCGCTTTCTCTGTCCCTATTTCCCTATGTCCCTTTGTATGCTTAAATCTTTAAAACTACGCAACGGATTTTGATGCGGTTTTTTTAATAGATATTTATTTAATAGATAGATATATATATATATATATATTATTTATTTATAATAGATGATTTAAGAGCAAGGTTTTAGACCAAGAATATCAAGGTATATAATTTATTAGGTTTTAGACCAAGCGTGCGAAGCCGCGGGCGGTAAGCTAGTTCATTATATTTATGACGATTTCGAAGAGTATAGACGTTTCTCTATTATTATTAGAATTTTAAAGATCACTAAAATCTGTTCAGTTATTTTGGCATATGAACATACTCATACCACTGATATAATAGACAGTAATTGTAATCTGGCCATGAGCATTGTTAACATACAGAAGCTAAAGGGATGTAGCAACTGTTAATAAGTTCTAATAAATGCGTGCGAATTTTATTGTTTCATTATTACAGAACGTATTATGAATACTTACAGTACACCTGAATCTGGTGGGGCTATGGAATATTCCATTATCGTTTATTATTCTTTTAGAATTAAAGATTTCGGGCAGATTTTTAATGTTATTTGTACAATTAACTCAAGTATAAGTTTTACATCATTACCACGATAAACACATGTTGATTTATTTTATATATTGTTTGGTATTTATCAAACAAGTGACAATTTAAGGATACGATATTTTTTTATTTTTTTTATTCATGAATAGGTAAACATTTGGCCGCTGTTTCACCTGATGGTAAGTGACAACGCGTCCTAAGTTGGAACATGTTTACCTAGAAGGTGCCTATTCACATTTGCCTTAAATTTGGGTAGATTGTAAGAAGGTGGAAAAACTGTATTCGGTAGAGAGTTCCAGTCCTTAGATGTTCGCAAGAGAAATGATGACGTGAATCGCTTTGTGCGAATTTTAGGGATGTCTACAATATAAGGATGGAAATCTGCTCGGCGTCTGGTTGTTCGATGGTGAAAAGGTGATGCCGGTATCAAGTTACCTCGGCACATTCACCAAAGAATATTCTGTAAAATACCGACAAACTGGCAACCTTACGACGATGCTCGAGGCAGGTCAATTTAGAATTGACCAATACGTCATTGTTGAAAAGCCTTTTCGCTCGTTTTTCGATTGAATCAAGTGCTGACAGTTGGTAATTCGCAGCTCCAGCCCATAGGTGACAGCAGTACTCTACACACGACCGAACTTGTGCTTTATAGAGATTCAGAAGCTGTTCCGGTGTAAAGTACTGCCTTACCTTGGCAAGTATACTTAGCTTCTTTGCTGCAACACTTGCTTTGGATTCAATAAAAGTTTTGTAGTTTAGATTTGGAGAGAGCGTAAGACCAAGAAGATCCAATCTGTCGGATATTTCCAAAGATACTCCGTGAAATGTTGGTGTAGACTTTAATTGACTTCGTTTCGCTGTAAACAAACAAGTTTGCGTTTTCGATGCAAACTTACATCTCATTTTATTATGCATCAACAACAAAAAATATATTATGCGATATTATAAAGCTTAGTAATACAGGTTGTTCTACTATCCAAGAGTCTCGTTTTCTACCTACTTTAAGCAGTTAAAATCTTAGTAGCCTCTCAACTGCCATACTGCACTACACAGCGAAGTTCTCTTCACAATCGTAAGAGCTTTTACGTCCTACTTTAAAATACATAGTACTGTTTATTCTCAAGTGGTTTGCAAAGTTCAATTATAGACCTTTATATGTTCAATCACTTACTAAATTAATTATTGCAATTTTAATCCTGTGAATCAACTCTATCTTCCATTAATAAAATTGATCACCACTTAGAAAGAAGACCTTAACATTTAAATAACTTTTGGTCAAATGTTAAGTGCATTTTAAAACACAATTGAGTCGTTTTTTTCGCGTGCATGTCACGGAAGTTGTTGACAAAAATATCACTAAAATATTTCACATGCAGATTTAAAATCGTTAATCGTTTAAAATCGTTTTAGTAATAAGTCAATTTATCTTTATTGGCAACTGATGCATAATAAAATGAGATGTATGTATAATCTTATAAAGGATTAGCAATGTCATTAGGTTATAATATGTATGCTAACATACATGTTTACTGCACATCAACAAAAAATATAATATGCGAAAATTAATATTCATAAATGTGTTGATCGATTAATAATTTGTTAGATTCAGACACGTATTCAGACCAAATCAATCATACCTAAACACGATTTTGTAGAAATGGTAGATAAGACTGGATATTGACAAGCTGCAAAACGCTGCGCTAGCACAATTTCATTTCGTTATCCCAACTCTGTTCTGTCAGTTGAGTTAAAACCGCAATTCCTTGTTATAACATTTTTCTAGTGAATTTTTCACTGAATTCAATTGAGATAAGACCCCTCAATAATTCCTAAGTACGATCGATACGTACAATATCGATAGCGAGTAGTAAAAATAATTTTCGAATGAACATAAATCAACTTTTTTTAAATAAACAAACTAGCTTATTACATTGAACTGTAACGATAAAATCAATCTAAAACTCGTGTAATTCTCAAAGGATTTTCTTTCTAGAACAAATTCTTAAAAGTCCCAACGGATGCTTGCGTTCATTTCCCAGTTTACCCTCGAGGCCGACCCAACTGGGCTCTCGTTACGACAGAAATATTGTGTTTAACAGTCCCTTACTCAAAATAACTGAAACAAATGTTCCTTTTACTCGTTTAAACTTTTTGAATTAAGCAAATAAAACCGAGGCAAATGAAATAAATCTTAAACAACATTTTCTTGTTCAAAATGTTTAAGATGCTATGTGCAGGAAGCTTTTGCTTTGAAATATTTGCAAGTTCGTTGATGCACAAAATGGAATTTATAAAGGGTTATAATATTCAAGTGTATAAATTTTACCTTATCTCAGCTACACATCTCAATATCAGCTAACATTTATTTTCGTCTGAATACAACAAAATAAGGGAGCGGAAGTCTTTATCGGCTAAAATTGGAAAACTTCCAACACAAACTTATGCACTTTAAACACGATTGCACTTAGCTTCGATGATAGCAGTTTGTTCAAATTAAGTTAAATCGAGGATAATCTTCGCGCTATTTGGTACTTATTTGTTGAAAAAGTGGAAATTTTCCTTTAATAAAAGTTATCCACGGCTACTAAAAAGCACGCGTAATTGATTCGTGGCATACAATTTTGTTTCGCTTCATTGTATTCTAGTGAAGTACACATATACCCCAAATTATTGCAATACGGTTTCTAACCCTTACATTTGTAAAACTTATCTAATTTTTTTTTTTGTTATATGGCTCTACCAAATAACTTCTATACTTCACTACCAACTTACCCATATTATGGCAACAATGACCACAGATAAAAATACATTCAATTATTCCAGGATGTTATACGCTTAGAGACGCAATACTGGTCTCTAGTGGAGATTCCGAAGCAGGAAAAAGCTGAAACCGTACCAGCATTTGTGCTGCGCGCGTGTGCCATCATGGAGAAAACTCAGAAGTCTGGTGAGGGGGTTAAAACTTCTGCCAAGCTCGCTGAGGAGGCTGCCGACAAACGGGAACGTCTGGAAAGACTTAGCGGTAATTAAACTTGTATTTACCATGCTTGAAGTAATTTAATAGCAATTTAATACTGTAAAGGGCGGAAAGCAACTTTGATCACCACAGAACCTAAAGAATATTTATGTTTGGTAATGAAGAATGAAACGTCGTAAAACTTAAGCCTTTTCTTGTTTTATTTTATCAAACAAATGTCAGAAGCTCATCGTTTTTTTAAACAATCAAAATTGTAATAATCCTACTTATTATTCAACGTTTTGTGATTTATTTTTTTTAATGAACCCATTCGCCTCAAATTAATATGTATACTGCTGTTCATATTTAAATGAAAACAATATTTTGGATACAACTGTACATAAAGCTTGAAACCTAGTGACCGTGGCCAAGTCATTATTATGTACGTAACCCTGTACCTGCGCTTTGAAATACGATAGACGCGAGTAATTATACATATATTAAATGTAAATGTATACCTTAAACTGTTTAGGATTCACAAAGGCAATTCGAATTTAGTTATTATTATACTTACATTTAATAACAATATTTGAATCTTAATGGCGCTTGAAAAAGCTATGTAATTAATACAAATAAAAAATATTTAATAATTTTATATGCCTGATTCGAGCCAGCGTTGTGCAATGTGCATATTGAAATTAGTGTCTACCCGCTAAATACATTCGCTGTAAAATATTCGAAACGTTGGCTTAAATAATTTGAATAAATCGCATTTAAAATCCGTGGTGGTTTTAATTTTATGTATGTAAATGCAAATTGTAACAATATAATCAAATATATAGTTTGATGTTCTATGTTTATAAATCTGGGTATTATTGGCTTCCCTGTGACATTGTCTGTTTGTGGAACACACCTAGTTAAATACCTATAGACACGAGTTGAAATGATACAATGTTACACAAAGTGTATAGGTACAATGTATTATTTAATGAGTTCTAAAATGTAGTTCACGTTTTCACTATTTCTCGTTAGCTGTAATATTTGGACCGTGTCATTTTCAGTTTCGCGTGAATTATAAACAAGTAAATCTATAGGTATAGACTTATAGAGTATAAAGTACACTGTATAGTTGGTAGTTTTACGTGGTTATATTATATTTGAATCAAACATGCTTTTGAATTAATTGGGTCACGCTCGCATACGTTTAGCTCCACACCTTTCCAGAGGGCTTAACTAGTACAGGTAGCGTATACCTTTTGTACGATGACTGGTATGAAATACAGGTTTCCATTAATGTAGTGGAATTACAATTTATAGGCTACAATCTACATACATATGATTAACTTAAGCTTATGGCTATCGCTTGTTTTTTCCTTCAAGTTAAATTTAATTTCGGAACGTACGAATACTTTACGGGTAAACCACAGGGGTAAACACTTGAAATTGTAGGCACTTTTTACAATTTATTACCGTATTAATTAAACTTATTCAATATTCACAGTATATCTATTTTAGTAGCGACTTTTCATGTATAGTTACTCTCTCGAATTCAAGAGCTTGAGATATCTCAGTCAGTCAGTTTAGTCGTTTAAACGATAACGTTCCAAGATAACAAATCGGGAATAAAACAGATAACATTGTAGTCCCTTAATTACAATTTCATGAATCTGTGTCCTGGCTTCTCGCCAATTTGTAGACGAACAAATGTTCCGAATCCTCGTCCCCGACACACACGAGTTTAAGTTCTTTCTTAATTAGATTTTGCTAATTCACTGTGGGCCGACCTTCAAGTTTAGCATTAGAACAAACAATTTCTGTTAATTTAGCCTTTATTGGGTTTAAAGTTGTATGAATTATTTATTACATTTATTAATTTATAGAATTGGATAATTGATTTGAATTTTGTTATATTTAAGAGCTCTACATTTTTTACTAGGACCACTAGTATTCACAAGTCAATAACTGCGTTAAAAACAACCGACTTCAAACTTGCACTTGCAACATTTACAAATACAGACAAAATGCTCATAAAATAAAAACTACTGGGCCTATCCGAATAAAATTTTTATGGGACCAATTCGACACCATCCCGCATCGATCAAAAAAAGAATCACGTAAATCGGTTCAGAAACCACGGAGTAATCGGTGTACATACATAAAAAAAAAAAACATACCGGCCGAATTGATAACCTCCTCCTTTTTTTTGAAGTCGGTTAAAAATGCTTAAGTAGGACGCATTTAATAAGTTACTCAAAGCTTTATGCTTTAGGAATGTTATATTACATAGTTGGTAATTTTCATAAATATTAGTAGTTATGGTAGTAAGAAAGTTTTTGATAGGTACCCATAATAAACAAAGATTTATTTGTATATGATACGCATAGCCCTAACACCATTCCAAAGTAAAATAAGTAAAATACAGCGGAGATATTTACTTTAAAATGTACCCTAAAACTTCATTTCCAGACTCCACTGTTCCAAGCGCATACAATCGCTATAAAAGTTGCATTTTATTAAAATAAATAAAAATAATGTAAAGAAACATGTTCGAAAGCATCCTTATTCATTTGCTATGAAAATATTTTGCTTCAATATTCATCATCCATATTTACAAAGAGCATGCAGTTCAGAAACAAGCGATATTAAATACACATGTTGAAGATTCTACTTTATGATTTAACATCAATAATCAATGTATTAATTAACTGTATAATATGGTCAAGAATAAATCGAGTAATTTTAAAAAGGTTAAAATACAAAATATAAATCTACAATTTCACTATCTTTCTCTCCTTAATATTATGTTTTTATTGTATCAATATGAGTATCTACAATTAAATGAACAAACACAATATGCTTTTTTAACTTCCACAATTCTTTAATTTCTTTCAAAACAAGATCCGTTTTAATACAATTAGAATAAATTACACTTTCAATCAAATGAATATGACTTTTTTCCGCACTTCAACTCAAATGAAGAATTGTCAAACAAACTTTTCTGTCAGTCATTAGGGGTAGGTATATGGCAGTTTGGTCTGAAAGTGATAAATACTTGGATATTTTACAAAATCCCTACCAAACTTTTATAATTCAACTTCATCACAGAGTCTTAGTGTACCTAACAACAATTTAAAAAGTTTAACTATGTTTTAGATATACTTAGACTAAAAATAGTAAAAGACTCCTTATATATTATTCCTGTTTGTTTTATAGAGGTCTTCGTACATCATGTACGTATGGAATATGTATGACTGTGGTGTTATTAATGGCTTGGCATCAATTTTGGCAAGCAACACAATCTTGTGTTTCACACCGATACCTATTTAAGTGGTTTTCGGGGTATATTAATTTGAAAGCTACAACTGCAGTTGGCGCTAAGAAGATAGTTATAGTTTATTTAATATAAGACTATAATTTGTTTTTAGCTATTCATTTTGCGACCATTGAATACTGGGAAACGTCGATTTCGAAAATATATTTGTAAGTAGTTAAGTGTTTTTAACTATTTTTTTTCATTTTAGATATGACAACTTCTCAAATAGAATCCGAAAATACCCAAATGACGAATGATTTATATCGACTTCTGAAGAAATATACGGGCCTGAGGAATTTGATCAGAGAACTAAAGGTAATATTAGTAATTTATTGCTAAATATTATAAAACAAATTCAGCCATTTATAAAACTTAAAATTAAATGGCTGTTAGAAACTAGAATTGAATAATTGATAAATCGTTAATTTTTCATTGCAGAAAGATTACGTAAGTTCCAAGGTATATCCGATGTTTCCACGATATACAATGCTGAAGGACATGATAAAGGATATTATGCATGATCCCGACTACATGGAGGTTTGCCACGAGGTGGACCCATAGCGCGGGGTCCGCAAATAAATGAGGGTCTCTATCACTGATCGCTCGCGGTCGCGGTTTCGACACTAGGCAGAAAGGATGGAAGATGGTTTACCACTATAGCAGAGTCGAAAATAAAGCTTACTTACTAGAGTTACACAAGGACCCGAAGTGAGTCTTGGCCTCCTACAATAAGAGCCTCCATCTGAAAATAAAGCAATTGATACATAATAATTCCCATCTCAATTCTGCTTTACAAGTCAGATTAACAACGCACTTCAACAAATCGTTAATGCCATCACAAATAAATTATGCTGGATTTGCAAAAAAAACATATTTACAAGTTAGACATAATTCAAAGGTAAACCTTCTTGATTCTGGGTAAGTTAAAGGTAGCGGAGTGTAGTGAGACGAGTACTCGTTTATTTTGCGCTGAATTCTTCATTGGACTTTATAATTCGTAAGATTGGTGTTTAGTGTAAGTACTCGTCCTTGATCCCTTGCGTTGCTTTGACATTTATTCATTCTGTAGGTCAGTGTCTATCAATGTCTATCATATCCACATCATATCTTACAATAGATATCATTATTATGTAAAAACTCTATAGGTGTATTTACTGTTAAATTACACAGTATCGTGCAATAGCATTTATTTGAAATACAGTTCTAAATACAGTCATTTATCTGGTATGTAGAGTAAATTAGCATAATATACAGTCTCTGTGTAGTTTTTTTTAGATTAAAATAGTGGTAGAAGTTATAACAGAATATAGTATGTATTCGTATATTTATATTGTGTATTAAATTATTTTGTGTATTATATTATCATTTAATTGTGTTATAAACTTTTTTGATTCTATGGGTCTTTACTTTTAACTTCCCTTGTACATATCTTCGAACAAAATTATTGCTTAATATAATATGTAACTGTTTCTATATTAGGTCTTTACTCATTACCAAATATGTATATTCAAAAAAATATATTTTTTGGGTATC
Organism: Colias eurytheme; assembly: GCF_061535395.1. NCBI lineage: Eukaryota > Metazoa > Arthropoda > Insecta > Lepidoptera > Pieridae > Colias > Colias eurytheme. Next base: position 5,044,089 of record NC_142989.1, on the reverse strand, counting down.
TTTATGCGAGGATGTTATTTAAAGTTTTACTTTTGTAATAATAAAATTAAAATAAGCTAAGTTTTTGCATGTTTGTGTGAACTGTGAATATTATAAAAAAACGCCATTGTGTGTGTTCAATAAATACGAGTAGCCAGGAAATAATTCTAAAAAAAATCTTAACTTTAAAGTATCCATTTATAATTTTGAGTGAAACTTAATACTTCATAAATGATATCATATAAAATGTACGTTTTTTCATCAACATATTGAAATTTAGATATATCCATCATTTTTTTAACTCTGCTTCATTTAGAAAACAAAGCATATCGTATTGTAATTTGTAATATCAAAATCATGTTTTTAATATGTTACAAAAAGTTGTTATTTTTGAGATCAAATTAAATGATAACATTGCTATACCGATATTGTACCTAATGTAGTTTTAATATATACGTAAATTTAAGTACATATAATTGTAAAGTGAAAACAAAATTGAAAGCAAATAAGGCTATATTAAATAGAACAGTAGAAATATATTACTCAATGAATACCCAAATGTTCATAATAGCATTGATAAGAAATCATTAAAAATGCTGAAAAAATTCTTGTAGTATTTAAAATTGAATAGAATAAAGAAAACACTGCCATACATAAAATGTGCTACAAACCTACAATGTAATGGTCACGTTAAGCTTATCAGTATATGTATAAAGTACCTATATTATATTATACCTTTAGGCTTTAACCCGCATTCCCCACATTTCGTGGTCACATATGCATAGTAGGTAGCCGCGTAGTTCATAATATAGCTAGCTACCTTCATAATGAAATCCCATAATATATCTAAATATAATTATGTCCCTTAACTACATTAAAAATATGTAATATTAGGATTGCATTGGGATTCAAACGGGAGATTTGATGAGAACATTTTAGCAAATAAGTTGACATAAAGCTCCTGCTAAATAAAGCCCATAGAAAGCCGATATTCAATCCAATGATACCTTTCCCGTGGATTCTGTGATTGACTGTAATAAGTTGGTGTTTAAACAAGCATATTTTATCATTGCAATTAATATCATTTAAACTTGATAAATCAAAAAGAAACACCTTGATTACCACGGTTCGAACAACCTTATTGATATAGCATAAAAGGAAACCTTTTAATAGTTTGCCTGAAAAGGTCAAATACTAGTATATGAGGAATCCATCGTAGGTATATTTTCATAAAATACCTATATAATATGTTAGATATTCTACATCATGTCTATATCATAATTCATAATGTATTTAGGAAAGCTTGTTATTGCTTTATGTGTGTAACATAGTATATAATAACATGGTAGGTTAGTGCATATTAAACTCCATAGTAGGTAAATACTTGCATAATTTTATGCAAATACATTATAATCGGTAGTGTGCTGATCCATTTCAGAAGAGCAACCCACTTCTACTATGCATACATATTACATAATAAATAGAATTAATAGTAATTAAAAACCTTCAAATATTATACTGTTGTCTTTTATTTTTTCGTTGAATTTTAAAAAGTAATATCTGTACCATTTTCATGCTAGGATACTACGTCTACGTAGCCGTAATATAAAGGGAAAATGCTGTCTCCTGAAATCTAATGGTATTTAATGTAGAAACTGACTGTACAGTAATTTTTTCTTCACTGTTTCGACTTCATGGTTATAAACCGTGAAGTGTCTTGAGAATCATTCAAAGAAAATACAAAGTGCGAGTTTTGAGATGTAGAGCTTGCTTTTGTAATTAAAAGTTTCATTCGTTTATACTTTATAGTTTGTAGATATGGTTACTTTGGCAATTTTTTATTACAAGTAATGTGTAAAGATTTTTGTCACTGAAAACATAAATCCAATTTTTCCAGTATTTCGGGATTTAGGTAACTATTTAGTTAGAGAGACGAATATTTATATTGATATTCAACAAAATTATACGTTTTATTTCTATTGTATTATTTAGTGTCTTATTATTATCTTGGAATATGTATAAATATGTTGTTTAGTTATATAAATAAATAAATAGCTTAATTTTAATGAACTTATAGAATAAGGACCCTCTGGCTCTGCCCTCATTTATGAAAACAATCCACTATGTACCTATCTGCAATCCCCAAGCAAAGTGTAATCGATATAGTATTTAAGAACTAGATATACAATGATAATGATAATACTAAGTAGAATATGTATCTAGTCATATTTTGTTGTTGTTCGCTGCTGAATGTTAAAATTAGCGAAATATTTATGGTAATTATTGTACCCAATTAAGATTATAATATTGCGGATTTTGTGTACGCTTTGTTATATGAAATATATTATTATTTGTGCTATAACGTTGTTTTATTTCATGGATAACCAATACCTATGCCACTACGATCTAGATCATTAAAATTTAAATGATTTTGAATGCGTGAAAAGCTCGTATGCCTTCTAAACTCTCTATGGCTTTTCAACACAGATCTCACTTCTAAAAAGATGTAGGTAGCCTATATGAGATGGACATAATTATACCTATAAGGCATAAGCTATAGCGATCTATTAGTTCCTTGGATTGGCGTGTTCAAACAAACTTAAGCTTCTCTTGTTAATATAATATAGATAATATGTACTCATACAAAACCACAATAAAAAATTAAGCAATTTAACGAAATATATTTACTTGCCATCTATCAATTTTATTCGAAACTAACCTAGATTAATTTTATTGCATTGTTCTTTAATAGTTCATTGAAAATATATATAGATGGCGGAAATATTCAATTATATGACAACCTTTTTTTTTAATTACACCGCCATCTATTGAGTAACTTTAGAAAATACTCTATGTTGCTTCATGCCAAATAGAGTAAAAGTAACGGAACATTTTCATAGATGGCGTTAAACTATATGGTAAATTATTGCCATCTTTGAGAAATTTCGTAAAATTAAGGCAATTCTTCTATTTTTATTAAAGGCTTTATCACTACCTTTACATGGTTTGGTTTCGTAAGACTTTATTAGAATTACAGAAAATATAAATTATTATATATTTGAAATGTGGAAAAGCAATCGTCAGTCAGCAAGAAAATGGCTAATATTTCCTAGGTTTGCATTCCAGTAAAAATTAAAATGTCTGTCATTAATTAATAACTTGTTGCATTCTTATACTTTATTTAATTAATTTTATTACATTTATATTAGTTTTGTCTAAATATAAAGTTATTCTATTTTAAAATATATTCTTCGAAGACATTAAATAAACGAAAATCACAGAACAGTAAAGTAGATAGAAGTGTGATGTGGGCGTGGCCCACGTGTCACTTGTAAGGTAAGATCACCTAACTTGCTCTCAGTTGTGCGCAGAAAAATATTCGAGTCGGTTGTCAGCTGTCAAACCTTTTTTCCGTATTTATTCATTAATTAGGACGTGTTGTTCGGTATAAGAGTGCAAAAATGATAGCAGACGAAATAATATCAGTAATGGAGGCATTTCATACCATCGGTAAGTCTTATTTTTATTTATTTTACATATAATATTTTATGTTATATCTTCGCTTGTAATTTGTCAAAATTGTATACAAATATCTAGTCAAAATGAACCTTAATCCGTAAGAAATGAGTACTATTATAGATTGAACAGCAAACAAGAATTTCTGGAATATTATTGCAATAAACAAACGAATGTCGCTTTAGTGATGCTTGTGGCGCATATCGACAGTATCGATACTTTAGAAAAGACAAACATTATAAATATTAAATTTTATTTTATTTTTCCTTAGCTTTCATTTGTCCAATTTATTTACAGATTTCCCAAAGAGGCTAATTTAAAAGAGAAATGGATAAATGCAACGTGACGAGTTAACTGAATGCCGAACAGCACTAAGCAGTCTAACAAAGGCCATCGATACAGCAAACCTACGGCAGTTCCAAGATTTAAAATAATGCATATTTTCTGTTTGTATTTTGTAAATATAGATTAATACTATTCTATTCCGTTTTTTATTTTATAATAATAATATAAAAAGACGTACTTAGTAGTAATAAACATACTCCAAAATGTGACACATTATACTATACTCGTATAATAGAAAGAAAAAAAAATACACAAAAAATATTTATTTGTGAATTATCGATATCTCGATATCGATAACAAGGCTGACATCCCTCAGGGCATAGCATCAGATAAATATCAAGTTAATGTCATTAATGTTGAGTGACACAAATTTCAACCTTATCTCTATGTGTTGAGGTTCAAAGTTATATCTATCGAAAACTAACGCCCTCTGTTGTGGAGTAGCTGAATGTTTTTCGAATTTGGAATTTCTGTGCAATGAGAAACAAAACAGCTAATATACCTAGAGATGTTATACTAAAATAAACCGTAACATGGTGCGTTAGGGTACATATTGAAATGCTGAATTTATAACCTAAGTCAGTTTTTACTCAAATTAAGCTGTCCAATCAAAGGCATAGTTTACTTGTAGTGTACTGTATAACTATCGGTTTAAATGTGTGGGTTTGGCGACACTGGTTTTCATACTAATTATGACATTATCGCACTTCTATTTGTTTTTATTGTTCTGTGACGAAAATTATACCAAATTTTAAATAAGAACTGGCAACATTCATGCATTGCACTCATTTGACAGGTAAAACTTCCATTCAACTTCATTCTGCCAAGAGCAGTGCTTGAAGTAAGTGATGTGTTGTTTTCCGCTCATAATGGCGGGAGTTCGTCGATATGAAAAGTTCTTTAAAAACTTCTGTACTTCGATGTTATGAACGAAAAGTATACTCAAATAATAAATATTTTATAAAAAAATTGTTTTAATAAATATAAACGTTAATAAATGAAAGCCCACCGGTCAGGATGTCGGTTAATTTAAAGTGGCGGTTACCTGACGTTTTTTGTGAAGTGTGTTGAATGGATGGCGGAATTAAGTTTAATTCGCTCTCGCTGCGCGGGAATGGATGAATAAGTGGTTGGGTTTATTCAGGATACTTTCGAAATGCCTTTCGTTGAAAGGGTGGTAGAACCGAAGTTTCTTTCGAGAACTAGTTTACGGGACGAAAACGGGAAACAGAAAGTCACGGATGAAGAACTCCAGGCTGTAACTAACTGTACATTGAGTAATGCTCTCCGTCAACTCGCTTCCCTCGTGCTCCTTGCCGAGGATATATTTAATGAGCTGACATTGCAACTCGAAGGTATCACAGAGCGGTCCAAGGTTGCTCACGGGAAAATCGGGAAGATCAGCGAGCTGGTTGAAAATTATGACCCGAAGAAAGTGCCAGTCCGTAAGTATTTCATTCATAATATTTAATTTAAGCATTCTATTTTTTGTTTAATGTAGGTAACAGTAATTGCCCAATGCAGTAGATACCTAATTTGTTCTCGATTGTAAACATTCGAAATGCTTAGTGCTCTACCGTTTCGTGACCCCAATAATGTTTTAAAATGTTAGCGTTTGTTTCTATTTACCTGCGTATGCGTAAAAATAAACAATACCTAAAACCTGTGCTAAAACATATGTATGTAAGTAGGTATATTCTAAATTTATGTTTGCAAGTTTTTATAGTGTAATTTTTTTAATGCATAAGTAGGTATTTTAAGAAGGTGTTATACCTAGGTAATATATATTATAAAATTCCCTTTTCTATCTTCACAGTGGCTAAGTTTATTAAGATTTCCTACCCGACAGATCACAGAATTGATTGGCAATTGATCAGGCATAAATTGGCCTTGACTTTATATTATTTAATAAAACAATGAACATAAATAAATAATCAATTCGCTTTAGTTCCTATCTTCTTGACTTGTCTCTATCTTTACATGAGGATTCAAACTTGACTTATAAAACATGAAATCTTGCCTTGACATAAGGTAAATTGTACCTACTTAGGAAGGACCTTACGAGGAATGCACACCACACCTCTTTACCTAAAAGAGCGAACATTCCTCATCATACCGTCGCGTACGACGCATTCTTTTCTCAATAGGTAGGTTCCTATAACATTTGGCTTTTATTCATAGAGAGCTTATCTATGTTTTAATAAAGCGATGTTTTAATCTACTGTCCATTACACAACAAACAAAATAATTGCATTAAGGGCCGATTTTTCAATGTTTGGATAAAACTTATCCGTCCAATAAAGTATTACACGATTATATTAAAATGTCACGTAAACTGTCAAATACGGGCAATTAGAATACGTTTTTAAAATGGTAGTTTTATACATTATTCGCCGAATAAGTTTTAACCAAGGATAGAAAAATCAGCCCTAATAAAAATTAATGTCATGTAATTTGTTATGAAGGTATCATTACCATTTACCATTAACCTCCAATCCGAATAAAAGTTCTGTTCTATGACCAACCTACTAGACGGTTATATAAATTTATAAACTGACCATTAGCTTACTTAGCAACCACGCTTTTAAATTATAATACCCGTCTAACGCACGTTGGATAAAATGATCGTTTGTAAACCTCATTACATTACTCCTTGAGCGTGCCGCCTCACAAAAACGCACCGGGTTGATGCATTACAGAGCGCTATCTAAAAACCTGTTTGGGCGTTCGAATGGCCCGCAATGGGAAAAAACATCCAGATTCCAATGCGGACCATAAAAACGTCTCGACTCGAGATAATTTCAAGAACATCCAATAATGCAGGCGCGCCGCACGCAGTCTCGCCCGCTTGAGTATTTATCTTTGCACTTGAAAGCAGCGATTAGAAATGCTTTCTTACTTTATATACTAAGTTAACTACTGCTGTTCAAATTGAGCAATTATATTATTCCCATATTATAGAGTTTTTGTCTTTGGGATTGATACAATTAATCACGTTGGTAACTGTACCAGTCAACTTAATTTAGTTCGTACAGGTAAAATAAAGTAAAAATTATTTAATAGTTACATTGAAATACAAACAGATGGTATATCCTGGGAGTTGGAGGAAATAATTTCAAGTGACTAAGATACCGACATCGGTCTTGTTGGGAATGTAAACACCACGATTCATTGCACAACCTTTCACCTGCGATAGCTCGACAGTTGTGACTTGTTAGTTGTCGCATTATGCTGTCCAGTTCATTTACTATTAGCCAGTATTAAACGGCATACAGTACGCATCCGACTTTAATATTAAGTAACAGACTATAATGTAATAATTTACGAATAAGATGAGGTATTTATCAGGCAAATAGGTATTCAAAGCGTTATGAGACATTCAAAAATCCTTTTTGCGCTACATGTGATGCCTTAAGTAATTTTATTAACAGTGTTAGATACAATAGACATTACAAGGGATCAATTAAGTGAAATACAAGTTTAAAGTTACAATAGCTCCTTTGGAATTAGTTATAACAATTATTATAAGTCCTGTATTTTTTTTTGTATTTCTTCTTTATTGATAAAGGACAATAACCCAGACCCACAGTATCTACACGAATAGATAAAAGAAAACTTCCCTACTATCGGATGTTAAAGGTACCGAACAAAAGTCACAAAAGATCTACACCTCGAATTTCCCATGACTGGATTGATTTATTTATTCCGTAAGGAAGGTCCATTCACCCTCTTTGCCATCTTTTGGCACCGACAGTTTGCCAAAACTATTAGAAACACCGTAACCAACTAAACGGCTCTGTCGGTCAAATTCTTTGGTACGATATAAAATTAAAAGTTTTATAGAAATTCCTCGTATAGTAAGTAATTCTTAGTAAGTATACATATTTTTTTTAATATAAGCACATTATTTATGGTTTAATTAATTCTTTTGATCAAACATTGCGAACTTCAAATGATTGATAGCTATTAGAAAGATATATTTTATATCATAAGCAGGCTCTATTATTGAGTTTATTACATCGCAAATAAATTATAAAGCTGACAGGTAAATTAGAGGGGCTAGGTGTGAGATGCTATCAACTTTGACAGCGAAAGCTTCGTCCCAGTTTATATATATAAGGGTGATTATACAAAAATGGGGTAACTCGATGTCATCAGCCAATTTAAACAAATTCTTATTATATTTTATTCAAATAACAATCTATTTTAAAACAATGAAGCGTCCTTTATTTGGTCACTCAATTTCACTTCTTTATTTAAAATACAAATGAATAAAAATAATAAATTAATACCTCAAACGTCAGTACTTTGGCATGTCACAACTCCGAAAACCAACAATCAAGTGACTATCGTTTAAACATTATCATCGATTTAAGAAAACTTACTAATTCACTACAATCTTTGATGTACATAGTATTATATACTACAACTTTCATAACGCAATGTTTTCTATTTTATTTAAAAAATAAAATTAAACTTTGTCATCGTTTTCATTAGTCAGTCCGTTGTGTGTTTTTTAAATTCGAAATTCTCGCTAAATATCACCAAGTCGAGGTCAAATCCCTGTCTTAGTATTAATGTTGGTAATGAAGTTACTTGTGCACCGCATATTTTGACGGCCGTCATAACTGTACCAGCGCTAGGGTTGTGTTTGTCCTCTAAAATCTTGCTGCGCCAGTCAACATTTCAGTCCTATGGTGAGTCGTTATTTTATTGTTAATCCGATTTTTATTTTCATTTATAAATGGTTAACTATGATTTGTAAAAATATAGTTTTTTGATATTAGAAATTAGGCAAAAAAACCTAATTTGTGATTATAACCTCATATTAAGTCCCTTTTCATCAATCCGCTGGCATCAGTCCTTTGTCAGATATCGCGCCAGAGGACTGACGGGGCCCCATAGTACTGATGACTCTATCATTTTTAAGAACTTTTATCTTGATTGCTATTGGTATAAGCATTTCTATATTATATTTCAGTTAAAAACATCATGCGCCACGCTAAAAGAAACTGAATTTGACTAGGGAAGAAACATTTAAAAAAGAGTAGCAAAGAAAAGAGCTATTGAAACAAACTACTAATAATTTTATTAAAAAGATCTTATTTTCTTTTAATTATTGATTTTGATGCTTTCAGGGCATAGCTTTTTATATTTATCAGATAAATACGTATACGTATAATACTGTGAAGTAAAATTACCTCAAAATAACATAAAAGTTAATTAATATACTTAATAACATTATAAAAATGTCAAGGGGCTCTTATGAAAACTCAGATGAGACTTTCATGCGAGCCTTTGGTTTTTAATTTTATAATAATTAGTACTTTTAACATAAATATTGGTAGATTTTTAGGGCTCCGAACCTCAAAAGGAAAAAACAGAACCCTTATAGGATCACTTTGTTGTCCGTTTGTCTGTTAAGACGTTTTTTTGGAACGCGTGGAGGTATCAATCTGAAATTTATATTGGATACTCAAGATTAAGAACCCTTGGGGCTGTAAAAAATCAAACTTATAACGCAACGCAATCAAAAGATACCTACATCCGTTAATACTGCAAATTTCCACAAAATTCAATATTCGCAAGGGAATAAAAAAACACACAGGATGCTTGCCGTGTATACAGTCTACTATAGTTTACTTCTACTCAGTAAATAGCAACGTCTTATAACACAGATAAAGGAAAAATTGCTAAAAGTGTAAATTTTAAGTTACAAACATAATAAACAATAGGTTTGTTAGGAGTCCAACTCGCACTTGGCCGTTTTTTTGTTTCTATTGTTTGTGAATTACTTAAAATATCAAGTAAAACTAATTCAAAGTAGTAAAAGTTAAGTAAGAGAGTAAGAATATTCACGTTGCGTTAAATGTCAGAAGGCTGTTTTAAAAATTGAGACATTGTTTTTCCCAGTATCACATATTATTAATTATCATTTTTAAACATGTTAAGTACGTAAAAGACATGTGCCATTATTAAAACTGAGAGTGTAGTAATTTTCATTGAATTTCTTTAAAAATATTACAAGTTATAGTTTTTTATCAGTACCATGTTAGCCTCGTCAGTCCCCTGGAGGCCAAATCCAGAAAATTTAAAATATCTCACAATCTATCTAAAAAAGTGGCTGGCCCGATTTGGAACAATATATTCATTAGATTAGCTATCATATACACCCTAATTTGTAACAATCTGATATAAAAAATATAGTAAACAAAATATCCTCAAAAGTTACCCCATTTTTGTATAATGACCCATAAATATTTAAAACGTCCAAGTTCTGTATTGAATCAATTTCGATGGAAGCGCAATGTCAGCTTATGTCCTGTAGGAAGGCCGTCTATCACAATTAGGGTATAGTTAGATAATACGGGCACGTCTACTGCTTAATAAGATTAAGGATTCTCAAAAATAAATTTATCGCCGTCAATGATAATAATTCTAATCTCATAACACAATTTTATCACACACTGATGCTTTTCAAAATGAAATCCAAAAATATCTTGTTGATGCTTGAAACAACATTTCTCTCTTATTTTGTAAATACATACCTATTTTTAATTTTGCGTAACATACGTAAATACGATGAATGCCCAATTTTACGTACCTACCTATTAAATAGCATATATAACAAGCTAGCGTATCAAATGGAGGTATGTACGTAATTAACGTGTACGCTAACCCAGAAATCGAAATTTACCACTATTCAGCATTTTACGCTTATATTTTTACTGAATACACATTAAATGAAGTAACATAGGAAAAAGGACACTTTTACAATTAATGAGCAAAGAAAAATTGTGAAAAGGTACTGCTATATATGTGGCTAGAAGTAAGCTTCAACTAATCAAAGTTGACATAAATATTTACAAACTGTGCTTTTTGAAAACGAGCGAGCAAAAACTTATGAAGTATTAAAGCTGTACTTTGACACATTTTGACTGAAGAATAACTAATGAAGTCGACATTAATTAGGTTTTTAAAAGGTTTTTAATAACACTTTCTATGGACACAAACACGTACACTGCGAAAGCTAAAACTTGCTAGTACAGCTAGTAGCTCGTTCATTCAGCTACAATGAATAATGCTTGTAAAACAGACTCATATTGGTAGCCGCAAGACGGTGTCGCCTTACGTCCCCAATAATACTTTTCCTCGGACCGGTGTAGTTTTGCAAGCTATAGAATGACTAAAGTCGCTACGTATTAAGTAACTATTCATTGCATGTAATCGGAACCCTGGTTTAAATCTAACGGCACTGTGTTTGCCTAATATGTAACGCCCGAGATATTGCGAAAATAAACCCTTTTAGAAAGGCACGAATGTGCATGATTTTATTAGATAAGTGTTAGATAATTGTTACTTTACATATTATGATACTTTCTAGTTCTGAATCCCAAAATATAATTAAGACTCATGTTATAGAAGTTATTTAAAGAATTGCATACATATTTTTTTAGAACATACTTGTCGCGTTTATGAATGTGATTTTAGACAAAAAGCCCACTTGAGAAGCTCACCCCTCTGTGTCTTTGTGGGAAAGTATAACAGCGAATGATTTTTTTTTTATAAATTCTGAGAACGAAGCCCTTCAGGTAGCCGACCCTGGCCTGGAAAGGGCTTTTGACATTTGCAAAAATGTGGCTTCATATCAATGACAATATATTTATTACAACGAGTAAAGTAACTCTATCAGCTGGCATAAGTATTATTATAGATATCACGTTAAGAAAATAACCAATGTTCGTAATGCTGCGAATTTTCAAAGCATATATCGCTAACGTTAAAACATCGTGTGAATAAACCAAGAATAAACACTTCTGAATAAAATGTCAATATAAACCTGTCAAAGGTTTGTAAACATAAACAAGAGATACAAAACCCTCGCAATTAACTCGATTAAATGATTTTATACTCATCAGTCCCGATAGAAATCTAAATAACAAGACACATAGAAGTGCTATAATGTCATAATTCGTATGAAAACCGCTGTCGCCAAAATCAACACATTTAAACCGATAGCTAAACAGTACACACAAGTAAACTATGCCTTTTATTGGACAGCTTGATTTTAGTGAAAACTAACTTAAATATTAAATTAAGCTTTTTAATATGTATCCTAACGCACGAATTTACGGTTTATTTTAGAATAACATCCCTAAGTATATGAGACGTTTTGTTTCTTTTTACTCCAATTAGGTTGAAATTTGTGTTAAACGTGATAATAAGAATGCTCGACTGTGTCATTCATTGTTATTTCGATTACTATGGTGACACTCGTAATACTTGTAAATATTGTATAATTTTAAGGAAAAATGGCATTATTTCTAAAAAAAAATATTTACCGATGAAATATTATTCCTTTATTAGTATACATAATTAGAACTTGTGGAAGAATTTCCGCAATGGGAAATGCTGAAATACACCATGTTTACACACATACGTCTCCAGAGCAACTGAACTGTGACGAACACACTGGTGGCACAGCTGGTGATGTGAAAGTCACCTGAGTGGCGACAAGGTCACGTGCGCTTACGACTTCTAGTGTCTTGTTATTTAGATTTCTATGGTCCCGACGGATTGACTAATTGCTAATTTTACAGTGATATGTAATTTATTGCACATATTTATTGCCTGTTTATCATGACGTATTTATGAATACTTAAATGTTGACAATCTTTTAGTAGGTATAATTATAAAGGATATAATAAGACCTTTACTTTTTTAGTAAGTTCATGCCGGTGACCTACAATGTTGAAATTATTTGATTTGTACTTGGTAGATTGCGCTTGATTTATTTAGTAATACCAATATATATTTTAAAGCTAAACATAAAGTAACTATGAAGTGAAACACAACAATAGAAATACCTTTTATTATAAACAATGAACTTCACACGGGTATCAACAGATCAAAGCACGTATTGTGAATGGTTGCGTCAGTCTTGATTAAGCTAAATAATACAATTTGCCTTTGCCTTTGCAACATCTTTGACGAAATTCTATATTTGAGATATCCTCGATGTATATCTAGAAGACAAAAAAATATATGCCGCATTAAACTAATACTATGAACTCGTGAACTCTACCTATCATGGAAGATATTTATAAGTAGGTATGTCAAATGTTATTAATCCATAGTTTTATTTGTTTTATCTTTCTTTAAACTTCTTATCAGTCTGACACGCTCCGATGTTTGTGTTTCTTGTTGAAATAACGTTCCATTGCCAGCAAATGAGTTGCATCTCTAACTATATCAACGTATCATCTATAATTGAAATAAGTAGATATGAGAAAGTACACACATGTTTACCTTAACTGAATTCGTTAAAATGTCCTTTCCAAACCAGTGCAATGTGTTTTTCTCATGTGCCGATTAATCGGTACCTTGAAGACGAGAACAATAGGTGTGTTTCAATTTAAAGTAGTCTAGGCAGTGACAATGACCTTTGGACGCCCACGCTAATTATACCCACACGTCTTCGGAGACGACTGCCAGACTCGTTGCTGGTATATGTCTCAACATACCAAGGCAATTCCAATGAACATAACCGCCTCGCTGAATGCATTTATTAAACTTGATACCTCTTGGCTAGACTAGAAACATAACGATATAGTTAAAATTATGTACAAACAGACCATACGAAAATCGATAAGAGAAAGGATGTACAAATAATAAAGAAAGTTCCAAATTAAGCCAGTGAACTGTAAATAATTCGCTTCCACGTTAAACGAAGCATCTCATATTACAATTCGATTAATTTAGCCACAAAAATGCACTTGACTTATCAGCTTCATCTACTGGTTTTTGTTATAACTTTAGACTTTAATGAAGGTGTTTTTACTTGTACGTAATTATTTATTCACTACGTATATTAAACATAACAAAGATAAGATAAGTATTTGAATATCATCTTTCAATACCGCCTTTTCTTCAATTTTTAAGGCACCTTGGCAATAATAATAATATTTTAAGCGTGATATATGGTTTTTACTTTATTATAGTGCATGACTAACAAACTCGTTAGACGAAGCCACAAAAAACTAGGGGTGTTCGACAGCTGATCGGAAGTCCCGTCTTTTGTTCCACTTATAACCACACTGTCGCACGAGGAAGGAAGTGGGGTGATCACCTACATTAATCAATATCAATACTACAAGAAGACAATTTTAATAATAAAACAAAAACACATTGTGTCTCCTGTCTTTATCTGATGTTTTTTTGTGGTCACGAATTTTTATTACGCACTATTGTTCTTTACAAAATATTCGTACTTTACATTCGAACGAAACGGGAAAGCTCCATTATTCAACGTATTTGGGCACAATGGTCGGCGCAACGGCGCACGCGCAGCGTGTGATTGTTCGAGATACGGAGGTGGTTTATTCAAAAAATTGCCTTTGTCGCCTACAATAAATTTGTACCTCGCCTCGTCTATGTAAAATACCTACATCTACTCCGTTTTATTCTATTGTAATCTGTATTGATTGTTTCTGACCCTCCCATTAGATTTCCGGTATGGTGAAACGTTTTTTATAATATTCTAGTAACTGGTTAAACGAAATTTTATTATTTCAACAGAACACGCTTCACTCATAATTCAAGACGATGTCAAAATAATTATATCAATTATTTAAAACATTTCTTTATAATAAATAGGCCATAGAGAAGTGACATCGGCCATGGGAATGTAGTTGAAATAAAGCCGCCATCACAGGAAATTAGTCACATGCGTCGAAAGATTCCTTCAACATCATTTGATAAGACATCCAAAATTCCATCTGGAAAGCTATTAAATTATTGAAGTCTTTTTCTTTTTAATTTTATATTAAAACTGAGTTGTATGCTATGATATTTTCGAAATGCCGATAATAATAAGCACTACCAATACCGTAGAGTGTATGGGCAAAACCGACCGTGCTCATCAATATTGCAAACCCTAGGCTCGATCACTTCATTAATATTACCAACGTATCTATTCTGTGAATTCCTTCGTTGCATATTATTATTTATCGCTTTTACTCAGATATTGCACTGAACACTACGTTTAGTTGTGTAGAGATATTTTTTATTCAACTTCCATTGCATACAAAATTCCAATTACAACAAACTTATTTTATCCACGGTAAAAATGACATTGCAGAACAAAATTAAATTTTGGATATCATGTGTTTATTGTGTGTGAATTTATAAAATTGCTTCCCACGTTTTTCTACGTTCAATTATATCGTACATGTTTCTTTTACCAGCCAGTCCGAGATTAGACAATTGGATCTACTAGAGCAGCTCTATTATGTATCGTGACTAGAGTTTATCCTTGACCTTGGATCACCTTTACGGAAGATGAAATGGTATTTAAGACCAGACAATATTTTGTATTCATTGCCTAAAATTTGACAAGCGTACCTAACATACGGTGAAAAGTTTTTTCAACTTCAATATTTTTATTTAGTAAGTATGAAGCGTGCAGAACACTATTTTTGTTGTACAAATAATTTCATTGTATCGTGACATGACATAGTGTTCTACAATTTATGATATTCGTAGTTTTTTATGCCGTGACAGGCAAATAAGTTGAAAATATTTGAATGAATGTGTGTTGGCGATGATATGAACCGATGCACGATAGTAATGGCGGTCGTAAATAGTGTATGCAGGGCTGCGTGTGCGCCGTAGCTATGGGATACAAGGTCGATAACGAAGTTATTAATAACGAGCATGTCTTATTTAAAATACCACCTCCTAATATACTATAAAGTATATTGTTACATGGCCATTGAGTATGGATTCGATCATAATTGAAAACATATTGTATTACGGAAACTGCATATTTATATGTATTACATACATTTATTTGGCAAATAGTGAGCGGATATTATGCATAGATACTCAATAAGAAATTATAAAGTTTGTACTTGAACCTAAAGTGGATATAAAATGGCTAAACATTGTACAGCAGAACGGGTCTTTAAAGTGAAACACCTGCCTTTTCGCGGTTCAATTACTATTTATTGCACGAATCGGACCCCACCCCTTAATATTCCGTGAACGTTACTTTAAATGCGCATTAAATTTTACTTGAGATGTATTTTAATAATTTGGTAGCTAAGCTTCGTATTACTCATGAATAATAATCAGCATTAATATACAGGGTGTACCAAAAAGTAGTGATGAACGGAAGCTGAGAGGTAGAGGACCTAAGGGGCTATCCGAATCACCCCCATGTATGTTATGCGATTTTTCGTATTTTCGGAGTTATGACGTTTTTTTCAATTTTTCACCTATCGCCGAGTACGATGATATTTTCACTCATGCTGACGTCAATGATTGCGGAAGATGCTTGATTTTTTTTGTGTGCTAAGCTGAAAGATAGGCCAATTCAGTATGGTAACATTTACTATCGTTAGATCTTTGAATGGAATAAAAAAAAGAATTAAATGGCAAGAAAGATAAAATTACCCAATATGTTCACCACTTCAAGGGCCCGTAAAAAAATAAAATCACATAAAAAAAGTTTTCCGTTTGACTTTTAAAAACTTGCTCTATCTATCAGATAGCTACCCTGAAAATTTCATTTAATTATTCAGAAGGCTTCAATCGAAAAATTTAAATCTAAATGTGGTAAGTGCAAAAATTGAATTAACTTGATGATCATTAAAACCAATAAATAGGTGTTTAATTACCAGAAATTTTTAAAATAACCCCGCTGTTGCTCAATGCAAGTGCGACATCACCGTAAAAAGTTGTCTTTTAAATGTCTGAATGCCCTTTTATCATTTTTAATGGTTTCTTCTGCTACTATGAATTTCCGGGTTATTTCGTCCAAATTGTGGCATTTTCTCAAGTAGCCGAGGTCTTTTTAGTATTCCCATTGAAACAAATCAATGGGGTTTAGGTCGAGGGACCGTGGAGGCCAGGCTTTAAGGCAGGCATCACCGGCGCATGCGCAGGCTGCAACGACCAATCCATCTTTCAGGGTATCTTTGCCCTTTAGCGTGGCCTGCACGGTCCCCGGACATAAACCCTATTGATTTTTTTCCTTGGGGATACTACAAAGACGAGAGACTGCCACAATTTGGACGAAATAACCCGGAAATTCATAGTAGCAGAAGAAACCATTAAAAATGATAAAAGGGCATTCAGACATTTAAAAGACAACTTTTTACGGTGATGTCGCACTTGCATTGAGCAACAGCGGGGTTATTTTAAAAATTTCTGGTAATTAAACACCTATTTATTGGTTTTAATGATCATCAAGTTAATTCAATTTTTGCACTTACCACATTTAGATTTAAATTTTTCGATTGAAGCCTTCTGAATAATTAAATGAAATTTTCAGGGTAGCTATCTGATAGATAGAGCAAGTTTTTAAAAGTCAAACGGAAAACTTTTTTTATGTGATTTTATTTTTTTACGGGCCCTTGAAGTGGTGAACATATTGGGTAATTTTATCTTTCTTGCCATTTAATTCTTTTTTTTATTCCATTCAAAGATCTAACGATAGTAAATGTTACCATACTGAATTGGCCTATCTTTCAGCTTAGCACACAAAAAAAATCAAGCATCTTCCGCAATCATTGACGTCAGCATGAGTGAAAATATCATCGTACTCGGCGATAGGTGAAAAATTGAAAAAAACGTCATAACTCCGAAAATACGAAAAATCGCATCACATACATGGGGGTGATTCGGATAGCCCTTTAGGTCTTCTACCTCTCAGCTTCCGTTCATCACTACTTTTTGGTACACCCTGTATAAGCTTGGCAATAAATAATAATATAAAAATGTGTGTAATATGTTATGGTCGTCTCATAGTATTATGTCATAATTCCCAAGCCCAGTAATGATTTATTCGGAGCTGCGGCGACGCCGGTGAACGAACCCTGTCACTGCGCAACTCAGCCGTTACTGGTTTCGACTTTCGGCAGACACTCGCGTATTATATTGACCATAAATGAACACAAGAATGCATTCATTCGCAATAAAAGACACCGCCGCTTTCGTCGCTTCATTTGTTATACATATAATAAACTTTACGCCTAAACATTGTGCCGATAACGTATTTAATTTCAATATCGCACTCTCCCACTCGATTAGGCTGACCATTTTGAAATCTGTTTTATTATCTGAACTAGCGGTCCGCCCCGGCTTCGCCCGTGGTACATATTTACGTTTTCTCTACATAAAAACCATCCTCGTACTTCAAGGAATATAATAGAAAAGAATTATCGAAATCGATTCAGCCGTTCACACGTGATGCCATGACAACGCGAAACGGGTGCAGACCCGCCCGCGCCGCCTTTTTATAGCTCCCGCCGCGAAGCGCGTCGAACGCGGCAACTGATACACATAATCCTTATGGCTGCATGATTCTGTATTCACGCGCGATGACTTATAGCGTATTTCATGTATAACTTTGGTGTTTCTACACCGATTTACATGATTCTTTTACTATAACCTGCCCAGGAGTATGAAGAATAATTGTGCCAAATTTGGTTAAAATCCGTCGTGTAGTTTTTGTTTCTATAACGAATATACAGACAGACAGACAGACAGACAGACAGACAGACAAAAATTTTACTGATTGCATTTTTGGCATCAGTAGCGATCCCTTATCACCCCTTCATAGCTTTTTTTAAATATATTTCATGTACAGAATTGGCCTCTCTACAGATTTATTATAAGTATAGATTACAGAGGAAATATTATGATAACCGCATTTAACGTAGGAAGCGTTTAAAAAACTTGACAAATTACCGTTAATCCGGATTCTATACGAACAGCTGCGAGTCAACAATCACTGCAGCTTACACCAAATTATTAAAAGCCATAAAACGAGACCGATACAGAAGGGTGAGCCCTATTGTCAGCTTTCGTGTCTAAAACTCGCATGATGCTTTTATTATTGCAAACAGGCGATGTAGCTTTAGATTTTATTTTTTAATAACTATAGATAAGGAAAGTATTTAAATGATTTGCGAACCTTTGCGTGTTCAAATTGTGCATTCACATTTTATATACAACAACTGTTTCGATACATCTTTAACTGTTAAAGTATATTTATTCGTGCGATGAATCAAGTATAATTTTAATTTATAAGATCTATGCAAAGTATGACCATGGAGGCAAGACCGGTGAGGTACTTTGTTGCTCGTTTGTTTTTTTTCGTGATTCGATCTTAATCTTGTAGAGACTGAGCATTGCGGTCAGGCGCAGTCTGCCATAAATTTGTAAATGAATTATTATAGGTAGGTACCTACTAAGATATTTATCATAGAACTTTCTAGTTTAAAATTTATAATGGCTATTAATTAAAAATATAGCTTATGTCGAAAATAATGGCGTCAGAAAACCACCAGTAACC
Organism: Colias eurytheme; assembly: GCF_061535395.1. NCBI lineage: Eukaryota > Metazoa > Arthropoda > Insecta > Lepidoptera > Pieridae > Colias > Colias eurytheme. Next base: position 5,024,888 of record NC_142989.1, on the reverse strand, counting down.
TTTTAGCTGTCTACTATTATTATTGTAGAGTCAGAGTGTTGACAGTTCTCACATTCAAATTATAACTTATTTAACCCTACGAAGGTGCGAGAGACCGTTAAAGGTGAAGGCAGGTTATACAGTCCCCTGACTATGTCCCCTCGCCACTCGGCAGTCACTTCGCCAACTATTGAGCACCGTTATGTCCACCTGCGCCCACTGAACCGAGCGCGACGTATGCCCGGACGTGTGTTCACACTTTTTGTGAAATTCCGCGTGTAGTATACGTTTTTATGCACCGTCTGTACTTGGTAGTTGGTACATGCATGTATGCATGAATGGTTATGAAGAATTCAATGTGGATAATCAACTCACTAGGTAGCTATTCGAAAAGGGAGCGAGGCAACATGTGTCCTACACAGTTTTAATCCAAGGCATAAACTCGGTATCTACCAAATTTCATAGGCTTTCTGGAATAAAAACATTGCGATATTACTGTATCTTCCGATAACTCAACATCCACGCGAGCAACTTATGTTAATAATTAATATCAACAAAAAAAAAAACAAATACACATTAAAATGTAATTTCTCCCTTATCAAATGACACCGGAAACCGAGTTGCTCAATGAAAGGTAAGCGATACAAATCGTTCAAATACCTTAAGTAAATTTAAACATGTGTAATGTTGATAATATAATTAAACATTAGTACGTGCGAATGCATGACCGAGTCGATCATTTATCGTAACTCAAACAGCGGGTGATAACTGATATCGAGTCCACATCGAATCGAGTTGTGATCGTGTTGTGTTGCGACATCTGATACATGGAGTGTGACCACCGGTCCTTTCTGTATGAACATTACTGAAGTGTGAACCGAGATATAAAAGTACATTCGGCTTACGAGATTGATAACGTTTTATTTATCGTCGGTGTATAAAATGCAGGCTGGTGTTTTATCATTTCATTTCATTGATAAACAAATTGGAAAATCGCGTTCCACTTTGGATTGCGTTGACTTTGGATTTGTTAAAAATTGGTATTTATAAGTATACCAATTTTTAACAAATCCAAGCCATATGAAGTTAAATATAAACTTACAACGTACAAAACTTTATTATTTGTCGTTAATTATTCAATAACGACACAAACAAACGGTTATTTTGACGATCAAGTATTAAAAAAAATATAATTCTCTTTATATGAGGACGAAGTCACGTTATCTAGTTTATTTATATAATTGTTTAATTTAAAAACAAAGCACGCCACTTATAATTATCAATACTTTTAACAGGTCGAATTTTTCTTAGGGCCGATTTTTCAATGCTTGGATAAAATTTATTCGTCGAATAATGTATAAAACTACCATTTTAAAAACGTATTCTAATTGCCCGTATTTGACAGTTTACGTGACATTTTAATATTATCGTGTAATACTTTATTGGACGGATAAGTTTTATCCAAGCATTGAAAAATCGGCCCTTAATCAAATTACAAAAATTATCAAGAACCACATACCGTGTGCAATCGACCTAATTCTGAGAAGATAATATGCGATTGTATATTGATACACAATATAATATCAACTTGCAATAATCCTCACATGACGACCATTGTTATTAAATAACTTCTTAAGGAAAAATAATAAGCGTTGACTCTCTATTTGAGACTAGCCCTTGCCCGCAGCATCACCCGCGTGGGCATGATAAATTTTCAAAGTAAAAATTTTAATCTTCTATCCTCTCTTGCGCGGATACTTCATAGTGTTGTTGATAGATCAGTCAGTCACCTTTGTCTTTTATATATCAAACTAAATATACCTAAATTCAAATAAATACTCGCCAGATAACAGTTACACGATTACAACGGCCGGTTCACGTTACCAATATGAATTGCAAATGAACGTAGATATTTATTTATCTCATAACGAACAATAATTACTTTCTCATGATTAATACCCATTCTACTTGAGCGTATAATTTAGTATCGAAATAGGGTTATTATGAAACTTGAGCGGACATTAACCACATTAGCTATATAATATTTTACTCTAAACACGCCGTATTTCGTTGGTAATGATTCGTACCTTCCTAATTTAGCGCGGCAAGAGGGTTGGGAAAAATCTTTATGATAGATTACTCGAAAGGGAACCATGTAATGACCCTGGAATATTAATCTTCCGCGAAATTATCGCTTTTTGTAGTCTGTGAAAAATTACACCATAAATATTAAGACCATGAACTTAAATTTTGCATTACACTTTTACAATACAAAAGTATTTGCTCCTGAATGAATGTTGAATTGTTAACCTATTCAATCATTGGGGTCATAAATCACTAATTTATCACGCTGATTAAGCCAATCGACTGCGGTGCGGTACGAACGACGGCAATTTTATTTATCTTTTGTTTGTAAATTACCCGAATAGAAGCACAGTATTGTGTTGTTATACAACCTAGTTTAGTAGGTCTAGAATTGTATTACCCAGGGCTCTTCCCCCGAGTGCCCTGGGTATGCCTAAATGCATTCTCTACTATAAAAAAAAGGTATAGAATTGTATGCAAAATTAGTTCAAATTGAATGTTTCTCCACAAAACGGACCAATGATAAAATGTTAAAGTGTAGTAAATGATAACTTTACCTACACGTATATTTCAAATTTTATGATATACATAATCTCCTAACTGTTTCCGTGATATTGTTAAATTTTCATTGTTCCATTGTGTAAAGGCGAGCCTAACTCAAATTGATTTGCTCTATAATTTCTTCAATATTGAATGAAAATTTGAACAGCAATTGAGAATTTGCAAAATTCACCTCATTTTACTAGTGAGCATTGAGCGCGTGCATGGCGCTTAGCCAAAGTTCGCTTTTGTGATGTAAATACGGTTTGATCACGTACAATAGATGCTGGAAGGAGGGTTCTTAGTTGGAATGTAAACAACCCTGCGTATCTGCCACACACACAGAAGTTTTCATAACATTATATACATTTATGGTAGCTGAACTATGAATTTAACACAGTAATTAACTATCTAACAATGATTTAATACAGATACATATATTTTGCTCGAACTAAGCCATCCAACCTTTCCATCTCTAGCGCTATTGTAGTTAAAGTACAGTTGGATAAATTTTCAACTGTCCCTAAATTATTTCTCCTTGAGGTGGTAGAGCCACCTCTACAATAAAATAAATACGCCCACAAACCAATACCAACACCAACTTAATTGTTTGATGTAACATTTACAAAGATGTAACATTATTATTCCGTGAGGATCCCGTCAACGCATAACAAATGACAACAAACACGAATAAAAATCAACAACTGGAAGATTTAATAGCAAGCTGCACTTAAGCAAGTTCTCGAAGCGTGTGTAATCGACCTAATTCATCGTGTTTATCCCGGCCACAGGCGTGGGTGTAGAGTTTCGAGCATTCGTATGGACAGTGAAAGCAAACAGTCAGCGTTCCATAGCGCTTTGTTGGGACTCCAGCCGACACATGACACCTTGGCCTTCACAACAGAACTTGATTTGTGTACGCGTTTCTCTGCTGATAGCGAGAAAACCGAAGTATCCCTTTTGTGACTGACAAGCTGGGATTTTAATAATTTATAGAATTTTACGGTTTACGTCTTAGAATTTACTTTCAAGTTTTTACCGTGAAACTTTCATATTGCAAGCTGAATCTAGCAAGCTTTTTAATGCAATTTTAGCGGAATACATAATTTCTCGACTTAAGAACTTGATACTTATTATAAATTAACATTCTTTAAGAACTTTTGACTTGATTATCTTGATCTTGCTTGCTAGCGTCGTCGACGGCATTTTTGGCCTATTTTCATACAAATCGTAGCGGCCCTCGCCCTTTTTGGCCATTATCTTCACTGCTCTATAAAACGACAAAACTTACATAAAGTCCATAGACGTTGTTGATAAAATCTGTACATTGTGGCCAATTTTCAGCAGCCAGAAAATTTGGAAACAAATGGCTATTATAAAAGTTATGACAAAGAAATCCCGCAAATTTCTTGGCGGATACTCGAGCGTAGTAACATTCAATTCAAGGTTCAGTTATCAAAAGTCGAACCGTATCACGTCGCGTCGGTCTTGCTCAATACGGACTTTCAATAGACGTTACGAGCACCCATGGTGATGTTGAAAGGTCTCAAATTAAAGAAGTGATTTAAGGTACACAATAGGAAATAATTTCGTTCTCATTGTACTCCGTATCAGCGGAGTGAAGAGCGCAATGTATCAATCAATGTTGATAAGATCCACTCAAGTATTTTTTATACCAACAAAAACATATTTTAAGCGTATCGAGTGTTACTATTCTGAGTGTATCAATCAACGCTTTTATGTGTTACCGAAGTGTTACCGTTAGGTACCTATAAAATATTTAAAATATGTAAAGAACTACACTTTTTTTTGGTGATTATAAGAGGAGCAAAGCATGACGGCATAAGTTAACATACATTTGCATATGCAAAAATATTTTTCCCATTCAAATAATTGTTTAATACATTTTACCATACGAATAATAAATGGAATACTTCATGGTCAAGTTCAATAACCGCATCCCACTGATTTGATTGATCACAGATCACTTTATTTCAAGGGCTTGATGCTTTACATGAAATTTAATATGTATGAAAAATAAAGTAATAGCGAGTGTAAACTATTTATTTGTGGTGAAATTTGTAACATATTTCCAAGAAATTATAGGTAAGTATGTACTAAGAATATGAAATATCACAAAAATGTTTTTACGTTTGGTGATAATTGAATAATGAATTATGTACTTCTAAAAAAGTGTTATAATACCATATTATAATGTTCTGTTTTAATACGAAGACGAGGTTATCTTATCGAAGAATGTGTAAGTACTAACGTACACAAATGATTAGATAATAATTACCAACTGATAATTTTCTTTGTGACATGCCATTTTCTTGTAAATTTCGCTGTTTGTTTATTTGCAATGCAGTAGTTAATTGTTTTCAGTAGGCCCGTGTGAACCTATAAGGTTTCGTACATCATGAAGGATAAGTAAGTAATCCGTGATATCTACACGTGAGCTATGTATAATAAGAATATTATCTATGGTAAGCATTATATTTACGTCCAATGAAAGGCATGAAATTTACTTTTCACTTCTTGTAACATAACGTCATATCATGTTTCATTAAATATTAAGTAATGAACAAACGTACACTGTTTTTTTAACTTATTCATAAAACTACGTTTTTGGAGTCACGTTGTCGCCGTGACATAAAAACCTCCGTGCATACAGTGATGCCACAGAATAAAAATGAAAACGTTGTTGTGCAGTATGCCCATAAATATACTGGTTAATTTCAAACGCCACCGTCTTGATAATCACAATTACGGACCCAAATTTAATTACAGATTGAGATAAAAATGCTGTTTATATAAAGCGATCTGTTTTAGATTGGTAAATAAAACTGTTAATGTATATGGACGACTTTAAATGAAACAGTTTCTGTATTTCTTTGCACTACTTAACGCTGACATTTTTATAATAAGAATTATCAACTGTCTGTGTTATTTTGAAATTCCGTCAATTTAAAAAGTATCTAAACCAAATCTAAACCCTTATTTAGTTAGTTACAAATATAGTAACTTATATTCAATCAAACAAATCGATACCTTTTTAAATATGCGTGTAAGATGCGTATATACTTTTTTCACCGACCACCTATCAATAATGAATTTGAAAACTGTGTTATTACACTTCAACAACCCATAATTGAGTTTCATTTAAAATAATAGGGTTGTTTTGGACCAGTTTTAAACCTTGAGTGAAATACTACCTGCCATTCATTTTGTGCTACATGGTTAAGTCGGCTTGTTTAAAATTATTTAATAGTTGATTATAATATAGCGAATGTTTATCTATTAAATTAATGATTTGTTAACATTTTTTTATAATATTTAATGACTATATGACCACCATAATTTTTAACAAGACGGCTTTACAAATAGACTGAGTTCCACTCACATAATTGCAGTCTGTGAAAAATAAATAATGAATAAATCATAACGCAATTATCTCAAATAGAATATTTAACGAAGTATGTTAAAAGAATTTCGTACTAACATTAAACGAAAAATATTCGCTTATTTTACTTAGTTCAAAGAACATAGTTTCTTGTTTTTCAGTAGATATCTAGGTATACTAATATTATAAAGCTGAAGAGTTTGTTTGTTTGAACGTGCTAATCTTAGTAACTACTACACACAACTGTTAGATAGCCCATTTATCGAGTAAGGCTATAGGTATAGGCTATATTACGATAACAGGAGCGGAGCCGCGCGGGTGAATCCGCGATGCGCAGCTAGTTAAAAAATAAAACTTATTTCATTCTTTCGTTTGCCAGTTTTCAGCATGAGAAGCAATAAATACCTATGTAAAATGCATCACAGATAATAGTGCACTTCATTATATCAATAATCAAGTCACCTCTAGACTACCTCAAACTCTACCTGAAACGACACAAAATATAAAACTAACAGTCTATAAATATTTTTAATCTCTCACATCTTAACTATATCGTTAAACCAGTCTGTATTACCTAACATTGATAGGGTGGGCCATGTTTGATGGTGTACAGTTATAGAGTGGGCGACCTCTGCTTCATTCATCGTCTGATACTCCTACGAGCTACGGTGCATTCAATTGCCTTATAAGTTTGTTTATCTAATGTTGCGTAACGTGGCTCTATTCACTTCCGCGCATGACTAACTATATGTTAAGTTTTAAGGTGATTTTTCAATTAACGTAGGTTTACTAACGATGTGACAAAGTTTATTGATTTGATGATAGTGAATTGGGATTTTATTCGATCGATCAATTATTTAATCTCGAGCATTATATCTCAAAAAAGAACAGCAGTCAAGTGTTAAACTCTTTGTAATTAGTAATACATACATGCAATTTCACTAATTAAGGAAATAATAATACAAGAAACATAACCGTGGAAACTGAGACTCTTCTTGCGAACAAAATAAATAAAGTTCACGCATTTAGAATGTAAATATATTCAAAAACCGTATTTCTGTGCAGTATCACTGTATTTAATTCCCGTTTGACGAGTGATTCTGTAAACAGTTAATTTTTAGTTTCGAAGGTAACGCATTTGTTTGTGGCATATGCGCATGGGTGATGGGACCCCTGCATACGAAAATAGCTTACGTGCTCTTTAGGTAATCGAAGTACATGACATTACAAGGCGTAGGTGCGAAGTGAAATAACGCAAGCATGGCCTCCCTTCATTATATTATTTTTAGTTAACATAAAGACAATAATAAATACGTCTGAACATTCTAATGACGTGTCCTAAACATGTAATGATCACTGCCCTGAGAAACACGTTTTTTACTTCGAGTCAACTAAATAAATAAACTTCTACAGTGTTTTGACTTTTTTCTATTTGTTTTGTTTGATAAAACGCCTCTCAGGCTTGACAGATACCAACTACTATCATTAAAAATGTACGCATGGTAAAAGCGCCTAAACATAGTTAATATATAAAAGGCTTACGGTAATAATACAAGCTTCAGATATATTATAAGGATTAACAAAGGTTAAATAGGCAATTTCTGTCTAAGAGGGGATTAACCCATTCGCTTTATAAACTGACTGGTTGAAGTCGTTACACTTTATAATATAACTACAAATAAGGCTTTTGTTATCTTTAAAATATTTAGGAAGATGTCATAACATACTCATACAACGAGTAAAATTTAAGGTAGAGTCAGTTAATTTAAACCTACTTGAAAACAGACAATATAGTCCCACACTATTTGTTCATCATAAAAGTATTTACACCTCTCTTTATTTCATTATCACTCACATGACAAATGTGTGAAACATAAACTCCCATTTCAATAAGACGCGGCCAAGCTTCGCCCAAATACCTTTCTCGACGATCGTAAGAATAACCGGTACTAAATGACTACGGCCATAGAAATTGAATTTTTCTCAAGCCAGATAGATACCAGATATGCTATGGAGTATACGTGGGTTTTATATAGCTGTTTGATCGTGACATGCATCAAATATGATGGACATCATTTACTTAGCTGACTCTACAATTTATACAGCGTATCGGGTTTCGTCTTGTCAGAACATTTTACAAAATCGATTTTGATGATGTTACTTTGCACATTATTGCTTTTTAATATTAATGTATTTTTTTTTATAAATTACTCTGTGTGAGCGTAATTTTTATTTAGACATTAAGAATACAAAGACAGTTTAAAATTAAAACATAGTTAAACAAATTGATTTAGAAATTATTTGTTCAGTTGTAGGTACTAGGTACACGTAACGCGGGCTAATGGTAATTACGGTGTTGGAACTCCTAACTCCATTGTTTTGATTTAAAATAAACAATAAATCACTGCCCAAAGCGTAATGTATATTTACTAGGCGAGATTTAGTAATGGCGGTTTAAGAGCTAAGAACACAGCTTCGGCCGGCGGCGCCTGCGGCTCTCACGTCAGGACAAAACAAACACCCACTAAGATCATATCTTAAAAGCGAACTTGAGACCAAATGGATTACTCAACAACCGTTCGTGTTCCTACTACGTAATGAAACTACATTAAGTAATATTAAATAACGCAATACGTATAACATTTCTAATCAAATACGCACGCGTTAAGTGGCTTATTCTCGCTTCTTTCTTTTTAACGTGACATCTGATATGTTTTCAAAGATGCGTGTTTATGAGGATAAGTATTACGACAAAATTAGTCGCAGTAAAAGCTACTGAAAACAATCGCCGTGTGTCTTTTAACAACGCAATTAAAAGGAATCCAATCAATAATCATGTATGAAGAATGATCACACAGCACACTAATAAAATATATTCGATTTATTTGTGTGTATAATTGCTAAAACGTTGACACAATGTGTGTTGTTTTATATGGTGTTTACTGTTTAGTATATTAACACTGGCTTTGACAATTCACCAAATTTATCATATTAAATTGTCCGTATACATTGAGGCCCGCATTAAATTGTACAACACGAACAAGCTTAGGCGCGGGACATATACAAGCGGCGCGGCGCGCCGCGGGCGCGCCGCGGGCGCGCTGCCGGCGTGCATCGGGTGCGCTATTGGCATTTTGTATGAAATAATTTTGGAAAGGCGCAACCTTGGCGCAACCTTGGCACAACCGTGGCGTGCCGTCTCGACGCCTGTCCAAAATTCTTTCATACAAAATGTATAAGAAGGACGTGGTGCAAAACAGATTCAAGAGGTGCGCTTATGGCACGCCCGCGCCCGCGCCGCTTGTGTTTGACCCGCGCCTTAGGGGTTGGAAACAAACAAGGTGGGGGTTGATGTTCGCTCATTATTCCTTATTAGAAGGCTACGCTGATAAATTACCTCTAGAATATGTTTAGCATTATGAACGTCAGTGATAATTTCAGGGTGATGATTCTGTTTGAGAAGGATTTATATCTCTAGGTATTGTTACAGATAAGCATTGTAAATTGTGCTATTTTCGGCGCCCCTTAGTTAAAGTACCGATGCTGTATTATTTAATATTCTCAATGGCCTAAAATTGAGTGCAATTGACAAATAAAGAACGTCTTATCTTAGTGGGGATGAGTTATTGCCGAAGTCATACATGCTCTCATCATTGTAGTTTCCAATTAAAATAGACTAATTGTCCGGCACTTTGAAGTTTCATTAATAGATGTGCACGAGGTTGAGCCACGGGCGTCATTTATTTGTCTGCATGCGGTCGACAACCTCGCGAATCCTAGAATAAACAGCACATTACAGTAATACATTTCAATAACTCTTCCACACTTCCTACCAACTACTCCATAATAATGACTTATGGCCGCTAGCGAACTTGACGCAAATAAATCGTGCTTGATGTGGCTCCATAACTTAATTTATTTGTTTTTCTACGGCAAAATGATGCTGTTTATGACCTGAGCTCACCACGCTTAATAGCACGCATAAAATTCGATTGACGCTTTGGGCCGACCTGCTTTGAACGCGTTTCTTACATCAACATTGTGGTTTTATGACATAGATTACGAAGAATTGTATCCCCGTTTAGGTTAACGTAAGGAAAGTATTCGAAACGGAAGTATCTACGTATGGAAATGATCCACAGCACAAATAAGAAACAAATGTGTTGTTCAATTGTTTTGTACATAGGTACCTACCTAAAAACTGTTTGATTTTGAACTTTCATTTTATACATTTTGAATGGGTGAAATGAAAGATTACTAAGGTATATTTATTAATGCGATACTTGATAGATAAAAAAAACATGCGAACCAAAAATCTCAAAATGTAAAATAATCTTATCTCCATGAAATAAGTTAGGCCTCGAAAAACCGACGTTGAGAAAATTGACTGCCTCGGGCGGCGAAGTGTCCCAAATATCGGATAGGCATTTATTTTCTGCGTATTGCATCTTAACAACTGCTTTTCGAAAAATAAGGCAAAAACCAGCATTTTATTCACCCACACATGCACACGTCTGTATGAATGAAAATTACAAAACGATATTTTACAAATATGAAATAACTTTAATGATAATTTATTATCAATTTATTGGACATAAAATCATTACTGCCATGTAATTAAATTGCGTTTTATGTAGTTCCGAGCATCATAGTGTTTATTAAATAAACAAGGAAATAGACATTATTCTTCAAACACGACAGATGTACTTTTTATTACCAAACAAAATAATACACCACATGCCAGTGATGCGTTTCATTCATACTCACGCATATGCTTTATAATTTGTGCTATTTTCGGGTCCTCTTAGATAAGTTTATTTATGAGATCGATAAAAACTGTTGAATGAGAAGTGCGTGCACTGGGTCAACCGATTATTGGTTCATTGTGCTAAATTATCGATCGTTTATGCGGCCAAATCTAGTCGCCACTAGGTATCATATATTTTATATCAATGACACTATTTCGACGCACGATTTCGTGGATATATAATTGTGTCATGATTAAGCTAAATAATTGTTTAGTTTGTTGATAAACTCTATATCAGATTCATTTACAAGTATAATGTGTCATGCAAGAAACAGCTCATAGAGGTTGATTAAATTTAAAACCTGATTTTCCCAAGCACGTCTAAAGCTCCTGATCTAGCTTAATCTACTGCTTCGTTGCACTATTGTTACGAAGCCACTTTACCCATAAGCACTCTTATCTTACTTACAGGATTTAATAAGAACTGTATTATCCGTTCATGTATGCCCATACTTGCTATACTGAACACTTTTTAAGAATATTGAAAGTGTACGTCAAACCTCTCAATTTTATTGTTGGTTAGCTTTAGGAGATAAAAATGCACAAGCTGTAATCCTGCTATAAATAACATTATAAAAAAACTAAATAAACAGTTGCATCGGAACACAATAGATGTGCTTCATCACCACATGGCTCCGAGCGGACAATGTGGAACTCTTTAGAAAGCAAATAATAGCCGATTGAAAATGATTGCATGAATAATACACGTATCGGCTTGAACATTTATATTCACTTCAAGCCACAACAGCTGGAAGGAGCACGCGTTTTAAAACATTCAAAATAAATAATCCTGTCTGAATTAATTGCGTTGTAAACAGGCCATTTAAACACATTAGTAATTAATTAGTTAAATGTTTAATTCGTTGGTAATGTCATTAGTAATGTTTGGAGGGCGATTTTGATCTTGATATTAGTTTGATCGTTCATGGGCTAGTGCATCGTTCCTCATGTATGCACATTAATTCTGAGATATTTTTTGTACACATATATACGTTTTTTCCTCAATCTTATAAATTATTAGAAAAACGTACAATCACGTTTATATCAGAGATAACAATGTAAATGTGAAGTGTATTTTTCAAGTGGATACCGTGCATTGACCATTTGGTATAGTTCAATAGATTATTCATGCTTCCTGTTCACTACACGATCATACACTCTTTTGAGAAATTTCCGACGCTGCTGTTTGTAGAAATGATACAAAATTAAATATACTCTCTTTATATGTAAATTGAAATATTAATAAGCTTTATTGAGTGTATGTAATAAATTAAAAAGTAAAAGTGATTTAAGCTTTAAATCCAATTTAAAGGATACATTTTATTAACGCATGACATCAAGATTTAATTTATCGTCCCTTAAACCAAAGACCACTCTAAATTGATTACAATAGCCATTAAATCCTTTTATGCTTTACAATAATTGACTTTGAACACGTGCCGCTGACCGCAGACCTGTTTCAAATTTTATGATGATCATTTCATCAGCCCCTGTATTGGAAAATGTGAAATTAGTCATTGCATTATGTAATCTCAGTTTAATGGTCTGCTCTGTAATGTGTGGGGCGGTGCATTAGCCGATGTGCACATTGTCACGCTTATCAAAACGAAATATACACGTGACACATGCCAGATGTTTTGGCGGGGCTTTTCCATTATGTGTGTGCGATGTTTCTAATGTGATTCAAACTTTGTACGAATATTTAAGTACATAGTTATAACATAGTTTGTTTCATATGTTAAAAAAATACTTTTTTATTTTTATTCGGATAATTATACACATGACTTTAACATAAACGCAAATAAAAAAAAGTATTCATTTCAAAAGCAAAGTGTTTTATCAGGATATCAGATAGATCATCTGACATCTCTATAAAGTTCATTGATACAATGCAAATCCGTGTAAGCGAACATTCGCAAACATCTGCTGGAGACACGTGATAGAACATCTGTTTGTCTATCATTCGAAAGCCCCTACCTCGTGACTCGTGTACGATACATTTATCTCGACCCTCGGTTTTAATTAGAGCCTATTCACTTATCATTGCATTCCAATTCCGATCAGTTTACATTTTCACGGTAGAATGCGCGCGCGCCGACATAGCCACAATGAACCCTTGATCGGTGATTAGAATTAACTTAGATCCTATTGTGTGCAGTGAAAGTACATAGAAATGTGCTCTTAATGTGTTGCTCAAGTTTACAATCTACATAGACTTACTATCTCTTAACTAATAGGTACTATAATAATCTCTACTTAATTACACCAATAAGATTTCATTTGTCTACGCATTGTAATTTCTATGGATCAATATTCACAGTATTTCTAATTGAATTCCATGAAACAATAAAAGCATCCAAAGCTTTTAAGTTCTAACAGACTTAGGTACCTACTCTAAGTATATTTTGTTTTCCATAGACCATGTATTTATTATGTTTTTGCATTTCAGGTAAGTACCAGTGCACTGCTATTGTTATTTGAAGACGTTCTGTAAGTTGTTATCAGATACGGAAGGAAGTTAAAGCTGTAAGTAGGTACTTGACGAAGTGTTCTTGCATTAGTAACTTTTGTTTAAAGAGCGCTAAACTTTGACTTCTATAAAGCTTTTGATACCTTCGTCAGTATTGGACAAACTTTGACAAGATAACGAATTCATCGAGTTTAATTAAGGTCTATCTGCTGACCCTTCATTTGCCTTGATGGGGCTCGACGACCCTATTGCGAAACAAATTGCTCCGAGCCGCTCCTTGGTCTGTCAGAATAAAAAGCTTCCAAAATGATTATTTGATTCCCTTGTATACGACTTCAATTATTGAGTGCCATTTGAGATGTATTGTTTGCTATTGAAATCATTACGAAATACGAATGCATATTAAATTTAATTACATTGTATTCTGCATAACTTCGAAGTTAATGAGCTTAATGCGATGTCAGCTTAATGATGACGGAGCTGTAAACTAGAGAGCAACGCCGATCAATATGTACAATTGTACATATTAAATATTGGTTTCCGACGATATTATCCCATCACTTTGTTAACGAATGACCGAATAATATTCACCGCATAAATAATAACATTGTAGGCTTATCTCAATGCGCATCAAGCTTAGTCACGAGTGTCGGCGTGACTGAAAGGGCACGGAGGAAGCGTTCGTTTGTCTGTTTGTGTACGAATGCCACATAAACAAGCAACACCGCGGGTCTCGCGATGCAATATTATGCCTTTCTCAGTTCTCACGATAAAACATACACAATCTAGACTATTTACTGAGCTGAGCCTTGCTGCTTTATGGGATCATACCTCATAATCTTCTTATGAATACTTCCGATGAAATACCTTTGTAGCATGGAATATCAGTTTGTTCATGACTGCTTAAGTTCTTACTTAGTAGATATGACTGATAATATAAAAAGTTTATAACCAGAATTTATAGACATTTCCTGGAATTTATTTCCACACTATTGAATTTGATCTGAATGATTTCAACTAATTTTACCTAAACCACGTTCCATATTCCTATAACATCAAGAAAAGTTTTCTGCATATAAACGCCAATACACATAAAAACCCTTCCATATTACTGTACACTTTCTCCTCGAATACGTATACCTTCATTAGTACGGCTCACCTCCCTCCCGGTTCACGGCTTACCAGCGAAAGTGGTAGTAATCACCACCAATTAATATTCTAGCCGATGACGCCGACGCCTACTCCGGTCATGCGTTTATTTTGAGAAGGAAATCGTAAGGGGGCGTTAAATATGTGCTTAACTATTTATATCGATATTCGATAATAATCATTAGTAAAAAATCTAAGGATTTGAACCTGAAAATGCTTATGCTTATTTTTAAGGAACATAATTTTACAAAGATGTCTTGAACATTTTGTATTTGTCGGTACGATTGTTCTAATGCTACAAATATAATAATTAATCAACAGAAGGATAACTAAACACGTCCTATATATATTAAATACAATATCTTAATGTCTTTAATATTATATTACAATTACACATGCATACAGTCACAACACATTAATAAAGTTCCTTTAGTAAAACTTAAACCAAAAAACCCTGATGATGTAATGAATTGTTTCGGCCAGCAAGACTTCCTTTGTCGCAATTGCCGACGGGCCTGTTTCCGGGTACAATTATAGGGCTGCCAACTAATCAGACGCTCTTTAACATTAAAATAGTTGAAACAAATGATAGTAGTCTGTTATAAAGATTTTCTTTAATTATTTTCATTTGGAGCACATTCGTAGCTCCACTGTTTAAATATTAAGTATTGGAGATGTGAATGAACTGATAAACTGTCTTGTGTTCGCTGATTATTGTTCTAGTGTCATTTTTTAAGGTCATGGTTAGATGTCCCAATTAAAAACATTTTTTTAAAACTTTTTTTTAATCTAATGAAGGATCGCATATTCATAGAGTTCATTGTTGTATAATAAAATTAAAAACAGAAATGTCGATGTTACAGTCATCAACATAAAATTAAACGATTAAATTGAAATTTATGCTGGAATGGTCCGTCATTAAAGGTCTACATACGATAAAAGGACTATGCTTATCTTTCAATTCAACGCTAACCTCTACCAATTCCAAATGACTTTTATCCAAAAAGGTTCTTATCGACGGAAAGGATTAATTAATCTTCATGTTAAATCCCTTACGAATTTGTTTGTAAAACCCATTGTAATTTACACTATTCAAATCTATCCTGTAATTAAAGCATACCAGGATCGTACAAGACCTCTAACAATGCTTTATGAAATTATGAATATATGCTCTAGTAAAGCTAAAGAAGCTCAGACTTTTAATTCCTATAAGCGCCTTTGTGCAAAATTTCACGCAAACATGAAGCCTTTCAACTTGTAATTACTGTCCGACCACTTCAGCAGGGGGTCATATTGAACACGTTCTTGATCATGATATTAAACTCGATGATAACATCTCTCTTACAAATTAATTTTACCTTTTGTTCTACGTGTCTTGACCAATATTCCTACCGCTAAAGATACTAGACGACTTTCTGTGTTCAGTAAATGAAAATGTGTCGTCGTATATTTTTTCCCATAAATAGCATTTTTCATACAAGACATCTTTTATTTGTATAATCGTCGTCATTGTTGTTATTTTAGTCTGTTGACAGCATCATATTGGCGGCGTCTTTTCAAGCGCTGTTTTAATTAAATAATAATATTATTAATAGATGGGAAACTGGAGAATATTCTCATCAGCGTAAATTACCTGCTGTTGGGGCCATCATAATAACAGAATATAATAACTACTAAATAGTTTGCTATTAGCGACGCTACGCTGTTATATTCTGAAAACAATTTAGGTAACTTCGTATCCAGCAAATTGCTGTGAAATATTTAGTTAATCTTGATATTACTATTTAAAAGGGAACATTATTTATATTCATTGCATTACATTATACTGATGAACCAAAACCAAAATTAAGGATATGATTCAAACAGGAAGACGCGTAAATTCTCCCACTTTAACGAGCCACAATCTTTCACTGAAAGATAAGTTATCGCACCATTGTTCGCACGACTTCAAATGTCACCGATGTAAGCCTATTTAAACCGTAAGTACCAGCTGCTGCAAATCACTGTCGCAACTTACAACTAAAATTAATTGATGTTGTTAATTCTCTGATGATTTAACAGATTCTTATAGACACAAGTACCTACATATATACATATATATAAAAGAAGAACTTCGCTGCATCATTTGTTAAGAAACCTCTGTAATCACCGACATATCGCCAATTATGTTCGTGCCATTCATCAGATTATTTTTTCATCTATTCCAATAACAGAACACCATTATAGTAATTTATAATTATGAGTTCCATTCTATCATTCTTTCGTTGTGTGCGTGTATAATGAATAC
The DNA here is from genome assembly GCF_061535395.1 of Colias eurytheme. Classification (NCBI taxonomy): domain Eukaryota; kingdom Metazoa; phylum Arthropoda; class Insecta; order Lepidoptera; family Pieridae; genus Colias; species Colias eurytheme. The sequence continues at coordinate 5,008,168 of NC_142989.1, read as the reverse complement.
TTATTAAACGAATCTGGTTTATGGAACGACTGCTCCATTGAGACGACCTTGCGAGCCTCACCAAATACTGTTTGTAAATAGCCTTGGCATAAGACAGGATGAGGTTAGTCACGCGTTTGTAAGCTCCGGATTTAAATTATACTTATAGCATGCAAAAACTTTATTATAATGGACAAGCGAAATAAGATTGCTTTAATGATTCTTCATAATTACGAATTTAAGAAATTATATTCTTGACATTGGAAATGTTGCTCATTATTTATTGAATAGCACACAAAAAGTTGTACTTCAAAGTACAAGGAGAAAGCAGTCTCTCCAAAATTGTACACAATCCTCTTACCAGGGACAGAAATAAAATATAATTGAGTCACTTACGTTTAATAAAATAATCAAGTTGCGGGTACAATTGTCACGTGTACATTATACATGTACATGTACTTATAAATTATAATAAATGTTGTTATAACATAAGAAAATTATGTACTTACCTAGTAATGAAGACAAAGGTATTTCATCGGAAGAAATGCAATGAGATCTAAATATAAATATTTATAGTAAAACGAATCAGTGAAACGCATAAACAAAAAGATGAATTCTCTACATTGAGGAAGAGAAATTCCTTCTTTCTCGTATCACATACTGCAATCTGTAGAGAAAATCTGAAAATAATATTAATGTACTTGACTCATTATTAAATGTGTTTCTGTGATGCGTGATAAACCAAGGCACAAACTTAATATCTATGAACTATATTTTGGGGTACACATACAATTTGAAGTATTTGATTCTAGTAAAGTAGTAATTATTACGATGATATATGAAGTGAACGTAAATCACGTTCTGCAGGTAGAAGTTATATGATTTCACAACTATGAGTATAGTCTTGACTCTAGGCTAATATGCAATTCCTTCACGTATAATCTCATTCGATTTGTATTGCGACAGTAAATTACATTATGTAGTAACTTTCTGAATAATCAGGAAGAGTACTTTGCATATTTCAATTAACTCTTTACTATATACATATTATATATTATTAATTTCATTTCAAAATAATATCTTCTTACTACATAATCTTATCTATCTTCTACATAATATCTACTAGTGGTCCGCCCCGGCTTCGCCCGTGGTACCTACATGTTTAAACTATCCTATCTCTCAAGTTGGATCGAACTGCACATGGTGTGCGAATTTTATTATAATCGGTTAAGTGGTTTAGGAGTCCATTGAGGACAAACATTGTGACACGAGATTTATATATATCTATTAAGATTTATTTTTTTGTACATTTATTTCTCTAGTAATTTGGCACTGAAGCCGTACATTATGTAAGTGGTCAATCAAAAGGGCTTGAAATGCAATTAATGAAATTGACAATAGACTTCGGACGCCCACAAGCATGATTCACATTTCCGATCAGCTAGGCATAATGGTACTGTCTAGTACAGAGGTAGACATTATCACGTCTAATCGGTACTATAGTTATTTACAGATGACCAGCACACACTATTTGTACATCATTTTGCATTAGTAGGTTCCTAAATAAGTCCCCTATTTATCCTATTTATATGCCCTACCTATTTATAATAGCTGATCAATTTTGTAAATTGCATGTAATGGCTCATCGTTTAGGTGAAGGTACAATTAGGGCTGTCAAAAACATTAAAGCGATGAAAAATTGAAATTTACAGATTTTACGAATGTAAATTAAACCGAAATTTTAAAACATTATGGAGGGACTTTGGTAAGACTATTTAGTTTAAAACATAAACATAGGAGGACAGCTCCGTAGGAAGCTTTTAAAATTATAAAATGATGATTAAATCAAACCTTAAGGTTAAAGTTATCTATCCAAAGAGCTTTCAGTTCGTGGATTTAGTTTGGTATTATGTACATATACTTATTGATTTCAAAGTCAAAATTATGAGCTCCAAACCAGGTGCAGCATTCGTACATTCAAACAATAAATATCTCAGAGTAGGAACATAAATTATAAATAAACAAAATTTTCAGGTGTGTGCTTTTGTTCATTTAATTTCATTACCATAAAGCATCTAACTATTTATACTGTTCTATCAGCGGAAAGCTAAAGTGCACTTTGTTAGGCAAGATGTTACGGCCGCTAAATGTTACGACTTCACCTTTACAATCAATGTTATGTGGAAACATCCTGTATACCAACGAATTAACTTGACTATTACAACTTTTTTAATATGTACCATAAACGTTAGCTGCTATAACACGTTTGAAATTGTGCACAGAGAATAAGGCTGCTTTTCCACCAATATTGCGCGAGAATGTGTTTGCTAAGAACCAATCATATCGCTTAATTTAGTTTGAAGTTGAAGCGTTTATCGCTTGAAGCTAAACTGTTGGTTATTTACAAACACATTCCTCGCTAGACATCTTCGCTAATTATTGGTGGAAAGCACCCTTAAGCTAGCACCTACGTAACCATTATCGGGAGACTAATAACTCCAAGTATAGGTAGAGAGCGGCCGCGGCATGCAGTTAGATTGGCCTTATTACGTAACGCCTTTAATTTCCTGCACAAACAATTATCTCCTTGACATTTGACCGCTTTCTTTATGAAACAATCTACTGTTACTTGCATAACATCCTAGTTAGATTATCGTCAAAGTACATTTGTTGGTAGAATACGAGTAATCATTATTTTAATGGAATTCCACGAAGGACAAGTAAATTGCATTTGAGTTCTCAACTGTAAGTGATTTTTATGGTGTAAAATTATGATGTAACGTTTCATTCGGGCTACTTTGGCAGCAGATTGTACTATGTAGTATATTTTTAACTTTACTACATTCATATTGGTAGCAGGTAGTTCGTACAGGTAATTCATAACGTTAAATTAGTTCATTTAAATAAAATTTATTTGATCTGAAGTCGTTAATAATTTTAATTCAATTAAATTAAGTACTCCGTGACGTCAGAACACCTGAGTCCCGAACGGACAAGTCTTGGTACTAGAGCTGTCGGTTTACGTTAGTCCAGCGAACAGCTAAAGGAATTCGAAACTAGATTTTGCTCTCACAGAAACATGATTTCCCATTTGAAACATTTGAATTGAACGCACAAAACTAGTTTGCTTAGAACTTAGAAGCCACGGTCTCACCTTGACTTATTGAGATTGGGTTTTTTCTACTAACTTAAAACCATTTATATGCTAATACTAATTGGAATTTGATTAAATAAATGTCACATCTTGTATCAATAAAACATAGTGTTATTTATGAGGGTTTTTTTTGTAGCAGGAAGTCTTTTTTTATTATATAGATTTATGTTACCGAGATTTTTTGATTCCTAAGCTTCTGTCCGTAACTAAATCATAACAACTCTTTATTAAATAGACTGGTAAACAATAAACATTCTCATAAATTATATTACAAGAATTCCCAAATCGTAATTTAATTAACAAGTTTAACGTTTAAAATCTTCCCTTTGCAAACTGTGATCATCAATAGAAATGAAAATACCAAATCGAAAATTATTTACGGCACAACGTTCCTTCGAACTCCTGAAACATCATAAATGCTGGATATTTTCGAAGTTCTTTTGTGAAACGTCCATATCGGAACAAAGAAACTTTCCTTTCGAACGGCTTTTGACACGCAAAAGCCTTTTTTTTCCTTGAACGCTGTAGATTGGGTAAGTCATGTTACTAGTAATAGCTGGATGAAAAGAAACCCCAGGTATTGTTTCATGGTGACTTAGTGTTTACGAATGTGTTACGTTCTCAGCAAATTCGTCTGACGCAGCACGGTTTCCATTTAAATCCGTAATTTGCTTTGATTAATTAACGTGGATGCTTGACAAAAGGCAAGGGAACTACACTTTGTGTTCGTGTCTTCTGTTTGTATTGCAACTTTAATTAGGGTTAGATATATACGCCAAATTGGTATCTTAAAAACCGTAATTAAAATAAAAACAATTCACCATGTGGATCAGAAATACATAACGAAAAATGAAAATAACTAAGTATGCTACAGTTAAATTGAGACAATGTTTTGTTTTAATAATAATAATGAATAAATGTATTCTAAATACTTAACTGTAATTTATTCACAAAGTTTTGCTATGAAACACTCAACTATTATTGGCATCATCCAATTTTCTTTTATGACTCTGCTTTTCTCCTGGTCTCTCGGCTGTTTTTAAAGGAAAACGTAGTTAGGACTTATTCTTATTTTCTTTAATATCCCCTACTAAAAGTTTATTACTTCTCAGATAAGATCTTTCAAACACCGATTAGGTATATGAATGCCAAAAAAGCGAGAAGTATATCAAACAGCTCTTAATACCTTCCGAAGGTGAACAACACAGCTTGCCGTAGGCAAAGTACAAATTGTAATCTACGTATTCCATGCTTAGTCGCCGTTACGAGACAAACTTGCAATAATTAAATTTACTCAAGTTCTACCAACTTTAAGGAAATTGCGCGATTGTCGCAAAACGAAACGCGAGTTTACAATTTCGACTTTATGTGGGTAGAACAAAATAAGATTAATAAAGCCAACGATATAATTAATTTGATAAATTACATCTTGAAATTTCACTTGGACTTGAACTTGAACTAAAATAAACAGTTACACTGTATTATTTAGTCTCTACATGTAAATCAATATCTATTAATGAGGCTGAGTTTCATAATATTGTTCACTTTCAGCGACTTCCCGCGACCTTTTAATCTCGTAACTTTAGATTTTACCTTAGAGATAATTTAAGAGTAATCGCTTCAGATGTACAAAGAGCGATACCGGTTTACGGTATAATGTGAAATGTCGTCCTCATTAAAAGTAGAGTTAACCAATCAAAGATCAGCCTTTATGAATAGTTTAAATTATAATAGGTATGTAACAGAGACCACACACATAACAAACTAAGTATATGTATTACAATTTAATACTCATTTTATATTGCCTTAGGCCAAGGTTAGAAATCGTAATAAGATCTTTTTATTTTAACAGATAATTCATAAGCAAAGTAAAATAATCAAGGATACCAGATGTGTATGAAAATAACTTAATATTATATTTTAGCCTTGTATTTTTCCTCGTCTGTACTCGATTGTATATCTATATTCGCTCTATTTTGCAAGTTAAATTAAAATTTATTATAGTCTCAGTGAACGTACTTCATTCGTGCGCCCGCAGGAATGTCGGAAGAGCTCTGCTTCTTACCTGATTGACATTTTACGCCTACCTGTCCTGGTGGATGGAGAATGTGCTAACTGTCCAACTCTGACGATACATTTTAAATTTAAATACAACCTGATATTGTTCAATTATAAAGCTTCTATAATTGTAATAGAAATCTTTTAAATTTAGGATGTGAGTACGAAGTGCTGTTTAAAGTTATATTTAAAACATTTTGCTATAGACAAATAAGAACGCAGACTTTGGCCCATGATCAATTGGTCTAGACGCCGTTATACCCGAAACACGCTGTTTTGAATCCCGTGTCACGCGGATCGATTCTATGCATTTCGGAGATTTTATTACTTTAATCGTGGTCTTTAATCTGTAATCTGTACTTCCCTAAAGCAGAATAATATACTTCGTGCAAAATGTAATGAAGTCATACCAAATATATGTAGAGATTTTGCTGAGGATACGTGACAATATTTTTATGACCGCATACGTAAGCCTGGGTAAGCCTTGAATGGAGTCAAAAGCCGGATGAGCATTTTTTTCTCGGTAAACCAACGGCTGTGAATAAGTTGTGTTAAAAATTACACATTTGTACCCACGAGTGTATAAAAAATCTATAACAGTAATATGTAATTGAGTAATGATGTCTGTAAATTAATATTGAAGTAAAGAGTGAAGGATATATGAAGCTTTAACAAAAACCTAAAGCCCTGTTAGTCAACTCTTATAGCAAAAGCTCTCCAAAGGGGGTAAGTCATTTATTTGCTTTGACAAACAACCCAATATTACTAAACATCACAACAAGCCGCACGTTCAAAACATCACATTTGGCAGAGCCCCATGCGGCACGTGATATTGAACGCTTAACAATAGTGAGTGGAAATGTTCTCTCAAATGCTTTTGACTTGTACTAATTAATGCAACACCCCAACAATAGCATTTATTCTCAAAAATAAAAAATCTATCGTGTTTTTCTTTTATCTGTCTTCCACAGTAATTAATATTCTCTACCGCGGCGGTAATTAATTAAAATCTTACTGGATGAAATATGGAAAACATTGTGTAATTTTATGAATAGGAATACTCAAGATGAAATTTATAAAAAATTGATAATGCTCGCCAAAGAGCAGCAGCGACAGAACAGCCAGACCAACAGATTGTATCTGAACGTAGCGTGACGGGAAGGGGGTTAACAACCTTGATTCGTATCCGCTGCTTGTATTTTGTCGGTGATTGTTGCAAATTTAACAATGTGCTGGTTACAAATTGCAATTATGTACATTTCATTTCGATGACATCAGTAGATAGCGCCATCCTCGGAGGATAGCACATTGAGCATCTTTCTCTTCCAATATGGAGACATGTTTATTTATTTAATTAACCTTCATTTAAACATGTAGGGTAATTAAATCACCGTATAAGTGCTAAGCTGTGAATAAACGTAATATATTATAGCACAGGAAATCTTAGCCGCCGCACAACGGTTAGCGTGTATATGATTCATCACTTTCGGGATGTTTATGAAATTATTAACGGTAGCTTTCCGAAATATCCATAATGAAAGCTTTAATAATATTTACGTAGTTTCGTTGCGCACGTGCTGTCTATTTTTAAACAAGAAATCTTTTTAATTATCCCACAACGTAAACCATTTTGACATGATTAGGTCAATCGAAGTCGATCAAACTATACATGGTACACAAAACGGTAAATTTCAGTGTTTTAAGCGTAAAGAAAACCAGACGGTATTCAATTTCAAACCTGCATTTGCGCAATAGGATCATCTATTTAATCTGGTTCAAATACATGTAGTACTTCAAATCAATCGTAAAATATAGATGCATTCATTTTGTGTATTCAATATTGTCTTCCTGTAATACTAACTCATTTTTATTTAATGAATCAACAATGAACATAACTATATTATAATTATGTCCTTATTAACTTTCTTTCCCATCCAAATTTTATTAAGTACTATTTTAGAGCTGTAGCGTAGATATATAATGGTATTAACAGGCGTGACGTGAAACTATGTATGTCTCAATTTGTTCACACTTCCTGACACTGAACAGACAGCGTTGAAGACGTTAAAAAGCTGAGGTGTTGAGTCTATGAAGCCTCATTGTTTGGCTCTGACATCGCACATCGGCACTTCAAAGAGCGTGCTCAAACATCGGATACCGCTAACACTGCATTGGTGGTTTTCTTTTAACGTACTATTTACTCACGGCGATAAATAAACTGCAGTCTTTGTCAGTGTTCTTGAAGCGTAACTGTTTTGTAATACTATTTCATTTGTTTCGACCGATTGTTCTTATATCACATTTGAAAATGCATTTACGTAACTACATGTTTATTTTATAATATCCCTACGTAATAATAAGATAACTTTATATGATGTTTAGATACAATTTCGAATCAATGGAACATCCGAACCACACACGGCGTTTTCATGGCGTTGTATCTAAATCGAATCCATAAAACCCTTCCTCAAATTTTATCAGTCCTCAATCAAGTTGAACATTGAATGATTTACATCGTCGTCTCAGCCCCACCAGCCGCAAGGGATTCTTAGCCAATTCCCCGTAGCGCTCGTCGATTTTGAATGTGATATGTCATATTGATGAATTTAGTGTCTGTAGTCTGTACGTAACCGTGAGAGAGATATTAACTTCCGTTCTATAAAATCTAAATCGTGATTGCTGAATTAGCATTCGAATAAACTTGGAGTAGATGTGGAATATTATGGGCATTAAATTTCGTTATTGTCGGTAGTTAATTTTAATAGAAATTTCTTGAACGATCACTCAAATTTTAAAGGCATTTGAAAATTTTCGTATTATTTATCTTTGACCTTTTCATAGAAATTAGGGAATTTATATTGTTAAGATAAAAATATGTCAAAAGTATTAATACTTATTACTAGCGGAGGTGGTATTAATTTCGAGTTAGGTTTCCTAGTGGCAAAGGTCATTACACCTCGTGGGATGCTGGTTTGCCGCACCGTACCGTGTTTCCTGAACGGATGCCAAACTAATGATTTATTTACTTTAGTTCAAAGACACATAAAACAATCAAACGGAATTATAGAGGTACTTTCAAGTATTTCTTCAATTAGGTATATTTGAATACATATTATGATGACTTAGGTCTTAGATTGAGAGATGATCCAAACGGAAAACTGACTGAGTTTAAAACTACATTTAAGTCCTTCGATAATACTGAATAATTTAGTCTTCAAAATAATTTAAGAAAGAAAATAATTCCCCAGCATTTATTCTGTATAAGAAGTCAGATCAGTTTATGTACTTTTTATATGAGCTCGATTGACAAAGCTTTTCCGTGGCGGCGTGAATAATTGAAAATACGCAATAGAACGCATTTCATTGATGTTCACGTTGACGTGAATGTAACGTAAAATAAGGACAGGCCATTCAATACCATACCGGCACCGCAAGCGAGGCAATGTAGCGTAAAGCCTCCGGCTGTCCTAACACTCTCTACTATACACTCTATATACATATTCTTAAGAGCCATATTGCATAAATCACTAAATGCGATTTGCTGGGATCGAAATGATAATGCCAACCAATATCTAAGGAAGCTTATTGCCTGGTCATCGGCGTCGTATTTCTGAACGCATATTTTATACAAATATTCCGAATCGGCGTTTGTAAAAGCATCATTCAAAGTTAATTATTGGTATTTTGAAAGAGTGTGCTTGCGTGACAGCGTTAGCAATTGCGATGGCATCCGATGTCGAATATAAATGGATCAATAATTTAAAGTGGTGATCGTTAGCAAATTCATCACGAAAGGGTTACTTTTCATAACTTGTGACACATGCACATAATGGTTTATTTTATACTTTATTTTAATATGTACTTAATTTTTTAACATTTTAAAATTACAAAATATTTTCAATACGTGTTCATGAATGTAATTATATTTGGCATCTGTGTTTTTGAATAGATTCCAGAAATGTATAGCTATGGTATTGAATATAACATACAACCTTTACAATGTTTAATTATCCCATTGCACCTGCTGCAATAACTGTAGTTACTATAAGGTTACGCATTTTTTATTACTGTAAGCGATGACAAGTAAATTGACGGTATTTAAATAAATAAAAGTAAGTCGATGGTGAGTATAGCCATTATCTGGAAAAATGAATTGCAGTTGGAACCACGCCTGTCCATTGTGTGCCTGTCTTAAATTTATAATTGGACCCTAACGGGCCGATAAAATCGACAACGAAACGCTTCTGAAACTGTGAAATACCAACAATTAAATAAGGTGGAAATAGTCTTATTTACTGTTAGGAGAATCCGAGAATCCCAACCTGTGCTTTTTCAATTGTGTTTCAATTGTCTATCTTAAAAGCTATTTTACGGTTCAGATGTAATCTAATAAACATGAAATTGGAAAAACCAACAACATGAATCTTGGATAGGAAGAATAATAGATTTATTCTGAAATGCTAAAAACATTTCTCATCATTATATTATAATTATTGTACTTAATTATTTTCGCATTCTTTATAGCAGGTAAGCAATGTAGTTAACGTCATTAAGAAAGGGCCTTTCCGAGTTTAACAATAAAACCCATTAATTTTCTCCTTATAAAACAAAAATAAACACATATTGATATTGAGCGTATATTCAACCTGCACCTGCCGCTGTCAAGGTGTTAAAATTATAGTATATATGCATTATTTGTAATAAATTATAGGGATAATAAGAAATATTCAACGAAAGTACATACAATTAAACATTTCTGCATAATATGATGAATGACGATCATGTCATTGAAAAAAGGATGAGTATAAGACTATTTATTCCTGAATTCACATGGTCGTTACGTTCGTAATAAACGGTAACGATCCAACTAAATGGATTCGAATGATTGTTAGCTTTATGGTGGAAATATATTTTATTACTCGAATATAGGTTTTGACATTGCACTTATATTTTATTATTTTTCTTCGTTCAATAAATTTAAAAATAACTTATATAGATTTGAATTTCCTTTTTCTCATAAATACGTGTACTCGCTAGTCGCTTCCAAATTCAATACGATTACTACAATAGCTTTGCAAGTTTGAGACACGAAGCGTCCCTATTTATATCTGATTATCAAAACAATTTATCATCTAAATATAAGAAATATTTGACTATTTGTTACAGCACAAACAAAACGATGTTATTATTCGTATCCAATATTTAGAAAATAATATAAGTGGCAGCGGTATTGTGTATAAACCGCAAATAAAATTTGCGAGTCGTTCCGGCCATGCCCCTTTGTTTTGCACAAGTTATGGTTGTCATACCATCGTCAGTTATATTATGTGATGCGGGCTCTACAATGTTATCGTTAGCGGGTAAATATTGCCGCGGCTACAAACATTTTATTCTTTTATTACAGTTATAATGAACACATAGCGGATTTTCTGATAGGTTCGCGTACAAGGCGTTCTAACTACAATCCAGCATCCCTTATACGAAAGTCCAGTTAATTAGAGGCCATTTAGTTTTTCTTTGGATTTTTACTATGAGACGACCTGGAGTGAACTAGAACCGGAGAGCTTCCTGCTATGATCCTTAAATGGGCCTATGCGACGTTTGATACGGACAATTTTCTCGATTCAACTTTTTGCCACGCCTTTTGAATGAGGCCGTAAGAAGTGGCTAATCGTTATTGCCTTGACTCTACTGGTCAACGAACTGGCACAATATGCGCTCTGCGTTTTGCTACTTTGTGTTACGCTGTGTGCTTTATTTTAATCCGCATACTTTATGTTATCTGAATTGTCCCTGACAAACGCAATTAATATCTCGCATTTGCTATAACAAAAGATACGAATCCAAATTTTGAGTAAAACGAGTAAATAAATGTGCAGTGATTTAGTGATTTTCAGACTTTTATATGCTGGAAAAAGTGCCATTCAACAAGTTTCCTATGTTAAAGACTTTAAGAAAGCAAACAATAAAATAGAGGCAACCAATTTAAAATTCATTCAATCTTTACTGCTTTAGATAATTACTTTGCTCAAAGCCACTTGAGGAGCGCGTCTTTTTGCGCAGCTACATCGTAAATTTTTTAAACGAGCGCTGCTGCCCGCTTATTCCCTATATTTTGCAGCACCAACACTTCGCATCCAATAATTAAAACATATATTTGTATCGAACACCGCGCAGTATAAACTCATGCAAACATCAGAAAATGTTAGCATTACGAGCAATTAAGATTACTATCTTTAAGTGTATTAATCTTATTTGATTGGGAAAGTTGTCGGATAAATCGTGGGTTCCAGGCTCATTTTATGGTTGCCGCTGCGCTAAGTATAAGTTGGCGTCACCTTCCGCTTGAAGCTATTATCGCAGTTATCGCTAATATGTAGTTTATACATAATCTTTATCAACGCAAGTGCTTTTCACAACTCGAGTTAACTATTAATGTATGCGCCTTAATTTACGTATGTGACTGTGTTAGAAAGTACCTAGTATACTGTGTTGTGACACGCGGTTATAGTAGACGTAACTAGCACACCGTTTCCTTACCCTTATCTAGGACATCTTGCACTGTTTTTTAAATTGTTTTCTTTACTTAAAAACAACGTAATCCATATTATTTCACGCTCAGATAATCGTAGATAAGAGCTGATACCATGTTGACACAATCCAGTAAAACAAGTTTTAAGGTGCGGAATAATTATTAATAGCAATTACGTCTATAGCTGTTGTCTTGTCATCGGTTTAAACTCTTTATTAATTTCTAAATAACGAGGTATCTAAACTAGTAATTTAAAAAACAATTTACAAACCGACGTGACGCAATATAAACTTTATATGATAGACATACAACAACAAAAAAAACATGCATGCTATTTTGTATCTTAAATCCTTAGCCAGTTTCAATATTATTTGGTCGTCATCATATTTCACAACGCGACAGATAATGCTCAAAGTATGTCACTATCGATATGAATATCAATCAATATTATCTAAGCTCGTAAAATTTTGTACAACTTACAATGGCTTTAAGTTGATTGATGAATGAACGCATTACGCATGTTACAATTAAAATACATATGCAATTAAAATGTTAAGCTTCTGTTTCTATATTTTATTATAACGTTGACTTTTTGTTCGTAATTATATTGAAATGAATTAACCAAATAATTGTTTCAAACTCAAAATCAAAATAAAAATTGATTAAAAGATTGGAGGAATACTATATAGCCGGTATTTTGAACGCTTTACTTTTCAAAGCATTTCCAATAAGAAAAGGGACTTCGGGAAATGTAAAATATATTGATAGGGTACCGAGCTACCGGGTCGGACCCTTTCATCCCAGGGTTATGTCCAAGTGATAACTCTCACACATATGTGACCGACCATAATCGTACAAACCCGGCTGCTCTACCCTTTTGACAATAGCCTACAGCCAGCATCCTGCGGTTAACGTTATCCTATTTAGAAAAAGACAATTCTCATCATTCCTTTTATAAATCGTATGGTTATGGGCGGAAAACATTGCGTTTATATGTAGTAAGAGCAATAATACAAAATTATTAGTCTCTAAAAAAATCTTTGTTTTGATATTGTAAATACACCCTTCTATTGATTTCATTTATGGAGACAAAATATAAAGCTCGTTATCCATAGTTTATATATTAAAGCGTATCTATATGTCTAGTAATTTGTGTTGCCTTACTTCGTACAATTGCGGGATTTTATGTTCCGTCCATAATGAACAAAATTTCCTGTTGACAAAATTGGTAATAACAAGTAATAATAATCAAGCACTCGAACGCCGCGCCGTATCTTTAATTATCTCAAGATTTCCATTCAAAGATTCTTCAGACATTATAGTACTGCAATTCCCAGACGATCCCAAAATACACATCACTAAGACGAATGACTCACTAGAAATATACATGCATTCAATAATGTCACATACGTTGCATTTATTGCATGAGGATTCTTCCAGTTCTGTAGGAATATTTTTATAAGATACTGTAGGTATACATGTGATTTATTTAGATTTTTGATAAATTATCAGAGTCTCAAGACATATTTTCAATTAATTGTCGTGGTCAAATGTCGCGTGCCCGTAGCTAGTAAAAAAGGGATTTATATCAATATTTTTTTTTACTTGTTACGACCACCCAAACACATTTCCAAAGAACAAACTTTACCTGAGCTCAGTACGGCCAAACGTAATCAGTTTCAAGTTTTACACGACACACATGATTTCACTAATCCATGTAATGCAATATCCAGTAGGTACGTATAAAGGCTTCATTCTGTTATTTAAAAGTTGCCGACACCCTATCTCCATGAATATTTAATGCTTCCTAAGAAGCCAATAAGATTGTTAAGCTTTAATTTGACTACATCTTGCGGTTGCCACTTATTACTTGTATGGTTTTTACATTCTTGTACGAATTATTTAAGATATAATGTATGCAAATGATAACAATTCAAACAATTTTGAAGAAACATTTAAAATTCCCTTCAGGAATCGTTATATAACTACATTCCTTTGCCTTGTGCATCCCAAACAAGTTTTCGCAGTTCTACTTTCTGATAATATTGTGGTGTCCTTGCGAGGTCTTTTCAAAGTCGTGACCAGGCAGGACCTTCATGTCTGCCATAAGTAGATACTTTCTCCAAGCTATCCTATTATATTGACTTACAACATCGTATCTTTTAAACCATATATGTACCTACACGTTTTCACGAAGATTATTTTTCTGGAAAAAAGAATAGAGGAGTAGATAAATAGTGTTTAAAATGGATATTAAAGTAAAATACAAAAAATTTCATTATTTTCTCCAGACTTGGGCTTTCACCAAGGAAGAAATAAATTGAAAATAAATAATAGGCTATAGTATAGTGTATCCGTTCTATCGAAGCTAATACGTAATCTTCATTATGCTATTAGTTAAATCATAAATTAATTGATAACCACAAGTCAATAGGTACCGATGGCGATCACATTTAAGTGTTGGAGGTATGCCCCCCACGTCGTCTTGATTTCTGATCCGGCGATGGCCAAGGCCGCTTCACAATACCTTTGGCTCACTTATTTCTTATTGCGATCCAATACTATTCAATCTTACTATCTGTTTTATATAGAACTAGTTTCCGCGGCCGGTCCCCTCTCGCATGCTGACGGGATTTCAATAAGCAATTTTATTATGCCTTGTTTTCAACTAAACAATATTCAGGATGGTTATAGCTCAGGAAATGCAGTCGATGGTATCCCATGCGGTCGATTGTTTTTGTTCTTTTGCATTCTTAGTGTTTACAAACATTTTAAGTTCTTTATTTTGCTCATTATGCTTTTGAAAATTACTATTACTAGATATCATACTTAAAGAAGTTAGCAACAATGACTTGCATAAACGCTGCACTGGGGCTCGCATAAAACCTGAAGTATCAATGAATTCATATTTATAGTCAATTTGTTATCGCTTCCGTATGATTCGAGTAAAGATAAATATTTAAGTATTCTCTCCAACTGCAATCGGAATCTAATAGTCTGGTCTAAGTTGGACGACACAAACGCTACGTCGCGTCGCGCTTTAAATTTATGCGCTTCTCTACGACTGCTTTGGAATGTCGACCGTACTGTAGTGCTCGCTATACCAGTCTCAAATACTAGCATTTTATTGAATTTTATAACTGCTATTTCATATTTGTATAAGTACTTGTTTACTTAATCATTAGAAATCTTCTGTATATCGTCTATTCATTATTACTATGACATAATAAAAAACATTTTACACTGTTATTGCGTATAACGACATTGTAATATAAGTAAGATTACGTGCTAATTATCCTAAGATATATGATATCGATACAGTGTATTCTCGAGAACGTCCATCTCCATCCTAATAACAGCAAATTGAACCTGTAATTTGTGTTCATTATCCGGAATTCGAAATACATTCAGTCACGAAACGGACCGAAGTGGAACTTCGATCACGTTCGTCTTAAGGCACCAAAAAGTTCCATTTAGTACCTTTTTTGTAACCATCTCACTGGAAATAGCTTACATAACACCTTAGAGTACTACTAGATGCCCTAATGAATACAAAGTACCACTCTACATCTCTGTAGACGTACCCAACATCAATATAAAACGTCGATACACTTCACATGGATGTTAAAGTTTTATCTCTTGTTTCAGCGGAGGGAAGCCTGTCTGACTTTGCGTTACGCAAAGTCCACTACACGGCTAGTAACCCTCTCAAGAAAGAACTTTTTACACCGGATACGAGGTAAATAATTAATTATTTCATAAGATAGATTGCGAATGTTTGTGTTGGTTAATTTTTTTAATCGTCGTTGATGATTGATGAAAAAAATGTAATATGTAATTTCATGATTTCACTTTGGTTTGTTAGAAACTTTAAAATTCAAATTGCTCATATTTGTTTCGAACAACAACCGGAATTCATTTGTTCGCCCAGCGAACGCTAGAGCTATAAGTCACATTGTGGTACATTGTAAATTACTTTACCTACATAGAGTAACGAGTTTTGATAACCTGATTTCCCCGGTGTTTTATTGTTTTAGAATCTATAAAACTCTTAGCACCCAAGAATCTTATAACAATATACGTTATACAAAATTCCAGGCCTGCAAGCTTACGCAAGTTGTACGAAAAGGCAACTACCGACCGACTTTCGGCGTCGATTCTTGATCAACTCAGAAAAGATTCGCAGTATTCACCTTTCTTACTGTGTACGCCCGTACTGAGTACAAAAAGAAGACGTGTCTATCATAAAGTTGATGAAATCGAAACTCGTATTGTAAGTATACGTTTATCTAATTATTTGTACGGATTTGATGCGCTATTAAAAATATTATTAATTAAAAAAGATATTATAACATGCATATAAATACTGAATAGATTTAGATTTGCAGCAAGGCTATTTATAAATTTGTATAATTCGCAGCCGCATTACAAACGAAATGAAACTAATTACATGTATCGAGGCGGGCGTTGGCACCTGTGCCACTGCTTACTTAATCTTTAATTGGTTTCAATTTTTAAACGTTAATTAAGTTTATGTACGTTATATTGCTTCAAATAAACAATTTGGATTCATTTTAGTTTATTTTTCTACAGCCGATTATGATTGCAGTGACAGTTTTTACTACCACAGATACTGGAGTTCCTCCTATTTTTATTGTATAATTTTTCAAATAAGTTTATGATATTAACTTTATGTGTAACTTTATATGGTATTTTGCTGAATAAAAAGAATAAAAATGAATAAAAAATGAAATAGAAAATTAAATTGCGTCTTTTATAATCTTCATAAAAATGAATAAATAGATCTAAAGAAGATAAGAAAGAGCCATTTTTAATACTTAATGTATTAACCAAACCATTATAATAACGAATCCAATTCCGCAGCCGTCAGTTGTAGAGCACCTTCGGAAATGGACGTCACGGGAAGCGGTGGGCGACGTCACAGCGCTGCCGGATTCGTCCATGAGGATCGTGAGCAGCGTCACGTTGACCCCGGATGAGCTTTCCGAGTGCGGCTCTGGGGACGAAGAGCCGATAGACCACAGGTTGCCGAGCCCTGAAGAACAACTGCGCGTTATTGCTTCTAAGTAAGTGAAAATTCAGAGTAAGAACGAACGTTCATAGAAAACATCAAACTATTTGATAAATTCAAATTTTGTAAGCTCTAAAGTTTGCCTGACTGTCAAGTTTCTGATCTTGTGATATAATAAATCAGAAATATAAATATTATTTGTCATATAAATTTTTACATAGAGTAATACAAAATATTAGCTGGACTTTAACTATCGGAGTTATCATAATACATATAATCTTCTTTGTATTTCCATAAATAGTTGTTATTAGACAAAAGGCGAGACATATTTTCAATCTGTTCACGCCTTCGGATGCTCTGCTACATTTGTAATAATTTTTGCACCTGTCTCTCTTCCAGATTCCCTCCCGAACTAGTGGCCATAGATACGTCTGGAAAGTTCTTCGATAGAATGTGTAGTTCCCGAAAATCACTTCACGTAGAAATAAGTACTGGTGAGACGGACACAGTAAAACGGCGGACTCGCACCAGAAAACCACGGGGTAAAAGACGAAACACCATTTCGGGCACTGATCAAAAAGAGCTTAGAGAGGCTATTGCTGGGTAAGCTTTTAGTCTGCACAATCTAGAAGATTATATTATCTACGTTGTACATTCTTAAATGAATATTTTATCCCGAGGAAGTAGATAATATAATTTTATTGAACCTAATACGTAATTTTAAAGCACAGTATCGTGTGGAAAGCTTAATTTTAAACTTGAGCACCTTAACCTGTCAATAATACTATTCGTGCTTTTGTGAATACATAATTTTTTGTTTATGGTTGTCGTTGCCCACTTGTCATTAATGTTTAACAAATAAAATATCACAGTTAAAAATTGTGCATTTATAACAGTAAAAGTGCCAAATTCATTAGAATTATTATCAATTATATCTTTAAAGAATTCAGCTGTTACAAGACTAAGCAGAGTGCTTTAAAGATCTTACTCATAAATTGCCTTTAGCGTGTGACTAATGCTTTGCTTGGTTTGTTTTATCATAGTGATACACCAAATGCTGAGGCTTCTGAAGATGTTGAAGATAGCATTGTAATAAGATCACGATCAAGCGATCTACTTAAGAAAAGTCCGATAGACCCAATAATAAAGAAAAGTCATTTCAATAGCTTGAAGCAATGGGGGAAGAACAGACTTAAATTGATCGGAAGATCTCCAAGTGCCAGTAGAGATAGTTTCAGAGATACATCTAAAATTGAGAAGAGCAGAGAATCTATATCTCCATCAGCAACAGAAGATGTACCCGAAACGACAGTCACAATGCGAAAGAAACGTTCGAGTGATGAAGACCGAAGAACGCATCAAAGATGTGCATCTTATTCATCATCTGAAAAGAGTATCGGTGTACCAGCTAATGTACCACCAACAGCTACTATTAATAGTGGAGTTAAATTAAGAGGTACATCTACTCAGCGCAGATTGAGGCGAACGGCTGTTAATAAAGAAGAACCTCACTCGTCAAGTGGAAACTGGTCTGCAAGTTCTGAATCAGGTCGAACTAGTATAGGATCTGAAATAACGACTACAACCGTTCCACCGAAAAGTACAACTTCCGCGGCAACGTCCAATAACTCACTTAATTTTCATCACGGTCCACCTAGCTCGATTATTAGTAGAAGAAGATTTCTCAATACTTCAGGTTCTGGTAGTGTCACTAGCGAAGGCACTCTTACGCCTGATATTATTCATGACTTACATGAAGATCTAGAAACTAGCTCTGAATTTTCTTGTGACACCGAAGGCTATTATACATCTTTCCATATGGATTCTGGACTTAAAACGCTAAAAGAAGAAGAAATATCCCCTAGTACTCCTTTACATACCTCGACTGCTTTATCTTCTAACTCTTCCAATAGCCAAAACCTAACAGCCGAAAATGAATATGAATTATTTGGAAAAGGTTCAACAAGTACTACGACAAGTTCCGCTGGAACGGTATGTACGACATTAATGGCAGCTGGAAGTGATAGATCTTTAGCGATAGGTCCAACAGTACCTGAACGTAAAAGTTCACTAACTAAAATAAATCGTAATAGAGGCAATAATATTCATAGTGCAAATGCCAGTTTAGATAGAGGGTCTAACTTTAGTAAGTCTCCTTATAGCAGTTTGCGTTACAATGCAATGCGATCATATGCCGATAAACATATTTATAATCAATCATCGCCAGAAATTAATACTGTCTCTAATCCTTCAATGCCTAATACAAGAAATATGGGAAATCATCGTGAAATAACCGCAGTTGCAGAAGTACATACAGAAACTGAATTGGAATGTGCAAAAAAGAGCACAGGAACTAGTTCTCCAGATTCTGGTCACAATACTTCGAGCTCTCCCATTGAAGATTCTGTATCAAGTGCTCATGGTAAAAATAGCCTCTCTGAGCAAGATTATTCTGAATCGTCCGATCTAGAAGGTACTGACAGAATAGAACGAATCAGGTATAAAACTACTATTAACAGCTCGAGAATTCCATCTATGTGTGTCATTACCCCTACAAATTCAGACGATGAGAGCGATGTAAACCATAAAGATTCAAACAAACAGCAACACTATGAAAACCCTAATGATCACACGAATAAATTCCAGACTCGACCTAAGTTAGATTTACCTTCGACTGAAAAACAAACAGACCCTAAAACCAATGAGACGGTTAAAAACAACAAACCGCAAAGCCATCTTAAATCATCATTGCAGCCGTTCAATAGTTTTATGTGTAAGCTAAAAGGTGTTTTGCCACATAAATTGTCAAATAAAAAGTCGCCAATCATGAAAGAAGAAGATAATCATTTTGAAGACTTCCTAGATACCGGAGATTACGTTACTATAGCTGATGTCAAAAACAATAACCAGAAAACTTGCCTTAACAGAGGTAGCTATGTTAATAATGACATTATCGGAAAAAATCTCCAGTCGGTATTGTCTGGAAAACCAGAAACTGAGTATGTTTCATTAAATGAGCTCCCTAATTGTTTAACCGGAAGCAAGGACTATTTGGATCATGGCTTAGAAGAAAAACAATTAGCCGCGATGCAAGAAATGCAAATGAGGGGTGCCAAAGTCACTTTAGATTCACAGGGTAAAGTCATTTATTCCTCAGACACGTTAAAGAGAAGAAAAGGAGCACATACCACTTTTGAGCCAGGTCCATTTGTACAAGAAATATCACCTACAACGACAGTCATTAAACGCGAAAACGCGGATGTTATTACAGTAACAGATGAAATAGATTTTCCGTATGAACCACCTTCTCCATCCAGTAAACCGACGTCACCACAATTAGGAAAGATGATTATTAAAGCTCCTCTGCAACCGCATGGGGCTGTAACAACAGAGTTCATAACCTTGCCACCGCCAAAACCAAGTACTATAATAACTGCTACCCCAGTAACAGAAACGCCAACTCTTGCCAATAACCCTCCAATGACGGTACCAACTAAAAATTCAGACTTGCCACGAATCGTTGAAGCCATCACAAGAACTGGAGCATATGTAAACATACACGATGCAGAGGGTGTCGGCTTATCACCAACGAAAGATGATACAACAGGTAAGAATATATATTCAGATTTATCGATCGATAATGTGTGTCATGATTTAGGAAACATTGAACGATCCCCCAGTATTGGTGAAGATATCATTCCGTTCGTTCCTAACTTTCAAACCCCTATGATTAAATCAAAATGTGGCAATGATTTAAATAAGTTAGGCAGTAAAAAAGTAGCAGAAGTAATGAGATTATTTACAAATAAGACTAATGATGAATTATTTGAATGTTCCAAATCAAATAGCAAAATAAAACGTAGTGATAGTTACAAATTAGCAAATTCGCCTTTAATGCCACTTAAAAAACTTTTAAAACTAGATAGTTTTAGTGCGAATGCCAAAAAAGTGAACTCATTAGAAATGATTCAGGCTGAAATAACCGCTGATTTGCTACGAGAGCAAATTAATTATCCAATTACAGTTTCCCCTAAAGCAAACCATAAGAATGTCTTTGATGGTCTTAATATTTGTGAGTGTAATATTCAAAATGCATGTATTGATCACAATAATTTCGAGAAAGAATTGACGGCACTTACTTTCAGTCCAATGACAACTCCCATGCCTAAAAGACATTCTATGACTTTGATTTCTGATAATAGAGATACCGCCTTAGATATGTTAACAGCCATATTAGACTCTGATCCTGATAATATTTGTGTGTTGCACTCTCCGCCCGCTTGTCCGCTATCTCCCAGTAAAGTCACTCTACCCATTGATTCAACTTCACATAGAGCACGAATATTGTCACTATCAGAATCTGATTATGGAACAGAAATATGGTAAAATTACATGGTGAGCATTCAGCAGTTACCTGCCTTAAAGTACGCTTACTATTCAATTAGAATGATTTTTTTTTTCATAGTTAATATATTAGAATAGGTTATTAAATTGATCCGTCCTAGTTTAATAATAATAATAAATTCGTCTTCCTTGCCATGTTTACAATGTTAATTTTGTGGTTATTAGAGTTTATATCATGAGAAAATGTTTTTGAAATAAAATATTTATAACTAAAATAAAATATTGCATGGCGCCCTTCGCCGTAATATGCCCAGCTTATGTGTTCTTACGTATGTTTGTAAGTGCATGGTGTGATATTCTGTATGTTTGTGTTTTGTAAATAATTTATGTTTTAATAGAAAATATATTAATAATTGCACTTTTCATTTATTTTCACTCCTTCTATCACCCTCACCGCATTCATCATCACATGCACAATGCTTTTGAAGTTCTATTAATAAAGTATTTCTAATATGGTGAAAAATTTTTTCGATGTTTTTTATAAATTATGTTTATAAAGTTTTAAATAAATTAATTAGTGATTTAAATTGTAAATAACACAATGCAATCAAATCCTACACAAATAATATTTCAACACTTAACACAACTAATTAAATACACTACAATGTACACCCTAGAAAAGGGATGTTTTCAGTCAGAAAATTATTTATTTTCCCAAAATGATCTAAAAACATCGCTTTTGCACAGTCGACAGGACCGCTTCAAATGGTTTCCATTTTAACATCGAGATCTTCGAAGGTAAAGATTTTGTTGCTTTTTGGCATGCGTTAATTTATTGGCTCGTCGGTGTATTTTGGCTTCTGGACTAACTTTACTTGAATTTCCTTATACAAGCAAATTTAATATATACTATATAACCACACCTAACATTTATTATAGTTTAATGATAAACACATACTTACTAACAATAGGTATATATTATGTAATGTAAAAAGAGTATTTCTAGAATAAGAATATAATACCATGCACTTGTAATGCGCTACTGTGTATAGTCTCTAATATAAAATTAACTTACAATCGTAAAAAGTAATATGTCTAGTGATACTAAACATTAGAAAACTTTATTGCACAATATTATATTTAAGCTATGTACTTGAAATATTATGATTATTTAACTACGTTATTCATATTATGGAATATTTTATATGGGTTATGTTAATGAAGTAAAAAAGATACACGTATTATCAATAGTCTAACGTAGATATAGACGACTTAAAGAATATTCCTTATGCACTGCATTGTACAGCAAGCTTGGCCTCTGGCGTGATATTCTGCGTATCTATATTGTATTTTTGCAAGCTTTTAAATGTAAAAAGTATGAAACAAACAAAAAAAACCTAAATGTGGAGTTAAGGAGTCATTACATTATATCGTAAAAAATTAATAAAATATTTATTTTTTTCAGACTATCTACATTCCAATGCTGACAAAACTTTGCTCAACGGACAAGAAAATATTGTAAGAAATATCGGGCCAAAAATAGATATTAATTCGCTTACACAGCGACATAACAACATAGCTCATGTCAATGGGAGATATGGTGGTAGAAATAATTATGTGACCGACAACTCAAATCCTAAATTTTGGACTCTACCAAAGCGAAACACAACTGAGCAGCAAAACTTGAAGGCTGATTTATTGTACCCAAAATCTCTGCAATACCCTAAATATCCCACAGATTCTGTCACTAAAGCAGAATCGAGCACTAAAAACAATTCTGCATTAATACATGATCCGTCGATAAGGATATCACCAATAGATCCTCGAACATCTTCAACCTTCAAGTCGTCTACGCCTACCACAAAAGAAAATATTGTTGATTTAACATCTAAACTCGTGTCTCCGGTGAAATCCACAATGACTAACGAAGAGTTGTACGCTGTAATACACAAAAGTAAAAAGAAATTAAACATAAAGGAAGTACCTGATAGAG
Organism: Colias eurytheme; assembly: GCF_061535395.1. Lineage (NCBI taxonomy): Eukaryota > Metazoa > Arthropoda > Insecta > Lepidoptera > Pieridae > Colias > Colias eurytheme. The sequence continues at coordinate 4,985,076 of NC_142989.1, read as the reverse complement.
TTGATTCACCAGCCCTTTCGACAGTAAGTTTATCGCCAGTTAGTTCCGAGACATCCTTATATACCAAAACTTCGCAACGACATCCAGAAACTGGGTATTTAGGGGAACCAAAAAGTAGAATGTCATGGTCTCCTGCTGACAAACATAGTGGACTTCCCAATACATTTGGGATTCAAAAGCAAGAAACCACATGCGCTGATCGCTATGGGCCTATACAACAAACTTCAAGGTTAGATTTTAAAAAGCTTTTGCTTCAGCATAGCGTAAAATTAAACACATTAAGCCCTCAAAACAAGTCCAATAAATTATCAGCAGTAGAGCAACTAAAAATATCAAAAGAAAAAATCCAGGCTCCCGTTACTCCGCCTGGGCACAGGTCACAGATTAATATTCTTGATCTCAGTTCGTCTCCAAAAATATACGCGCAGAGGAAGATGATGAAATCAAATCAACCACTATCACCTGGAAGAACCAATGCTTTGTTAAAGGATCATAAAAATGCACCAAAAATACTACTTTCGCCAAAATCGCAGTGGAGATTTTCAAGTCCAAGATCTGACGTTTTATCTACACCTATACCAGAGGCACATAATGAAGATGAAAATAATTCTAACAGTTCAGGTGAAAAACGCGATACATCTCCAATCAGCCCACCATCTAATACAGTTCCTATAGTTACTAATCAACATTTCGGTGCGCGTAGAAATCTAATTCCTATAAGCGAACCATCCAACCAAAATACAGAGATAGCCAATTCTGATACGGTTAGTCAAGGTGTGTTTCCGTTGGCGAGTGAATGTACAATGTCACAAGGACTATCTAGATCAGAAATTTTACAGGCAAAGAGAGCAGAATTTTTCAACTCGTCTCCAAAATTATCTCCCCCAGCGTTGACATCTTTTATGCGACCACAACCCATAACGAGGAGCAAAGCTTCTCCAGAAAGAGGAAAAACATCGCCAAGTACATTAGAGACAGCTTTATGATATTGATATTAAATGATGACAAGAAATTTAAGGGGTGCTCTCAAAATGTGTAAATATCACAAGAAATTTCAAAGAAGCTTTAATCTAGTCTCTTCTTGCTAATAAGTGCCATTTATGCTGGCACTTCCAGTTATTATTATTAGCAGAGTGTCCAATTTACTTGTACACAGTAAAGTTAAAGTGTTTCTCAATAATAATTTTATGCTCTAATGGGGCCAATCGTAATTCGCTATTATAATTAATTTATGAAACTAGTGTATAATATTCCACGCATACAAATTAGTATTTAAGTATTTATTGATGAGTAGTGTTTTCAATTTTTGAGTTTTTAAGTTATTACGAAAACGATTTTAATAAAAGTGTTGAATAATAAAAAAAGTTGTTTCATTTCCTGATATTTCACGAAGATGTTGAACGAGAATTTCCATCGAAAAGGACTGAACAAACACGTAAATACCGTAATAGCAAGAACATATACGGCTGCGTTAGAATAAGAGGGTAAAGGTAAAAGATCAATCTACGTTAATATTATAAAGAAAAAAAAATTGTTATTATTGTACGTTAGGAATGAACTCAAGAACTACCGAACTGATTTATAAATTATTTTGCCATATTTTGATCTTCACCATGAAACATGGGCTAAGTTTAAAATTAAAAGTTATAAGGTTACCTTATTAGTAAAGTGAGTTTTATTTATGGTTTTACCTTATCAGTGGTTTGACTAAGGGTTTGACACTATTTACATATTTTGAATTTTCATAACCGTAAATACTACAAGAATAAAAATTTTGTCAAGTCTTTACCATATGCCATAATATATTCAAACATTTAAAATAAACACATGAAGGGAGACGATAGTACCAGCACTGACATTTTCATGAGCGTTGAAGGTTGCTCATTAAAAATAAGGATATTGACGTTGGTTATAAACACGGGAAATCTAATCAACGAGAGAGCTACGCCCACATTGACCATGTCTCATGCGCTTATAGCACCATCGGCTATTATGGTTACCTATATTGTTATATCTATTTTCATACTAGGATCTCTAAGACAAGCATACGCCTCTTGGTTTTTCCATATTTACGCGTTAGTCTCTTGTTGTGTTGTCCAAATTTCATTATCATTCACAGTATTTAAAGAATTGAAAGGTTCTGGGATAACTGACAAACAGCCTGCTCTTGCTCTTAACGGTGTTCTGCCTATGATAAATACAGTATTACTTATCGTCGACCTGATAGCATTTACATTTTCAAGCCGTGAAGAAATTTTACCATCACCTTCTCTACAGTCTACAAGAGTGTCTAATTCATAAAATTAAAAAATACCTAAGTATTTTCTGTACTGTCTATATACAACGATGTTATAGTGTGAGAGATGATTTATTAATTTATTTGTACATTTTATTTTGAAATATATACTTCTATAAACCTATTCTTTTAATGTTAAAGTGCATGAATTAGGAACTATGAGACCAACTTGAATTATGCTGATTATGATTTAAGAAGTCGAACTATTCACCTAGGTAGTTATGTTAAAGAAAGACAATTGACTAAGTTAATCCAATTATAATAAAAAAAATCTCCAAGATAAGCTAGATAAATATCGTAAACATCACCATCACCACCACGGCACCACCCGTTCAAGCGCGCGACCTACAAAGCAAAATAATTCTGTTAACTTCACATTAATCACTAGATTTGATGATAAAATTAAAACTTATCTCCTAGGTAGGTAGCTATACTAATATTATAAATGCAAGTTTGTACCTAAGGATAGATGGATGTTAGTTACGCAAATACTACTAAACCGATTACAATGAAATTTGGTATATAGGTAGCTGAAGGAACGTTTTATCCCGAAAATCCCACAGGAATGGGAACTATGCAGGTTTTTCTTTGAAAACGCGGGCAAGGCGTCCGCGATTCGCCACCGCTGCAGGCCACACCAGATGCCGACATCGGTCACTTTCACATGACAGTTTATAAACTGTTAAAAAAGTGGTGGAAGGCGGCTTTACAATTATAAGTAATTAACTGAAAGGCCAAAAATGCATTTAAATAAAAATGTTACTACCTATACAGAACTGATTTTAATATTAAGTTTGGTGAAACCAATGCCTTATGATTTGATTACAAAGCTTGCTTTCAAGTGTATCAAGCTGCAAACATTTGCGACACTATGATACAATGCAAAGGCATTTGAGGCAAAAAATATTGTATAACAGATAAATAAAGTAGCAGATTCTCTATTTAAACCAACTTCACTTGTTAAAAAAATTGCAAGATTAATTTGCTCATAATAATATTGAGAGCTACTGAGGTAGTAATAATACACATACTACATGGCTTCTTAGTTTAAAACAAAATTGCTTCCCACTGTCTGGTTGTCTCTATGTATAATCTTTAAAACTGTGTAACAGATTTTGATGTAATTTTTTAAATAGAATGGTTCAAAAGGAAGGTTTAAGATTATAATTTGTTTAAAGAGAATGTGAGCAAAAATCTGTTTGTTATATTTTAAGGATTATGATAAGGTTGAGGGATACCAAAAAAAAAACATTGAGTAATTTATTCTATTTTAATTCATAGAATCAAGATTTTGTGTCCCTGATAACAAAACACATTTGATATTGATGTTTTTACATAGGTAGGTTCATGAAATAGCCATTCAATATAAAATATTAACCACCGATACAAACAGGTAGTCATTAATTTGTAGTCTTTCAGCAGCTAATTTCTAAATTAAATAGCAAAAACATGTTTGTAATTATTATACATTTACAATAATTTACAAATATTCATTCACATCACTTCTCTATCAGTTCTTTTATTAGGTACAATAATTATATTGTCACTAAATTTGTTCACTATTTGTTCATTGGTGGTCCATTCATCATAGGTGGTCGCATCTGACCCATAGGGCCCATTGGTCCCATATGTCCCATCAGAGGTCCCATCATTGGAGGACGCATGCCCATCATTGGCGGCATTGGCCCGTGTGGACCCATCATCATCGGCGGAGCCATGGGTCCTCCTGGACCCATGGAAGGCGGTGGAATCATACCAGGCGGCCCGCCAGGCGCCGGAACTGGTTGCCTCGGTCCTCCAGGTCCCATTACTGATGGATCCCAAGGTGGTGGAATTGCTGCACCTTTACCACCGAATGGATTTTGTGCTATTTTGCCAGCTTTAAAGGCTGCCGTAGTTGCATCAATTAAATGCTGCGCTTGTTCCTCCATCCATTTTTGATAGTAAAACTTAACGTTATCTTTATGCTTACGCCCAGTACAATGTGTTTTTCGAACACTAGGAGAATCATGCGTTAAATAAGTATCACAATAATCACAATAATACTTCGGCATTCTTAAAAATTACAATTAATTGCGTTAAAATTCACCAAATAAACAATGCACGCTAGTTTTTTGACAACGACATTCGTCATGACATTTACTGTTAAATGTGCGCAATGTTGCCAGCTTGTAAATACTAAATAGTAAATTATGTGACGAGAACATTCTGGCTGTTTTCCAATTACAGAGCATAATGCGACTCAGTGCCGCACAATGCCGAATACAGCAAAGTGCAAAGGAATAACTTTTCACTTTCAGATAACATAATTCGAGCGAGTGGCGGGCGCCATTTGTCATAGACAATGTCATTTATGAACTTTTTAGGAAAATATGACATTGCCCATTGGACATGAACCAATTATTACTTGCTCTGTGGAACCAATGATTATGGAATGTGATTCCCTTAGATTACAAAATAAAATACAGATGGAGCATGTCAATCATTCATCGCCCTTGTCAAAGAAAATACGAAATCAAAAACGAATACGTTCCTCCGCTAGTGCTATAGCGATTCTAGTGTCATGCAATACGTCAAAAGGGGTTTGATATTTTAGTAAAAAAATGCTGTCTTGTGATATTAAAACGCTGTAAAACTTGTTCCCGAAAACAAGCAAAAAGATAAAACATCGTTTTACAGATTTTCTGTAGATTATTTGGCTTATTTAATTTTGTATACAAAAAATAATTTTACAAATACGAAGGAATTCAAAACTTCAACGTATGCTGCCAGTATTTTGAAAATGAATTTGCCATTTTTAGGGGTAAAATGGTTAAAAGATATTCGGGGTAGTGCTGTTGGATTTTTCGATCGTGAATGTGATTATTTGTATAGTGCAATAAAAGTTCATGGTCATTATTAGATTATTTTAAAAAGCATTATACATTTTTTTGTTACTTTTATAAAAAGCGTCGTTTTCGCTTGCGATTTAATTCATGTGAACACATGATGGATATGATGAAAATAAAATGTCCCGCATTCTCGACTAAAAACTACCGCTATTCGCATTCATATGTTTTGAAAAATAAAAACTTTTTTTAATGTAATTTATTTAATAAAAATTGAATAAAATTATTTTGTCCATGTATAACTTTAGTAGATAGGTGATAAAATAATTTTTACAATATTATAAAATAATATCAAAAACCCGAATTTATATTAAAATAAAAATTAAAACATGACTGCTAATAATTTATGTAGCCTACGTCACTACCACCACAGCTACCTTAATAATTCAGATGATTGCAATGACACCTCATAAGTCACAACTCAAAATCGATCCAACAGTTTATACTGCAGGGCGTGTCAAAGAAATATTATACCTACATACCTACACTCGAAAAACATAACCCTCTTTCTTCCGTAGTCGGGGAAAATTTTGGGAAAATTTTCAATATCTGGTAACATAACACCCACACAGAAGCACCGTGTACGTACAGTGCAACGGCGAAATGACAGCACACATAGCTTTATGGAAATGACGATAAATTATTCGGTTTAGTTCGGCAACGCTCCATCTGTCTTTTATTTTGTAATCTAAGGTGATTCCATATTCATTTACATGAACATAAAATGAATTTAGTGACTGAATTCAGTGCACTGTAATAAGCGCATTGGTGATGAAATGGAAGGCAGTTCGGTTCTCCAGTCTCAAACATGAATATCCCACATTAATCCCAATTTTTTTACAAAAACTTAACACGATTGCTCTTCTAAGAACTTTTTTAAGGAGTCAGTAGGTATCTATACTAATATTATAAAGAGGAAAGGTTTGTATGTATGTATGTATGGTTTTCATGCATAAACTACTGTACCGATTTTGATGAAATTTGGCACAGATAATCTTTAGACCCTGAGAAAGAACATAGGCTACCTTTTATAGTGAAATATGTACGACGGGCGAAGCCGGGGCGGAACGCTAGTTTTTTATATTCTCATTTAAGACTTAACAAAAATTCACAGAAAAAGTTCTGTGAATTTTTGTTTTTGTTTCAGTTATAAAATATGTGCAGTCTTATTTGCATCATTTTTAGGGTTCCGTATCAAGGGAATAAATATTAAATACATGTACACAATCCTAGAAGTTTGTGGTCTCCATATTTTTGTCTAACTAGCCCCCTGAAGATAGTTGGAACTTTCTATTTTAACTAGAATTATAAAGATAATTGTTACAGCCTTATGATTTAGCATAATCTAATATATATTATAAAGGCGAAAGTTTGTAAGGATGTAAGGATGTATGGATGTATGGATGTTTGTTACTCTTTCACGTAAAAACTACTGAACCGATTACAATGAAATTTAGCACACATATAGAGGGTAACTTGGATTAACACATAGGATAGTTTTTATCCCGGAAATCCCACGGGAACGGGAACTATGCGGGTTTTCCTTTGCAAACGCGGGCGAAGCCGCGGGCGGAAATCTAGTATCGTATATTACCTGCTGCTGCATTATTTGGCTGTATATATGACTGCTATACTAATTAATTACTACTGTGTAACTTAAATAAGTGTGTTGACATGAAAGAAACTGACCACAATATTTTGCTTACCTATAGTTTTTTAGAATAATTTAATAAAAAATAAAAAGACGTGTGGCACTCGGGGACTGCCGCGGTAAAGCTATTGCATAGCATGCCTTCAAGCCACACCTCCGAGCCCGTAGGAGTGGGGAGCGTGAAGTTTTTTCGTTACGGAATTTCTCAATTCGGCGCTCAAGGCCCGCGATAGAAGCTATGCAATAGCTTAAAAAAAACGTTGAAATCTTTTTTTTGAAAATTAAACATTTATTTGACATACAATAAACTGGAATGGTTACATAGTATGCACTGGCGTTTTACTATTACTGGCAAATACATGAAATACTATATTTTATGTTATATCAATATATCTTATTGTTAAAAGTTTTTTTTATTACAACAGACATAAAAATATATATTTTTTTTTTATTCAAAACAGCCGAACAATCACAAAGACAATATTAACAAACAACCATAATGATGGTAAATGATACAGTAAGTATTTATACACAAAAAAAATATACCTACTTAAGAGTAAGCAGACTTATGGTTGTTTGTAATATGAATTTTTGTGAAGGGAATAACCCATTGACCACCGAGCGGCCCGATCGGGCCGAGACACAATAGATTTTCTATTGTGTCTGTGATCCGAGGACTGACGGAATAAACAAATTGCTTATTATGCTTATTACAACAGAGATTCGATTAGTTATATGAATTCTAGTGAATAAGTAAAATGATTATCTAATATTTAAATTTTATTTAATTTCTTCATAAGAACCATTAAAATAATAGACTAAAGGCCACTAAGCTGACTTGAGTTTATATAATTTTTATATATGTTTTAATTGTAATATTCACTGTGAAAATCCAAAATTTGGAGTGTATAAAGAATAAATAAATATATGTAATAACACATTTCACGGATAATGACAATATGTTTAAAATAAATTGGAAAAAATTACAATCTCTTACTTTTTAGGCAATGAATAAAAATTTATAAGGTATTTTTATAATTGTCTCATTCGGCAAGCTTCACACCATGTGATTATTTTTAAAATATATTGTACTGATTCATAGAATAGGTAGGTAGCTATTTTGTGTATTGGAGAAAATCCTACTAATAAAAGATTATAAAAAAATAACTAACCCATTTTTTATCATATACAAAATAATATACAATATACATAAGTATATAAACACCTACAGTCTTATTCATAAAAAGTTTTAGAACATTTAAAGGCTCGCTATAGTGTGAATGTCAAAAATCGTTATTTAAACAATTTGATACGAAATAAACTAAGTAAAGCAAATATATAAGCTTATAGAACACTGGAATTAAAGTGTGGTTGAATCCTATAGGCAATTTTTATGAATAAGGCCGTCAGTACGTTTTTTTTATCACATAAAATATAAAAATACAATAGTTATATTTTATAGTTTTTAAAAACTGTTTTACTTAATCAAGAAATTGTTAAAGAGTTGCAAATAATACATACAATAAGATACAGTTAAGAAAATAAAAATTATTATAAAACAGCTAAAATCAAAATTTATCAAATAAATTTTTACTCTTATTATATACGTTATACACTTATAGGCTAAAAAGACAAATTTAATGTATTCCATTAGTTTCAGGAGCAACATCACCATTTTTACTAGTGATATTAAGGGAAGCTAGTGACACATCTTCATCAAGATCTCCTTCATCTGGAAAGCATGAATTAAAAATTGAGTTATATTCTATTAAAGAACTAGTACTTGCATAACTGATCTTTTATTTAATAAATGCGGTGGATATCACCTCAAAAACCCTGTTTACAAAACTTTATGAAAATCGTTAACCATTCCCGAAAGAATTATAGACACTAATTTATAATTATCATCATCTTATTTTTCGTTCAAAAATGTTGCCTGTTTCCAAACGATACCTACTAAATATACTTTATTCATCAATTTTCGTTAAAAAAGTAATACATAACTTAAATTGCTTTTGCACTTGCCACTCTGAGGCATGTGGAATATGTATTGATGCATTAATCCCTTATCCCCCACGTACATTAGTACTACATGTATTTGGCTCAGTACTCAATGTTAGGTTGTAATCATAGAAATTTAAATAACAAGACACATAGAAGTGCTATAATGTCATAATTCGTATGAAAACCGCTGTCACCAAAATCAACACATTCAAACCGAAAGCTAAACAGTACACACAAGTAAACTATGCCTTTTATTGGACAGCTTGATTTTAGTGAAAACTAACTTATCTATTAACCCATTGACCACCGAGCGGCCCGATCGGGGCGAGACACAATAGATTTTCTATTGTGTCTGTGATACCGGGACTGATGGATTAAATTAAGCTTTTAAATATGTATCCTAACGAACGAATTTACGGTTTATTTTAGAATAACATCCCTAAGTATATGAGACTTTTTGCTCCAATACGAACAAACGTGATAATAAGAATGGTCGACTGTGTCATTCATTGTTATTTCGATTACTATGGTGACACTCGTAATACTTTCCGATTAAATATTATTCCTTTATAAGTATAATTACAACTTGTGGAAGAATTTCCGCAATGGGAATTGCTGAAACACACCATGTATACACTCATACGTCTCCAGAGCAACTGAACAGTGACGAATGCACTGATGATGTGAAAATCACCTGAGTGGCGACAAGGTCACGCACGCTTACGACTTCTAGTGTCTCCTTATTTAGATTTCTATGGTTGAATTAGATGTTGAAATTGATTTAGTATAATGTATGTGAAACTATCTCGTAAATTATTGATCTTTCTTTTTAGAGACTTGGTTAAAAATACATAAATTTGTACTTGAATATAAATACTTAGGATGTATGCCTACATACACATCTATGAACCTACCTGAGCTCACATCAGATTGACTTCTAGGGCTGAATCTGCATCCCTTTGACAAATATTGCTTCAATTTTCCAGTAGCAGCCAGTATAAGCCTAAAATTAAAACATCATTATGTAACACAGATATAAAATTAAAAATTGATACAAATGTTGTGATTTGTAACAGTAAAATGCCATTTTATTTTATGCTCTCTTACCCTAAGAATGGTGGACTAGGTGACAGGGGCCTGGAAAGGTACTCAGGGTGAAATTGTACAGTCACATAATAGGGATGGCTTTCCACAATTGCCACCTCCATACGAGTGTTTGTTTCGTCTTTTCCAATAAATCTTAAACCAGCTGCTTCAAGTCTTTCAATATATTCTGGGTTAACTTCATAACGGTGCCTATGACGTTCTTCTATCATTTCCTTTTTGTATAATGATGCTGCAAATAGATACAGTTAAGTAATTATGGTAAAAAATATTTTACTAAGTTATAATTACAGTTAAAAATTGAATGTTAGTATGTTCATTCATAAGAATGAATATGTCTCACCTACTACACTAGGTTGAAGGTAAGTTTTCCTTTTACCCAACCTCATAGTACCACCAAGATTTCCTGGATGGTGTTCAGGCATATCAATGACCAGTTTATCCTCACAATTTGGGTCAACTTCAGTACTGTTTGCTCCAGTCAAACCTAATACATTTCTAGCAAATTCTATAACAGCTGCTTGTAATCCTAAACAAATACCAAGCATTGGCTTTTGTGTTTCCCTACACCAATTGCAGGCTTCTATTTTTCCTTCCATACCCCTTTGTCCAAAACCACCAGGCACTATGACACCACTGGAAAAATTACAAAAGATTATTAGTAATATATTAAATTCAAATTGTAACTAAAAGAAATGAAGAAATTTATGTATGTATATTTCATAAACTAACACTACTTCAAATTCATAATATTCTAAGGATCTCATAAAATGGTAACATTGGCAAATAATACTCACTCGCTCTTACAGAGATCCTGCCAAGCTTTATGGTAACCTACTGGGTCCGTAACTTTACTCTGTTTCTCCAAATTTACTGCTTCAATGTAAGTCAAATTAAGCTTACAACCAGCCGCAATGCACGCATGTTGTAATGCTTTAGTGACACTAGCGTAGCTGTCTTCTAACTTGGTGTATTTTCCGACAAGAGAAATATTTACTTCTCTTCTAAGATTTTCGACACGTTTTGCAAGGTTGCGCCATTTTTTCATAAAACTGTAAATGTAATAAATAACTTAATTCAAGTTAATTCTCATTTTCATACCATTTTTTTATCTATACTTCTATACTAATATTATAAAGAGGAAAGGTTTGTATGTATGGTTTTCACGCATAAACTACTGGACCGATTTTGATGAAATTTGCCACAGATAATCTTTAGACCCTGAGAAAGAACATAGGCTACCTTTTATTGCGAAATATGTACCACGGGCGAAGCCGGGGCGGACCGCTAGTCAATAATAAAAAATTAAACTAACCTTCCCGGGCGAGGCATAGATATATTCAATTGAAGTCTTTCATTCAAATATTGTACAACACCTTGAGCCTCCATTAATAATGGAACATGATAAACAGAGGTCAAGTCATGGACACATATAACCTGTAACAATAAATAATATTTACATTGTAATACTTGAAAATAATTTAATATTTAGAAATTAAAGAGCGTGGTCACTCGCTGTAAAGTGTTCGAAACGTCGGGAAAATAATAGAATGAATAAATCACGTTTAAAATCTGTTAAAAAGTCTTTAATTTCTAAATGTATAATACTTGCGTAAAATCAAACATCAGAAAATAATTTAATAATTTCTTAAAATAGATTATAAAATACCTGTTCTGGAGCGACATGGCAGAAGTTAGAAATCTTCTCTTTAATATTGTGATTTATTGGCTTCTCTGAACGACAAAGAATTAAGTCTGGTGATAAGCCCAGGCCACGTAATTCTCTTACTGATGACTGAGTAGGTTTTGTTTTTGGTTCACCTGTTGATTTCGGCTAAAATAAAAGTATTTTAAATCTTCAACTTTTTTGTATCAATTTGGTTTAGGGTATTTATGTATAAAAATTAGTTTTGGAAAACTGTAAGAAAATTATAAAATACAATATTTTAATTAAATTTTGATAAATGTTATATTTATTTAAAATTGTGTTTAAATTTATTCAACCTCCCATTATTATTATTTAAGCAGTCTCATAGACAGTTAATGAATTAAGTATTTGATGTTAAGAGAATCTTAGACTACACGTAAATACTGCTCTAATATTTCCTTGTATCTGACATGACCTTAATCAAATCAATTCACAATTCAGTTACCGGTTGATATTCATCATGTAATTAAAATATTTTAATTCTCAATTCTGTTCTAAATATTTATTTATGAATGCAAATGAAAAAACTGACTTTCGCCCGTGGTACCTACATGTTTAAACTATCCTATCTCTCAAGTTGAATCGAACTGCACATGGTGTGCGAATTTTATTATAATCGGTTAAGTTGTTTAGGAGTCCATTCAAGGGCGGATCCAGCTTTAGTGCCAGGGGGGGGTCACATAGACGTGGTCAATTTTCAAAAGCTATATTTTGGTAATTTAATTGATACGTAGATTAAAAAAAAATGGTCAAGTGCGAGTCGGATTGGCGAACTTACGTGCTGGCCACGGACAATTCGCTATAGCGAAAATTCGCGCGGCGCGACTGGCGGCGCGTCTTGCGAATGAATCAAATGTATGGAAATGTACTGGGCATGCCACGCGCAGTGGCGACCAGCGAGACGACCGGCGAATTTCCCCGAGCGAATCGCGCGGCACGACTAGCGATCGAAACAAATGTATGAGTTATTACGGCGCAGGCCACGGAGTCGAGCGGCAGACGCGGCGACTACTCCCGGAGCGAACTTAATTTAAAATAGTTTGTTTTTTTTTTCGCGAAAATGGAGACGGAAGCTTTTATTGCAGAAATTCTAGCTAGACCAGCTATTTGGAAGTCTAGCCACCCGCAACATAATTTTTCATCATGCCTATATTTTTCATATTTTTGGTGGAATTCTCCGTCTGTAACACGATTTCTATTTAATTCGTGTACTCCACTATATCTTCCAAACATTAAATCTTGAGCAAAAAAGCTGCTACTCTCCAAACAACGTCGAGCTAACTTTGATAAAGCTATCTCGTCTCCTCGTCTACACTGGTCGCGGCGGCGAACGCAACTGCCCGTGGCGTGCTTACCGCGCCGCGCGACTTGCCGCGCCGCCCGTCGCGCCGTCGGTCGCGCCGCCGGTGTCCGTGGCCAAGGTGTTAGTTCCGTACAAACATTTTTATATGTTTTAATATTAAATTTATGCTTTTTGCGAGTTTTCCTATTAATCTGTGCTATAAGACGTAAGTTTCTATTAAATAAAGATTAAATATCAAGATTCTGTGTTCACCGGAAGAACCCTGTAGGTTTTGATTCCTGGCAACACTTGCGAATGTTGATATTAAGCATGAAATGTATGTTTTAGCAATTTTTCCTCCATCTGTGCTGACATTACTTTTAACCAAATTTCAGAACTCTGTGTTCTCAGGAAGTAGTACAATACCTATAGATTTTGATTCCCTTGCGATAATGGTGAAATTTGCGATAATTTACGGCATAAATGGCTGTATCTTTTGATTGCGTTGGCTTATAAGTTTGATTTTTTCACAGCTATAAGGAATCGTAGATTTGAGTATTCGGTATGAATTTCAGATTGATACCTCCACGCGTCCCTGAGAAAAAGGGTCTTCACAGGCAGACAAACTTGAAAAATATATTTTTTTTGCAATTATCCCTGTATCTGTACTATAAGATGTTGCTTTGTACCGAATTTCAAGATTCTGAGTTTACGAAAAGTACCCTGTAGGTTTTTAGTTTTGTTTCCCTTGCGAATGTCGAAATTTGCGAAATTTTTCGGCATTTACGGCTGTATCTTCTGATTAGTTGACATAGAAGTTTGATTTTATTATAGCGTAAAGGTATATTAGTCTTGAGTTTTTGGTATGAATATCAAGTTAATACATGTCTGCGTTAATGAGTAACAGGGTTGTAAGTTAAAAAAATTTTAAAATATTTTTTTATATTATAATCTAAGGAAAAATTCATGCTTTTCGCAATTAGTAAACAAAGTCGTTGTCTCTGTGCCTATGTCCCTATGTATGATTAAATCTTTAAAACTACACATTACGAATTTCGATGCAGTTTTTTTAAAGATAGAGTGATTCAAGAGGAAATAGTATACATATAATTTATAAGGTTTTAGAGAAAGCGGGCGAAGACGCGGGCGGTAAGCTAGTCTGCGATATAAGACGTTTGATTGTACTAAATTTTCATGACTCTGTGTACTCGGGAACTACCCTGTAGGTTTTGATTTCTTAGGGAGTGTCGAAAAATTTCAGCAATTACAGCTGCATCTTTTGATTGGGTTGGCTAAAACGTTTGAATTTTTCACAGCATCAAGGGACCGTAGACCGTAGGATTTCGATTTTAGCAAGGGAATCAATACCTGCAGGGTGCACCCTGTCCCGTAAACACAGTCTTGAAATTGAGTAAAAAGTATCGTGTTATAGCACAGATGTAGTAATAACTGCGAAAACCCTAATATTATTAAATTAAATTAAATTAAAATATATTTTTAAATAATTTTAAACTTACAATCCCTTTACTCATGAACGTCTACATGTATTTAATTGATATTCACATCAGAACTCAGGTCTATAATAACTTAAATCTGTTATTTATTTCAAATTCTATGTCAACGCAATCTGAAGAAAAAGTAATTAGAGCCGCATATTCGTAATTCGCAACTACTTGCAAGGGAATCATCAATCAAAACCTACAAGGTACTACCCGTGAACACAGTCTTGAAATTTGGTTAAAAGCAACGACTTAAGCACTTACAAGCACAGATAAAGAAAAAAATCCTTTAAACAAAATTGTAAGATACAACATAATGAAAAAATGTTTGCTCGGAGTCCTCGGTGCGCGAGTCCGACGCGCACTTGGCCGATTTTTTGTTGTAATTTGACTGTATTTTTTATAGTGTTCATTTGAAAAAAAAATTTGCTATTTTATGTCTTATCCACGAACTGGGATATTTCGATATTTGAGGTTTTGTGTGAAAAGTGTAACAGCAAAAGTTGTAGAAAAAGAAATTAATTACATACAACTTTACCATTACACTTTATTCCGCAGTTATAGTTTTTTTTAAATCGAAAAACCTGTTATTTGTCCTTAAATTACGACCACAGGTCGACCCTAATAAACTTTTTCTATAATTTTTGTTATATTCTCTTCCGTTACCGTTTGTAATTAATTGATTTCATTGTTCTATATTACTTTTATGTCAAAAAATTCAATAAAAACATCATATTGAACAGTATTAATTTGTTAATTTAAAAAAGTTAATATTAAATTAGTGGTCCACTTAGGTCGTGGACCTAGCCCAGGGGGGGGGGTCATGACCCCGTGACCCCCCCCCTGGATCCGCGCTTGAGTCCATTGAGGACAAACATTGTGACACAAGATTTATAATATATATGTATTAAGATTGGAGTATGAAAAAGGAATACTGCATTTTTCTTACCATTGGTACTAGGGATACGTGAGCACAGCAAAAGTTTTCTCTCTTCACTCTGAACTGGAACTGCCTGAAGGCCTCCACAAAGGACATTCCTTCTATATCTCCGACAGTTCCACCCAATTCCACTATGCATACTCTTGGAGGAGTGTTATCTGGTGTTACTGGTATTCGAGCTACTTCTTCAACCCATTTCTGTACAGCATCAGTGATGTGAGGGATGACTAAAAAAAATATACAAAGATTACGTTTTTAAATTACACATGCATATCTTTTAAAAAAATTGCAAACAAAACAATGTGGAAATAAAAAAAATTATGAATCTAGGAAAGGTGAATAAATTGCACCACTTAACTATAACACAACTTAAGAATGTCTGAACAGATTTTAATGATTTTTCTTTTATTGGTTTTCTATTTGCTTGGATTAGGATAATGACTTAAAACACAGGTTTATCAGGTAAGTCTTTGATAAATTTAGGATTCAAAAGGTAACAGTTTTATTAGATAATTTATTCATACCTTGCACAGTTTTCCCGAGATAGTCACCTCGACGTTCACGTTCAATTACTTGCTGGTAAATTTTACCTGTTGTTATGTTATTGTCGCGATGTAATGTTATATCCAAGAATCGTTCATAATTCCCAAGATCAAGGTCAACTTCACCACCGTCATCAAGAACGTAAACTTCACCTTTAGAAATAAAAATAGCAATGCATTATGCAGCAGACTTGATAACCATGCGCATAATAAATAGGTAAGAATCAATTAGAGATAGATTTACATACCATGTTCATACGGGGAAAATGTACCAGCGTCAATGTTGATATATGGGTCGATCTTTATTGATGTTACATTGATACCACAACTCTTTAAAATTGTGCCAAAAGAACTGGCTATGACACCTTTTCCCACGCCACTAATAACACCTCCAGTAACTAAAATATATTTCATGTCAGGCATGCTTTATGTAGTCTTATATCATATTATCAATACAAAATAAAACTCAAGAGTTTAGTTTCGAGTTTGAAAATGCAAATGCCCAGACAATTTTCTAATTTTATAACACTATTTTCTTCACAACACACGTGCATGTCGTACTAATACCTAATCTGTGCGTGCATGTAATACAATGTGTTTAAAATTAACGTCAACTGTCATATTGACGGAAATCGAATTAAATTTTAAATGTCAAAGGTTAAGACAGTTTAAGGCCGCGTTTCCACAGTCTGCAAGTAAACTCGCGGAAGTCTTGCAAAAGTCCCTTGATATATCCTTTACACGTTTTACTGGTCTGCAATTTATTTCTGCAATATAAATATCTTGCGAGAAGCTCGCAGATCATACGATCGCAACTTATCGCGTATATACCCCGTTTTCCAATTACAGCACTAGAGCGCATTATGCGGCATAATGCTTAACATTGAATGTTCCAATTACAGCAACGCTTCGCACAATCGAGCACTAGAAAAAGTAATGCGCGTGAATTGATGCGTGCAATCGATTTATTGTTAGTAATTATTAATTGTTGGAAAAATGTTGTGTGGTTTTATGAAACCACGGTAAAAGTGAAACTGTTCGAACGGTTCCGAACACTGCTTTATGTAGCGCATGTTGTCGCGCTACACAGACCAAAAAGTTTGAGACGATGTAATAAAAGTTTCACTTAAAAAAAAAAAATAATTCGAAATAATCAAAGTTAATTCAAATTGTGTTAAAAAAATAAATATAAGTATGGATGAAGGTACAAACATTGAAAAAAATGTTAATGAAATAATCAAAATCCAAATTACTTAAAATAACCGTAAATATTTTTCAACCAATTATTATGTATACCACTTTATATTACACATTAATTAGGTTATTGCTAACTCATGAATATTTTTTTTTCAACACTGAACGTAGCGCAACCTGCTGGTGCGTTTCACGTTCCAATTAAGCATCAGCATAATTCGGCATTGTGCGGCACTGAGTCGCATTATGCTCTGTAATTGGAAAACAGCCATAATAACACACAAGAGCTTACGAGTATCGCGCTATGAACGTGATAGGATAGGAACCACCGATAGGAAAAGGATAGGAACTATCCATTGAGGTATTATTACTACGTATAGAGAGGACACCACGAACAAAATCTGTGTGACAAGCGTGGTGGTGCGGGGCGCGCGTGGGGCGGCTAGTGAGTCGTACACTTTGTACATATTCTGCCTCTTATGACTTATAAATTAAAACCAATCAATGTGACAAAAAAATATTGTTTATCTTATTAAAAAATATGAAAAAACTTATAATTAATTAAAATCTATCAATGTAACAGAAAAAAATGGTGTAAGACGATTGGCTCAACTCTTGTTACAAATAGTGTAGTAGCGTTGTCTTCTCTAGAACCTGTGTCTAGAACTTAGATCATTAAGTAATGGATAACACTCGCAGGCGTTTCCCCTTTTGCCGAGGTATAAGATTATTCGAATCGAAAAGTCTTATGCTTTCATAAAAACAACTTGCGTAATCGATTACAATCACTCTGCGTATTCGTAACACATCGAAAGGACGTCTGCGACTGCTCCGCTAAAAATGCCGTTTTGCACTGTCAAGTCTTGCAGAAGCAATTCAAACATGTCGAATATTAAAAAAGATGGAATAACCTTTCATTTGTGTATATTTTTTTATTTTTTTAACGTACATTTCTAATTAAATGCAATCTCTAATAATCGTCGATGTATCGTTTAGCGATATGATCAAGACAAATAATCGAGTCATGTTTACTCGATCATTGATGCGGCCCCACGAGACTATCATGGAAAGAAAATATACAAATTTAATCTTTATGGACTAAGAGATAAAGTTGAATTTAAAACGCGATAATGAACCGCATTCCTTACGAGACTATCTTTTAAAGAAATACAAATTTAATCGTTATAGTCTAAGTTATAAAGTTGAATTTAGAACGCGATATTGAACCGCACTCCCCACGAGACAACTTGGAATGAAATACAAATTTAATCTTTATGTACTTAGTAATAGAGTTGAATTTAAAAAGTCGTCGCTTAAAAGGTCGTAAATTTTTACGACTTTCGTGAAACAAATTATTTTTGTGAATGTGTGATTGTGTTTCAATAGTGTGAGTTACCCTCCCCGCACCAAATTCAGCAGAAAGTTTAGTTAGAACATTTGCCAGCGTGCTCCATCCATTACTTAATGATCTAAGGTCTAGAACGTAGTATACAGTAACTCAATGGAACTATCGCAATGTTTTTCTACTCTATTCTGTGCTCTTTTTTAGATTATAAGTATTCTTTGGAGCAGGCCTAGTGCGGGACGGGGTGAAGCCCGTGAAGTGAGGAGATAAGGGATATTGAGTTCTGTGAGATATGTAAACTAAAATTTTCATGTGATTAAAACATAACCTATAGTAGACTTTTCACTGTCACTATATCGTTATCTATGCAGGTGAAACCGCAGGGACAGTAAAATTATTGTTAATGTAGCTACACGTGCGCATCTTGACGCCATTATTTCACAGAATAGAATAGAAAAATTGTGACAGTAATAATTCCTATCCCGACACTCGTAAGATCTCGTGTGTATATACCTCCACGATAAGTTGATAGTAAGATCCGCGAGCTTCTTGCAGGATATTTATTGCAGAAATAAATTGCAGGACATGTAAACGATATTGCAAGGAACTCATGCAAGACTTCCGCGAGTTGACTTGCAGGTGGAAACACGGCCATACGAAACTAGACCGATACACACCGAAATCTGTCGCGAGTCCAAGCAGTCATGTTTAGACACGCTTTCTCAACTACTCGCAAGATACTCGCTGGACAAAATGTCGCCACAGTACTTGCTACATTGTTTAGACTTGCAAGCTCTTGTAAGCTGCTGTCAGACAGACTGCCAGACATTTTTTGGGGAAGTTTTCTTGTAGGTGGAGACGCGGCCTAATAGTGTATAGTATGTAGATAATGGTGCATCCACGTGGCATCCACAAATTCACTGAAATACATATAGCAAAGAAAGTGAGTAAAATGAGCTGAACTCAAAGAGTGATATAATATGTGGTGGTTTTTTACAGATATTCGAACTATTCCTGCACAGTTATGACGTGTATTAATATACCTACTATTCTTTGGTTAAGAGTTAAGAGTTAAGACTGATTACCCACGTAAATTCGCCACTAAAGATTTTAAAATCCTCCCGGGTATAATTGTATGAACAAAATATATATTTGTATAAGTAGTAATCCCCCAGATTTTACTCAGCGCTATAGTTACGTGTGGTTACGTGCTGCTTAGACTTTATATATTATATTTTTATATATTATATTATTCCCTTTATTTATTTATTTTTTTTTTGCTTTTCATGGCACGAAGAGTTCCCTTTATTATTTTCTAAATTCTATACTTGGCCCTTGGCATCTTTATATATTTAATCTGTTTTTGTCATTTTCAAAAAAAAAAAACGCAAATGTCACTATGTCAGTTTCAGACTTCAGTTGTCACTTGTCTGAAATTGCTCCGGGAAATTGAGTTCAATTTCAAATTTAATTATTTGCGTATTATTAAAAAGGTCCCGTATTGTGTAATTTTCACGTATTGAAATTCTTAAATATTCTTTTTCCATGCTAGCACTTTTCATTGGAAACGCGTGGTGCGATTTTCTGACTATGACTTAAATATCTAAATAATATTTTGTAATTATTATACAAAACATCGCAATGGTTTTCGAATCTATTGTAGTGGATGTTTTAAACCGGTTCCTTGGGGACTACGTTGAAAATCTAAATAGATCACAGTTAAAATTAGGAATATGGGGTGGTAAGTGTTTTTGTCATGCACAGTATGATGTCATACGAAATAAACTACTTGCCTACAAGGTTGATAATATTTATTTACTACACCTATATTGTATTATTACAGGCGACGTTGTATTGGAAAATTTGATACTTAAACAAAATGCTCTTGAAGAACTCAATATTCCAGTACAAACAGTATATGGTCACTTAGGTAAGAAGAATCAAGTACTTGAATTTTATTATTGCTGTTACAAATATGCAATGATCAATACAACATTTTTTCGCAATTTTATTTTAAATTCAACTAAAAACATTTTGGAAAGGGTAAACTTCAAAACCAGTTTCTCAGAAATTTGGTATACATAATAGGTAGCTGAGTACCTGATTTTGATAAGAATAGGTTCAGAAAAGTACTAAAATAGTAATCTTATTGACTTAATTATTACTA
Source organism: Colias eurytheme (assembly GCF_061535395.1). Classification (NCBI taxonomy): domain Eukaryota; kingdom Metazoa; phylum Arthropoda; class Insecta; order Lepidoptera; family Pieridae; genus Colias; species Colias eurytheme. Next base: position 4,964,456 of record NC_142989.1, on the reverse strand, counting down.
TTCTATTCTTAATGAGTATTAGTTAAATTAATGAATGTACTTACAGTCTTTGTATGTTTTTTATTGTTGTTTCCAACTGTTATCTATTAAGTAGATAATATAGATATTGTTCTTATAGCAATGCAAAATTATGTTATGTTTATATGTATTTTTTTTGATGATGAAAACAAAAAAATTACATTATTATGTTCATATATGCCATTATGACGTGACAAAAAAAGAGTCTGTGCTAATTGACAAAAATATCTTTTATAATTATTTTTTATCATGTTGAAATTTGTTTCTGAAAATGTATAAAGAAAAATCATCACTTTCAAATTAAAGTTATCCTCCTAAATACAGTAGAACCTCGATAAGTTAAAGTCCAAGGGAAACACAAAATATTTTAAGTTATAGAGGTTTTAACTTATCAAGGGTCTATCCATTTTTCACTGCTTCTATAGCTTTTAATTTATCAGCGTAGGTGAGGGTTGTTAGTTTTCTTTTTGGACTCTTTTAAGCCAGTTTTATCACACAGTCAGTAAAGTGATGTTTCTAGAACAACGGTCAAAAACTTATGATGCAAGTAAGTCGTTGTCATAAAGCTAACCGCCGCAAAGCTTTGAAGAATTTCGATAAAGCAAACAATAGGTAATGTATTGTTTACGTTAACAATACATAGTAAACACGTGCAAGCAATAAATACCGAAACCTTTTGTTTTGACACTCTTTCAAAATGACTCATTGCCAAAAAATTTTATGTAATAGAGGTTGTGGAAACATTTCTTTAAGTTATTGAGGGCCAATACAGAGATTATTTATTTAAGTTATAGAGGTTGCGTATTTTAAGTTAAAGAGGTTTTGGGCTCTGATGGGAAGGGAACATATTATTTTGTGATGTTACAGAGGTTTTTATGTTATCGAGGTTTAAGTTATCGAGGTTCAACTGTAGCTATTATACAAAAATATTTTTTTTACAAATCCACATTCTATATTTTTATTATAACTACTAGCGGTCCGCCCCGGCTTCGCCCGTGGTACATATTTACGTTTTCTCTACATAAAAACCATCCTCGTACTTCAAGGAATATAATAAAAAAAGAATTATCGAAATTGGTTCAGCCGTTCTCGAGTTATGCGTTTACCAACACATTTTGCGATTCATTTTTATATATGTAAAGAAACTTCATTTCTTTGTATAGTTTAAGTAGTGGATTTGAATTTTGCCGCTCGGCATAGATAATATAACATTAGTGAGACATACCTTCGACAGAGGTCGCGACTCGCGAGAGAACTATAATGGCGAACGACGCCAAATAAAATTGTAATGTGTTAATTTAAAATTATTGTGTAATCTTTGATCTGTTTAATTTGTGTGCTTAAGTTAAATTAAACTTTAAATGTCGTTTCTTTTGTTTTCAGGTTAGTAATTTCTTTTCTCATTTTAGTAACATTAACAATGTAAAAGTTATGTTTGTTAAATGTGCGAATATTAAAGTCTCAACTTTTGTTTTCAGAAGAAACACATCGTTTAATTTAAAATCCCTTATAAAACGACATTTCTAGTTATGAAAATGGATAAACTACGATTCCAATTCGCAGTTTTAGCGGGATCAGATGGAAAATCCAATGTGGTGTGCATAACCTCAATCGAGACTACGGATGGACGCATTTTTAATATTCCAGATGATTTAAAACCTGCAAGTAAGCACACTAGTTTAATATCTTCGGACGTATTCACTAAAATAAAAAACTCATTAAAAAAAAGACATCAGACACGTGCAGTGTGGATACCTTTAAATACAGATTTGAGGAACATATATTTAGACGAAGGCGAAAATTTACAGTTTGGTGACCAGTATTTGGAAGAAATTACAAGAGAAACCGTACCTTTACTGAGTAATAATAAAAACACCACAACAGAAAATAAAAATATTAGTAAAGTAGCTGAACGATTCATGATAGAAAAATTTTCAAATAAAAATTCGAATGTAAATCAGTGGATAACTGTATTTGAGAGTGAATGTGAGAGATTTGAGATTTTAGAAGATAAAGAGAAGATTGAGATATTGAAATATTTATTAGAGAAACAATGTATAGATTGGTATACCAGTATGTTGATAAAACTAACTGTGAATTCAAACTGGATAGAATGGAAAGAAAATTTGTGTGAAACATACGGAAATAAAGGTTGGACTCAAGAGAAATATGCATTTAACTTCAAATATCAAGCTGGATCACTACTGGAATATGCAACTAAAAAGGAAAGACTGTTATTAGAAGTAAACAGGGATATTGACACTCAAACAATGATTAGTCTTATTGTTATGGGATTACCGGAATACATTATGGATAAAATTGACAAAAAAACTGTAAAATCAACTGCCGCACTATATAATGAAGATAAGTGTTGGTTTAAACATCCCGGTAAGACATACAACAGTAAAGCTGTAAATAATTCAGTGATAGAGGTGGAATTAAATAACAATGATACAAAAAACGAATAATAACACCATTAATTAAAGTCAAACTAATATTAAATGGAAAATTAGAAGTGTTCGGTATATATGACTCCGGTTCTAATGTATCAATAATTAATTCCAAATTATTAAGGGTGAAAGAAAGTGAAAATATTTTAAATAAGGATAACCTAGTTACAATTAATGGTGTTAAAAAGACTAATGGTTTGACAACAATAAGAATAAAAATTTTAAAAATTGAAGAAAATGTTGATGTTTATATTGTCGACAGCAAAGAGTTTAAATATGATTTTTTAATTGGTCTGGACCTTATTAAGAAGTTTAAATTGATTCAAAATGAGGATTTGGAAATAACACAAAAAACTGAAGAAAAAAATGTTACAAATGAAAATAAAGAAATAAAAAAAGAAGATACGTCATGTGAAAAAGTTTCAATAAATTTTAATGAGCACATATTGGAAGAAAATTTCAAAATAAACATGGGCAATTTAAATAATCAACAGAAAAAAAAGATCTATGAATTGATTGACAGCTATAGATCCATCTTTGCGAAAGACAAATATGATGTTGGCACTGTCAAAGAATATGAGGCACGTATTGATTTACTCATGGACAAATATTGCAGTAAAAGACCTTACAGATGTTCAGTTCAAGATAAAATAGAAATAGAACAGCAAATAGCAAAATTACTTGACAAAAATATTATTGAAGAATCTTATAGTCCATTTGCAGCACCAGTAACACTAGCCTTTAAAAAGGAAGACAACAAAAGATCAAGACTTTGCATAGATTTTAGAGACCTAAATAAAATAGTAGTACCCCAGGCTCAACCGTTTCCATTAATAGAAGACCTTGTAATAAAAACAAGAAATTCAAACTATTTTTCTACACTGGACATAAATTCCGCTTTTTGGTCAATTCCTTTAAGGATTGAAGACAGACACAAGACTGCCTTTGTAACACAAGACGGGCATTATCAGTGGACATGCCTACCATTTGGACTAAAGACATCGCCAGCTATTTTCCAAAGAATACTCGGTAATATTTTAAGGAAACATAAGCTTACTGACTTTGCTGTTAACTATATTGACGATATACTTATATTCTCTAAAAGTTTTTCTGAGCATGTTCATCATTTAACAGTATTATTGGAAGCTATTAAAAAAGAAGGTTTTAGACTTAAATTTACAAAATGTATGTTCGCTTCTGACTCCGTTAAATATCTTGGTCATATTATACAAAAAAATACTATTAGCCCCTTACGGGATAATTTAATTTCAATAAAAGATTTTCCTGTACCAACCTGTCAGAAAAATATAAGACAGTTTTTAGGAAAAATTAATTTCTATCATGAATATATACCAAACAGATCAATGATTTTGGATCCTCTTCACAACTTACTTCGTAAAAATCAGACTTTTACTTGGTCTTCAGATTGCCAAAAATCTTTTGAGGCTATAAAACAATTATTGTGCTCAAAACCAATTTTAGAAATATTTGATAAGAACTTACCAATTAATATTTATACAGACGCTTCCTTGGAAGGTATAGGAGCTGTATTGAAACAAATACAACCAAATGGAATTGAAAAACCAGTTGCATATTTTTCCAAAAAATTAAACAAAGTCCAAAAGAAAAAAAAAGCAATATACTTAGAATGTTTAGCAATCAAAGAAGCTATAAAATATTGGCAGTTCTGGCTAATTGGCAAATCATTTACAGTATATACAGACCATAAACCTTTAGAAAATTTAAATATTAGATCAAGGACAGATGATGAGTTGGGAGATTTAACTTATTATTTATCACAATATGATTTCAAAATCAAATACACTCCAGGAAGAGAAAATATTGAAGCGGATTGTTTAAGTAGGAATCCTGTATTAAATGCAAATGAAAACTTAGATGATACATTAAAAATAGTAAATTTGATAAAATTAAATGATATTATTTTGGACCAAGAAAAAAATGAAGAGTTACAAAATAAAAAAAACAGTTTAATATTAAAAAACAATGTCTATTACAAAAAGTTTAAAAATTATGAAAAGATAATTTTATCTGAAAAATTCAGTAAACAATTGATTCAAAATGTCCATAAAAACATGTGTCACATTGGTGTAAGACAAATGCTTAACACAATAAGTCCATTATATTCAGCAAAAAATATCACAACAAATATAAAACTACATTGTAAAAATTGTGAGACTTGTATTAGGAATAAAACAAGAGGGCAAGAAAAATATGGTTTAATGTCACAATTAGGCCCTGCTACCAGACCTTTTGAGATAGTCTCAATCGACACAATTGGAGGCTTTGGAGGCAAACGATCCACAAAAAAATACTTACATCTTCTTGTGGACCATTTCACAAGATATGCTTTTATTATTACATCAAAGACACAAAATGCTAATGATTTTATGAAATTAATAAATAAGGCAACAGACTCAGACACAATTGGGATGCTCTTCTCTGATCAGTACCCAGGAATCAACTCAAAAGAATTCAAAAATTACTTAAAGGAAAAATCAATACCAATAATATTCACTGCAGTAAATGCTCCATTTTCCAATGGTTTAAATGAAAGATTGAATCAAACTCTAGTAAATAAAATTAGATGTAAAGTTAATGAAAATAATTATAAAAAAGCATGGACAACGATTGCTCATGACTGTGTTGATAAATATAATAAAACAAAACATTCAGTCACAGGGTTTTCTCCTAAATATCTATTAGAAGGCACAAATATATCCTGTTTGCCAAATGAACTTAAACATAGTATCTCAGAAGAAGATTTGCTCAGAGATAGGAAAATAGCATTCATAAATAGTTTAAAATCTCATAATTACAACAAAAAAATATTTGATAAACATAGAGCTAAATTTGATTTCCAAGTAGAAGATATGGTATATGTTGAGAATGGTAGTAAATTAAACAGAAACAAATTAGATGAATTGAGAATTGGTCCGTTTAAAATTATTGAAAAGATTTCAAATTCTATTTATAGAATTAATACTGGCCATAAAAAGGCAGAGTCGAACCTCTTTCATATAACGAAACTAATTCCTTTGTCTTTAAAGTAGAATAATAAAAAATGTACCTATTTTATACTTACTGAAAACTGTTAAACTAAAATTATAGTATGTATGTAGTATTAAGAGTTAGATGAAGCTATGTTATGTTATTTTATTTGTATTCAAGCATTTGAATTAGAATATTTTAGTTTTGTGTAAATTATATTGCAAAATATGTTCAAGTAGAATAATAAAAAAAATTTAAAAAATGTATTCTATACAATATGTATGTAGTATTAAGAGTTAGATGAAGCTATGTTATGTTATTTTATTTGTATTCAAGCATTTGAATTAGAATATTTTAGTTTTGTGTAAATTATATTGCAAAATATGCTCTTTGGGGGGGAGATGTAAAGAAACTTCATTTCTTTGTATAGTTTAAGTAGTGGATTTGAATTTTGCCGCTCGGCATAGATAATATAACATTAGTGAGACATACCTTCGACAGAGGTCGCGACTCGCGAGAGAACTATAATGGCGAACGACGCCAAATAAAATTGTAATGTGTTAATTTAAAATTATTGTGTAATCTTTGATCTGTTTAAATTGTGTGCTTAAGTTAAATTAAACTTTAAATGTCGTTTCTTTTGTTTTCAGGTTAGTAATTTCTTTTCTCATTTTAGTAACATTAACAATGTAAAAGTTATGTTTGTTAAATGTGCGAATATTAAAGTCTCAACTTTTGTTTTCAGAAGAAACACATCGTTTAATTTAAAATCCCTTATATATATGAGAAGATTATACTTGATACAGTATTGGTTAAATTTGCTTTGTAGAAATGTAAATTTTGTAATGTGAGTTTCACTTATATTTTCATAGGCTACTTGTTATACTGCCGTCTACCGCCTTACATGGTGTATGTGCACCATATGTTAAACCACATTTTAATTCGAAGGCAGAACTTATTTTATGTGCAAAGTATTATTATTTAATATAATTATGAACTATTTATTTGTTGTCAAAATTGTTCACAAAAATATGTAGAGGTGAAAAAATGGATTGCTAAAACCATAAACAGAACACTATTGAATTTTAATTAGATAACATTATCACATTTAGCATGCGATGTAGGTAACTGGGCCTAAAGGCTATGGAGTTCAGACAGTGACATCATAGCCTCAAATCAAGAATTGTTTTTATTGTGTGTGTGACTCACACTAACTCAATTTGAAGGTCAGCAGCGATTGACCTGTTTATGTGATGATATTATTAGATTTCACTGTATATTATCATTGGTAGTTTCTAAATATACATGATTTGTATATTAATTAATAGTTTCTCAATTTTTATTATGTAGCTTTAGAAAATACATATTAAAATGAAAACTAAATGATGTTAGTGGTATTATTATGAAATCCCAAGCAGTATCAAATTATTTTTGTTATATTATACCAACCAGTGGTCTGCCATAAAGTATGAAAAAGATAAGAAATGCACACAACATATTATCAATTTTCAAGTGTATACATTACATGCTGATAATAATATAATTTATTATACTTATGAAGTAATAATCAGCCTTAATTTAGCATCAACTACTTTCTCAAAAATGTTGGTAAACAGATTAAACTTTTCTGTTAATTTTATTTATCATCATCAATTTTCATTTTTTGTGTGTGTCTGATAGTATAATGTACTATACTATCACACACATACGTAATTAATCCATGAGGCCCCGGAATCGGATCGGGCCGTTCGGGGCTCAATGGGAAAAATAAATTGTTTTATGAATATTATTGGTACACACTGATACTGGTAATTGACAGACCTACCGATATAAATTAATGAGAATTTTAGAAGAGGCACATGAGAATTTTATAAGATTTTAAGAAATTTATAAGATCCTATCCCAATTGAAATACCTTTCACAGGAAAGTTAGTGCTCAAGATACCATGGAAAAATTTATATGGCGCTTCAGTAGAAGCAACAATAGAAAGACTCTTTCTCATTGTTAATCCTAGTGCTGAAGTAAAATATGATCCGGAAAAAGAAGAAAAAATGGCTCTCCAAGCCAAACAAGCTGAGCTTGCAAGGGTTGAGGAGGCCAAAAAGAGAGAAGCGGAAAAAGGTTTGTGAACTTTATATTATGCAGATTACATTTATTTTACATTGATTTGTTATGGATGTTTCTTCAAATTTAAGACTAATATCTCACACTCATATTGTTTTATCTTTTTTTTATAGTTTTACTGAACAGTTATTTAACATGTTTCAGATGAAATTAAATTGGATGAAACATTTGTTGAGAAATTGGTGACTCAAATAATAAAAAATGTCCAACTCAAAATTACTGACATTCATATTCGTTACGAAGATAGTATAACTAATCCTAAAGCACCTTTTTCCTTTGGTATAACACTCCACAATTTATCTGTGCACACAACTGATGAAAACTGGAAACAGACTGTAATACAAGAGGCTGTCACTAAAATCTTTAAAGTGAGTAACATTTCTTTTGTTTTATAATTTTATTTTGTTGTGTATGAAAATAACAATCTGAGGTTTACTTATAACTATTTATATGTGATGGATTTCTACAGATTTTGAGCTTGGAAGGATTAGCTATTTATTGGAATCCAGCAACAGAACTGTATTCTAAAACCAGCCCCGATGAGATTAAGAACCGTTTGCAAAAAGAAATTGCAACGAAAGTAGTTCTTCCTGAAAATTATAACTATGGTAAGAATAACACAAATTAAGTACATATGTCTTTGTAATTGCATGCAAAAGTGATCAAAATGTACGACTTAACCTTTCGAATGATTATTATTGATTCCGTTACTAGTATCTAATGGAAAATAACTGTATAGACGATCATTACTATATTTTATCTTCTGAAATACATATTCTTTGTTCTATTGCCAATATGGTAAAGTAAATTATACATTCAATAACCGAAATTCAATTTTTCAGCACTTGGTCCTATAAACGCGACAGCAAAATTAAAACTAAATCCGAAGCCTGAAGGAGATACGCCTAAATTTAGTATTCCTAAAGTAATACTTAGTTTACATATGGAACAGCTTGCTGTTAATCTTAATAAAGCACAGTACCAAGATATGATGCTTTTAGCAGACTCCATGGATCGGATGAGCAAAGGAGCACCATACAGGTTTAAATTTACGAAATTATATACAATGTTTTCATATCATTAGCCTTATATTCATATTTTTTGTCGGTTCAAGGTGGATTCTCATAATCCCTAATATTAAGTTATGTAGAACATCATAGAGGTAATCAAATATTATGCTAGTACCTAATATGTTTATTATGTTTGAGTTCTTATTTGTTGATCTTTAATTTTAGTATTCATAATATATTTGTGTAAATTTTCTCACAATGTGAATCATGTAATTATGTCCAATTACACCTCAATTGTTATAAGTTTTTTGATAATTTTAATATCCAATTGTAATGTTATTGTTTTTGTTGGAAAACAATTTGAAAACATAAATATCTTCATTCTAATTTATGAATTATTTAATTGCTTTAATTGTCTCATCAATACGTGATTAAATGATGAGGCTTCATTGCCCTATTGTTCTATCATGGATAAAATTTATCAATCTATGAAAATTAAATAAAATAAAATGTTAACATTAAAAACGTTATTCTAGAAAATATCGCCCAGACGCAAAAACTTACAAAGGTCACTATAAAGAATGGTGGCATTTTGCATACAAATGCATTTTGGAAGAAGAAGTACTGAGACGTCGTAGGAATTGGGATTGGAACCACATGTTGTCCCATCGACAGCTTTGTAAAGACTATGCTAATGCTTACCAATGCAAGCTCACTAGTAAGGGAAAAGTGGCAAATGAGTACCAATGTGTGTTAGATAAAGCTGAGAAATCATTGGATCTGTTCAATTTGGTTGTAATCAGGCAACAAATTGAGTTAGAGGTATGTATTATAGTTTATTTATTTAACAATATAATGTAGTATACTAGGTAGGGACCATGTATTTATTGTATTTTGTAATTGGGTGTTTATTGCGTAACTTTTTTTCAGGTGGAAAGATTAGGCAAATTGGAAGCGGAAGCAAAGAAATCTCGCGGTTGGTTCAGTGGCTGGTGGTCCGGAGCGAGTTCTAAAGATGAGGAATTATCAGAAGGAGTTGCTATCAGTAGGTTTTACTACCAATCAGTGACGAATTAATGTATCACGAGAAGACCATGACCATATGTATATATCTATGTCATACAATTAAAGACCCTAACTATTTTTCATTCATGATCTGCTCTGTTCAAAGCGTGATTCCTTCTTTCCCTCTTATATGAATCCTCAATAAAATATGGTCTATTATCACAGGAGTAAAATATCAATTCGAAAGTTTTTCAAACAAGCAACTGAACAAAATTTTCAGCTTTCAGCTTTATAAAATAAGTACAAAATATATTACAAACATGTATCACCTGCTCACCCTACAGTGAAGCAATTCGAGAAGGCGATGACAGGCGAGGAGAAGGAGAAACTATTCCGCGCGATCGACTACCAGGAGAACACGGCTCCGTTGCACTTGCCCATCGAATATGTTGCTGTGGAGGGCAGCTTCTGCTTGGACCGGCTGCAGCTGGCCGTGCGGCACGACGTGGAGGTGCTGCGCGCGTGTGTGGAGCACGTGGAGGTGGACCTGCAGCAGCGGCCCAGTGCCAATGCTCTCAGGTACATATACACTAACAGAACACTTCTGCTTGGACCGGCTGCAGCTGGCCGTGCGGCACGACGTGGAGGTGCTGCGCGCGTGTGTGGAGCACGTGGAGGTGGACCTGCAGCAGCGGCCCAGTGCCAATGCTCTCAGGTACATATACACTAACAGAACACTTCTGCTTGGACCGGCTGCAGCTGGCCGTGCGGCACGACGTGGAGGTGCTGCGCGCGTGTGTGGAGCACGTGGAGGTGGACCTGCAGCAGCGGCCCAGTGCCAATGCTCTCAGGTACATATACACTAACAGAACACTTCTGCTTGGACCGGCTGCAGCTGGCCGTGCGGCACGACGTGGAGGTGCTGCGCGCGTGTGTGGAGCACGTGGAGGTGGACCTGCAGCAGCGGCCCAGTGCCAATGCTCTCAGGTACATATACACTAACAGAACACTTCTGCTTGGACCGGCTGCAGCTGGCCGTGCGGCACGACGTGGAGGTGCTGCGCGCGTGTGTGGAGCACGTGGAGGTGGACCTGCAGCAGCGGCCCAGTGCCAATGCTCTCAGGTACATATACACTAACAGAACACTTCTGCTTGGACCGGCTGCAGCTGGCCGTGCGGCACGACGTGGAGGTGCTGCGCGCGTGTGTGGAGCACGTGGAGGTGGACCTGCAGCAGCGGCCCAGTGCCAATGCTCTCAGGTACATATACACTAACAGAACACTTCTGCTTGGACCGGCTGCAGCTGGCCGTGCGGCACGACGTGGAGGTGCTGCGCGCGTGTGTGGAGCACGTGGAGGTGGACCTGCAGCAGCGGCCCAGTGCCAATGCTCTCAGGTACATATACACTAACAGAACACTTCTGCTTGGACCGGCTGCAGCTGGCCGTGCGGCACGACGTGGAGGTGCTGCGCGCGTGTGTGGAGCACGTGGAGGTGGACCTGCAGCAGCGGCCCAGTGCCAATGCTCTCAGGTACATATACACTAACAGAACACTTCTGCTTGGACCGGCTGCAGCTGGCCGTGCGGCACGACGTGGAGGTGCTGCGCGCGTGTGTGGAGCACGTGGAGGTGGACCTGCAGCAGCGGCCCAGTGCCAATGCTCTCAGGTACATATACACTAACAGAACACTTCTGCTTGGACCGGCTGCAGCTGGCCGTGCGGCACGACGTGGAGGTGCTGCGCGCGTGTGTGGAGCACGTGGAGGTGGACCTGCAGCAGCGGCCCAGTGCCAATGCTCTCAGGTACATATACACTAACAGAACACTTCTGCTTGGACCGGCTGCAGCTGGCCGTGCGGCACGACGTGGAGGTGCTGCGCGCGTGTGTGGAGCACGTGGAGGTGGACCTGCAGCAGCGGCCCAGTGCCAATGCTCTCAGGTACATATACACTAACAGAACACTTCTGCTTGGACCGGCTGCAGCTGGCCGTGCGGCACGACGTGGAGGTGCTGCGCGCGTGTGTGGAGCACGTGGAGGTGGACCTGCAGCAGCGGCCCAGTGCCAATGCTCTCAGGTACATATACACTAACAGAACACTTCTGCTTGGACCGGCTGCAGCTGGCCGTGCGGCACGACGTGGAGGTGCTGCGCGCGTGTGTGGAGCACGTGGAGGTGGACCTGCAGCAGCGGCCCAGTGCCAATGCTCTCAGGTACATATACACTAACAGAACACTTCTGCTTGGACCGGCTGCAGCTCGCCGTGCGGCACGACGTGGAGCAGCGGCCCAGTGCCAATGCTCTCAGGTATGTGCACTGAAGGAAGGTCATGAATTGTAAACAATACCCGCGTCACTGAAAATTGGAAGCACCGAAGGAAAACAGTTGAGTTAATGGTTTACAATTTACAATGACTACAGATGCAGTGGGAGTCCGACATCACTTTAAAAAAAAGTCCATTATGGAGTTTTCCTTCTTCTCCACCTCGCTCTTTCCCACTATAGCTTACTCGACAGATACTGACATTTAAAAAAATAATATATCATATACAATTTGTTACAGAGTGGATGTTCAAATGAAAGAATTTACCGTAACCGGTGTGCGTCAAGATGAGTTTGAACCGAAATTAGTCACTTCAAAAGAAGTTTCTAAAGATGTTAATCTTTTGAATGTTCTGTTTGAAACAAACCCACTAGGTAAGTCCACAAAAATATAATGCAAAAATTTTATTCGTGTAAGAAATGGATTTATGTACAAAATAAAATAGAATAATCAACCTTGGTTGGTTTTGTGATAAATAAATTCGCTTTAATATTTTAGATGGCACTTGTGATCAGCGCGTAAAAGTGCAAGCACGCCCGTTGCAAATGATATACGACGCACAAACTGTCATAGAAATTGTCAATGTGTTCAAACCACCCACCGAATCTACTGCTTTAACAACGTAAGTGTAGAACTGTGTTTTGTACGATTAACTATTTATTTCTTAGATAAACTTGTAAATACTTTTTTATAGATTGCAAGCAGCTGCTGAGAATAAATTGTCTGATTTGAAAGAGAAATCGGCTCTGGGTATGCAGTATGCCGTCCACCATCACACGTTTATAGATTTGGACATAGATATCGCCTCTTCCTACATCATTGTTCCGCAGTCCGGAAAATATAAAGGGTGAGTGTGCTATTTTCGGCCGTGTTTGCGTCCTCACTGCGCATTGTATGAAGAATTTTTAAAATTATTTTATCTAAAAGATATTACACCTACTGTGGTAAAATTTTCAGACGCATGACATTTTACGTCTGTAAATGTTATGATTTATTTATGGCTGGAGAAATTTAGGAGGTTAGAGACGCCACGACACAATAGATTTTCTATTGTGTCGTTGATTCCGGGGGCCGAGTTATTAATCAATAGACGTTCCATCACATTGCGATTACAGAACGGAATCGTGCGTGGTGATCAAGCTCGGTGCGATCAGCGTGAAGTCGGAGCCGCGCTCGCAGCAGCTGGACGTGCGGCAGCTGCACCGCCAGGGGCTCGCGGACGACGCGCTGCTGCTCGAGATCGCGCGCCACAGCTACGACAAGATGGCGCTCAGGCTCACGCAGATGCAGGTCGGTGCCACTGAATACGCAACACAACACTACACTACACTACACTACACACAACATATTTAACACACACAGAAAATAATACAGAAAAGAAGTAATAAAAAAGAGAGAAATATTTATCATTTTATAAATGCGGCTTTATCGGCTATAAGCGATTTCTGCCAGGCAACCTTTGGATATGATTTGTAAACTTACTTAATTTAACATGGTAATATATTTATGTTTCAGATTGTTATTGCAGCACCAAATGAAGATTGGCATTCTGCGATTGTTTCGAATATTTCAACACCATTGCATTTATTGCAACCCACCAATTTAGTAATACAAATAGACAAATGCCTCATAACCGATGATCCGAGATTGCCGAAGATTAAAATTCGTGGAGAGTTGCAGAAAATTGCTGTAAGCGTTTCAGAAGATAGGTATGATACTTAATTCGATAATAAGTAGAGATTTATGTATATGAGAAAGTTTTGTAATGCATTTAAATGATTTCTTTTTGTCTAGGTTACTAACATTGTGTGAAATTTTGGTGAGCATGCCATTACCACGTTCTGAAGAAACAACTCAACTTAAGGTATTTAGCTTTCTTGATTTATTTATAATATTTAATAAGTGGAGTTATTTAAATATAATTTATTTTAATTAAAGATATTTTGCTACAAATTCGCATACACAGTAACTGGGCGCGTTATTGAAAGCCAACCTCTAGGTCAAGAAGGAACCGGCGTAATAAATGGCGTAATTACAGTAGATGTGACTAATTACACTGTAGATTAGATAAAACAAGTGTATTCCAAAATATTAATAAATTTAGTCAAAGGTAAATGATAGAAGTCAAGTTCTTGTTGATTAATTAAAAAAAGAGAAGTCTGAAGTACAATTAGCTGAGTTGGATTCAAGTGGAGCGTAATTTAGTTAAAAATAGTACAAAAAATAAATACTAAACTGAAAGAAGTTATGGGTTTCCTATAGCTTCTGCAACTGTAATTTAGATTATGTTATATTTTGTCATTCGTACATGAGAAGTATTGCTGCGTATTGTAACTAAATAGTTTATTTTGAACTTAATGTAACGGTGTTCTTAATTGAATTGTAGTCAGATGGAATGAATACAGGATTCCATATTTCCATTTCGTTGATAATAGCTGTGTATTATTTTTAGGCAAGTGACTCGAAAGCATCGAGCCTTTCACTGTTAAGGTATTTGGACCCCGCCGAGAAATTAAAGAGAGATACAGCGCGGTCTAAGCAACGAAAGAATGAGGAGCAAACTGTACAGCTCACTGAGCTTGAGGCATTCTTCATAATGAATGGTAATTATGTCTGGATGAAGGCTCTCTTTAAATTTAATTCATCAAAAAATTATATTTTGACTTTTAAATTTTACATTCATACACATAAATTACTACGGTTTCTTGCAGAATTAATTCTAAGCGTAAACCGTAAAACGATGGATCCGTCCCAAGGTTACGACAAATTCTTAGTGTTTTCGCTAAACCTACTGGAACTAAAAGCGACGCAGAAGACATTCACATTAGAAGCCACGGTTCGTCTGGGATCTGTTAACATGCAACATCATAGAGTTGGACACAGCACTATTAACATGATAGAGACACCTCTCGTAAATGAAGATCAGGCTAAGCTTGAAGACCAATACTTATTTGCTGTCACTTATAGCAATGTAAGTGATTTCTGGAGACTTAATTGGACAACTTTTTATTAATTTACTTGTTCTTTTCACGGAAAAATGTATTTTTTATAGGTTGACAAGAAATGTCCAGAATTTAGAAGCCATTATGGTTCTGTGGAACAATTAATCGAGTTGGACTTTACAACCCTTACCTTACTGCTTCATCTGCAAGGATTGCAGGAAATTTTAGTCATTGTCAATAACTATCAGGTATAGTGTCGTGTATAATACAGACATGCTTTATTTTTTTAAGTGTTAGAGGTTTTTTTACACGTTATTTATTCTTACAGACACGTCTTAACGCCATCCAAAGTTCAGTAGATAGATATGCTAATGCTGGCCCTCTCGAAACTATAATGGAAGATGAGGAGTTTTCTCTGACTAAATCAAAAGGTAAGCTACATTGTTATACTTATATTGAATAATTTCTTTAAACCAAAAAAAATAGTGATTTGAAAAATAAAATAAAGCCTTTTTCTGCTATTTGTTGCTACAAGTTTTACGAATTGCAGATTTACAAGCGAGTGCATCAAGACCGTCTCACCGCAAGCAAGTGGAGAGCATACAACTGAAAGTGAACGTTAAGATCGGGGCAGTAGAGATCCAATTCGCGACAGATGTGCGGCCACTGTCCATAGTGAAGCTACAGGGAGCCACTGCGGGCTTGGTGCTCAAACCGTCCTATACCCAAGTGGACTGTGCTATTGCTAACCTTAAAGTAGAGGATTTGAACCCTAGTACTGTTCATAAAGAGGTATTTATCAATATATTTCTTGTGAATTAGTTACTACAAACTTATGACGGTTTTCAGGGGCTGCGCTATCATCATATACCTAGAATTAATTCTGAAAATTATTTTTCTTTTACAATTTATAAATTAAGAAAGATATACTTAAGCTACATAAGTTAGAAGTTACATATTGCCATTATTCCATAAACTAAATGAAACTTTTTTTTTTTGTTATAGATTTTGAAAGTTCTAGGCGGTGACGTAATGAATGTACAAATAGTGATGTACAACTTGGAACAGTTCCCGACCGTGAGCGACGTCAATATGTCTATAGATGCTCAGATCAATTGTTTGAGAATCGTCTTTCTTAACTGGTTCGTCACTTCTATGCTGGTAAGTGAATTTATTGAATAAATTATTAAACTTTGATGGAATTCAGTATTTATTTCTATGATCTGCATTAAAAAAAGATTGGACGAGTTTTAAGCAAGTTTTTTTGCGAAAATATGTACTTAAATATTTTATGAAAAATTATCGATATTTATTGATAGATACAATAACAGTCTGTTTTTTTATTATTCATTCTTTTATTTCATCTAATAAACACGTAGCGTTGCAACATAATAAATACGAAGAACTTATCCTCCCATTTGATGCGTGTTTTTTTTGCCTATTGCAAATAACACACTGATTCAAGTCTCAAACACACAGGAATTCCTAAACAACTTCCAAGCGGCGCAAGAGGCGATCATAGAAGCGTCGTCCCAAGCGGCAGAGGCTGCGCGTGCAAATGTGCACACCGCGTATCAGAACTCGACGAAACTCCTATTACGAGTTCGTTTAGCTGCACCAATCATTGTGGTGCCTGAGAACTCGGTCAGCATGAACGCGATGCTACTCGACTTTGGACGGATGACGATCAACAATAAGTTCGTCGATCTGCCTGTTGCGGTTGGTAGTATTTTTGGACTGATACTGTCTGTACAAATTCAATTTATTTAATTTAAAAGTTTCAGAAATGTAGTCAGAAAATTATCTCTGTTTGAAACAAATTGAGAAAGGCTGTCAAACAAACAGTCAAAAATATTTGAGGTGAACTATACACAGAATCATAATCTGCATAAAACATTGAGGTATTATTACTACGTATAGAGAGGACACCACGAACAAAATCTGTGCGCGGCGCGCGGCGGCGCGGGGCGGCTAGTGAGTCATACATTTTGTAGATATTCTGCCTCATATTACTTATAAATTAAAACCAATAAATGTAACAAAAAAAATGGTTTGAGACGATTGACTCTAACTCGTGTTACAAATAGTTTAGTAGCGATTCCCTCTCTAGTACGTAGTACATGGTAACTCAGTGGCATAAAGCGCGGTTTTCATGCTAAATACGTTCCAATTTTAATATGATCCTTAAAGTATGTATTTGTAACATGTCAATGACATGTTAATATACAGGACGTGAGCAGCAAAGTGACAGTGGACGAGCTAACCCTCGAGCTGGAGGAGCTGAAGGTGTCGTGTTGCGTGCTCGAGTCGAGTGTAGCGCATGAGCGCAAGCTGCTCCGCCCGACCAGCTTCAAGCTGCTGGTGAAGCGGAGCCTGTCTGCGTGGTACGAGCCGCTGCCCGACCTGGATGTGTCTGGACGGATGAACACTATCGCGGTATGTACTGGCAATCATCAAAATATAATAATCAGTGTTTGCATTGCTTATCATTTCAGTGTCCAATAGTACTAATATATAGCATATACTAACAATAAAAATATATTCTATATGATATTTAAAGAAAACAATCAATATTATGATATTTTACTCGAATTATTCATGCAACTCAGTTGTAAACTTTATTTTTAGATCACAGTTGGTCACAGTGACTACAAAAGTATCATGAAAATACTCAACCAAAACCTTCAAGAAGGACAAAATAAAGCAGAAGAAGTGAAACCGCACCAAAATGTACCGAGAGTGACTTCTAAGCCTACCGTTAAAAGCCAAGCAAGCAAAGTGACAACGAAATCGACTACGGCGGTTGTGACACAAAAGGAAACTAAGAAACCTCGCACAACTATAAAGTTCTCGTTCACTATGGACAGTTTTGTTATTGATCTCATGAACACGATTAGTGTAAGTATTATTCATATTCAAGTACATTTTTTTTATAATGAAATGTTTTGTGTGAGTGTATTTTTTTTTCTTTCTTCAGAAGATATGTGCCAGTGTCGTTTTGAAGACGCGGGCAGTTTAAATTGTATATGTAGGAATATGTATTGTATTCCCAATCGCGCGAATTTAACATATTAATGTGTTAAAAAAAATGTATGCGTGTACTAGAGTACACACGTAAGAAGTGAAACTTCTTTATGACCTTAAAAATGTCACGAGTATGGCGTAACGCAAAAATGTCACGCGTACGGCGTAACGCAAAAATGTTACACTAAATTTTTGTCCAACCCCGATAAAGAAGTTTCACTTCAATAAAATGATTTTCATTCACCATTCCAGGCGGAAGAATCCCAGTTCGTAAAGGACGTGGAACTAGCTCGGTTCTGTATGGCGCTGCTATCAGTTAAAGGCCGTATGTTCTCAGACAGCTCGCTGCACACCTCCGTGCTGCTGGTCGACTGCACGCTTGACGATACGAGACCAGCTCGTGGCGCTAAGATCACCAGGTACATTGATATTTAAAACCGGTTCGCAACTTATAAAGGATTTCTGAATGTCACTAAAAACGCTTATTGACAAAAAAAAATATCGTTACGCTTTAATCATTTTAAATTGTCGTACCAGTAATAAGTTGATTGATGCTCATGAGTGAAAATATGTTAAAAATGTTATAAATAATTTTGTATTATGAGCTAATTATGTGTTTTTTACGTAATCAGGTATTTGGAGCGACGCCGTGAGAAACAAGAAATAAAAGATGAAAGTGATGTTTCGGAAAATATAATGGAGGCCCACGATAAGATTCGAAGCATGATTGACATAACATACACAATGAAAAATTCTGATACTTTCAGTGAGTGAATTTACATTTATTATGTATATGTTTTAATAGTTTATATATTTTTTAAACAAGATAGAGCATTTTCGTATCTTTACAAAAAACGCCCTAAAATTTTGTGTTTTTTACAGTTGACATGAGAATATTCAGTTTTAACTTGATTTTGGCCATGGATTTTCTAAATAAAATAGCAGAATTCATGACAACTGGCCTAGCCGATGATGCTTCTACAACGAAATCAAAAGATGACGTAAAAGTCATTAAATCGAGTGAGAAAGCAGACTCTCAGACGGTACTTCTGAACTTTTTATTTTATCTTGTAGTGTATTTTTTATAAGAAATTGTTCTGACTATAATTAATACATTATTTTTTTAGAAAAAGAAAGTATCCGTGGCATCACAACCGTCCGCTTTGGATCAACCCGAACGACCATCAATGATGACAGTTAATATTAAAATCGAACAACCAGACATTATACTCGTCGAGTCTTTGGAGCAGAAGAAATGTGATGCTCTCGTTTTGAATGTAAGTGTAGCTTTCGTTGTTAATCCAATATTCAAAGATTGACATAAAATGTTGAATCCATAATATTATGCATTTAAAATTAACGAGCATTATATCATTTGTACATGTTTATTATGTTTCATATATGTAATAATTTTGGTTAGTTTTTTTTTATTTCTGACATATTCTGTTTACCTTATCTCACTAAAAATGACAATATAAGCGTATGAAAATTAACGTCAAAATTGTTAAATACGCTATCAGTATAAGCGTTTTTATCGTATGTGTTATAATATCAAACTTCGCAAATCAATGTGTATGTCGTCAAACTGGTTCCTAACTTTCCATTTAATAACATTGAGATATACATATGGAGACGACACCGCCTACATCACTTATGTTCCGCTCCACATAAGCCATATAGCTTAACTGCACGCTCATTTTTTATTTGTTTTAAAGTGAAACGCATCAAATATGCCTTCGTGTGTGTTACTTTATTGCACAAATAATACGGAAAAGTACTTTCATAACTTTTCATCGGTAAGTACCTAACTAGATAATAATTTTTAAAACTTAGAGCAAAAAAACGGCGCACAGATTTTGTTCGTGATCTCCTCCATACGTAGTAATATTATCTCAATGTTAAATTACAAAAATGTCGTGACAGATGGAGGCTCGCTTCAAGCTCCGGCGCAGCGAAGAGCAGCTGGTAGCGGACGGCGGTATCTCCGGGCTGCAGATGGTGGTGCGCACGCTGGGCGCGGCCCGGGCCGGCCCCCCGCGCTACCTGCTCGCGCCCGCGCACCTGTCGCTCGCGCTCGCGCAGCCGCCGCACAGTGGCATGCATGTGGACGTGGCGCTCACGGATATTAAGATTACTGTGTCGCCAGGTGAGCTTTTGTTGAAGTGAAAACTTCTTTAGCGGCGTTGGGTAGACACGTGGTCTGATCGAAAAAGCGTAAGACGGACTTTTTTTTTTAGCTTTTATATTCCATGCGTAAGACGGATACCATTCCAATATATCAAACATGCTGAACGTTAATAATCAAGTTTTCACTTCTGCCGGCACTCCCGGAGTGCAACCCGTCTTTTTTTTTGACGTAACAACGTCTTATAATTCGATAGAGTCGGCTGCACGCACGAAAAAACATGACTCATGCGGCGTTATCTCGCTCTGAGGCGTTCCATGTGAGGCTTGAAGTGCGAGCGCTCTCGCTCGCGCGGAACGAACGACAAAGAAGCACAATCGGACGTTGTCACGTTCAATTATCGTCAGTAAACCGACTTTACAGACAACCCAAATATCTAACAACTCAAATATCACTTAAAAACCATGAAATCCTACAGACACTTGAAAATAATAGTGATTGCGGATATTATGTGTTCTTTTATATGTAAAAGGAAGTTATAAACTACTTTTTATGTTAAACCATTTCTCATATAGTATGTCCACGTACTGAAATTATGTCCAGATATAACGCGAATTTGTTTAGTTATGTGAGTTTAGCGATTTAAAAAAAATCGTGATGGTAACCGAGTGTTATAAATTATTATAATTTGATAGACCCAAGTATATAATAATATAATCGTTTGATAATTAAACTTATTAATATTATCCACAGATATAATAGCATTACTCAATCGCGTCCTGGCCACAATGACAAGCAGGGAGGAAGACAATGTGGAGCAAGAGAATAAACCGATCTTTTACAACAAGCTATGGGACATACAGCCATTCAAAGCTTCGTCATATTGGTTCCTAAAAACCGGTAAGAAAAAAAAACAGAATAAATATAATTAAAACTTTAGGTGTGGAATTCAACTAACACTTAAATTAAATTTATTGATGTTGTTATCGTAATTGACAAGATTAAAGATACTTGAAAGTAAATTTCTTGCATATAACAAAGGAGAGAAGCAAAACTTTAATTAATTTATTTTATTTGTAAGACAATTATGTACGTAATTTTCTACAGAGGTGGCAGAAGAAGCGATACTTCTTGAAGAATCATCAATGGAGTTAGTTCCGAAGCCACCTGTGGGTGAAATTTGCATGCTCTCCAGTCCATCGATTGTGCTTGCTTTGGAAATGGACATCGGTAATGAAACCATACCAGTGTTGGTCATGCAGGCCTCACTTAGTGGACAAGTTAAGGACTGGAGCTCAGAGGTAAGTTAATTTATTTATTTTTATTTATTACACTTTATTGTAATACAATCACTTAATAATAGGAAACAATAAGAAGAAAATATGGTACAAGAAAGATGTAGTACAATCGGCGGCCTTATCACTAAGCAGTGATCTCTGCCAGGCAATTAATTTAGTGTTCTTTTTAATTCCTTTTGTCACAAAACATAAGTGTAATAAAGTGTATGTAATCACATCTACTATGACTTTTCGAAGAGTATCACAAAACGCAAATTAGTATTATAATCTCGCAAATACAGTAATTTAGAAAACTTGTTATTTATGTCCATAATATGTGTCCATTAAATGTCTCAATTCTTTATAAAATACCAACATAATATTATGTTATTTCATTTTATTGTAGTTCTACATGGAATGTATATGGGCAATGCAAGTGTCATACTATAACATTGGTCGCGCCATGTGGGAGCCGCTGTTGGAGCCTGTGGAAGTTTTAAAGGATTATCAGTATCGTCACATACCTTGGGAACTTAAAATGGAGGTATGTACTGTCTGATCAAAAGAAAAAAAAAATAAGAATAAAAATGTGGTGAAGCTTTATGATTTATTATATTAGACTTGCTTGCTCAATAGGAATTTTCTGCATTTTGCGTTTGAATTCGAAGACTTTTACAGTCTCTAGTCCATTTGGACTAGAGAAGACAGCAAATTTTTTGAATACGCACGGAGTTTGAATACGAATTTGTTTTTTGAAACATTAAAGATCCGACTTACATGTCAATTCATGTTCTATTAAATTAGTCTTATCGCAATTTACAATGCCAAAATGTTTCAAATCCTTCAAAAAACATTTTATATCATCCACACACCAGATAGTAATGCGTCCCGAAGAGGCGCAATCAGCGATCGACACAACAGACGAAGCGGCGAACATTCAAGCGGTGGCGATGCGACAACCAAACACTACGATCACGTTGTCTAGTAGTGAACCGCTTGAGATCACTATCACTAGAAGTGGGATGGAGGTGCGTATATTTTTTAAAAACTATTAAGTATTAAATAAAGATTAAATATATTTTAAGATCGGCTTGATTTACAAGATAGAAACTTAGATTTTGTCCGTTAGTGTAACCAATGCGATTGTTAGGGAAATGTGAAGGGGGGGGGGGGGGGAGATGAGTAGGGAAGCTATCCTGTAAATTATGAGTCGTGTTTTTTAATTCTTGTATCTGAATAATTATGGTTATTTTTAACACGTTTATGACATGCGATGGGTATCGTAATAGTTGATTTTGATTTTTTTTCTAGGTCCTTACATTACTTGGAAATTCATTTGCAACTGCAATAGCTGAAAATGCTGATACAACTATGGTTGCAAAGTCGAAGCTTGAAGATGTGAGTACGATTTAAATTATAAATTTCCTTATTTTTGATTGAATATATGTTTTTGTTACAAAAGCACATACTAAGTTTTGAATTTATAACAAATTTATAATATTTTAGAGTCCAACTAAACAATACTTGGGAGCTCCATACGTTTTGCACAACTGTACCGGTTTGACAATCAAACTTATATTGCACAATAATCACGACTTTGCTGTCTTCCTCACGGAAGAGTATACTGCATCTGATTATAGGTAAGTCACTTAACTGCAAAAAATAATATAGTACTTTCTATTTTGTATGTTTGTAGTGGTTTGTGCCTGTTTTTTTCTTTGGATTGATCTAGCAGTCCTTTCCATAATATGCCTTAATAAAATTAAAGTTTGCAATGTTGAATTTTACAGAGAAGTTGTGTTGGAGCCGGGTGCGTGTGTACCGCTGCAGTTGAAGCAAGGAGGTATTAACGTTATGAAGCTCAACGAGCCGCCGCCACAGCTCAAGCTAAATATTAAGGTTTGTAGTTTATGGAAACATTTATAATTTTTTCTATTCAAATTGTAAAGTCATAATGTAAATTGGAGACATTTTTTCTGCAATTTTGTACTATGATATAACGACTGGATTTGCATGCCATATTTTAAAATCATATTCTTTTATCCCCGTGATCGAAATGTAAATATGCATAATTTTTGGTGTACGGACGCATCATATAACGAATGCATGGAAATGACGATCTGTGTATTTTGCGTATTCGTCACGTTCACACTCATAGAAATCTAAATAACAAGACACTAGAAGTCGTAAGCGCGCGTGACATTGTCGCCGCTCAGGTGGTTACCATTCCACAAGTCCGTTCGTCGCTTGGTGGTCGCTTGTTCAGTTGTTTCTGACACGTGCGTGAGTAAACATGGTGTGTTGCAGCATTTCCCAGTGCGGAAATTCTTCCATAAATTGTAATTATACTAATAAAGGAATAACATTTCACCGGCAAGTATTTTTGTTTATAAATATTGCCGTTTTTCCTTAAAATTAAACAATATTTACAAGCAATACGAATGACACAGTCAACCGTTCCTCTCATCACGTTTAGCTATACATTGCCTTTTACTATTGTCAACATCTGACAGGTCGGTTGTTATAACGGCCAGATGTTATCAAATGACAATTACAAGAAGCAATGTACTGCATTGTTAACGATAAAGAGTAAATAGTCGCAAGCTAGTGATGTGATGTGTTAAAATTTTTCGATATCGTAATACGATGTTTTTTTGCGTAATATGACGACTGATGGAATAATTGGATTATATTTTAATTTGAATTCTATTTTATTTTTATAACTGATATATAACTTTTTAAACTAAGTACATCGATACAATCATTTTCGGACAATTTTACTGTCGATACAGAATCACATTAATTAAATATACAATAAAGGACATTCTTCGCTTAGGTTGACAAAACTATTTTATGTTAAATATATATTCTTTGTAGATTTCCACAACGCCGTCCTGACATTAAGGACGAATGGATATCCGCGACTGGGAAAAGAAATAGGTTCCCTACAGGCTATAGTAGGATATGTTAAAAACATTTCAAAGAAGATGATTTCAATGTCACAACAAAAAGACGTACATTAAGTAATTGTTATAACTCTTATAATTTTTGGTGGTCTGGCGCGGTTCTGCATCAGGTGTTCGAGATTTTCAAATTTAAACTCTCAGTTTCTAAACCCCCTCCATTTTTTTTAATATATAATGTACAGACACTGTTTTATTATTTGTATATACTAGTTTGTATATATAGATAAATAAATATTTAAGTACATAACATGTTTTTATTTCTTATACCTATATGTACCTACAGTCTGCCGTGGGCCCACGAGATGAGCCTACCACTGTATTAAAATCAACAACTATATATTTCTTACTTGTTAACTATCACTTAACTATCGATAACAAGGCTGATGAAGTCTTACATCACTAAAGCGTTGAATGAACGTTAATGAAATTTCAACCTTATTTCTATGCGTTGAGGTTAAAAGTTATATCTATCAAAAATTAACGCCCTCTGTTGTCGAGTAGCCGAACTTTTTCGTATTTGAAGTTTCTAAGCAAAAGGAAACAAAACATCTTACGTACCTAGGGATGTTATACTAAAATAAACCGTAAAGTCGTGATTTAGGGTACATATTAAAATGCGAAATTTATTATTTATGTTAGTTTTCATTAAAATGAAGCTGTCCAATAAAAGGCATAGTTTACTTGTGTGAACTGTCTAGATATCGTTTTAAATGTGTGGATTTTGGCGACAGTGGTTTTCATACTAATTATGACATAATAGCACTTCTATGTGTCTTGTTATTTAGATTTCTATGGTTGCAACCATAGAAATCTAAATAACAAGACACTAGAAGTCGTAAGCGCGCGTGACATTGTCGCCGCTCAGGTGGTTACCATTCCACAAGTCCGTTCGTCGCTTGGTGGTCGCTTGTTCAGTTGTTTCTGACACGTGCGTGAGTAAACATGGTGTGTTGCAGCATTTCCCAGTGCGGAAATTCTTCCATAAATTGTAATTATACTAATAAAGGAATAACATTTCACCGGCAAGTATTTTTGTTTATAAATATTGCCGTTTTTCCTTAAAATTAAACAATATTTACAAGCAATACGAATGACACAGTCAACCGTTCCTCTCATCACGTTTAGCTATACATTGCCTTTTACTATTGTCAACATCTGACAGGTCGGTTGTTATAACGGCCAGATGTTATCAAATGACAATTACAAGAAGCAATGTACTGCATTGTTAACGATAAAGAGTAAATAGTCGCAAGCTAGTGATGTGATGTGTTAAAATTTTTCGATATCGTAATACGATGTTTTTTTGCGTAATATGACGACTGATGGAATAATTGGATTATATTTTAATTTGAATTCTATTTTATTTTTATAACTGATATATAACTTTTTAAACTAAGTACATCGATACAATCATTTTCGGACAATTTTACTGTCGATACAGAATCACATTAATTAAATATACAATAAAGGACATTCTTCGCTTAGGTTGACAAAACTATTTTATGTTAAATATATATTCTTTGTAGATTTCCACAACGCCGTCCTGACATTAAGGACGAATGGATATCCGCGACTGGGAAAAGAAATAGGTTCCCTACAGGCTATAGTAGGATATGTTAAAAACATTTCAAAGAAGATGATTTCAATGTCACAACAAAAAGACGTACATTAAGTAATTGTTATAACTCTTATAATTTTTGGTGGTCTGGCGCGGTTCTGCATCAGGTGTTCGAGATTTTCAAATTTAAACTCTCAGTTTCTAAACCCCCTCCATTTTTTTTAATATATAATGTACAGACACTGTTTTATTATTTGTATATACTAGTTTGTATATATAGATAAATAAATATTTAAGTACATAACATGTTTTTATTTCTTATACCTATATGTACCTACAGTCTGCCGTGGGCCCACGAGATGAGCCTACCACTGTATTAAAATCAACAACTATATATTTCTTACTTGTTAACTATCACTTAACTATCGATAACAAGGCTGATGAAGTCTTACATCACTAAAGCGTTGAATGAACGTTAATGAAATTTCAACCTTATTTCTATGCGTTGAGGTTAAAAGTTATATCTATCAAAAATTAACGCCCTCTGTTGTCGAGTAGCCGAACTTTTTCGTATTTGAAGTTTCTAAGCAAAAGGAAACAAAACATCTTACGTACCTAGGGATGTTATACTAAAATAAACCGTAAAGTCGTGATTTAGGGTACATATTAAAATGCGAAATTTATTATTTATGTTAGTTTTCATTAAAATGAAGCTGTCCAATAAAAGGCATAGTTTACTTGTGTGAACTGTCTAGATATCGTTTTAAATGTGTGGATTTTGGCGACAGTGGTTTTCATACTAATTATGACATAATAGCACTTCTATGTGTCTTGTTATTTAGATTTCTATGTTCACACTGCTTCATGCAACTATTGTTGCATGCCAATTTGTCATAAAGCGTGATTTAGACGATACAATTTTCTTGTACATTCAAGTACAATTATTGAATGCAATAAATTAAGTGCGTTTAGCTTTTAGAATTATGCATGCATGCAGGTAATTTACTGCTTCGATTTTATTGTATGCAACAGGCAAGAAACTTGCATCATGTAAATGGCGCTTAATAGTATTAGTCTGACCCATAGAGATCTAGAGAGATGCCAATAGCTTGCGCTGAGTACGAAACCTGTGTCTCATTACAAATTTACGCACACAACTGCAGTAAACAAAATCAAAACAATACTTCGCGTTTTGTGCGTGTCATCACACAAAAATATGATCTAGCGACTATTCGTTCGCACACTAGATTGTAAGTGACGAACGTATACAGCACCACTACAGCTTGTTATTTTTTTGGGCATATTGCTGCGATACCGGCCCCGCCCCCTAACCATATCTCCCTTTAGTTTCTGTGGTCTGACCCAACTTGTCCCTCTACAGTTAGTGGAGCTAGACGAGGAGCTCCAGTTACCAGTGGAACGTGCAGACAAGCGGTACTTCACACTGGGCCGGCGCGGGTCGGGCGAGCGAGCCCGCAACGTGACGCACGCCGCCGCTATGGAGCCAAGGGGTCTTATATCGGATGTCGTCATGCAAGATGCCGCGCTGCATATCTACTTGCGAAGCGTGGTGCAGGTACACAGTGGGTTACTGAGCTCCAGTAACCAGTTTTACTGCTAACACTGCATATATACCTGCGTAGTGTGGTGCAAGTAATGGCTTAGTGAGAATAATCGTGCGGATAATACCTGGAGTTTAAACATTCACTCATTTAAATTGCGTCCTCAATAGTGTACAATATATATTTTTTCATTTATTCACTCCCGTGTAATTAGATTAAAAATAGCTGTAATGATAGTTTAAATGCTTTTTGTTTTCGAGTAACATTAACTTGACACTATACAATGTAAAGTTACAACATGTTAATGACGTACACGCATTGTGAGTATTAATTATTTTATTGTTCGTTAGTTTTGTGTTAGGTAACATCGATTTCACAAACACCAATACTATAAAAGTTGAACACAATAACTTCGACACACAGGTAACGAACACGCTCGCGGTATCGGTGTGCGTGTACTACATGACGCTGAGCGGCAACGAGGTGCGGCTGCTGGGCGAGGTGCGGGCGGGCGGCACGCTGCGGCTGCCGCTGCAGGCCGTGCACACGCCCACCGCTGAGATATTCTTCTCCGTTGAAGGTGACGTGCCCTTTATTATCTTCATATAAAATAATAGCGGTCGCCCGTGGTACCTACATGTTTACGTTTTTTTTTCATTAAAAAAATGGTTGTTTGTAAAGTAGGTTTACGATCGAGATGTTTACGTGATAACGTCTGATTGGTGGCAGCGCTCGAGATGAGACGGGAGATCGGTCCGTCTCTCTCTCATTATACCTGCGATCGCGCTCATGAGGTTTTGGTGTGACACAATTTTCTGAACATGTCACCCGACTAAAACGATTTTAAAAACGTTATCACGTTAAAACTATCCTATCTCTCAAGTTGGATCGAACTGCACATGGTGTGCGAATTTTATTATAATCGGTCAAGTGGTTTAGGAGTCCATTGAGGACAAACATTTTTGTGTGGTGTCTCTCAATGTTAGCCAGAAGGGCTTCTACATTTTAACGCGGACGCGAGGACAAACATTGTGACACGAGATTTATATATATATTAAGATTGTTATGACGTACAAAAGTTTTAAATTATGTCGCACAAAATTTTAAACACATGCCACAGTAACACATCTTTTCAATAATCATTACTTTTTGTGTATACCAAAAGTTTTCTATTTATTACTGTCTTATTCACTGCTAAAAAAATATGAACTGCAAAAATCTTTTTATTTTGTACTAGCGGTCCGCCCCGGCTTCGCCCGTGGTACATATTTCGCAATAAAAGGTAGCCTATGTTCTTTCTCAGGGTCTAAAGATTATCTGTGCCAAATTTCATCAAAATCGGTCCAGTAGTTTATGCGTGAAAACCATACATACATACATACAGACATACATACATACATACATACATACATACAAACCTTTCCTCTTTATAATATTAGTATAGATAAGTGATAACTGATATAATATTTATGGAAAATAAAATGTTTTTAGGTTTTACTGTGTCCGTATCGCCGTTTATCTGGCGAGAGCTGCAACAAGAACCGAAAATATCCAAGTTATTACAATGTGATTCAAAAGATAAAAACAGCGGAGAAAAGTTCTATTTGAGGGTAAATATTATTTTTCATAATAATGTTAATCTTTCTTAATTGATGTTCACCTTATAAATTAATTATTATTTATTTTAGGCTGTAGGAACAATGGAGCAAGTATTCTACGAGCACTCCAACCGGCATACATTCGCGTCATCATGCTACGATATAGTTCTGAAGCCAGCAGTCAAGATGCAGAACTGTCTGCCCGTCGACATTGTTGTGTCTCAACTTGGCTTGAAACGCACGCAATTGTTCAAACCGGGCGAGATGTTCCATTTGTCGCATTTGGCACCGAATAGAGCGTCTATTGTTGTTATGGTAAAAAAGACAAGATTTACATGATTATATATTATGAAAACTTTTTTGACATGTTTTATAGTGGAGGGCATTTTTATAGACTTTTATATAGTTTATTATACTCCTCTTGATTGTCATAGTGATATACAGGGTGAAATTCTAGAATATATTATTCTAAATATAATATAAAAAAACGCTGAAAGAACTTACGAGGCTGGTTTTGATAAAATTTAAAAGTGCATCATTTTATTTTTGAAAAAAAATTCTTTGAATCGGCAGAATTAATGTTATCTGTATTTGTTAATGTACGTAAATACAACGCCAGTCGGGCATATTTTATGACCTTCTTATAGGCAATCTTGGAGTCTAGTTTATTTTGTCTTATAATTAAAAAAAAATGTTTACTATTTTGAAACTATTACAATGAATATTCGTGTCTATAATGCATTGTTTTCTTTCCAGATCCAAAACTACCTGGACAAATGCTGGGTGTGCACCAAGAACTTGCCGGAAGAAGACGCAGAACTATCAGTATGGACGTTCGAGTCTCACGACAGTCCCGCGGTGATGCTGCTCGAGCTGGGCCTGCACAGCGCCGACCTGGAGGGAACCCAGCTGCTGTCGCTGTACTGCCCCTTCTGGATGCTCAACAAGACCGGCTTCACGTTGTGCTACCGGGTAAGTGTCGACTCTATGGTGTAGGGGATTGGGTACAATTTGGCGGACCTAAAAGGAGTACGATGCCCAGATTTTTTTTTCTAATACATTTTCGTCCAGAATTTGTTATAGTCCGTTTTTTTGGATAAAGGATAAGTGCAACTTTTTAATCAAAATTGAATGTATCAATAAGGAAAAACATGATTGACTTTTGTCTTTTTTTCAATTACTACATACCTAATTTCAAACTGTAAATTGATAATATTTATTTTTCATAGTAAGATCTAAGGTGTATGTTTTATTTAGGGTTTATGAGATTGGAAACATTTTATTTTCCTGCAACTTTATTTTTGAAAGATTTCTAATAGAGCATAAGTTCTAATCAAAAATCCAAAGACCCTAAGAAATAAGGGAGTTATTTCTTATTCATTTTTAATGTGTCCATACAGTCTCAATATCGTTTATATTATGTAAGAATATATTTATGCTGTATAATATGAACAAGGTTATTCTGTAAGTCATGAATATTCCGTGATTGCAGAAATCAAAGAAACCAGAAAAAGATTCCAGCACCCCCAATAAGGTATCAATGCGATGAAAAATAATCATCAGCTTTAGATTCCTACGATTATTAATCCTACATCATCTCCATTGTAACCTACCTTGTACATATTTACAATTCAGCTTGCCTGCAATTAATAATAAACCATACCTAGCTTTCATTAGTATAACTCAAAAAATAATGATTGTAAATTGATATAACTGCGTTTTAGCATTTTGAGTTTTTTTATTAATTAGTGTTGTTCTATGACAGTAAAATGGCATGCTTCGTAGACATAGAGGCGTGTATTTGATTGTAATAATGTTTTATATTTGATGTAACTATTGATGTGAGCCATTGCTGTCTTTTAATTTAGTGTTGAATATTGCAGATAGGACATTGTCGTTGCTGTAAATTTATTAGACACCACTCCCCTTGTTTGTCGGTGAGTGCAAACGACTTTTAGCAACACGTAAATGTATTGTTTCTTTCTAAAACACACAGGTTGCAAATGAGATTGTTAGACAATCTTCAAAATATTATATACTCAAAGATAAGCACATCATTTTTTAATATCTCATGGGCTTTATAGCTGACTGCATCTCTAAAAAAATACTTCCATTAAATATGAACCTTTCCCAAACTTATTCCTCGCATTCGCACTTGACACAACTAAAGCATGTTGCATGATCATAACATAATTGTCATATTGGTCCAAAGAGACATTGGATAATAAATCACCATTTCAACAAAATTTAAATCGAAAGGAACAAACTCTCTACTTCTGTACAGTTCTTCAAGTCTTTGGGTACGGAGGCACCAATATTAAATTACTCAAACGGATGATGGATTGAGAGAGGAAATACGAAAAACAAGAGGCTAAATAACAATAAATGTTTCAGAACGCCGATGAGACCGGCAATGTAATCTTCCACCCGAAAGATTATAAGGAGCCGATAATGTTCTCTTTCCGCGCCAAAAATTTCTTCGGCAAAAAGAAAGCTGCGATTCGCATCGAGTTCGGCGAATGGTCCGATAAGTTCTCTTTGGATGTGCCTGGGAGCTCCGGTGTTGTCATCTGTAAGAATGAGGGTCGGACTTATCAGGTAAGTCACTATTTCATTCGTTTTTTCCACTTTGTACTTCCACTATATTGTCATCTTTGATAGTCTTTTTTTATGTTGTACATTTTATGATATAATGGAAATGTACGAAGGAGATTTACTAAAAACAATATTGTTTGTTTGTAGGTTGCAGTTACGAATCAATTGACTTTCAACAGTTTGACAAAGATGGTTATATTCACGCCATTCTTCCTTATCATCAACGAGTGTCCGTTCGCCATTCAGTACCAAGAACTTCACCGCTCTGCAGATCCTTGGAAAGAGGTGTGTATTATTTAAATAATATTAATAAAAAATAAAAAATAAAACTTCTTTTCAATTGGCATGATTAATTTAAAATAATTCTAGGTGGAACAAAACTCGAGCTCACCTTTATGGCCAGCGGTTGAAAAAGAAGACAAGCTATTGCTCCTACGTGTTTCTGGATCAAAGGAACACGCTGCACCGTTCTTGTACACGGAGCAACATTGCGTTTGCTTAAAGTTAAATAACGAGGTAAGCACACAAATTATTTTCCATGTCATAAATTTATCTTTTTGTGGTCAAGTATCAACCTAATTTACAATACACCTTATGCTCTATGAAAATATTAAAATTTTCTATTTATTTTTTTGTATATTTATCACGACTTGGGGTTTTAGCAGTATGCATAAATACACAATTACGTTAAGAATTTCTTTGAATTCTTTAAAAATTTCTCATTCATAAAGCAGTTAATCGAGAAGGTAATCCCTGTGGGACACCTTCACTGCACTCCCGATTCGCGGTATTAAAATCGTACTGTAGGGGTTCGTCTAAATGAAACCAGCCTTGTACTCAGATTGATCTTTATTACCACTAAAAAATGTTGGACTGAAATTAATATTATGTTCTTACAAAAAAATAACTATAGCGAGATTTAAAAACGCTTAAAATAAATTACCGCCACCTATGATTAACTTAACGAACTAATGTAACTTTATACAATCTAATGATCTGTCATGAACATACCGCCCACCAAGGACATTTATTGAGGAAATGTCCTTACAAACAAAATCCGCCCACCTTGAGGGGACATCTTTAAATATAATTATACAAACTGAAACTTACATTGTATATGAACTTAAATTTATCTTCTTACATTTTACTCGCAAACATTTTATCTACGCAACAATATCACTTTCTATAACATAACTTAACTTTTACAAATACACTTTAAACATCTTCAAAAATACAATATAATATAACAATTATTCTTTCCTTAATAAAATACACAATTTGTTAACAGGTCTTTTAACAATACTTTTTTTAACTAAGATACTGACAACTCTAGTAACTTTATCGTGACCTGGATGTTTGTCTATGATTTTACCCATGATCCACCGCATCGGCGGAAGATCATCTTCCTTTATGAGGACAATATCTCCTATATTAGGCTCGCTGGTTTTGGACTTCCATTTATACCTTATCATTACATTCGACAGATATTCCTTTGACCAGCGATCCCAAAATGACTGAATCATTCTTTGAATAAGTTGCCATCTACTCAATGAACTCACGTTAGAATCTAAGTAATTATATACATCGGGTATACCTAACAAAGGACCACCGATTAAAAAATGACCCGGCGTTAGAGGTGCAGGCTCATTAGGGTCTGATGTATCGACTGTGATTGGCCTAGAATTTAAGCAAGCTTCTACCTGAGCAAGAAGAGTACTCATCTCCTCGTAAGTGAGGGTGGTTTCGCCTATGACTCGCTTGAGGTGAAACTTCGTGGATTTCACTCCCGCTTCCCAAAGTCCGCCAAAGTTAGGGCTGTGCGGAGGAATGAAATGCCACTCAGTACCATTCGCTTCCAACTGTTCACCCACTGATGAAAGAGCTGACTGGAGCTCACGGGATGCTCCTACAAAAGTAGTCCCGTTGTCGCTCCAAAGCTTGGCACAGTGACCTCGTCTGGAAACGAAACGTCGAAAAGCAGCTAGAAATGCTGGTGTGCTCATGTCACTTACGACCTCTAAGTGAACGGCACGAGTTGCCATACATACGAATAAACATATGTAGCCCTTGTATGAGTGGTGTCCTCGGCCTTTGGTTGTCCTTATGTTTATCGGACCAGCATAATCCACACCGCTATGCAAAAATGGTCTAGCTGGTGTACAACGAACTGTTGGAAGTGAACCCATTAATGGAGACTGAGTGCTAGCTCTTAATCGAATACACTTAACGCAACTCCTAACATGTTGTTTAACTAAAGTTCTAACCCCTATAATCCAATAGGCTGTTCTCAAATAATTAATCATCAATTGAGGCCCTCCGTGCAACGTCTTTATGTGAGCGTTTGCTATAATTAGGTGAGTTAAATGACTACTTTTAGGTAAAATAATTGGATGTTTGGTTTCATTACTTAGTTGTGACATTTCAATTCTGCCACGTATTCTGATTATACCCTTATCGTCAAGGTAAGGACATAGTGCTTTTAATGTATTCTTAATTAGTATATCACCCTTGTTCCTTAACTGTAAATATTCTTCTTTAAATATATCCCTTTGAGTAATCTTTATGCAACATTCTAATGCCTCCTCCAATTCAAAACTTTGTAAATATTTCTCTTTATTTGTTCTTCTGCGATATCCCCTTAAAAATCTTCGACAATAGGCAATAACCCGTGTTAATCTTTGTAAAGATGAAAAGCGTTCTAACATTGTAATCTCTCTTTCTTCTTTTACAGCAACAGTAAATGTCTTGACACTTTGTTCTAAATCTGTGCTCATTTCCTTTGGCCTATTGTACTCAATACATTTCTGCTTGAGAAACGACGGTCCTGAAAACCATATCTGATTATCCATAAGCAAATTTGGTAATACGCCTCTTGAGGCACAATCTGCTGGATTGTCCTTAGATAAAACATGATACCATTGAGTGGGTTTCATGATGGTTAAAATCTCTGATGTCCTATTTGCTATGAACGGTTTCCATCTGCTTGGATGGCTATTCAACCATGCCAATACAACTGTGGAATCAGTCCAAGCCGTTATATTGTTCTTAGAAATGTTAAGTACATCTGCTGCTTCTGCAAGCAACCTAGATACCAGAAGCGCACCGCACAATTCCAAACGAGGAATGCTAATCTGTTTGACGGGTGCTACTCGCGTTCTGGCAACCAGCAACGAAACCGTTACTCCACCTTCGGCATCGATTATGCGAAGGTAGATTACCGCCGCATAAGCACTTTTAGATGCATCGCTGAAACCATGAAGCTCCAGTTGATCGTTCAACCTTGTTCGCAGCCATCGAGGAATCCGAATTCTGGTAAGTTGGGACAACTGACTACGGTAAGCATTCCATTCCTCCATCATTTCTGCATTCACCTTATCGTCCCATCCTACTCCTGCTACCCACAACTTTTGTATAAAAACCTTGGCAATGACCACACTAGGAGCTAACCAGCCTAGTGGATCGAACAAACGAGCTATTTCCGAAATAATTGACCTTTTAGTTTCAGGTGCAGTCGTCGACATCGAGATATTCACCGAGTACTGGAAGTTATCTTCGCTGCGGTTCCAGGTAAGTCCTAAGATTTTTATTGTACTATCAAGCTTAATATTAAAATTTTCCTTTTCTTCATTATTTATGATTCCCGTATGTAGTGTTTGTCCTATATTTTCATTCCCTTCAATTGACCTGATCCTTTTCAATATTTCCTTATTATTACTATTCCATTTTTGTAACACGAATCCACCCTTTCCTAATAATTCTTTCATTTCCTTGTAAATTCTAATTCCTTCTTCAACACTTTCTGACCCTGTCATTAAATCATCCATGTAAAAACAATTTAGAATTTTATCTGAGGCGACGGGGTAGTTTGCTCCCTCGTCATAAGCAACTTGATGTAGCGTTCTAACTGCTTGATATGGTGCAGATGCTGTTCCAAAGGTAACCGTTATAAGTTCATAATCTTCAATATTCTTATCAGGACTCTCGCGCCAAAGGATCCGCTGAAACATCGCATCATCTTCTGATATAAGGACTTGACGGTACATCTTAATAATGTCCGCGACTAATCCAATAGGATGTAATCTCCATCTTAAAATTGTGTGTCTGAGGTCTGCTTGTAACGTGGGTCCGATCATTAACGTATCATTCAAAGATATTCCATTGCTATTTTTCTCAGATGCGTTGAAAACCACACGTACCTTGGTTGTACTTTTGTCGTTTCTTATGACCGCGTGGTGAGGTAAGTATACTGCTTCATTCTTTTTATTATCGTTGTCCTTAACCTGCCTCATGTGTCCTAACCGTAAGTATTCATTAATAACTTCTGTGTATTTTTCTTTCAAATCCTTGTCCTTTTCTAATCTTCTTTCTAATGCTTTAAATCTTTTTTCAGCTATTGCACGTGAGTTACCAGCCGTACAAGGAGGATCCTCGTCACGAAACGGTAACTTAACTATATATCTACCACTAGCATCTCTTGTAGTGGTTTTTGTATAGAACTCTTCACACTTTGTTTCTTCCGGTGAGTATAACTTTTTTGTACTATATTTTTCTTCTATTTCCCAAAACTTTTTCAAAATTTCATCATCTTCATTTTGAATATGTAAATGCATTGCTCTAATATTATTTGATCTATTATTTTCAGATTCGATAGCTCCCGATAGTACCCAGCCGAAGGTAGTGTTCTGGGCCACTAGAGCCCCCGAAGAATTTTTCAATATACCTTCCAGGATGATACTACCGTATACGTCAGCACCCAATAGAACATCTATTTTATTGGGAGTGTTGAACTCAGGATCTGCCAGTTTACTATCGCTTAAACTTAACCAGTCGAAGGAACTTGTACTAAGATCCTTCTCTGGTAAGTAGGCAGTAATATTTTTTAATACAT
This sequence comes from Colias eurytheme, assembly GCF_061535395.1. NCBI lineage: Eukaryota > Metazoa > Arthropoda > Insecta > Lepidoptera > Pieridae > Colias > Colias eurytheme. The sequence continues at coordinate 4,927,984 of NC_142989.1, read as the reverse complement.
ATGCATTCAATCTTAGGCTAAATTCAGAATTTAACCGGGATTGAATCGTTAAATGTACCATGTATTTTATCATGGTTGAACTATGACCTAGACCTGAAACAGAGCCCTTAATTGGGATCTTCTTCAGTCTCAAAAGTTGAACTGTGGCCTCTGTAATGAAACAAGCCTGTGACCCTTGGTCAAGTAACGCACGTACCGTTAGGTAGTGACCCATTTTGGACTCGGCTTTTATTAGCGCTGTGGCTAGTAAAACCTGTCTTGGTTTAGAAACCTCGCCTGAAGAAAAACATGAAACTATTGGATCAGTACTAATAGGCGCATTAGTACTTCCATGATCATGCTTCTTCAAGGTGGGTTGACCTTTATGCTCAGCCTCTCCTGAAGGATGAAGCAAAGAATGATGCCGCTTTTGACAAAGTCTACATGAAGTAGGCTTCTTACATTCATAGACTATGTGATTACTACCCAGACAATTAAAACAGATTTTATTTTTAGCTACAAAATCGCGTCTGTTTTCCAAAGTTTGTTTAGCAAACTTTTTACAAAAACAGAGCTTATGCGATTCTGTGCAAAACTCACAACTTAAATTTGGAGTCGACGCGATCAACGCTCGTGGTTTATGCGCCGCTGTACTATTCGACTGATACCCAGGTGACCTTTTTGGTTCTACACACTCTAACGCACGAAAACGGTTCTCAATAAACGACTTAAATTGTTCAAAAGATGGCAATTCATTTTTAGAATTATTACTAGATATATTTAATTCCCATTGCTTTCGCGTTTCTGTATCTAATTTAAATGTAACAATATGTATAATAATAACATCCCAGGTGCTTACATCTATGTCTAAATTTTTGAGAGCATTTAAACAATCACAAGTAGTGTCTAGTAATTCTTTTAATAATGCAGCCGATTCCACATTCATACGTTTTTGACTAAACAGTCTCTGCAGGATGCAATTGCACAGATACTTCCTGTTACTATATCTTTGCAGCAACAGCTGCCAACATGGCTCATAATTTGCATCGGTGATGGGCGTTTGCCTAATCAATTGTTCCGCTTCACCAGTCAAGTGACCCTTTAAGTAGTGGAGTTTTTGGACATTGTCCAATGATTTATTTTTGTGAACTAACGATTGGAATAAGTCTGAAAAGGTTGTCCACTCCGAATACTTACCCGAGAAGACTGGTATACTAATTTTGGGCAACTTGACTGGTGGATCGGAGGAGTTCGGTCTATGATTATCCTGATAGTTTTCCCTAAAGCCACCCAATGCTGCACTCAATAAAGTTTTATATGTAATATAAACGTCTTCGGTGTTATCGTAAATATCTCTTATTTTTTGTTCGATGGTGTCAAAATCAAAATTTTCGAATAATTTCGTGTTAATGTCGGAAAACTTCCCCCAATCCTTTTCCAAGAGCTCCAATCTCGCTTCGACGTATTCTCGAGTTACTCTCTCCTTGGGACTTTTTTTAAAATTGACTAAGCTTTTCCCTATTACATTTTGCAAACTTTTTAAGGTATTTATGGAACCTTCCATGGCTGCTTTACGCCACCTTATGCTTACCACTGATGCTTCAATTTGTCCTTGCTGCTCCACGCCGCCTGGCTGCTTCAAGTTGTCCTTGCTGCTCCACGCCGCCCTGGCTGCTCCAAGTTATCCTTGCTGCTCCACGCCGCCTGGCTGCTCCACGCCGCCCTGGCTGCTCCAAGTTGTTCTTGCTGCTTCACGCCGCCTGGCTGCTCCACGCCGCCCTGGCTGCTCCAAGTTGTTCTTGCTGCTTCACGCCGCCTGGCTGCTCCACGCCGCCCTGGCTGCTCCACGCTGCCCCGGCTGCCCTTGACTGGTCTTCTCCGCCTGGTGTTCTTGCTGTCTTCTTTTGCACTCGCGCGTACTTTCGACAGCGATCCACTGCCCCTTTCTAGTACGATTGACCGTATGATCCGGTTCGATTGGACCAATATTCGAGAAGGTAATCCCTGTGGGACACCTTCACTGCACTCCCGATTCGCGGTATTAAAATCGTACTGTAGGGGTTCGTCTAAATGAAACCAGCCTTGTACTCAGATTGATCTTTATTACCACTAAAAAATGTTGGACTGAAATTAATATTATGTTCTTACAAAAAAATAACTATAGCGAGATTTAAAAACGCTTAAAATAAATTACCGCCACCTATGATTAACTTAACGAACTAATGTAACTTTATACAATCTAATGATCTGTCATGAACAGCAGTTGAATGCTATAAAGATAAATATAACGTTATAAGTTTTAAAATTAATAATTGATTATTCTTATAAAAAATACTATCTAACTAAATATAACTTCATTCACCATCTAAACTATAACCTTATAAATCAAAAAAACAGTCGCCTAGTACCCACAACACAAGCCTTAATTGAGCTTACTGTGGGACTAGGTCGATTTGTGTAATAATATCCTATATAAAAAAAAAACAGTACGGCGGTCTGCACGTGGAGGTACAACTAAGTGAAGGTGGCACATACATAACGGTGCGGCAGTACCGCGACGGGCACGCGCCCGCGCTTCTTGTCAACTGCACCGACCACACGCTCACCGTGTACGAGAAGGAGAATGTTAATGTCAGGTAAAAGCAAACAATTAAGGGATGATTTTTCAAATTTCGTTAAAACTTATTCGTTGAATAATCTATAAAACTACCATTTTAAAAACGTATTCTAATTGCCCGTATTTGACAGTTTACGTGACATTTTAATATTATCGTGTAATACTTTATTGGACGGATAAGTTTTATCCAAGCATTAAAAAGTTGGCCCTAAAAGTATTATCGTACATAGCAATTCAAAAGATAATTAAATTTGTTAGCGAGTGCTATGTTCGCATACTAACGCGTCTTGGTCTTATATTTGGTGATTTATTTATTAATAAAAAGGTTCACCAACTAGATACATAATTGTTTGTTGAAACAATTTAAAATAAACATTAGTACTTACGTTCTAAATTACAGGTAAGCACCGAATTAAAAGATAGATTTTAAAGGTAGTTAAATTAATCGTATCCGATAGAAAAACTAAGCAATGTATACTTCTGAATGTTACACAAAATGATGTTTTTTCGGAATTTGTATATCTCCTTAATTATTTCAGAAAAATACCTTCGATGAATAGGATGTTGTACACCTGGGATAACCCTGCGGGTCCAAGAACACTTATTTTTGAGGGGTATAAAAAGAAAGAAATTGAGAATGATTTGAGAAAAGACGGAATTGGAGACTTCATGTGAGTGTCGCTATTTGTATATGTTCACATTGTTTTCACACTTATTTTACACTATTAAAAACTTAATTAGCTGATAATTTACCATATTCAAAAGTGTTTATAAACATAAGCAACTTTTGAGATTATGATTGGATGTTTGTTACATATAAATTCTTATTTATAATAATTAAAATACATTTACACAACCCAATCATACTCTTATTACGATTCAACAAATCATTTTTTTTTTCATCTGTATGTTTTTTTATAAACAGGATATCCGAAACCGAGCGACTATGGTGGGTGTCGTTCCTGGACGGGCTACAGCGCGTGGTGCTTGTAACGAGTGACGCGCTACTCGCGAGCGGCGCGCACACAGTGGGCGAGGCGGAGCCCGTGCGGACGGAGTTCGTGCTCGCTATACACGGCCTTGGCTTGTCGCTCGTTAACGACCATGACTTGACGGAGATACTGTATATGAGTATATCCAAGTGAGTCGAACTCAACTTAAACATTTATTTATTTAATTGAACTGCTGAAAAACGCTTTTGAATCGTTCAAATATATCATTTAATACATACCACTGTTTTGGAAAGCAGAGAGAACAAAGATCTCATCGAGATTTTGTGCTTCTACCGATTTGCTTGTGAGTGTTTCACGCTTCGTATACAAACACGTTTAATTATTAAAATATTATTTTCGTCTAATAAAAAATAGAAGTGATTTTATTTATGCGGGATCCAGGATATAAGCGATTATTTTTTACAGTTCTGGTATTATATGGGAACAATGCAAAATGGGTTCACGACGGTATAAGAAAATTGAAGGCCAAAAACTTGTACAATATGAAGAAGCATACCAAAAGTATCTTACTGCGAAAATGGTTAGCGATACAGAAGTCTCTCCTCGAGTGCTTATTGATGAAAAGATTGAGGTAAGTTTTCAATTAGATTTTAAAATTATTTTACTTGGGTCTTTATTTTACAGCATTTTATTTTCAGCAGGTTGTGGGCATTTAATTTTTGTAACAGAAATTTTATGCACGTAACAATTTTAATTCTATGCACACATTTGTCACGTGACTGCATTTAATCTATACGTATACACATCTAAACGCACTTACCTCCAGTTCAAGATGAAAACTTGTTAAAAAGAAATAAACGATCTTTTTACATCTCTATCAGGTGGACTTCGCCGAAATGCGCATACTAAAGCCATCCAGCCGTATCCTCCGTCGCACGCAACAGCCGGGTCTCTGGGCGAGTCTCGGCATGACGGCCCACTCGCGGCGTTTGCACGCCCGTCTGCACCGCCTGCAAATTGACCAGCAACTGCCCCTACCCACGTTCCCGGTGGTGCTGGCCCCCGTGCCGCCCCCCCGGTCGGTGGCCAATGAGGATCCTAGTGGTGAGTACATACATTATCATATACGTTTTATTTCGCTTCTTTCTATTATATGCGTGCAAGTAAGAATTGGAACAATCTTCCGGCTTCCGCTTTTCCCAAAAACTACAATCTGGATTTATTGAAAAGAAATGTCAATAGGCATTTATTGGTCGCTTTCCATCAGGCGAACCGATGGTCAAATGCTTGACCGCTTTCACTACTGCGTAAAAGTGTTCCTGATAGCAGTATTTTTATAAAATTTTGGCGTTAATTTCAATATTTTATTTGCTATAACTGGCAGGTGACCTAAACATCTTATCCAGAAGTTAAGAAACGTTCCATAAATGGCCAACCTTGAATAACACTTAAAAAATACGCCCTTTATTTTTGTTTATGCCTTTAAATTAACATGCGACCCCAAAAAACAAATATGCTCAAATTTTAACATTATAGAACTATCTTTTTTCTCCTAGCTCTAAGAAGTTTCCAATCAAAATACATACTAATATTAAAATATTGTTTGCTTGTTTAAACTACTAAATGGTACTATTACAAACGTTCTTTCTGTAACAGGCATGAAGCCATTCATCGAAGTGTCTATAGTGGAGCGTATAATGGAGCACAGCAAGGTGCGACAATACAAGTACTACAAGATGCTGATACAAGAGTTCCACGTGAAGGTCGATATGGGACTTATAAATGCCCTTATGGGCATGTTCCCGCAGCGATCTCTCACGGAACAAGAGGCTGTGAGTATAGTATTATAAATATTATAAAGGTTTAGGTTTCATTCTTTCATGAACATTAAAAGTACCAAATATGTTTTTTTTTAAGAATTGAAGAAATCCTGAGTGACCTTACATCAAATGTTAATGCATTTTTACTTAAAAAAATGATTGTCACTTCACTTCACTTCTTTTCTCTTTAATGATATTCTATTAAGTATTGGATGATATTTAATATTGGTCTTAATTGTGTTTTATTCAGCTGGAAGCATTCCAAGCTGATTTAGAAAAGGCAGGACAACCTCTTGAAGATCTGGCTGCCTTAGGTGCTGCATCTGATTTGAAAAACTTCTACGACAATCTACATTTATCACCGCTGAAAGTGAGTATTATTTTCCTCTTTTTTTTATTCTGTTTAAAAGAATGTTAACTCATACAAATCTAACAGATTACAATATTCTGTTATCATTTGATTGATGTCTATCAATAATAATCAATAATGTTCACAATCACAGGTGTGAAAGGTTGTGTTGGATTTTACACTCTAAACATAAAAATACATATAGATTTGAAATAAACTCATGCCTCGCGTTAAAGTTATTTTGTTAAATTTTTAACTAGTAAGTAATTAAACTTTTCGGTGCGAAGTCGTATGATAAAGCTAGTTAAACAAACATTTGTATACAGGTGCACGTGTCGTTCTCTCTGGGCGGTGCCAGCCAGCTGCCGACGTTCGTGGGCACCGTGCTGCAGAGCATCGGCGTCACGCTTACCGACATGAACGATGTTGTATTCAAGTGAGTATGTTTTATAAGATATCGAGTATTGAGACGTCAAAAATGTTACGATTCGAGTGAATTTACGGCTTTGGATAAGATATGTGCTCGAGTTTGTCAATAAAAGTGGATTGTCTATTTACTTTCTTTTCTTTTAAGTTATAAAATGTGAAAATTCATACAAATTAACCAGATGCAATAATAAAATTTCTGCCTGCAGGTTATCATATTATGAAAGAAATTACGAGTTCCTGTCCCAAAAGGAACTGATCAGCCAAGTTCAGAGTCACTACACGGGACAAGCTCTGAAACAGTTGTATGTGTTGGTGCTCGGACTTGACGTCATCGGCAATCCATATGGACTTGTTATTGGTTTGAAGAAGGGCGTCGAAGATTTGTTCTATGAACCGTTCCAGGTTTGTTGTTTAACATTATCTTTAATTTATAGATAATTCATTGTTATATTCAATCATTGATTTGATAAGAAAATGTAATTAGAAAAGTTATAATAATTGTTTTGATCCTTTAAGAAAAAATGAATATGAAGTGAATTTTCAACGGAAAAACAATTTACAATATAGTTTCAAAACGTTTGACTATTCATCATCAATATAAATCAGCTCTGATCTTGACCTTATTTACTCAATTGTGGTGTGGAAAGGAACCAGTAACTTTTTAATACTAAGAAAAAATGTTAATTCATAATTTTATCTATGGTCTTTCGAGTCGGTTACAAAAATTATGAAAACTTTGATCAGCATACCATAAATAGTTTTATTGAAGTGAAAACTTCTTTAGCGGCGTTGAGCACTTTTTCTGTAATGGGTATAAAATCTTAAACTCGCGTCAGGACACGTGACCTGATCGAAAAAGCGTAAGACGGATACCATTCCAAAATATCAAACATGCTCAACGTTAATAATCAAGTTTTCACTTCTGCCGGCACTCCCGGAGTGCAACCCGTCTTTTTTTTTATAAAATCGGTTGTAAACAGGGCGCGATCCAAGGCCCCGGTGAGTTCGCGGAGGGTCTGATGTTGGGCGTGCGGTCGCTGGTCGGGCACACGGTGGGCGGCGCCGCTGGGGCCGTGTCGCGTATCACTGGGGCTATGGGACATGGACTCGCCGCGCTTTCTTTGGATAAGGTGAGCACGTGTGTACATGATACACATACACACGTATACACATAAGCCCCGACGAGTACAATATTGAGGTCTTCAAGCGTAGAGTGAACAGGTACCTTCTAGGAAAGCGCGTACCATCTTAGCTTAACGTCAGGCGAGATTGTGGTCAAGCACTTCCCTATCGACAGTAAAAAAGCATAGACACGCTCACGCACGCGCTACGAACAAAGGCGCACATATGTGCAAATGGCATCGGACACGCATACATACGCATAGGTTTAAAACAAGCACAAACATACGTTTTCACACAGGCAAACGAACGTGCTTATATATTTACACGCACTCGCATATATGCCCAGGACCTTTAGATCATTAAGTAATGGATGGAGCACGCTGGCAAATGTTCTAACTAAACTTTCTGCCGATTTTGTTGCGGGGAGGGTAACTCACACTTTGAAACACAATCACACATTCACAAAAATAATTTGTGTCTTTACAAACTCAAACTATTACAAAATTGACAGACTAGCATGTTTTTGCACACATACATCGATTACACAGAAAAATCTCTGTACATATACGTAATAATACAATCGCTCTAAAGGGATGTAACCATATCGATATTACAAAAATAATAATTTTGTTGAAATTAGAAATAACATTAATATTATATTCATTAAAAATACTACACAGGTCATTTGTAACGTTTTCATCATTATTATATGCATACGAAAAAACAATAAAACGCCATTTTATTTGTATTTGAATATGTATTTATTCAACACATCACATATTATATTCAATAAAATAAATATCGGTCCAGAAATTTTTATTATTTCTGTACCGAGGTGTCCATTCTGATTTTCTCCCACAGCATTCAATCCACCTTAGCCTTAAAGCAGGATTTTTTGTAAATCTGAAATATACGCAATATTAATACATACATATAAACAAAGTAGCTGCTCCGCGCGGTTTCACCCCCGTGGCTCCACTCCTGTTGGTCGTAGTGTGATGATATATAGCCTATAACCTTCCTCGATAAATGGGCTATCTAACACCGAAAGAATTTTTCAAATCGGACCAGTAGTTCACGAGAATAGCGCGTTCAAACAAACAAACAAACAAACAAACTCTTCAGCTTTATAATATTAGTATAGATTACATAATAGAAAGGTTACAAGATTAACATTACAAAAAAAACGGCTAAATGCGAGTCGGACTCGCGCACGAAGGGTTCCGTACCATTAAAATGTTCTGCCAGTTAAAAGTAATCGAGCGTAAATTTTAATAAATATATATACAAGACTTACAAAATAAACATTATACTCCTTTTTATGCAGTTGTGTAAAATTTTAATATGATAAAGATTAATTCTCATCTCATTTCAAATTATACTTAGAAAAATATTTTTTTATCGACGTTTAAGTTAAAAGCAGTCCGTCACTAAGAAAGTCGTAAAAATTTACGACCTTTTAAGCGACGAGTTTTTAAATTCAACTCTATCACTAAGTTCATAAAGATTAAATTTGAATTTCTCTTCAAGATAGTCTCGCTACATCACTTTATAGTCTCGTGGGGAGTGCGGTTCAATATCGCGTTCTAAATTCAACTTTATCGCTTAGTTCATAAAGATTAAATTTGAATTTCTCTTCAAGATAGTCTCGCTACATCACTTTATAGTCTCGTGGGGAATGCGGTTCAAAATCGCGTTATAAATTCAACTTTATCTCTTAGTTCATAAAGATTAAATTTGTATATTTTCTTTCCATGATAGTCTCGTGAAGCCGCATCAATGATCGAGTAAACACATGACTCGATTATTTGTCTTGATCATATCGCTAAACGATACATCGAAGATTATTAGAAATTGCATTTAAATTGATATTTACGTAAAAAAAATAAAAAAATACTTACAAATGAAAGGTTATTCATCTTTTTTAATATTTGATGTGTTTGACTTGCTTCTGCAAGACTTGACAGCATAAAACGGCATTTTTAGCGGAGCACTCGCAGACGTCCTTTCGATGTTTTACGAATACGCACAGTGTTTGTAATCGATTACGCAAGTGTTTTTTATGAATGCATAAGAGCGTATACGCACTATGCGGGTAGCCGCATTGCGGGTAGCCGTCCGGCTGACTGCAAGCACAATTATGTACGTAATATTCATTTCTATGCGCACTGTGCGGTCTGCGGTAGCCGCATCGCAGTGCGCATAGAAATGAATATTACGTACATAATTGTGCTTGCGGTCAGCCGGACGGCTACCCGCAATGCGGCTACCCGCATAATGCGTATACGCTCTAAGACTTTTCGATTTGAAAAATCTTATACCTCGTCAAAAGGGGAAGCGCCTGTGAGTGTTATCCATTACTTAATGATCTAAGCCAGGACAACAAACATAAATACAAAACTTTTTTTTACATATTTTAGTGAATCCTTATTAAAAAAAAAAAACATTTTTTTAGTAAGTTTCGATTGTAATGAGAAGATAGTAAAGTTCAATAGTCCGTATTATAGTCGTTATTAGCTTGCTTTCGTATTTTTAGTATTGAAATTGTAAGGTGAAATAGCTGACCAATTTTAATTTTAATAACTGCCCATGTTTTACTTATTTACCTACTGCCGATACTTAAAATAACTGCCCTTTATTTTTTTCAACTGACAATAATAACCTCTTAAATGTTTAAAAACAGTTCATGTAAAAAGGCAATTGCAGTATCGTAAATGCACGCGCTATGTCGCTATATTTCCCATAAATTCATTTTTAGAAATTGTAATTAACATTATTTTCATTTATTTAGGAATACCAACGACGTCGTCGAGATAACATTAACAAACCTCCTGCCAATTTACAAGAAGGGTTGGCCAGAAGTGGCAAGGGTCTTGTTATGGTAAGAAAAACATAATTTTCTATGTTATTTTGTATTAATATTATTAAGACTTATTTTGTTATATGTTAGAGCGTATTGGTATTACGTAGTAAATTACGAATATAATATTTCTATAAATTTATTGTTAAATTTATAGAAAAGCTATCGCATATATAGCTTTTAATTTCGTTCGTAGCCGTTCATGAAATGCAACAGTAGGTACTAAAAAAGGAAAATAAAGGCATCCATCCCAATTTTATTAATATGACGGGTGTCACCATGAATGATTTAAAATGTGGAAGTGGGCGTAGTGATACTAAATTACTAAGACCTTTATAAAATTCGAGTGAACTCTGAAATCAAAAGTGATATTTTTTTACCATAGTAAACAATCTACCACAGTTACATAAATTGTAAAAAAAAAAAATAGAATCATAACCTACTTCATTAGAATAATTACGGTACTCAAGGTTTTTCTTTTTCTTTTCTTTCTAAGAGTTAAAGGCCATTTCATGATATGGCCGTTTCATTTTCATTATTAAAAAAATTGTAATCTTTATATATGCTTACAAGTACGTTTAGTATATAAGTGAAAATAAATAGGTATAAGATAATGCGGATAGAAAAGGCTAGATAGAGGAAGATCGGCCCATCGGCTAACATCTTCTGAAGTCTGAACATATTGCTACGCATACCCGTATACGCATACACGAGTATGGTCTTGTCGAGATTATTTATTTTATTCATGTCTAAGATGCATGTGAGATTTTGTGCCACAAATACATAGACAGGATTTTCCATAAGCTAGGCCATGTCTCCGGCACCTGTAATCTTAGGGATATTATAATTGAGCGTATCTCTGTTGCGCGTATGTTACATAGCCGTCCTTTATGCGCGTGTATAGTGCGAATAAACAAGCATCTATGCTGTGCGTACTCTGGCATACGCCTAGGAAACAAGTGCCTCCGGATAGCTCTTGTTGGGTATTGTAAGCAGCGGGTGCACTGTGCAGGGCGTGGTGGACGGCGTGACGGGCGTGTTCACGAAGCCGTTCGAGGGCGCGCGGGACCAGGGCGTGGAGGGGTTCTTCCGCGGGCTCGGCGTCGGCGCCGTCGGCCTCGTGGCGCGACCCACCGCGGGCGTCGTCGACTTCGCCTCCGGATCCTTTGATGCCGTCAAGAGGTGATCGCTTACACACTTGCCTTGCTTTCTTTGTTTTGCTTGTTCAACGCTTGCGTCTGCTTATCTACTTCATGTCTGCTTTTCTGGCCGCTCTGTGTCCGTGTCGTGGTGTTTGTTGTTTTACTAGGTTGTGGGAAGTGGATGCGAATTTTTAAACAGATGGCGCTGCGCTTTATAATTGTTTACTGAAGTCAATTATTAAGTTTGAGCTGCTTTGTATTATACGGGGTTTGTTGTGTTCTTATTACAGACTTTAATGTTTTAGTTGGTATGACTTTTATTATTTTATATCATATTTATTGAGTTTGTTCAAATCTTATTTTTATTTAAAAGTGAACATAATTTTCAAAATAATTCATTTTTTTTCCAAATTAGTCATAATACTACCTTTTTTGATGGTGTTAGTATTTCGTAATTTATCATCTTATTAACAATAAATGTTATCTGCATTTATCTGCAAAGGTCACAATATACATATACGTATTAAATACCTTACAAACTCTCATATACAGGGTGTCCCACTATTGGTATACTAAGCGCGAAGGAACTCGTAGTTTTGCATAAACTGATCACGTAAAAAATACTTTAAAAAAAATTACGTCCAAAATTTTTTGCTAAATTTTTCCTGAAAATCCATGTTTTCTTCTCTAGCTTCGCGCAGCCGGCATATACCGCTTCTCTAATATGAGCATTTTATCTATGAAAACATAATCTTAAACGATAGCTCACGTGCTGGTGGCAAAGTTGGGCGGCTCGCTTGTTATGGGTGTACACATAGAGTTTTAAGAATTCATCTATTTCAAAAAAAAATGCGTCTGGAATTTTTTAATTATTTTTTACGTACTCAGCGTATGAAAAACTATAACCTCCTTTGAGCTTAGTATACCAACAGTGGGACACCCTGTATAATTTTAATCTAATTGAGAGTTTTATAATTAAGGGATATATTATCATACGCTATGTTGATATGGTAAGAACGTAATTTAATATATTTAGATATATTATGTATAATGAATAATTTGAAGTAGACAATAATTAATGAGCTATGCCAAATTTAGATCAAAAACCAATAATGTGAAGTGGTTATATTTATGGATTATGTTCGCTTCTAAAATAAAACTCAATCTAAACTTTAAACTAATGACTTAAAATCAATATTTTGTTAACTATGTATTTGGATAACTTCATTTGAATTCATCTTATAACAAAGACGATTGTATGCCAGAATGCTTTATTAGATTTATGGGTACATAAAATATTTTATGATATGTGTTGACTATTGTTATCGTCATTTAGTAGTCGGACTGATTTTATACGTTACTATCATAAACTGTGTCGTTTCGCACGTCACCAACGTCGCACAAATCTCACTAACGCTGTAATGGTCCATTATTTCCATAATAATTGTGATTTAGGAAAGCTTTCGTAAATATAGAGTAGCTGTACAATGATATGTAATAAAGGTTACCTTCGAAATCATGGTCACCCGAAACCAATTCTTCTGTTAGTACCTTAATTTATCAAATAGCCCCAGGAAATAGTTTGATCAATCACTTTTTATTCAAAGCAAAACAATTTTTATATATATTCACAATAATTGGGTGTTCGTCTGAGCCAATAATAGTAATTGGTTCGAAGGATTTATAAATGCTATCGTTAACAATTTAATACGAATTGGCTCTTCGTTATAGTAATAGGATAGATTTTTTTATGCATAGATCGAGATCCGTGATAACAACCGGGAGACTTCTGATCCATAAAATTTCAGTTTTCGATTCTGAATTATTGTAATGCTTATTTGAATAACATGTTATGGATTTATTTATAATCTAAACGCAATATATCGAAATATTAGAACTTGTGAAATATAATCATTCTGGTATTTGTGAGATTACGGCCGGGATGTATTTTGAGGTTGAAAAACTGATGTTGGTATTTAACGAATAAAACTAACATTGTAAATTACAGATAATATTAAGATCCATTTTATTTATAAATTTTTTATCGGTAGGAGATAATATTAACTTTATCCTTTTGACCTTTTTGACATAAAAGGTCATAATATCTATATCAATATATATAATATAATATAATATATAATATAATATATCAATATAATCTATATCAATTACATAATTAATTTCGCCATGCGGACACTCCATAGTCACGAGGATCTTTAAATATCGGCTTTATATAAAGATCCTGCTTGACCTATGAAGTATATTTTCCTCATGTATCAAATATAGAAGTGGAACGTGGTATCGTAAAAAAATGGAATTCTTAATGTGCTTCTGGTATTTTCCTTATTAGTATAATGAATTAGAAATAATAGAATAAATGATGTTAAATGTTACTTGATGATTCACGTGATTCATCAAATGAACAATTTTCAATCTCAATTGGAAGAAAAATAAAATGAATAAACAAATCGCACTAAATTGGTTGTGACCAAAAAAGTACCTTTAAAATATGTTGGGGCGCAGCTTATTTGCTCGCTCAGTTAATAAAGTTCATATTCGACGGTACATATTTTGAACTTATTTATTTAGATAGACAGGGTTCGTTCAAGCTGGGGTTGCTGTACGTCATAATATATGGTATGTAGGGCGTATTCTATCCTTATCGGTGTATATCTTGCCAATATATCACGGATTACTAAAAGTTAGTTATTAGTACGTAGTATGGTACGTACGTAAATGGACAGACGACCTGATCAAAGTGGCGGGAGGCCGCTGGATTCAGGCCGCTGGTGATCGGTCGTTTTGAAAATCGTTGGGGGAGGCCTATGTCCTGCAGTGGACGTCTTGAAAGGCTGGAATGATGAAAAAAAAAAGACGGGTTGCACTCCGGGAGTGCCGGCAGAAGTGAAAACTTGATTATTAACGTTGAGCATGTTTGATATTTTGGAATGGTATCCGTCTTACGCTTTTTCGATCAGGTCACGTGTCCTGACGCGAGTTTAAGATTTTATACCCATTACAGAAAAATTGCTCAACGCCGCTAAAGAAGTTTTCACTTCAATAATGAATGATGACGTAGGGCGTAGTGGAGGGTGTGCGGGGTGTGGTGGTGCGGCCGGTGCGCGGCGCGGCGGCGGGCGGGCTGGGCGGGCTGGCGCGCGGGCTGGCGGCCGGCGCGCTCGGCCTGCTGCTGCGCCCCGCGGGCGGCCTCGTCGACTTCACCAGCACCCTGCTCACCTCGGTCAAGAGGTCCTATCCTATCCTATCCATCGTATATCATGCCATTATATCACAGATTACTCAGTAGTTACTACGTAAATTATATGTAGTGTCCTACTCATTATATATGTACCTTGATATCAATGCTGTGTTCTATTCACAAGTCACAACCCTATTATTATATCATATACGGCAGTTATATGCCGTTTCCTAGTACCGAATCATCGTTTACTTCTTCAAATACCGTGTATACTACCCATCATCATATTACATCTTGTCGTCATATGTCGCGTCGTACTACCGAACCACCGTATACTTGGTCTTCATTTGTCGTGTCCTACCCTCTAACTAACCATCGTATACCTTGATATCATACACTGTGTTGTACTCACTACCCTATTACATACCTTATCATGTATTTATAAACAATCCATCCTATTCTGTACACTGAAATTGAGTGAGAAATTTAGAGTATATTGTTCATTAGAGTGTTGACATGAATCGTAAAAAGTGAAATATTCAGTATAAATACGGAAGATAACGGTAACATATTATGGAAATAATAGACCATTCATAATTTAATTTCATTTATGTGACTGACCAATAGAAACCCGCGCGATTCCTGCAAAACAAGTTCTTTGTCAAAATATAAGTTGCCTAATTTACTCATTATAACCAAATATCTGCTATATATAAATCCCATCAAAATTGAGCCTGCCGTTTTGAAGATTAGTTGGAATTAATTAAACTTATTTTTAAATAAACGTTCCCTTCAATTGTATTTATTTGAGAACATTCCGGGATACAATCGTTTGTACGAATTTAAATATTCATGCGAATTTTGATTACAAAGTGTTGTCGGCTTAAGGGCTGTGTATTGCCGTTAATTCCTCCGTGAACTTGACGTCCGCGATATTCCTGTTTCGTTTAAAATAAAATTATACGTTTTTCTTTATTGAACATCCCAATTATAGTCCTAGTAAAAACGATCCACATTTCAAACTATGCTCTAATTTGACTTATTGTTATTAGTGAATATTATAATGCAGACAATATATTGAGTCTTATAATAGGGGGTGACATATAGTTGAGAATTACATAATTCTCGAGTAATATTCCTTTATTTAAACTATACACATGCAAACAGGGCAGCAGATATGTCGGAAGAAGTAACGAAACGTCGAGCAGCCCGCTACTTACCGCCCGATGCGGGCGTCAGGCCGTATTCTAGATCGCACGCAGAAGGATACAAGCTACTATCTGAACTTGAAAAGGTAGTGTGTATTCGATTTGTATCGAGGTTTTATTATTGTGCATATTTGTTTTATAAAATTTGTCGTCTTTATTGTTAAATGTAACAAAAAACAGTATTAAAAAAAATTGTTGGGTTTTTGTATTAAAAGATCTGAAATCCAAACATATTTTTTGAACACAATTAATTAGTCAAATACAATAATTATCCACTTGGATGGCCATTGATTAAAACACCAACAGCCTGTTACAGTTAGTTGTAAAGCAAAAGTTTCGGGGTACTTTCACTTTCTACGATAAAAATTCATTTTACGTAAAATATTTGACAATAAAAATTAGCTATTTTATTTGAAATCTTAATATAATTTAGGGTAAATTCGTGAGCACGGACACGTACGAAGCGCACGTGTGGGTGATCCCCGCCAAGGAGGTGGTGATGTGCACGGACAAGCGGCTGCTGTATCTAGAGAAGAATAATGTTTTTGGTGGCTGGCAGGTATGTATTTACTATATAAAGTTTAATTGTTTGGCACGGTTTCGGTAGAATTATTTAGCTTCGAATGGTTTATATAAATATTTTTTTTAAAGAGAAAAACATTGATTACGACGCTGGATACAACGTTGCAAATAAAAACAAAATCATTTGGTAGATTTTTTTTATTACAATGGGTATAATTGCCTTTTTTAATTATCCTTTCCAATGGTAAAAATAAGTTAATTTTAGTAATCATAAAATTAAAGAACTGTTTGTTTGCAGTTTGTTCAATGTATAAAAATCAATTATAAACCAGTTCTATAAATAATTAAAACATTACAAAATGTAAACTAAAATGCAGTTTAAAATTAAATAGTTCGATGTATTTGCAATTATTTTTCGTATGAAATTGATTTATCATATTAATGAGCGGAATGCAGAATTCAAACATGTTTAAACTCAACTTCGCGTTTATTTTCTCTGACAGTTTCCAATTTGTTGCTTTAATATATTTTCTTAATTAGAGAATTGCTACGTTGTTCCCATCTGAGTAGATTTGTTCTCTTTTTACCTAGGCACGTAAAAATAGGATTGCAAACTTAAATTGCAATCAGAATAAAATACAAGTTAGTTACGTTTTATCTCGGTTACCGCGAGTCATGTATTATGTAACGAGTGCTCGGTGTCGACGCCGCACCCCGTAATTTGGTATAAATATTCCATTGAATTTACACCTAAATATTTGAGATCAATCGTTAATTATTTCAACGGAAAATAATGGCAAACAGCTTTATTACAATAAATATTGGCTTCTGATAACAAGTCAATAATATAATTTTATTCGGAGGTATATGTTGGCACTGGATAAAATTGTATTAGTGTGCTATTAATTTATTATTATTGTCATTAAAGCCGTACGAGTGCAATAGTGAACGCATGCATAATTTATGCCCGATTAACTAACTTTGTATATTTCGCATTGTGAACAATACACGGATTTTCGTGTAATTTATTATACTGACGTATTTCGTATAGCCTGGCTAAAGAGCAGATATTTACCAAATATACTCTCCAAATTTATGGGTATTGAAACAAAAAGTAGGAAGGCTAGCAAAGAGGTATATCTATCAAATTAAATCTCTTCATTGTGCATAATACTGTACGGAAAAATTAGTACATATAAAAGCAATCTTAATAGGAAAAGCTTAACAGAATAGGAATAGGAACACTCCTATCGTTATAGCAGCGATTACTACGTAATAGTAATAAAAAACTCTTTGCCAACAGATCGTATGGACATACCTCTGGACGGAAATCCCAGAAGTGCCAACCGCTGTGAACAAAGGTGTATACATTCCCACAGCCAAGAGGAAGGTGCTCGGAATGTTCCCTAGCTCTGGCTCAGGAAAAGTGATATTCCTGTACGATGAGCAGCAGAAAAAGTATTTACTAGCGCAGTGCCAGCGCCTCATGGCCGCCCGTTGACATGAGGAAGTAGAAAGAATAACGCCCACGGAATGGTTGGCGCAATTCTTTCTACTTGTATTCGACACTCGCACCGCGCTGCTTTCACTCGCTTACCACTTTAACGTGCACCACTTGACGCAAAGGGGCTTTCGCTGAATCTTTATTATGACGCTGAATTCTTTATTATATTGCCCTCCCTTTTCTCTTGGAGATGAAACCGATATCTATCGACCTTAAATATATTGTCCCTTCTTTGCTCTTGGAGTTGAAATAATTTACTATTTACATGTTATCAAGTCAATAGACAAGACTTTTTTGTTATTGTTGTATATATACATGGAAGTATTCATCTACTTAATATCCGACTGTAATGGCAGTTCAATAATGTGACATTAGGTTATGTTAATTTATGTACAAAGCGCAAATCCCCGTTTTTGTTTATTCTGTGGGTAGATTGAAAATTTATTGTATTAAACATGGTACTTAAACAGAATAAGTTTGTCGGCCTTTGCATACAATGGATTCTCCAATTTGCATTTATAATAGCTTTCTTTTATAATGTAGTCTTCCGCGTTTAATCCTATGTAAGTGTTTGATATTTGCGTATGGTGGTTTAATCAGTGTAAGACTTTTTTATAAACATTTTTATCATTATGGCGTATTTCGCTTTACAATTTTGCCAAAAATATTGGCAAGAAACAATATAGACACATTAATATTGATTCATTTTGGAAATGTTACGTGCTAAATAGACCAATGTCTAACTCATATAGATGAAATAAATACGTTGCAATTTAATAATTATCATTCACCTACGAAGTACAAATGTTATACCAACGACTTGCATATTTTATAATATATTTTGTTTGCGAGCTTGGCCAGAACTGTATTGTTAAGTTTAGGATGTTTTAACATGAAATTGTTGCAGTTCAAAAATGTACTGGTCAAGTTGTATTGTTGTTCCCATGGATTTAGCAGGATACCAGTGCCTTAATGGATTATATTGTTTAAGGAAAATAAAATATTTAATGACTTGTGTTGATTTTATGTACTCGTTATAATGCTCTTCTATTGTGTCGTTGAGATGTATATCGAAATTGCCTGTTTGCTTCAGCCCTATAGTTATTCCTATAGCGATTTATACTACTTTGTAATACATATATTTTGTAAGCGTTTTACGTTGCTGTATTAAATTCTTTTGAAAACTTTGTATTTACTTGTTACGCACGTTACTAATTTTGAATTTGTTTTGTGTATCTTTAAATGTTTTGAATAAATGTATTTGTAACTTAAAGTGTGTTTTTATTTCAAACTTAAATAGTTATGTACGAAAATTTAATTACCTAAGGTTATGATTGTTTGATGTCCGTTAATAAATGAAATTTCGTCATAAACCGAATTCGTATAAACGTGTTAGTGAAACAATCAAAGCAAGTTGTAAAGGGTTTTATATTCGAACGATAAAAGGGATATTCTGAATGACAGATTATGTCTCCAGCACGATGGACTTTACGAGCGTTAAATTTTAGCACTCGTTTAGCTCCGGAGTGTTTAAATCGAGTGCCATGAGTTATAATAGCCACATTTTGATTGGAGTAAATCAGTAAAAAATATAATTATTATATCATTAATATGTTTATAATCATATAATAATATATTTTAAGACTAATAAAATTAATTATCTTTACAGTTAAAATATTTATTTCTAGTTACATATTGATCTTACAATTACTTCAATTTTTTAAATTGTATGACAATAAACAAAAAACTTGTAAGTTACAAAAAGTCGTGATGCCTTGGGAAAAATACTTATTACCCTCGAGCAACAGGAAATCTGTAACATTATGATGAAGCCTTCCACGCTTCACTAGATACGTTGGTATAAAAATCTTTACCGGATTAAAAAGTCATTGAGCTGGAACGGCAAAAGGAAAAGTGGATTTGTTAACGAACCCCGAGCAGTCGCGACAGCTGTCGTCATCTTTGCTTGACAAAAGCCATATGTGCACTAATAGGATATTGTGCTATTCGGGTTCGACACTATCATTCAAATAGTAATAGCAGCTGCGTACGGATTCTCCTCGGTTTGTAAGAATTAAAAAATATAGCCATTTTCATAAAGAGATAAATAACATAGACTTCTGCTGGCGAACGAATTTTCAAAATCGGTCACGTAGTTTTAAAGTTTATTTGCTACAAATATACTTACTAATCTTAGTACAGAGGAAGCTGTACGCCAGTAGAGTTTGAAATATATATTTATACAGGTTTAATGATAACTCAGTTAACTATTTTAGTTCTGAAGTGGTGTCAAAAGCAATTGATGAGGACGAAACGGGATATCTGCTCGAACCTGTGCAGTGTGCGCTACGTAGTTATAGTTAGTACTTTGGCTGCATCTATTTCATATTTACTTAGTCTATACTTTATATAATAAAAACTAGAAGCAAATGGAAAAGTATAATTTTGTTTCCATTATTGTCCTAAATTCTCAATGGATACCACAAGTTCACATATAAATATTCTTAGTTTATTGAATAAGTTTTTGTATATCATTGAAATTCGATATTCTATTTTAAAACCGTATTGGGCACTTGCAAACTTTTAAAGAAGCACGTATTTTATTTAGCGAAAAATATTAAAAAAATAATGAAATGAATGAGGGATAAAATAAAATAATTTATTTAAGTCGAAGTCAAGAAGCAATCCTTTTTAATTATACAAATGGATAGAGAGGTTTGCTTGAAAATGTTTTATACTTTTTAAATAAGAAATAATTCTCAGTGAAAGAATAAAGCTCGCTCGTCTGTTTGCACTGGTCAATTTCTATTGTACTTATTCGCACTTTATAATGAAAGTCTTGTCTGCAAGTGTAATCTGGTATACGACTGCTTTATTAAGTTTTATCGCTTTCAACTTATTGCTTAGGAGGAGAATACAAAATGAAAAGAAGTTAGCTAGAAGCGTCCTGTTTTTGTTTCTCTTACCTACATACCTATTAGGTATAGTCACGGTAGTCACTATTTCTTTGGAATTCAACAGAATTTTAGATTGTTTTTTTAAGTTTATTAATGATTATTAGCACAATAAAACTTATATACAAAGAGGAATTTTAAAAGCTTCATATATTGTCTTTATGATTACATAGTTGTTACCATAGAGCAAGGTTAAGTTATTTACATAAATGTCCTGAATTCAGAAGTAGGTAATCCATACTAATATTATAAATGCGAAAGTAACTCTGTCTGTCTGTCTGTTACTCAATCACGCCTGAACTACTGAACCAATTTGCATGAAATTTGGTATAGATATATTTTGATACCCGAGAAAGGACATAGGATAGGTTTTATCCCGGAAATCCTACGGGAACGGGTTTTTCTCTGAAAACGAAGCCGCGGGCGGAAATCTAGTTAAATATAAAAACATCTGATAACATATAATGCAAAATATATGAATATGTGATGTAATCTACAGCTGTTATTTCTTACTTGACTATAGGATTATTATGGGTAGGTATGTTAAACCTTTTCATACGTTGAGTGACTGACTCGGATATCCACATCCTCAAAACTTCGTAAACTTACTTCCTTATTTCCATTTCAAACTTTCTTCTTTACCCTTTCGTGTTTCTGTGGCATATTTCTAGCATTGCTTGAAACATTTTATTACAACAGGTAGATATTCGAAACAAAGCAGCAGTGAACGTAATAATTAGATTTACGGATTTCGCAAATCTTATTCATTTACCTACCCAATTCACTCTAATTTATTCATTTCATTTTAAGGAGGCAAATCAAGAGATTAAATGTCTATTCTTTATTTAAATATTGGGTTTGCTTTTTTTATTTGTTTTTTTTTTTTAAGTATTGTAGGTACTATATGACGATGTCGGTCTTTAGGTATATCCCATTGACCACCGAGCGGCCCGATCGGGCCGAGACACAATAGATTTTCTATTGTGTCTGTGATCCGAGGACTGACGGATTAAGTATGAGACGATCCCCATACCCAAACATTCTAAAAAACACATTTATATTTTGTGATTGCAAGGAAGAATAGTGTTCTGTGATTGTGTCATATTTTATTCAATTTCGTCGCCTCTACTTCTATTAAAACTTAATAAAAATAACTTTACAAATTGAGGATAGATTTGTAAGGTATAATTAAAACAATTGTCAATGTTATTTCATTTCGATAATAATTTCCCCAGAAATAGCAGCAAATAAAGCATACTTAATGTTAATTTTATAATCATTGAAACAACCTGACAGCTGCTTCCTATAAATAAACATTGTGTAATGAGGCGCGGGTTCTGTACCGACATGCTTTAAACACTCCGAGGCACTCTGCGAACTATCTGGATCATTGAGACAATGCGACGATTTATTTATATAACGTAATTAGACATTTCAAACATTTGCGTGGATTTTAATTAGTCGGTACAATCAAGCCTTTTGAAAATATGAATAGGTACGTGGTACGAGCACTATACTTATACAGAGACGTGTTATCTAGTATTTAGATTATTCAACAAATCTTATAGAATTTAGTATAACTTTGGTATAATTTAGTTACGCGAACTGAACCGCAGCGCAAATGCAGCCTCTGTCACGTATGTAGCTAATGCTTGTATGGGCACTTAAAATTTCCTTGGACTTGTGTAACCCACATTATTCCAATGTAGGTTGTATTACTGCATCTATTCCTATCTAATTCTATTATAAATAATATACGGTATATTTCAGATTGATAAATAATTACAATAATAATTAAGGTACCTAATTCTTTCTTATTTAAAAGATCATAAAGTTTTTAAAAGCCCCAGCTGATGCAGATACGCTTATTAGAAATACCTATTTGGCCGCAACGATCTGAAATACGCTGAAGATGCTATAAGATATTTCAAGTCGACTTTATCATTTTTGTGAATTGCCAACGTCTCGTTCAATGGATTTTTTTACCTACGTAGGTAAAAAAATCCAGGTAGGTAGTTTCACTCAACAATAATATTATATTGTGATTATACTGACTTTGTTATCTATGTAGTTATGTAATGTTTTACAACATTATGACTATTCAGATAAAAACTATTTTTTTTTTTTATTTTGAAGTAGAAACTATCTAGTTTAGTATCTTATATATGTCTCTAGAAGATAGTTAATTGCTCTTTAAACTGAACAATAAGTTTGATGTTACAATATTATAAAGAGTAATTAATTTTTTAACATGGGTCTATCTACTATTTGGTTTCGTGGATGGTTTCATACGTGTTCAAGTAATATAATAAGTCGGAGTAAATATTTTACAATTATTTGAACCAATGCAATTTCAGAATTTTACTGAAATATGTTAATACTTCTAAATAATTTCTCAATTATGCCAAAAACACCCTACATATACTTTATTTCGTTAGATATTTGTTGCTTTTAATATTATGTTACGAATACAAGCATTAAATAGTTTTAATAATATTGCCCCTGAGATTTGTTTTCATGCTGTGCCGCTAATGACGTCTTTATTACGTATTTCTTTGGTTTCGTAAGTTGAAGAGTTTCGGTCAGGCCTAAATGGCCGACTCGCAATGAAAATGTACAGAAAATCAGATTTATGTTTCATCCCTCCGAGTGTCCCGTGGGGCCAAATCTTTTAACCTATTTTTTCAGTTCCTGATATCTATCTTATCCATCGATTGTAATAATTACAGGTGCAATTACACATCTGCAACAATGTTTACCTAGGTATATTCAAACAGTTTAAATTTTAATGGAACTAGAATTGACTTTAATATCAATTATAGGTACACAGGTAATGAATGTACATTTATAAAAACGCGTAAAACTCTTGAAGAAATAAACTTTAAAAATGAAGAAAAAATATTTTTAACATCCTCATAAGTAGCCCTTGAGATAAAGTAGCGTTTATAAAATTGAAATGTAATTAATTATATTCTTCAAAAATTAATCAATTTTTAAAATTTTATATCTAAGTATTTGTCCAATAACAATGTGAAAGAGCATTGTAGGGTATTGTAGGGTCTTGTTAAAATAATAGAAAATAACAATATTTTCCTGCTACACATAATTCCTGCTATTTTTAATTCTGAGAATAGTCTGTAAGAATTCACTGTCCAATCCATTAGATCCATTATCTAATTTTGTTTGTAATAAGACTTTGTCTAGATGAAAGTGTTGATTATACAAAATTTATTTTCTTTTCCTTTGTTTGTAACGACCTAGGTAACCTACTATTATAACATAAACATCTTAGTAAGAAATAAGAACATATAGAGTTTAAACCTAGGATTCTCTAATATAAAAATACATGTGTAGGTATAATCACCTACACATGATGTAGGTTACGTTATACATATTTAATAAATTCATAAACATTTTATAAGAGCGGAAATCGAGCAGGCTCTACTAATCATACATTGACGGAAAGTCGATATCATACCGAAAGCATCTTTATTCCGGCCCATGAGTTTTCCTATTACTATCCTAGAATCATATCTAGATCCCGAATACAATTTCAGGCCAGTTTTGCGACAAACTGATGTAGGTTTTACGAATTAGAATATTAAGAATGATTTCAAAAATGTAGAGTACCTAACTCCTAATTATACTTTGCTACTAATTATTATCTTATACTTATTAGTGTTTTGATGAGAAAGAGATTATATAATTACGTGTACTACTAACTTTTAAAAATTAAAAAAAAATCAAAGGAAATAAATATGCTATACTACAATATAACATTCATATAATATCAAAGCCTCGTAAGTGGATCGTATCTGTACTTCGTCTATCTCCAATTGTGTCGAATTTCCTTCCAATCTTCCTACGAGAGTGACTTGTACAATTATATTCTGTATAGTTAGATAATTCCCCTAAAAGATTCCCGCTTTGACAAAAATTCAGACAGCAAAACATTTAAACGTGAAAGCACGTACCCTGAAGATTTAATTTTTCAATAGAATATTTTATCAGTAATTGAAGGTGTCCCAAATAGATTAGAAGTGAAGTTAGTTTGAAGACTACTTAAACAAAAGACAATAATTTAAATTCAGTTTGTATGGTTTAAATATTCTAACATCGATAGGCTAAAACAAGTTAAATTAAACAACATATATTCAAAATTTGTTACATATTACTCAGACAAATATCGATCGATCTTAATGTAATTGTATTTTGTAACGAACCATGGTCATGCAAAGAAGATACTTATGAGAAATATAATCAAGTAACGATAGCTTTCCTCATGTACCTTACACTCTTCATTGCTTTCTGCCAACTCATGCGTTAATATTGATAAGAGAAGGTTTAAACGAAAACAATCTTACACGTAACGTTTTAAAGTATAGAATAACGAGACTAAAATCCTGGAAAATAAGTGTATTTTGCGTTTAAACGATCAATAAAAATGCTTAACGATATGGGTAATAGCATTGAAATCTTGTGACACATTTGCATACTATGCAAAATGTATCCCACACTCATAGAAAAAGTATTATGGTATCCAGGAACACGTGTAGGATGTAGGTAGGTAGGTAAGTACATGATTATATTATAATATGTACTTTATTATTTTTTTAAATAAATAAATAAATCACTAATTGCTTCATCATAATACATACATAGTGCAAATGATAAATCGGATCATAACTTAGGACAGAGGAATTAGCGGGAAAATTGAATTTTAATTGATTCTTGTGTAAACAGTTGTATCATCAAGTGGCAATCATGGACCAATAACTAATTTAATGGTGCCATCGCATTTGATTGATTATATTTATTGTCGTCAAATAATAATTACAATATCGTGAACCGATCTTTGTCTACTATACTACCTATAGCTACTACGCATAGATTGATTTCAAATCGGATAAGGTATAAGGCGATTTCAAAATCAATTTAAAATATTATGTTTGTGTGCTGTACAATTCGGCTATAGTATTATAAGTCGTAATAAGAAGATGTATCGATTTATAGCTTCTCCATTTCTATTATTCGTGTATAAGATATGCTTTATAAGTAAAACGTCACAATAAATTTTCCCGATTCCGCAGATAGTGAGATATTGTATATTTCAGGAAAACCTATTTGTTCTCAATATATCTATTACGGTTACGATTAGGTAACATGAAACATCCTCTGGGGATTGAACAACCGTGCTACAAAATGAGCAGGCTTTTATTAGAGTATATTTATTTATTTCAAATGATATTTATAAAACTGTATATCCTACTTTGAGATAAAGCTTTTAAAATGTATCAAGTTAAGTTTAAAAAGATATTCAGTATTCACAAAGTGTATTAAAAAAATGAACGGACGTTAAATATTTTTGTTTCGTGAGAGTTTTCCACGAGAGCTGAATTCGTTTGAAGTACAAATTAAGCGTTTTAAATACAGCTTTTTAACACATTCGCTTTTGAATAACGTGTACTTATGTTGAAAGGTGGATAAATACTGATTTTTATTTAGCGGTGAATAAATTTATTATGAACTTGAAAACTTCAAGAAATTTTATAAATGTGACGATTCAGGTTAATATGAATTTTTATCTATTTAAATTTATTTAAACGAGTTTAAGATTATTAATATGTATTGAATTTTTAGTAAGACATCTCTCATTACACAAGGTTAACTCTTTAATAAGGCCACAAAACTTGATAAATTATACATATTAGAGTATGATTGTAAACTATACAAGAAAATATTAGTGACTTTTGGAACTATTCTAATGACTTTAAAAAAATTTTCCTTAGGAGTTGAATCATATTTATTCCATTTAGTATCTTTATATATTTACTAATACATACTTTAAATGCGAAAATATGATTGTTTTTTTGGTATGTCTTTCATTCAAGTCTCGACGTAGTAGGTGAAATATCTAATTTTCATGTGAATATTCCTTGACATCGCGGGCGAAGCTGTGGGTCAGAGCTAGTAACATATATTATGAATGCATAGGCCTCGGTAATTAATTAAAATTCAACTGGTGACTAACAATTTTTATTGAAATTGAAAGTCGTCATCGACCCGACAGTTTCTAGTTGACTGGACAAGGGACAGATATGGGGTCTGATAATAATTAATTATATATTTTTACTAGCTGCTCCGCGCGGTTGATATATATAGCCTAACTTCCTCGATAAATGGGCTATCTAACACCGAAAGAATTTTTCAAATCGGACCAGTAGTTTCCGAGATTAGCGCGTTCAAACAGAGGAACTCTAATATATAGATGAAAGTTGAATTTGGGTGCAATTAACGAAGTTATGTAGCTGGTCCTTTGAAATCAGCTTTAACTGAGATTTACTGTTTGGGACATGAAATGATTTTGATTTTTAATATGTAAATCTTTCCGTTTGTGTCCCGGCTGATTAAAAGTTGATGAGAGAGATTATGCTTAATTAGTATATTTGCAACGGAATATATTAATATTCCGTATACGTTAAGTTCAATGAAAGTTTCGTTAAGTTGAATGCGGGTATTCATAACTTACCGTATTTAGGATCTCCAAAAGTTCAATCAGTTTAACTAATGCTTCGCTTTTTCTAGTAAATATTTTTAGAATAAAAATATTATTTATTAGTGAAAGTGTTTAGTTTTGGATTTAATAATTAACTATAGTTAATCTAATCATCATTTATATTGTGTTCATTATTTACAATAATATATCGTGAAAGTTTCGTCTCTTTATTAATTAAATCAATTTTTGTTTAAAATAAAGAGGTTGTACAGCTTTACAGCGGTTTTTAAAGCAGTAAGCAGTAGAGGACCATTGATTAACATTACTTTTCGGCTTTACAAAAATTGGTGTTAAGTTTAAGCGAAAACTTGTTGACGTGTTAAGTGTATCACGCGGACGCTGAGAGCAGAACCGCCTTGGGGCGGGGTGGAGGCGGAGTTCCAACCTATATAAGCTTTGCATGCCTGAAAACTTTGTTATTGAATGCGTGCGATCATATCGAACAAGTGATCCCGAGCACAGCAAAGCGTGTCACTTTCATCGTACATCTGTGATTGTCAGGTGAGTTGATAAAAGTTACGATAAGCGGAAAAAATATTCACAAAACGAACGAGAAAAACGAAGTGAATCGTGATAACGTATTTCCAATATTCATTTAATTCAATATAATTTTGATGAATTTATACATTTAGAGTGGTGAACTTTATTAACAAAAGCGCTTATTCGTATTTCGTTATTTATTACAAAATAAAATAGTGTGTGTTTACGTGTAATTTTAAAATTTTCAATAAAATTTCTAAAAAATAATCTAATAAAAATTTAATAAAGTTTCACAATAATATTACCAATAAACGTTTTTCAAGTACAAGTCAAGTCTTTATGTAAAGTTTAACTTTCATTGAATATTGTCAATATAATCCCCCAACATAAATAGCCTTGCAAAATATATTCGCGAAAGGAGGAATAAAAAATAAACCTAAGTAAACAGTTTATTTATTAAAATGAGAGACTTCTTGTTTAAGCAGAACAAACATCAAAGGTATAATACTTTCTTGTGTATTGATATAGAGTTTCGAGTTTCAACTTATATTTATCTTATTATCAAAATATGACATTCTATCAGATACGTTTTGTAGTCTCTTAACAAAATCTTATTACGCTTCACTTCCTATGAAAACGAATTGTTTCGTGTATCTGATTAAATATGTAGGTAGTATAATATAAAATCACTATATAAAATCATACTCTTAAATTCCAATTCATTAATTCTCAATTATATTTAATTCAGCCATATTAGCATTTTCCCTAAAAGTTTTCACACGAGAAAAGTAAAATAAATTTTTTCTAGTTAGATATAAATTATAACTCAGAAAAAACCGAGTAAGTGTTTTAATAATCTCCTGTAGTTATTGAAATCATAATAATGTGTGCATACTTAAAATATTTGAATACAACTAAGATATTAATAAATTTATTAACTTTTATTGGAACGAATCACAAATACGTTTTCAAAGTACAAGTACCAAAAACGTGTGATAGTTATAGTCTGTATGACTGAAAGCATTAAATGTACGACAGTAAAAAAAGAATACAAAGACTCTTAACATCATGTAAAAGTCAAGAACTTAAGATGTAAAATGGGTCTCCAACTGTGTCAAGAAAGAGTGCCAAAGACTGTTTGAACAACTATTGAGCTTGTGTGCCTACGGCTGAGTCTACGGGCTTACGTCGTAGGCTCGTAGTTATGCACGTAGCATGCGAGTAGTTACATAATTTAAGACATCTGTTTCATGCAAGCTTTCGAAAACATTCACAAGAATATGAATAATACAATATACTATTTATAGAACGTGAAATTTAAATACTAGTTTAATCTCAAAATAAAATTATTTTATAACATTATAATTGTACGCGTTGAACAAAATCTTAAATAGTGTGAATTTTATTCACACTTTAACACTAGGTAAACTTTTAGGTTTTGTATTAATTATGAAAATCCGTTTACATGATTATAAAAGTTTAAACATATTTTTGTAATAATATATATATTAGTCGTAGAAGATAATAATATAAAGAAAGACTTCATTAATTCTATCGATCATCTCTATTGTGTGTCTCTTTTATCTTTATAATATTTTAAACTCTATTCCCTTTTTTTTATTTAGGAATAAAAAATTAGAGTGGAATTAACAGTGACCTATCTAAACGGTTCTCATAAAATTTTATAAAAAAGGAAACTTCAACGTTAGCAGAGCGCTCTTAATAAACATTTAAATAACCGTAAAATCCCATCATAACAATTAAATTCTATTCCACTGGATACAAACGTTAATAAAAACAATTTTTTTTTATACTAATAGTCAATTAATAAGAAAATGGACAATACCATAAAATTTAATATTTTCGTTCCATAGGTTCTCTCTTAAACATTTACAAATACTAAAGTATTAAATAACACTGTATACATTTACAATTAACATCATTTTGTATAAAAGTTAACGAATTACAATATAGAGGTCTAATTAACGGAAATGTGGAAATATCGTAGAACTTGGAGTCCTTCAACAGTTTGAACTTGTAAACTTTGCAGTTCTAAAATCAGCCGTACTTTGTATGAACAA
Organism: Colias eurytheme; assembly: GCF_061535395.1. Taxonomy (NCBI): domain Eukaryota; kingdom Metazoa; phylum Arthropoda; class Insecta; order Lepidoptera; family Pieridae; genus Colias; species Colias eurytheme. The sequence continues at coordinate 4,898,209 of NC_142989.1, read as the reverse complement.
ATATTAAATTTGCTGTTTATTAACCGTCTGGTTGCTTGGCATTTCTGTAAACATCTCAAATCATCAAATATTATTTTCTGGGAATGGAATGATATTTTTAAATATAGCGTTCAGTCCTGTCGAGTTAATGCCACGGATAAAAATCGAATTATTATCGTAATCGACTAGGTTCTATTTCGAATTTTGGTCGAGTAATTTTATATTGCGTTCAAATGACATAACTTTGTAAGGATAGATCGCGATGTAAATACAATTTGAAATTCGTCCATAATTTAATATAGCATCCTGTTAAACCGCTGGCAGATATAAATTGTGGGTTGTATTTGAGTTATTTATTTATTGCTTTCTTGTTGCAAAAAATATAACCCATTTATGTATTTATACCTCTATGGTACCAAATGTTGTTTGGAAGAAATCGCTCTGAGCGATAAGTATATTTAAGTGTTTGTATTTTTTGTTTTTTATCTTTAAGTGCAATAAATTATTTATAAATAAATAATAACTAACTACTCTCCTCTAACAATGTTTTGTTACTAAAACAACTGGTATAGCGAAGGCTTTGTATGCATCCATTGAATTTACGGTATCAGTGCTGACCGTTGTATCTTGTTCGTGAATCAAGTAATTTAGTTCTCGCGCTTACCTCTTTGAATGGGAATCAAATTGTTTGTTTCGAAATACATTAGAAAGGACAATGAATATTGCACTATGATGTAAATTATCTACGTATATATTTAAAGTCACTCTTAAAATATTATTCGTATTTGTATATGTATATGGTATATTAATTATCTACATAATAAGTGTATGCAAGCTGACATTTAGCCACTAGAGTTCTTAAGCTAGCTACATCAAGTAAATTATTCACATATGAGTGAACGCTGCACAACCGACGTGCAACCTTAATAGATGGCAAATTTAAAAAATACTCCTTTTAAAGTTTATCTTAGAATATCAATATTGAATGAATATTGCGATTAACTTTATAAATTTATTATTTTTTTCTTGTTAAACATCAGTAGGCAAAGTTATGTTGTGCACATTAAATTCACAATGCTGGATATTTCATCCACTCGTTTTCCTTAAAAACTTTGTAAAATAAAAATAATTGATAAGATAAGGGCTTATAAAAAATACATCAAGCAAATGAATCCATTCGCGCCATCCAGTCTACAATTGTAGCTACTACTTATATTTTACAAAACAGTAAAGAGTTGTATCTTGTCGCTGATAATAAAATCTGTTTTATGGGCAAATTATGCGTTTTTGCTCCAGACCGGACGGCTATAAACTCATTTTACTATTCCATTGACGCACGGAACCGTTGCATCTAAATGCAGCTGGTAACAATTTTTCGAATATATAATATAATGTTTCAATTAATGGCCTTGACCGCCTCCTTGGTACAGTGGTTGACGCGTGAGCGTAGCACCTAGGGGTCCTGGGTTCGATTCCCGGTGGGAAGAAAAAAAAAGGTCTCGGTCTGGTAGGTCACAGAAGGCTACCTACTTGTCCCTAAAGAAAATCGATCAGTGAAACAGATGTATAATGCATCTGCCCCTTACCCCACTAGGGGACACGGGACTTCACTTTTTCAATTAATGGAAAACATTTTTACTATAATCCGTGAATACATATACGGTATATTATAAAACATGTCTCTATGATATCTCTCCTATTACCTTTCTATATGTTCTCTATTTAATAATTAAACGTTGTATTCCGTAGAATACAATCCTGTAAAACAGCTTTGCAATCTCCACCTATATTTCCTGCAATTATTTGTAACAATAAGTAGATAGCTTCTTTACCAATCCTAATCTCTGTTTTTTGTAAGCTGTAAAAAGTCACAGACATAGCAAGAAGTACATTGTTTTACCAGACAGGCATGGTCGGCTCGTCATTGTGAGGCGAAGTGTGCTGTGATCGATTTTGCGGCGTGCCTCAATAGTGTTAGAGCCCCCGCAGACCACAGACTTTTTATCGGCCGATAGTTTAGTCGGGTTGGCCTGCTAGTACGCACACCGAGCCAACTAAACAGTTCAGTCGGTTATGAGTGCGCAAACTATCCAACAGTCTGCCGACTATTTGCTAGTTTCTAACCAACTGTTGAAAAGAGTGGTCACACCGCACAATGAAAATTGCGTTTGCGGCTGCCTGTCAGCTGACAGCACTGACTCGACCACACTCATATATGGCCCATCCACTCGTCACAGTTACTAACTAGTATTTCAATTCGATTTGCTGCACCGTGCACGTGCTGTAGATTAGCTTTTAATTTTCTAGTTAATTTTTATTTCCTTGTTGCAAATGGCTCTATATTTTGTTTAATATTAAAATAATCCTTTTACTCTTACTATATCACTGTAAAAGGCATTAATAAAAAACGTTAATTAATAAACCCATAAATAATAATATTCATGTTAGTATGCCTGAAAGCAAAACTAATACCTATTGGATTTAATTGTATATGCTTTTTAAAGGTTCTTAAAAAACCTCCTTTATATGAATTACCCAATCAATCTATTCATTTTCAATTCCAATTCATTTTCTGTTTAATTTCCGTTCATCTTAAAGTCAAGTGGAGTGATGCTTAAACTAAACTGAACTTGAAGTGATATTTAAACTAAACACATGGAACTCAATTACAGTTGCAGAAACTAAATCTGGTCAATTAACACTTGAGGTATTTCGGGATCTTTGAGAAATTGGGAATAAATGTTAGTTGTCTGAATTATGACTCCTTGTCTTTCATTTTGTTAATGAAACCTATTTCAGAGCAGCCATTACACGAAGGCAAAGAACATTCAACATCTAAGATAATGAACGTGATGGCCTCGCTTTTAGCAATCTCATTAGATGCACGAAATGCGGAAAAATAAGAATGCATTTCTGTTCTTTTATAGGAGCGTATTTATTACTACTATATGTATATGCACATGGGTAGAGTTCTAGTCGTAAATTATATTCGTAAATATAATATTAAACAAAACAAAATAGGTATTAAAATGGATTATAGCCACAAAATGTGTCTTAGATAATAGATATTTTGAAATCCTCTCTTTCAATTCAACGATTAGGAAATAAAGGTGCTAACATAGAAATCTGTATGTTTGGAGTGCTGTTATATTATTCGAGTGCAGAGTGAGTGTAGTGCCTATTTGAAATGCTCTTTGTACACGTGGCTGTGCCTCTTTCTACTAAATAATTAGGCGAAGTTTTGGGAATCTTCTACGCTATATGGTAAATAATCAATTTATTTCTTTATACCTCGTGTGTTCATAAGTTTTGAGACGAAATAAAAGTTGCATATCTTTTGTAATATTTAACTTATAATTCTAAAACTTATACAGCATATTAAGTGAGTAATAACAAATAATAAACTTTCATTATTACTCAAAATGTCCACCCTTATTTTTTATACAGGCCCTCAGACGATTTGGCCAGTCATCTATAGCGGCACGAATCTTTTCCAATGGAATTCGCTTTGCTTCTCGGACAAGAGCTCGCTTCAGTGACTCCAAGTTTCGGTGGGACTTTCGGCAGGCCCTGAGCTCTAATTCAGTCCATAAAGAATAATCCAGCGGGTTGAGGTCGGGGCTGGAGGAGGGCCATTCGTTAGCCGCAATGAAGGCCGGCACATTCTCCTTCAACCAAGCTTGGGTGGTTTTTGCCTTATGAGATGGCGCTGAGTCTTGCTGGAAAACCCAATCCTTGTTGTAAAATAAAGTATGAGACAGGGGTTTCACAACAGCCTCTAAAATATCACTTTGATAATTCTTGGCTTTCACCTTGACACCTTGTTGGCAGAAATGCAGCGGAGTGACACCTTCATACGAAACTCCCCACCATACCATCACACTAGCCGGATGATGAGTACGCAAGACATTCCGTGCTGAAGGTGGGACGTCCTTGCTACTTTTGGCATACACTTTATTGTTTTGTCGGTTGAACTTTTCTTTGACAGTAAAGATCTTCTCATCAGTAAGGAGTATCTTCCTTGCATCGTGTCTCCTAAGCAGTATTGGACAACGTTCGCGTCGCAATTTACGAAGGCGGTCGTTTGAAAAGTGAATTTTCCTATGGCTGTACGCCTTAACCTTAAGATTATATTTCAGTATTCTGTTGATTGATACGCGCGAAATATCAGTCTGCAGTGCGAGTTTTTTCTGAGTGCGATATGGATTTCGGCAAGTCGCTCTCTGATGATTTTGATGTTCGCAGGCGTCCTCACAGAGCGTGGCCGGCCACATCTTTGGCGATCTTACAAAGAATTAGTCTCCCCGTATCGTTTGATAGTGTAATACACGAAGTTACGGCTCACACCAAAAATTTTCACCTCACGGAAAATCTCCATTGGTTTTCTCCCCGCCTTAAACAGCGAAATTACGGTCGCACGTAATTCTTTATTTCCCTCCATCACGAGAAAATTGAAAGAAATGAATTTGAAAATCAAAGGAATTAAAAGTAAACATTCCAAATTCAATCATGGAAAAAGAAATAAATATCAGCCAGTGATATTTTATCTTATTTTTTAACCACAAAGTTTGTCTCAAAACTTATGAACACACGAGGTATACTTTTTGCGTCTACAGTAACAATGCATAAAAGATGAAATGAAAGAAATAAAAAACGCTTTTAAATCAAATTACAAATTATCTCATAATATTTTCCTTGGAGAATCTGTTGTAACCGAGAAGATTTTTAAAGCTGCACAGTATACCTTTTAGTACGCAATTAGTCATTTTCATATACATTTAGAAACGATTATTCCTTTAACCGTTTCCATAAAACAAAAAGTTTTAAACCATTAATCTTAAACTTCAGTCCTACAAATGTTTAAGTATAAATGGACAGTGAGTTTAAGCGTAAAGCTACCCTTCAAATTGAATTAAAGTGACCTACGAAACTACTTGGATACAATAATTTGTCACCAAATGTGACAAAGTGTCCTAACTTAATTTGTGAGGTGATTAACATCAGTGTTCGTTTGTTTACATACAGTCCCGTCAATGAATTTCATTATTATGAATCGGGATTTAATTTATTATTCAAACCTTAAACAATACATTTTATCGTGTTACTAGATGACCCGTTGATTTCGTTTTTATTTATTACTAGCGGTCCGCCCCGGCTTCGCCCGTGGTACATGTTTATGTTTTCTCTACATAAAAACCATCCTCGTACTTCAAGGAATATAATAAAAAAAGAATTATCGAAATCGGTTCAGCCGTTCTCGAGTTATGCGCTTACCAACACATTTTGTGATTCATTTTTATATATAAGAAGACTAGCGGTCCGCCCCGGCTTCGCCCGTGGTACATATTTACATTTTCTCTAAATAAAAACCATCCTCGTACTTCAAGGAATATAATAAAAAAAGAATTATCGAAATCGGTTCAGCCGTTCTCGAGTTATGCGCTTACCAACACATTTTGCGATTTATTTTTATATATAAGATTATCTAGAGACTAGATTCTGATCTATATCATCCAATGTATGTATTAAAATTATAGCTGTTTGTTATTCCAGTCAAAACTCAAAAATGGCAGCTTATTTTTCTCAGAAATATAGCAATAATATTTGTTTTAGATAGAATACGATTTACATTTTCTTCGATGCTAATTCTGTATTTTCTTTGAAGTGTATTTCCCTGCAGTACTATAAGTAGGAAAAATAAAACTAGTATTCTCATGGGTAAAATGGTAACCATTTATAGGGACGGTAATAAATAGGAACACGTGCAACATGCTTGAGATTTCCTGTAATAAAAGTTAGCATCGTGAATTTAAGCATGTTGATTTTATGATTATTGTTATTGTCCTCTATATTGCTCGAAACTCATTATTTTATAATAGGTAAAGTAATAGTGAAACTTAAAACAACTTCTCGATAAGTTAATATTATGAAGATCACTCTTTCAATAAATTTCTCCAGTACATTCTGGATGTGTAAAAATATTTTGTAAATCGAAGAATAACATTGTTTAAATATATTGTTATCGTAATGTAAAGTTTCAAACGGTTTCCAAAAAGTATAATTCAGTCTTTTGTAAGTACAAAAGACTGACTCTTTTCACAGTTTTGATTCAAAATAGCGTCGTTATAACTTCTGAAGCAGTTTTCCGATATTTACATTTTTTGTTTAATAAACGAAACTCGTCAAATTCAATAAGACACTTCAGAATGTTCGTTTTAAAATTAAATTGGACTTGGTAAAATGTTGAAGTATTCAATAGAGTTTTTTTAAACAAGTAACTGGAAATTATACTCTTATTGGTTATAATTTTGATTTTAGACTATCTTATTGAGAATAGCCATGAACAAAACAGATGTTTGTTTAATCTACGAAAACGTAGAGCACGTTTGATTCATATGTAACACAGAATTTGTGGAGACCTTTAGAATTTATTTAATCCTTATGAATATTAATGAAATAAATGTTCTAAGCGACCTCAGCTTTATTCACATACCCGTGCGTTTCAATGAATCCCTAATGAAACAAAATAAATTATCAATTTCTGAGTTATTTCCATAGGAAGTTACAGTAAAACTAGTTATTTTGAAGAGGGTCGGTCAACAGTGATTTTACATCTAATTGCCCGTAGTAATCTTATCAAATATCCGCACTAATATGTCCAAAAGATATTCCCAAAAGAGAGAAGTTATCTGTATAACTTCTCTCTTTTGGGAATATCTTAACATCAGTTGATAAAGTGAAATATTTTAATACTTTAATAAGTATTAAAATATTCTCACTCGCTCGCTCATTAATATGAGCGAGTTATATCGACATAAATTATCGGTTTCACATAACTTAACAAGCAAAAATATCAGCTACATAGTAATTGATCGATTTAAAAATTTATTGACTCTCAATAATCGCGCTTCATAGTTAGTTATGTTGATACACTTTCGATCGGCCTACTAACGTACCTGTAACCAAGTCAGGAGGAGCCAATCTAATTCACCTTGGTCACACGTAAGTAGTGCTCGATATTAGCATGTCTTAGCATGGGGAGTTCCTACGTGGGTAGACCTCAGTTAATATTTCGTCGTCTTGAGTTCATTATAAGCTAATCTGGTTAGTGGTAAGCACGTAGCTATGCTGGAGATTATCATGTTAACATGTACATGTGCGTATAGTTAAATACGTTACCTTAAATCCATTACGAGCTACTTCACACTTGAGATAATCTTCATAATGAATATCACATGATACGCAAACATAAACGTAATTTGAGTTTGATATTTGCTTCAATATTGTGTGTATAAACTTAGTGCCGCTTGATTAATTCTTGTTATTTTAATCCAAAAGGATTTCTTAATAGTATATATTATATTAATATTTTATAGAACCTATTAGATATAAATGTAAGAATGTTAAAAATACAAATCTAGTAAAACATGATTCATAAGATCGTACATAATTTGAAGGAAAAACGATGAATTTATTTCTTTTATGGAAAAAAGTATGTATATTAATAAATTATGTAATGTTTTATTAGCAGTGTTTCAATATATTAATTTCCAATAAAGGTCCATATTATAACGATCATATTTTTAGAAATATAACATTTTTCGCAAAATTATTAGACATTTACGGTGACTGTTAATAGACATTGCTTTTATATCGAGAGGGACCGTGGATCGTTCATCAATAAGTGTTTACTGAGCAAGCCTTATGCAAACACTTGAGACTTTCCGTCCTATTGTTGTCCTTCTACGGTATCCCATTTTATATGTTGTAGTTCTGAACGACCGGTACGCAATTCTTCAGTCAACATTATAATAAGAATGAGATGATACACGTGGTGAAAATATCACATGTCTATACAATTTTTTCAACAAATTTACTTAGTTAAGAATTAAACTTAATATTTATGAAACAGTATTACTTTATACATAAACAAGTACAAAGAAGACGTCATTAAATGGAAAATGTTGGTAATAGCCGTTACGGCTATTCTCGTAGCAAAGTACTACGCTAACTCGTAGCAGACTACATTATACACAATATTTATTTGTTGAATAAATATAATGACATATTTTTATTAAATTATAATATTTATATTATTGTCCTTTATATAGATAAACATATGCACATAATATGCGAATTATTTACCCTTTCATACATTAGAGAGCATACGAGGCGTTTGAAGTAATAACATTATGATATAAAGGTTTCTTTTATGTCTGAATAAACAATATTATTCGGGCCTCTGCTCTTTGCTTATTGACTATATTCGGGACATCTCACGCTTCGCGACCCGAATAAGCTTTCGTTAGCGGATCTCGTAACAAACTATCCCTTGACATTCTTATTTATTTGCATATGAAATATCCGAATCCATAAACAGCACCTTACAATCAAAGAAAAAAAAATATTCGAAAGTTTTGAAAGAAATCTCCCTGGTATGATTTATTTTTGGATTTGCAATTAATGTTATCTATTTAGAAATAAAATATTTGTTCTTATAAAAACAACATGCCATTAAATACGCTTTGAATTAAAAAACGAGCCTCAATTGAATTATATGTTTATATCTACAATGACAAATTGTTGAAAGGCATTCATTCTCTTTTGATACCAAAAATGTAAGATTGAGATTGCTTTCCAAATATTTTTCCGTAAAATTGATTCGTATAAAAATATACTTACTTGGACAAAAATCTCGTAAATTGAGATTGACTGTTGTCACTCAGTTTTACAGAACACGTTCCGACGTATAATAATACAAATGTATAAATTAATTAGAAAATGTGGACCTAAATTGAACAGAATCTAGAGTTATTATGTTATGAGACCGCTAGTGCCGTAGCGTAGCATCGCGTAGCGCGGCGTAGAGACTTTTAGTCTGGGAGTAATTAAGTAAAAAATGAAACTAGTTTTCACATCAAGTTTATATAAAAGGTAACGTTCATGTCTCCTCACATGACATATCTGCGACGTTTAATTAATTTCATGTTCCTAGATACTTATCACATGGATGGTATAAATATAAAATCAATGTGGTCGTAGGCGACGTCACCTCACTCAATTAGTTCAGCGAAGCAGCTGAAACGTGATTCCTTTGATTGGCCATAGACGAGCCAATTTGTCGGCACGCCCGCTTTATAGCTGCATGCGTTTTATTGTCTCCACAAGGCATTATGCTTATTTACTATGTCTAGTGTATAAAATCAATGGATAAGTCGGAATAAATGTAGGACGTTGGATTTAATACGAATCCGGTACGAGTATCAGTGTAGAGATAATAATATAAGGTATAGGAATTGAACTGTTTTATGTAAGCAGATGGTATTAATTTTTAATTAACGTTGCAGAATAGAATTTATTTTTTATGCACTTTAAAGTACAGCTTTTAGAAATTGCTAACTGTAACAAGTTAAGTTTTATAGAGAAGAGTAATACGTACCATTTGAAAACGTTAATGAATTTCCGGTTGACATTGGAATACATCGCACCGTGTTTGAAAATGACAGATTAGAGGAATCTATCACGTACAGTGTTTACAAGAAGTTTACAAGACAGGAAAATAGACGAGTTGATCGTGTGTCCAATCACAGAGTTAATAACTTTAATAGCGACGAAGAAAATAAGGCGAGAAAATTTATGTCCACGAATAAAATAATTTAAGTAAAATTAATTAGCGCCATAATTGTAAAATGAATTGTTCATTGAGATAAATTAAACGTCTACTTACGACCCAATAAACTTAAATGTGTTTTCAGTACGGTTTATAAACTCTTTGATTAGATGAAATGTTTCATTATGTTAATAATTATGTTCGAACAAATTTTGGGACACACTTTTTGTTATCTAGGTTTGCAATAAATTTGAATATAAGTATTCGGAAACTCCTATTTCTCACCCTTTTGTTTATAATGAAAATCTAATGTATTAATTAAGTATTTAATATAACCTTTTGGTTTTAGATATCAACTAGTTTTTTTTATTTTTTATTTGGTAGTTTTTAACTTTAACTATTAAAATCAGTAAAATAAACGTAGGTGTTCTTTAATATGAACGCACATGTCTGTTATAATAAATACGAGTGTCATGAACTTACGACATCGAATCCATTACATAAATTTATCTTGAACATCTCTGAAAATTACATTAGCGGAACCCTCGTCCTGTTCGAATCACTAGTCTAAATAACCACAGTAATAGAGGTGTATTCGCTGCAATCAAATCGTAAGAAAATAAGGATATAGCGTTACATTGTTTTTATTTATAGAAATATACGTAGCTTTGTATTAAAATGATTTGAACAGAGGCAAATAAACTGTCATTAAAAAAGCTTGAAGAGTTTTATATTTATAATGAAAACGTTATCAAATTTATCAGTAGAATTCTGGGTAACAGTGTACAAAAGTATATTAAAAGCTATGTATTTTTAAAAGCTGTCTCAAATAAAAGCGTAAAATTCAGTCTGAGATAGGTATTTAATATAAATTTAAAGTGAAACTTTTATTACATCGTCTCAAACTTTTTGGTCTGTGTAGCGCATGTCGCGTGACGGTCGGCTGCCGAGTAGGTATAAAGCAGTGTTCGGAACCGTACGATAATTATCGTACAAATACGATAATTTTGTGCCTAAGATTCACTTTTACCGTGGTTTCATAAAACCACACAACATTTTTTTAATATAAATCTATCTAGATGAATTAGAGACGTACTCTGATATAGGTACTTTAGTACAGTCGAATTTAACTTACGTGTCAACCTACACAAATGTTTACTAAGTTCATAACATGCGAACATTATTACAACTCTTACCATTTCTTGAGCAATAGAGTTAAAGGAAATACGCATCCACTCATTGCTATCGCTGATTTTCTTTTATGTTAACGCAATAAACACGTCAGCAGGGCTTGTCTAATTTCATTACAAAATTTAATCTAAGAGCCGAGAGCTCTTGAGCTCTGACCGCTGAGTTTCTGTTTAACATTCTAATTAAGTTATTGCTGTTTTTATAATTCCACGATGTTGCTTTATTAATCAAGTAATCAAGGTTACATTTGCCTCAAGTGTGTACAGGTACTAAGATAACTTGAATATTATCATAATAATTATTCATGTAAATTGAAATGTTTGGGTTTGATTTACACACTTGACGAATCTCTTTGCGTTCGTGAATATAGATTATAGAAATTCAATTTGTTTGCATGAATTATGACGGAAGATACATTATTTATTAAGTAACATAACATACTAGACTCTCAAGTGAAATTAATGTTGCTGTGTTATCATAACATTTTATCGAATTTAAATATATTATATAGTCTTTGTAAATATATAACTTTTTCTCCAAAAGAGTTTTTTATTATAATATGTTTAACGTTACCCCTCGTCATAGCCGAGATAAAAAGCGGTTCGTTAACATCATGCCACATGGGATTGTCGAGGTATGCTGATCTTTTAGAAAATCCCCATATGATTATCAAAGGGATAAGTCATTCCAGAGAATGTCACTAGTAAGCATTTTTATATAGTTGGAATGTTATTGGATTTGAATTTTAGAATAAGTGTACAGTTTAACATGATACGGAATTCATCTGACTTTAATTTTGTTAAGCTAACGTCCCAAACGATTATATTATCCATAATGCGATTAAATATAACAAACAAAAACCCAAAATGTTATTTAACTTGGTAACTTATGTACTTTGATGTCAATAAATTCAATAGACTATGAATGAATGAAACCTACGAACAAAAACACTATGCTAGTATAGGCAGAAATAAAACTTTTTATCTTATAAATAAATATATTATCTAAAGTTACTGATACTTGGAAATCATTTAAATGATCTTGATGTCGTCGTCATGCCGATGTCTGTAGTGAATTATGTATTTTCAATAACAGTAAAGTAAACGATAGCATTGAAATTATGAGATTCTTGCTCTACGTAAATGATAAAACAATATACAGTTTTTGTTTTATCGAAAGTCTAACTTTGCCTTCACACTTTGTACGCTTTGTATAATTTAATCACTTTGATCCCTTCGAAACATTTCATTCTTGTTAATATATTTTTTTCGAATGTATTGTCAACGAAAAATATGTAATAGATATACAGATAAATTAATTCAAATAACTTATGAATATAAAGGTTATGAAATAAATAATAATATTATTATTGCATTGCATTGATGTTTAGGACTCCTAACCATCAATATTATTATCCTAACTTAGTAGATCTTAATTATTTTCGATTTAATTAAATTTAAAATTAAAAATAATAAATAACCAAAAGCAGATATCCAATTATCTTCGCAATCCATCAACTGAGGTTGAGATAAATGATTAAATGTTTGATTCTGGACATATATTACTGGCTTGGAGAGCCCATATCAGACTGAGAGACTCACGAAATGTTCTCTGTTAACTAATATGCCTACAACTGAAACAATGTAGTAATGGAATGCAGAACCAAATCCAAATCAAAATAAGCCTTAATCAAAATAATTTATACCATAATAATATAGCGTTCGCTTGCTTTTTATCTCATCTCGTCATCACAAGACAATTCCGGTCCACACTACATTTTCTACAAAAATTCACGACTGCAGTATAGAGTTACAAATACTTAGTTTCATATTGTTACTGGTTTCCTATTTAAGTTTTCGCCAACTGACGGCAGTGAATCCTCTTGTGACTTGCAGAATTAGAACTAACGCTAAGTTCTATGAAATCTGTCGATATCTAACGCTTCGGAACCAATTAAACTTTCATGTACACTAATAAAGGTATAACATCATTGATTACGGCTTTAGGGTAAAGGTAAAATATCTTCTATTTGCTTACTTTATATCAATTAAAACTATTTAGTGTACAGTCAATCTGAATCAAAACTTAAATAGAAGTTGCCGAAGTTACTGATTACATAAAACAATAATATACCGAATGAATTAAACGAAACAAAATATCATATTTATAAGTGTTTTCAATAATAATTGTAGATATACTTGATCATACTTAAGCTTATTAAAATCACGTAACAATCAAGCCATTTACAACTGCGCGTATATTATAATCAGCCTATATTCACTTAACCTACGGTTATTGGATCCAATAATTTGTATCGATATTAGAATATAGCACTAGTAATTATCAGTCATAACCAAATGTAGGTGATCACATGAATTCAATTATTTTAATCAGCTGTCATACGATGTCCTAATTAAAGGCTCCGACAAATTAAGCCACGTATAATTAAGAAGCATTATGGCGTTAACGCAGTAGTGTTAGGCATAGTGCAAACCGGTGGAGGTCACCCCAACAACCAATTTGCCGGTCCGGAGATCAAAGACGTATCGTGAATCATCGACACGCACTCTACCTTTATGTACGCATTATTACTACACTAAAACCTTTTAAAATTTACAGAAGTTTAGTTTCATTGCTGTTCCGAATTCTTTTAAATTAAAATCTAAATCTAATAAGTGCGATGAAAAGTGAAAACATAAATGTTTCTAAAAATAGCATCATGACTTACAACGGTCAATCGTTTTGAGTGAACGTTGTTTCAATTAAATATTTAACTTTAATTACTCTTTAAGTAGACGGTAGATAATTATTATGCTTTACTGTTAGAATAATCTGTTTTGTTATGTTTTGATTTTATTTTTGAGAGTGACATGATCAAGTATTAAATAAAGATATAAAAAAAAACTTTAATTACTCCTTACAATGACGAAGGTTAACCTTCATCTCTCTTTCGAATGATCCTAATTAAAACCGTTTCTGTATTCATAAAAATGCTTTGAAGTTACAATATCGGTTTTTAAACTGAATATATGAAGTTAATGCAAGGAAAACAAAATACCGAAAATGGTGAACCTAATCCACAAAGCCGTAAATGAAATTGTAAACACAAGTTCGCGTCAACCCGCACAGAATTACAAAACAAGTGGTTTTGATCTTTTGATTACAAATGTAAACATGAATATGTTATGATGTGTATATTAATTTTTACTAAGTCCCCGGTATTTATTATTAAAAAGGTCTCTTCGCCAATACAAACATGATGAACGATCGCCTAAACGATCAATCAAGTCTTTGTAGCAAGTGTTACTTTTTCTGAAACTGATAAGAGAGCCTTATTGCTAAGCATATTTTTCGATATTTTTTCCATAATTTTATACAACTCTATCTAAGATAAATCATGAAAACTTTATTCTAGGAAAATTTACTATACCTAATAAGACAATCATATTAATACACGCAAGTTTGTGCAACTTTGGGGAATGTATTTTGGAAATATGTTGTGTACCAATTGACTTTTAACTCAAAAAATTTCTGGTTAGATAAATTTACTTTTTGTAAAGTTAGAAATTTGAACATCATAACATAATATTTGTAAAAAATGCGTACAATGCGTACTAAAATTTAGAGAAAGTATAAAATGGTTAAATGATCTTCAGCTCTATTTAGAAACAAATTGGGCATTCCAACCCAGCTTTAAGTTATGGAAGTAGACGCTGGAGTACATGTTTTTTTATTAAAATGGTAAACGTACTTATTATTAATGTTGATAGAAACGTTTTCGGCTATAAAAATTCCGGGCTTGGACAATATTGCGGCATGACATAAAAACGAATATTCCCTTCGTAAAAATTTGTATAATATTTACTTTGGATTGTACATCTAAATAGCGTTTCGCAATTTTGTGGGTTTTTGATTTCTTATAATTTTTGGTTAAAATTATTATTTGAAGCTTTGATGGCTTGTATTTATAATGAAAGATTGAACAGGGCTAAATATAAACTATTCTATTAATATGGCATTTTGGTTTAGTTTCATATATCTAATGCTTTGAGTTTCTTAGGGGTTAAATGGAATTCCGCCTTTGTTTCTTATTAGTGTAGTTGCATTAGTCTTGAAGAAAATTAAAGTAAGGGATTTAGTCCGGATTTCTGAAATGTACGGAACGAAGATGTAATTAGGATTTATAATATCCCAGTTTCAGCAAATAAATGTCATTTGGTTTCGTTTTTATTATCTATCATTTGAAGAAATAAATTAATAAACCCATTGAACCCCGAACGGCGTGATCGGTCCACGACACAATAGATTTTCTATTGTGTCTGTGATTCCGGGGCCTGAGTTATTACCGAGGTCATCAACATGCAGTTTTATAAAAAAATATATACCTAGTATAAAAGAGCCATTTATAGAAACTAACGAGACAATAGAAGTTATACATACCTATGTATAATGTATAAGTTATAGAAGGGACATGCGAATTAAAAGGATATTAATGCAGAATTGCATGCACTGATGCAAAGTGGGGTTGTTTGTATAATGAGTGAGTGAAAAGATCTGAGTAATACATATTATATACAATTGCATGCAGTGACTTCAATGCAGGATCGGAATGGGAAATATTTTTATTTAATGTTTCCTTATTGTAGCCATGGACGAATATCATGTTGTAGCATAATTTGCATGCCATCTTGCGAGCCCCAGCCGCGTTTCAATATGAATAGCGTCTACTGATGATATTATAGAATATGTTTTATATTTTATGTTTGAAATTCTCTGAGTTCGTGTTTCAAAGACTCATATCGTTCTGGAAATTTATGACAATGACCTTGGTCTAGCAGTGGACGTTAGAAAGGTGACGCGTTGAAAAAAAGCAGAGTTTGTACTGTTTTTATAACATTTATATTTGATAAATTTTATATTAACGTGTCTACAAACCGGCAGCCTTATTACTTAACTCTATTTTTTTCATACAATTGCTTTTATGCAACACAAATATATTTAATGGGTCTGAATTAATGAAATGATATTCAACAAGTAAGGTAATGTCATATGTAACGATGACATAGCCGTGCGTGTTGACGCGGCAATCGTGACGTCATTAATCACGTTTATCACGCCGCTTGTCACGACTGTCACGCCCTGAGTTTTCATGCATGCGGGTTGTGATTTCAGCAATATGACTACAACTTTTAACACTGAATTTAGCTCATCGCTTTCATATTAAAGATTTTTCAGGATGCTCTTCTTTTAAATATGATACGCGCAAAAGGAGTGCTTATTAATACTTTCTTAAC
Organism: Colias eurytheme; assembly: GCF_061535395.1. Taxonomy (NCBI): domain Eukaryota; kingdom Metazoa; phylum Arthropoda; class Insecta; order Lepidoptera; family Pieridae; genus Colias; species Colias eurytheme. The sequence goes on along the minus strand of NC_142989.1, from coordinate 4,882,135 downwards.
TTTTAAACACTTGACATTAATGAACTTCTGATTTTTAAGCGTCTATACTTAGGTACATGTTCCACAAGATAGTATCTACGTATATTCTAGTAACTGCATAATTAAAAAAAGTACAAATCGAAATACGTATCATCAAATAAATTTGAATGTGATCTATTATGATTTGTTATAATAATAGAGAAAAGCTTAATAATATTTAACTTATATTTTCCTACGAAAATCTAATAGAAATTGTAATAACATAGTGTAAACAACTTATAAAATTCATATTCAAATTAATTTATAGTTATTCTGTTTGTTCCAGATATGTCCGGCAATTTAGCACTAATTGTAGCGCTGTGTGGGTTGGCGGGTCTCTGCTCAGTGCCCGGCTCCACGGCGCAGGCACTTTCACAGTATGACGGTAAGTTATGGACATCAACTAATCAGATCTGCAGCTTTAGTCATAAATCCCCGCTCAGTTAACCACGCTCGGAGCTATTTGACATACATACAGGATTAATTTTCAACGTAAATTGTGTTTGAAACTAAACTGTGTTCCGTCATCGCCCGTGAATTTGAATTAATTCGAGCACTGTATCAGTTGTCATTCTCTAACTTGCACAAATATGCTTTACAGGAAGGTAATGAATCGCAAACATTACTAATTAAATTTGAATCTACAGTTTAATTGGTATATACTCCCATGTGTTTCAAGGTTATACAATCTGGAGTTAACAACATTATTACAAAGCAAATTTAGTGAAGATGTTCAAAATCTCATTAAACTTTATGCCGTCATTTGTCAACTATTCAATTATATCACACTGGTTCTATTTGTGATAGAGTCTGCCTTTTAACTTATATCTATCTACTTTTAAAATAGTTGCAAATTTCTACGTAACAATTGTATTTTTTAAATCGTTGCATTATGTAATTAAAACAAAATGTGAATATCTACAACTTATTAATGTTAAGAAGAAATTGATATGTTTGGTATAAGACACAAGTAATAGCACTTCTAGCTATAAAGTTTCGATTTCTGTATGCCCTACTAAGTGATATACTTCAGAGAGAACCTTTATAAATTAATGGGTTTCTTGTAGTTCAATTATTTGAATTAGTTTTCTTTATCGGTGTACATATAATTAAATATACCTACATATAAAGTAATAAAAAACTAAATAAAATAAAGTAATACGTGATCTATTATCACTATAAATAAATAATAAATTACAAAAACATTACAAAAGACGCGTGTACATGTCACTGTCAACGTTTGTCAGGCTTTTCATAATAACTACCGTAAACAAAACATCAGTCGAGTCGTAAATCTAAACTACGTGTTCACGTCACGAATCCCATTAACTATCGAATTAAATGGCACGTTATTTAACGGCTATAATGTCGGGCTTAACGCATACTTCCATTAAATAACATTAGATCATAAGAGAACATGATTGTAATGGTTAGATTTATTTTTATTGAACTTACTCTGGGATCTGGCCGTAGTGAACGAATTTTGGATGAGAGGATATCTTATTAGTTCGTGTTACCAATACATTAACTATTATTACAGTATTAAAATTTGAAAGAATGTAAACTTTTCACATATTTAACTTTATACAAAAGTAACAATTGTCGAAGCTCGAATATCATATTTGGTATACCTACACATTGTTTCATAACTATGTTTGTGAGCAAGAGATAAGGAAATCCATTCAAATGCTTGCAGTCGGCTTACGACAGGCAATAGTTGCAGTTTTGCCTTTAAGGCATCGTTATAGACTGTTTCTTTACATGTTTTACCTTAATAAATCTTTGAGCAAATAACGAATGGATATAAAATATAGAATTTAAACTCAGCTAATTGGTCAAACTGGTCCTTCACATTTTAACGTTCAACTTTTTGCCTTATTCTTGAAATTTGGTGAAAAGTGGTTTGTTCAGAACCCTCGGTGCTCGAGTCCAACTCATACTTGGCTGGTTTTTATTTCATAGTAAGAAGTAAGAGAAAGTACATGATGCCTCTTTGCTAAATGTTTTTCAATATCATACAGGCCCGCGTCATGTCAGTAGCCACTGAATTAAATGGGTTCGTAATATAAAAAACAGGATAAAACGGATCGACAGGATTAACAGATAAATTGACGTATAATCGACCTTTTTCAATTCGTTAAAATTCTTATATATGAAATAAGTAATATAAAAAATAACCTAATCTTTGCGGTCACGTCAGGTTAATTCTGAGCAACTTGTAAACTCTAAAATTACGTAGAGGCGTCACACCCTTAATTTATTATTTAAATTGTAGGGTTCATAACTTGTTGGATCATCATGTTAAATACTATTTCAATCAAGACTATTGCTAATTTGTCAGTACAATATTATTAATGATATTCTAAGTAATGATTAAGTACTTACATTTTTTAAGGAAAGTAAAATTTATCTTTCTGGGTTGTTAATTTTTTAGAATAACTTACAATATAGTTGTTTTATATAATTCCTAGATATTGGCATAAAAGTAATAACGAAAAACAACCTACAAAATATATTTTCGTGGCATCACTAATTTCTGTAGAGTTCCCTGAAAACCAAATATTTTCTTGAAATCTCATTTCTTAATCGATGTGTAAATGTTTTCCTAATCCTACAATTTTTGTTTATAATTCAAATTAATAATTACAATAATTGTAATTAAACAAAAAAAAACTTAACTTCGTATATTTTTTTAAATCGGTAAATAAAGATAAATGTAACATTTTCTTACATCACATTACGTTAATTTAACCTAACTCGGATTCTAAAATCCTTTTGAGGGATCAGTAATTTCAAACCTTAATTAATTAAATTCTACGGTTTTTGCATTTGCATATTTAATACTATTTCAATAGAGGCCGCGTTAAATCTACCAGCAGATTATTATTTTGCGGTTTTTAATAAAGTTTAAAACATTTTATTTATCAATTTATGTTTATAATGAATTATAATTATAATATAAAAAAATAATGATGTATCGATAATGTCTATTAATAAACGCCTATTAAAAAGGTTATCGTATATATACGAGATCTTTTCTATAAATATTGCTTTTCAATCTTGTACCATACTGTGAATAATTCATGAAAGGAAAAAAATGTTTACAATAAAAATGATGAGTAACGCTGACTTATTATGTCCATTAAAAGCGTGGCTAACCTCGGAATATTATATTTTTAAATTACATTAATAAGCTATCCATGTATTTCAAATCGGTGAATCCATAGTAGAATGATTTGGATTTTATATTCGAATTGCAAAATTATATTAAGAGCCTTCTTATGGGACTAATTCTTTAGTCTCTACTGAACTCAATAAAACGAAGGATAGGTAATATGTATCAGTTTTTCATTTTTTTTTATTTATAAGGTCGTGTTAAATACTTAGTACTTAATATTGTTTTTAATACGAATCTTTACAATTAAACGCGGTGGAATTATTTCCACCAATAAAATTATAATGTATTCATAATTATTATCTACTCTTGAAATTTACTTAAGCTTCATGGTAATTTTAGTACCATGAATAGCATTTACCTTGTTTGTTTTAGAACAAAGTCCTATTTACTATTTTCTGAAGTTTCACTATTATTTAAAATTGAAATAATCGTTATTCGTAAATTTAAGCTAAATAGTAAGTTAAATAATACATAGTTCAACTATTATTTATTTTCGTTATAGCTTGTCGTTTAACCAAGTGTAACTTTTAATGAATCTCAGGATGGAACAAGATAATATAAGCATAATTAGTGTACACATTCTATTTACAACAAAAGTTCTTGCTAGAAGTTCTAAATTCTAACTATGACGTCTAACTCGGGAGTCTCATAATGCAGCTGAGTCAATTACTTGACTCGATCATAGTTCGGTATCGAGAATTATTAGATCAATCAAAACTTTACAACGTAAGATACTGCTTATCATTAACAATAGGCGGATAGTTTGTTTGATGTTGCGAAAACATAATTCATGTCATCAACATCGCTGTACGAAAATATAATTTAAATGTTAGCAAAATTTATTATTAGTTTTTAAATGAGCTGTCAATACCTATGTAGAGCACATATTATATACATTAAAACGTCGGTACTAATCAATATTTATGACGTACTTTCAGTCTATCTATTAGATCTCGATGTATTCAATTACTAAGAAACTCGATAAGGAATATAACATGATAAGGCTAGTCATAAGCTATTACGAAACCCTTTTTACCCTTCATCTGTCACACACAATATAGCTTTGAACTTATACAATCATACTAGATATATATTTGAAGTATTTCTTGTTAAGATCTGAATTACGTTTGCAATATTATTTTGACATTTAAATACAAAGCCCAAAGTTATTCACTTCTCCGTATACTACCTATTGCACTAAACTCTGTGTACCTTTCAGTTAGTTACTTAGCATTCAATATGATTTGAGTAGTACCAAAATCAAAATCAAACCACCAAAATCGAAGTAAATTTTTTATTTAGAACCTCAACTGTTTAGAAAAAATTGATCGTTATTAAAAATAAAACTTTCAAAACAAGCACAGCATATAAGTATTAGATTGCAAACCCGGAGTCGTCGGTGGCCTTGCAGCTACGGGCAATATCTTCGAATTTATATCAACTGACAAACACTTTCGCAGCATCATCGTCTCTCGACCAAAACAACTGGGATGCACTAGGTGGTCTGTACGCGTTGCTGGCGCAGCATGACGCGCTAGGCGGGCACGCGCTCGCCCGCAAGTCGGTTCGCTCGCCATCTCGCCGCCTGCGGTTTGGCAGACGTTCTGATCCCGATATGCCACCTCAAGCCCCTGTAAGTATACAAAAACATTATGCATAAAATATGAATATGGACATGTTTGGATATGGATTACTTTTTTATATGGTGTATATGGTGAAACAAGGTTAAATAAATAATTATTGATATTAGACAGAAAATATTAAATACACATTAGTTTTCGATTTCCCAAACGAAACTTCGTTAATTTGACTATCTAAACAGTGAAAGGTCAAATAAGGTCAGGATAGCAACATTTCGGTGTTGTGTAAATTTGCCGCGACGATTAACTACATTAAGTTTGTCGAAATATTAATTGGTTCTTAGACATAATTGTGCTACTTTTAATTACATTATAATTAAGGTTCCGTTAAGCAAATTATTATTAATTTTATCAATTTTCATTAATTTCTCATACCTATCTGTTCTTTAATAAGAAATCTGCTAGACCTAAATTGGTGATTTGATCTCAATTAATATAAACATATTATTACAATAGGTACTTCAATCCATATATTTAACATACGATCCATATTTTATCGCAAGTTAATCTAATTGTTAATAGTTGGACGAAATGGACGAACTGCTTTCCCTGCGTGACGTCCGCACCCCGGTCCGCCTGCGCTTTGGACGACGATCTGACGAACGAGCCGTGCCTCACATCTTCCCTCAAGAGGTAGGATTTATATTTATACCAAGCTACTTATAGCTTTCTATTTAAAGACAGTTTTAATTTTAATCCTTCCCATCAGTTACTCTAAATAATCTAAATTTCTGATCCCTTTTTTTGTAATAAAACTGTATTTATAGAACCTGGGGTAAATCTAAGAATCTATAGGTACGTGACAGAAATACTATTTTAATACCATTGTAACAGTGTCCTTTACGGGCTTATCCATCTCCGAGATCCCTAAGCCGGTAGGAAATCTATAAACTTTAAAGCTTCGTATTAGATTTTTATTCGATTCTATTTCTATGAAACTTGTATACCGTCTGATCTAAAACCCCAGTATTAAAGAACTCTGCGAAGTATTGAACACAAAATGTTTGAATTAACTTAGCGATGTTATTAGCTGTTTGGTATTATTGGAAACGTGGTTTCCATTATTGCCGAAACGTGACAAGTGGTTAAGTTAGTTTCTTGTTATCAGAATTGTTCATTTTTATAGTTGTTGTTACGAGTTTACTCTGTTTAGGAGCAGGAGCCCCGCGCCGTGCGAGCACCCTCTATGCGCCTTCGCTTCGGCAGACGTTCAGACAACAACATGTTTTTGCTTCCATTCGAGGTAATAATTATGACCTTTACTCTTTATTTGGTAAGGTTAATGATCCATCAATACCATAACATTAGATAAAAATAAATATAAATCTTTCTTTTTCAGTCCGCCATACCCAAAGAGGTGAAAGCGAGTAGCTCAATGGAAGACGACAGGCAGCAAAATTAATTCGATTACCAACAGTAAACACCACACAGCCATATCTTTCCAATCCGTAAAATATATCAATATTTTATTATAAGAGGAAAAATAAATTATCTAATCTTAAAAATATATATTTAAGTGTCAAACTTTTTATTCGTATTTAGATGTTACTCAATTATTCTTAAGCTATATGTACATAATAATCTATTAGTACCTTTGTTGTTGTCAATGATATTGCTTATAGGGGTTATTCCTGTTTGTTTCTGGTTAGTTTATACTAGATTTTTATTTGTCCACAAATTTCCTGCGTGTACTCGTACTATTTACAAGACTGTTTATTATTTGTTAACAGTGAAGTACTTTACATTTTTAGAGCTGGGCAAATGTAAAGTTACTACACTGATAAGTTGAAACTAGCTTCTTGAAGCATCTCTTTAGATAAAACGTTTTATTTTGTATAGTTAATAATATATAGTGCATAAATGAGTTGAAATATAAAACCAACGGACAAACTATTGTTTCAATTAATATCCCAATAATTTTAATGAAATTTATCGTGCCGCAGTTCGCTCTCCAGGATATAATAACATTACATTTATTAATAGCTAAATGAATATTGAACGAGTGTGCAAATTTTCATTTTATTTGAACCGATAAAACTATGTACCTATTTAGAATACCTATATTAAATGTTTCATAATTTTACAATTACGATGTTGTTTCTCTATAAATAATAATATAGGAAGTCAATAAAAATTAAACACATATTGAAAAATGTATATCCCTAACTATTGAAAATATAAACATTAGAACAGAAATATCATATTTCTTCTATTTCCTATACATAATATATAAAGACAAAGATAGGAGTTGTGTTAGTTGAGACGATCGATCACTAATACAATAAAAGTAGCGGCAATCCATTCTGCCGGGACCGACTGCACCTTCCCGCACAAATCACTCTAATTAAAGAAAACATTCCCGGAGGTACAGTAGCAAATAAAAACATAGGTTAACTATAACGGCTCAGATTTTTTTTTCTTAAATTGTGCGATAGTAAATTGTGCCTTTGCGTTTGATGACCTGAATATACTAACACAACGTTAGGTTGTTATAATTTTCACTACAATTTTATTTATGATTTTAGGTAAATAATAAAAATTAATATATGAACACATTGAAAATTTATATAGAGCACCAATATTGAACAATACCTCAAAATATAAAATTTTGTAGGCTTGTAGCCGCGGCCCTCGTGGACATAAGAAATTCCCGTGGGGATGAGAAGTTAGACGGTGGTAAAACAGCCGATATCATTCTCTTACTCTTCAAAAACATTTATTAGGTTAATAACTACTTAAATTTATTATGGAAGAGCTTTTGAACTTTTTCGACAGGCCCTATATGATAGCATGGTGAATTCCCGAGTTTACAACAATAAGTATAAATCTTAGGTATAAATATTTTGTTTAATCAACATAATCCTTCAAGGTAAATCCTCATTATTATTATCTAACATAAGTCCTCGTAAAGTCAATCAAGGAGTGTTACGTTATTTGGCCTTCTTGCAATGCCGTAAACGCTCTCACAGGACTCTACAATTACGAGTAGGTATTGATGACATTGTTAATTGCTACAACTTGTCTGAACGTTTTCACCATTCTACAATCATAATTATATTGCAAATTCGAAATTATTGATCAATAAATAATAATTTATTACCAATAAGGATCAATCAATTGATTTAATCTTTAACAACTTTTTGAAAAACAGATGCTTTGTAATTTCTGTTAGAAAGGTAAAACTTTTATTCTTTATGTAAATATACATATAGGTATATTTTATTGAAAGGCCTCATGTCGGCAGGGTAATCTATTAGGGTACCTAGTACCTACACAATATAACCTCTTTTTACTTTTTTGTTTAGAAACCCTAAAATGTTTTATTTTCAATTTCTTCGGACTAGTTGACATTTTTAAAGCTAATAACTTGTAATACTTTGTAACGTTGTATTAAACCATTGAACGAAATACTTGGTAGAGGGCTAGTTACGTCTACGTAAGTTTCTCCTCGTCAATGTGTCAAAACCATGACCCTTAAGTTACGAAATAAAAACATTATCAATGCCCTTTTTACGCTTGTGTAAAACAAGATAGATCTACCGTAATTCTCTGTATAGTTTATTACTAGCTTTCCGCCCGCGGCTTCGCCCGCTTTGTCTATGAATTATAAACTAAAACCTTCCTCTTGAATCATTCTATCTATTAAAAAAAACCGCATCATAATCCGTTGCGTAGTTTTAAAGATTTAAGCATACATAGGGAGATAGGGACAGAGAAAGCGACTTTGTTTTATACATGTAGTGATGATGATGATGATTAAAAATTTACAATTTTTAATTGTTACATAGCAACAATAGACAATAGACATAGGTGATACTAAATTAAATGTCTAATAATAAATAAATAATTAAAGCATACTCATTGTAACTTTTATAAATACAATAAAACCATTCTGGTATAGTGACTAAATAGGTGGCACGTACTATAAAATAAGAGATAATATATGTTACGTGTATTTTCTTGTATATTCTTCTACTTACTCTGATCCTTGTTTACAAACAACACATGCTCTTATTTGTTTCCTTTATAATACTTTGTTGATTTATTAATGGCGATATATACTCATACGCTAGACCTTTTTTATTAAAAGGTTATCTAGGTATTTTTATCTTCTTAAGTCTTGTTTTGTCGTATAATTTTTTGCAAATTTTCTCATTCCCACGTTGTAAAAGGTAAAGGTTATTTTTAAGACCACAATATCACGACAATTGTTAAAATGCTTGTTATCCAACTTTGTATGGACTTTGACCAGATTCCTTTTACCTTTACCTCCGAAATAACATGTCTTCTGGCAACGAAAAATATCTTACTGAAGCGTTTGTTTGTTTGTTTAAACGCGCAACTATCAGGAACCGATTTGAAAAATTCTTTCACCGTTGGATATGTACGTGAAACCATATTGTACCACGGGAGAAACCGGGGCAGACTGCAGCCAGTATATTATATTTAGTTGTCATGAATATAAAATCATGAAAGTAGGTACATTTCGTAATATTATAATTTTTAAATCAAATTCTAGAGTTTTTATTTATCAAATCCAAAAAATCAGGCTGAAACGATTAATTTGGTCGAGGTTAAATCCTAAGTGTAATCCTATTAGCTATTTTGATAAGTAAAATGAAGGCTCTGACTGTATAAAAGCTGAGTGCCATTTAAGTGTATTTTGAATTCATAAAACTGTTTTTGACGACACAAATCTAACGAATAGTGCTCAAAATGTATGAATAAATCGCTTAGTAACTGCAGCGTGCATTGCGAGCTGTGAGCTGTCATCAAACCTTGAAATTGTTAGCACAGGTTTGCTATAAACACGCTGATACACTCTGATACACTTGAAAACATTTCAATTTAATTTCATTTTTGTATCAACGTAATATTATTTAACAGTAGTGTAGAGTTTTTTTTATTTTATTACTCTCGAAGAAATGGATTTATTTTATACTTAACATGTTTTAATGTAATACCTATATTGCTAAAATAACAAAGCACCAGGTATTGACGGCGTGCCTTCTGAAGTGTGGAAGGAAAGTGGAGCGGTGGTGCAATCCAAGTTATATGAAGTCCTCAGAAAGATATGGGATGAACAGATACAGCCGAAAGATTGGAATACGGGAATAATATGCCCAGTCCACAAGAAGGGTAGCAAGAAAAAGTGTAGCAACTACCGCGGAATTGCTCTGTTGCCAACAGCGTATAAGATCTTTTCGTACATACTGCTAGATCGACTGGAACCTTACGCGGAAAGAATTCTCAGCGATTATCAGTGTGGGTTTCGTCGGAACCGAAGTACGATCGACCAGATTTTCCTTATCAAACAGATAATGGAAAAGAGGTGGGAATATTCTCAGAGCATGCACGCGCTATTTGTGGACTTCGAGAAGGCATACGATAGCATTGATAGGGGCGCCCTGTTTGCTATCTTAAAGGAGCTTGGTATCCCAATCAAACTGGTGGATCTAATAAAGGTGGCTATTGGGGAGAGTAGCATGCATGTAAGGGTTGGTAAAGAACTCACAGAAGGCTTCGCGGTGTTCACCGGATTAAAACAAGGTGATTCCCTGTCACCTGTGCTATTCAATTTAGTACTGGAATATATCCTGCGTAAAATGCTTGCATTGGATTGGGGAGTGTCACTGAATGGAAAGCATAAGGTGATTGGGTATGCTGATGACCTCGCATTGTTAGGTGAAACCCGCGATGAAGTGAGCGAAGCCGCGAGTATCTTGAAAGAAGAAGCGGAAAAGGTTGGACTAAAAATCAATGCCAACAAAACGGAATATCTCCACATGAAGCGGTATAGAGATACGCGAGCTCAACGCCAAGACCTACAGGCTGGAGATACGACGTACAAAGGAGTTGCTAGTTTTAGATATCTGGGTTGCACTATAACTGACTCACATTCCAGGGAGGAAGAAATTAATATCCGTATCCAAAATACCCTGAAATGTGGTGCAGCCTTGCATAAGGTGCTCGCGTCCAGGCTTCTGAGCAAAAACACCAAATTGCGTATATACAAAACGGTCATAAGACCAATACTTATGTATGGGTGTGAAGCCTGGACCCTGACCCAGATTGAAGAACGCAAGCTGTTAGTCACCGAAAGAAAGCTTCTTCGCAAGATCTTTGGTCCCACCAGACGAGAGGATGGAAGCTGGAGAGTCCGAACAAATGCCGAACTAGAAAAACTAATGGCCGAGCCAAATATACTTGGAGAAATAAAAGCACAACGGCTCCGTTGGCTCGGTCATGTAGAAAGAATGGGTGAGGAACGAGGACTGAAGAGGGCATACTTGGGGCGACCCCTGGGCCGACGGCCGGTTGGACTGCGGTTGGCTGGCGCGATCGAGTAGAGGCGGACCTGCGCGTGCTACGAGCCAATAATAATTGGCAAGAGACCGCTCAGGATCGGGGAAGATGGAGAGTTCTCGTCTCAGAGGCCAAGACCCACTTTGGGGTTTCAGCGCCAGAGGAGTAAGTAAGTAAGAGTACCTATATTGCTAGAAACTAGAAAATAAGAAAGTATAAACATAGTATAAACAAATAAACTTAATAGCTTCATGAATCATAATTGAGTAGGTACTTGTTGTTTAATTCATTGGAAAAGCTGCTGTTCTAAAATACGAGGCTATACTTATTATTTATCAGTTACTAGAGGTCCGCCCCGGCTTCGCCCGTGGTACATATTTCGCAATAAAAGGTAGCCTACCTATGTCCTTTTCTCGGGTATCAAAATATCTCCATACCAAATGTAATGCAAATTAGTTGAGTAGTTTAGGCGTGATTGAGTAACAGACAGACAGACAGAGTTACTTTCGCATTTATAATATTATAGTATGGATTACTACTATTATGATATAAAGTAATATAAATCTAACTATATCATTGATACGTATCTATTCTTAAGAATATAGTTAATGCAAGAGGATTTCAGAAAATAGGAAACTAAAAAAATATGTCTCTGGATGACAATGACCTTCCTATTTAAATCTAAATTTACTTAGTGAAAAAATGTACTTTTAAATAAAATGTATTCGTGTATTAACAGCTTTACATGAAAATCTGTTACAGGGACAGTACGTATGTACGCGGCGCACCTGTTTGCGTGAGTTTTTAGCTAAAAATAACACTATAATAATTCATATTCGCAATTCTTTCTAAAATTGTAAACAACATTCTTTTGTCTTCAATTTGCAAATTAAATTGCATTAGCGTAATGCATAACAAATTCTCTCAGATTTAAAAACATTTTGTTTCATTGTTCGAAAACTTTGTGGTGCAGCCCAAAATTTCCAGAGATAGCAAAAATATTGTCACTTATCATGATATATCGTTATTCAACTAATTACATATACCTTTACTACTTACCTGACTAATTAGAAATAAAAATTGTCTGAGTAGTAATAAGAAATGAAATGCACATTGAAAATATGAAGGCATTCAAATCGTCGAATACAGCAGGCAAGTTTGCGATTCAAACGTCGCAAAATGGAGCAAAAACTTACAGTATTGGGGCGGAAATGGAACAGCGATCGGAGATCAATAACCTTAAAACGAACATGGATTAAAACTGAAATGAGAGTGAGGTTTTTTTTTCAAATAAACTAGCTTTTATACAGTAGGTTAAAAATAGACAAAGAATGTTTAATAAATTTCTTATTTATCTCGCGGTGGAAGCGCTAGTTCATTCGGAGACTGGAAGCCGTTGGTACAAGAGATCATCTGTCGCAGCTCATTACAGTCATTAGTGCACAACAGTTTAAGTTCAAGGACTACTGTAAATCGTTTGTTTGTCTCAGGTAAGTTTGTGAAGAAAGAAGGCCACGTGACCATTCTAATTTTACATTGGGTATTTTTAAAAATAAAAATAAATTCGCCAATAACAGAATACCGTGTGGCTAACCTTAACATTACGAAGTAACGTTACATAAATACATACATTAATTAGCACAGATTACAAAGAATCACGCGAAATCTCCGTGAAAACTTTCAAGTGCAATGTAATGTGACTCAATAGCAGTTTTCATGATCATGAAACAGTTCAGGTGAGCTTGCGCACGCCGGCCCGCAGCGTGGGCGCGCCGCCCGCCGTCCTCAGTCAGAGACAGGCCCTGACGCCACTCGCACGATCCGCACCGCCGCTTAAGGTACAAACATACACTAAAATGCTCACAGCTTCGCGTAACATTCGCACTAATAAACGCTTTACACTTACGTAAATGTTTTTTATTCGCTTGTCACCTGCCGTCCTCGCAAAACATGCCTAACTTCATGTAGTAATCCGTTACATAAATAGAATTGTATTACTCCATGATACTGAAATAGCACGTCTCATTTTCGCTGACGACTCTTTCATCCGTCTGAGAAAGATATTTTCATAATTCCAGTTATATAGATGTGCTATAAATTACAATCTGGGTAGATTTCAGAGTTACATAAAAAAACTTAGCAAAATAGGTGAAATAATGAATAATAAAATTCATTACAACGAAAGATATGCATATTCCAATACCATTAAAATAATACCTACGCCTTGTCTGTGTCTTGTCACTAGATATCTGATTATCATTATAATTTAAAAACATTATAATTATCTATTTTAGATCAATGTTTAGATTTTACGACAGTGTTTTTGTCAACCGCGATGACGGAGTTAATAACCTTGTGTTCAAATTTACTTATAATACCTTGAACATTAAAAAATTCCTGATATTCTTAACACATTCGGATCTTAAAGAATCATTCAAACGTGATAAGGATTAGAAATGATCTTCACTTGTGTGTATCAGTCACAATTTGTACCTAACTACCATTTAGTTCATAATCATGCTCTACAATGCCAATTAATGCAGAATTTTGTGAAAGCATAACAATAATATTGTCGTTTATAGAAAAAACGACTTATATATGAAATGCGTAGAATTATAGAGAAATACGTAGAAATATTTCATTTTTTAAACTTTTCAGATTGTAGTTTTTCTAGAAAAATTGTTTGGAATATCTGTATCTCATCACTAGACGCTTTCTTTAAATAGAGCGTGTATCTTTGTGCGGTATTACGTACATATATTTTTCTTCTCAGTTTCACCTACGCATCCGTTTTATCTATTATGAACAAAAATTTTAGGCGATAATAAACACGCTTTGTTACAATTTCGTGCGATTTGATCAATTATTAGTTATTTACAGCAAATAATAAAACAACCATTCTTACAATACGAAGTTTTTTTTATGCGGATGTAGGTATAGTAACGTAAAGTATCTTAAAAACAAGTATCTTTGAAAGCCGTTTTACTGTTTGTATAAAAATAACATTGTGTTAGACTAATCTTGTATTACATTGTTAATTTTAGATGCGAAATGTCTTCCGCGTCTATTTTACAATTAAATTCCGACGAACACAAATAAATCTGCGCCTAAATTGTTCACACTCGGCTGAAACAGCAGACAGTTTGTTTATATGCAAGACGAATAACAAACCACCTGAATAACTTAATTATCAGCCTTCAGAAAATGTACACCTATTACTAACCTGCTCGCCCAAACATACAGGGCAACCCTTATTACTCGGAAAGTATAATTAATGATGTAGGTCTAGTTACAATGCCTTTGATTTATAAATCCAACAAAATTGAAAATTGGAATTGGATTGATTCAACATTTACATATTCTCTCACTCTCACATTCACATTAAATTGCATAGATACGTTCGAAATAAAATATTATAATCTCAAATGTAATAAAAAGAATAGGAATATTACTTAATACGCGTCATCCTGAAAGATATATTAGGTACAATTACATGGTTAGGCTCTTTACGCGTTAGATATTGAAAAGTTTTTCACAAAGCTAGCTGTCGCATAAACATTATTCGGTAAACATATTATGGCCGTCGTGGTTGGTGACAGGTATAATAAAATCGCAATACGGCGACGAGTTTTGCCTGTAACCCGGGGCACGAATCTTGCACAGCTGTAATAAAATTACCTCATAAGGAGGATACGAAATTGAGACTCCAATTTCTCTTGGAGAGCAGACTGAGATTTTGACAATCAAACAGGCGTTAGGGGCAATAAGGAAAATATTTCGTTAACGTTTAATTGGATAGATTACAGCGACGTTCCCGTTCGAATGGTAGTTCGTGCCTTTGTATACTGCTTATAATATATTTGATACATTAAAAATACCTACGCGTCGTGAATGTTCGCACCTCATTAATTTTATGTTGCTGATAATACGACAATTATAACAGCCATTATTTGGTGTGCATTGTAGTGAAGCTTTTTTTACAAATAAACAATAGATATAGGTAGGTATATTCTTGGAATTAAAATGTAGGAAAATATTTCTGACTTTTCTTTATTGCTTTATAAAATATTTTATTCAGTAAAGATATAATTTATTAGGCGCAAGATATCTATTTTGCATACAATTTAAATCACAGTATCTTTTATAAATTTTATAACAAAAATTGCGTAATATTTTGATAGATATTTATTTTTTTACTTCAATTTCAGTTTAAATAGAAGTTAATTAAGTATGAAATTGTGGTAATAAGTCAATTTTATTGAACCCTTTAAAATTTTGAATCATTTTATAATTTCAGCGCAACGAACGACTTCAAAATGGCCACAGGACCAAAGATAGTACACAAGCAGTTCAACTCTCCCATTGGGCTCTACTCGCAGCAGAACATACAGGAGACCCTCAATAAGCACCTTCAGAACCTTGACAATGGCACTGTTGGGTGCGTTTATTATTTACATATTTTGTTCTTATGACAAAAACAAACAGAAATTTTGTAAATAAGACACTTTCGTCACGTATTTTGAAAAGGTTCCAAGTTAACAATAACATTTCTTAGTCACTTTTAAAAAATAGAAAAAAGTAGCATTTTATATTGAGGTTTAATTTTAATTGCTTTTATTATGAAGCTTTGTAATAATCGATATCAAAGCCAAGCATTCCCAAGCTAATTTTAAATATGTATTTCATAAAGCTCTTCAACCATAATTAATTGAAATATTAAGCCACGCTCTAATGATTGCACGGAATGTAATATACTCAACCTCGTCTCAATTAAATAAACTCGATATTTTAAAATAGACTTAGCATAAGATTTATAAAGAAGACAATTGGATATTTCAAGTATCTTTAAAATGTCGTTTACACGATAGTATTAGCGCTCATTGAATACTTAGCTATCAATCGATGAAATAGCAAACGTTGCCAATACGGATGAATCATTCTACTCCGCTTTGTTACATCGACGAGTCATTGTTAATCTTAAAATAATTGTGTCATTAGACTAAATTAGACGCCTAAAATTGTCTTGCAAACAAGTATAATAATGGAAAATTTAATAATGTAAATAAATTTTATTAATAAAAAAACTTTCGGCTTGTATAAAAAACTCCAGGTACCTACTCTATTATTTAGCAAATTAAAAAAAATACTCTCGAAATTAAAACAAAATTCAGTAATGCATTTTTTATATAAAAATATGTACACATAGCATTTGCTTTAGCTTGATAAAAGTTTCAAAGCATCTTTGAGAATCCTGTCCACAATTATTGGTCAGCTTTCTTTGTACATATTTCCATAGTGTAAAATATGAAATTGTACGTAAGAATACATTTGTTAGAATTAAATGAAGTATAAATAGTTTTATGTTTGGTTATGATAGATGATTTCGTTAATGTAGAGTTCTAACGTATGACATATTGTTAGTAGAAAGGTTAAAATTAATTATTTTTATTGACACTGAATGAACATTACCTACGTGACGATGATGTATTGAAATAATTTAATCTGTTACATTAATGTATGTACCCATTAATTCTATATTTGAATGAAGTTTACTATAGATACAAAAATTTGTTATTAAAAAAATTGATCGATGTAAAAAAAATGACTAGGTATATAAATGCTTTGCATTAAACACTATATTATTATACTTTTATAGGTGAGAGCTTTCCACATTTAAAAATCGAAATTAAGGTCGGTCTAAACATTTATCCCCTTGAATAAAACATTCCCTGGACATGTAGGGGTAACATTTTTTCCTCATTGTAGACGCTTGTCCATAAAATAATTGACTTGGCCATTGACCTTTCCACACTTCCCACTGACATTTACGCAGTTATGTAGCAGTGCGCCAACGATTCATTCCACATTATGCATCAAAGTATACCAAAATAAATGAACGCAGCGTGTTCCGTCTGTTTAGACTTCAGCCGACATAATGATCCCGGACTTATTTAGGTTACGTATAAACGGGATAAATGTTATATTTTCAAATTTACATCCAAATCACGTTTCACAGTAATGCGGCACGTAAATAATAATTGTTATTTTTTGTACAATTCATAAACATCCCAACGAAACGTGATACCTTAGAGAGCTAGATAAAATAAAACAAAAATTCTTACATCTTAATTTCTAAAACGTTGATTAAAATTTTTTATTTAAGTAGATATATTAGATAATAAATAATTTTATTGGATTTTTTTAAGCATTTTACACAAATCCAAAGCATTATATACAAAATAAAGGAACCTAATTAAAATTAACAATAAGACACTCTTAACGTAGGTAATTAGTTATCAATTAACAATTAACATACCTATCTTTTACCGGACATTTCCCGACCCAATTAAGTGAATTATGCGTGCATGTAATAAACATAGAATTATATCTTAAATCTCTTGTATAGTAAAATTGCAAGTGAAAAAAAAAGAAATATTTATGTGCGAGTTGCCTTGGATGCAGCGTTGCAGTCGCGCCGGGGCAGTTAAGCGCAATGCGTGTGCGCAACTATAACGTAAATAGAAGTAAAATGTGATATATTTCGATATACATATATTAAAATAATTATCTTTGAAAATAGCACCACATTTTCATTTTGTTTATGTTTTGGAAACCTCATTATTGTCTCAGTGTTTACACAAATAACTTTCACGAATCACGTGTATCATTGTCGGAGCTAAATTTGGCAAAAATTCAGGAGAGTCATACAATCATCGACTGAAATATTTTTATTGCGTTACAAAGCAATTGTTCAGCGCGGCATTCGAGGCACAAACATGGCTTTAACCATCGATTGTGATGAGTAAGTTATAATTGTGTTTTGTAATTTAATATATATTTTATTAATATTTATATATGAACATATCAAATAATTAACAACCTTAAATTAAATCTGCATAATCACCTAGTAAAAAATATGCCTAGAGTAGTACTTCTATTGGCGATAGAGCCTGCATTAAAACCGTTCGTTTAGATGCATTTTCTTATTTAAAATACATTTTATTATAAAAATAGTAATTACGTACACTTTTTTCCATAAATTTTCATACGGCTTCAGTTGATGCAAACTGTCTGGAAAAAACTTTGAACTGTAGAGCTTCCAAACAATCACCGAAAAGAAACTTTTATAGACTTCATAAGTTTATTACCATTTTGAAACATTTTTTATAACAACCATGGACGAATATACTAGGTTATATTTGTCTATTTAACAACTCTTAATCTTAACAGTTGATAAAGTTATGAAGAATATTTTAAATATAATATTTGTTATCTTAAGTGCCGAGTAAGCAGTTAGACTTTCACACATATGTAAGTATGTTGACTTCGTTATATCCCGGATAAGCTCGAAAGTCCTACAACGCAAAGTTGCATCGTTTCTTATCGAGACCCGCTCGACATTGACACTTGATCGTGTAACCAAATATGGGAAATCGAGGTAAACGTAAGATCGAGTTCCATAATATACACATTACGCACCACAATTTAAATTTCATATAAAAAAAGGACAAAAGTTGGCATTCGGAATTACTTATTCATGTTATGTGTAGGTAAATTATTTAAAATGCACCTCAATGAATTGTTATTTCAAATGAACTTATTTTTATGATTCAGAAAGTTTAATTGAAGGAACCATCATGTTGTTTTGGTATTTTTGGTTTAGCCTATTTAGTTTCGGAGCATAACATTTAAGAAGATGCAAGATTTACTTTTGGAAAACTTAACATGTGATTTAAAAAAAATTAAACCTTCTTCAAATATTATATCACAATAAAAAAAACATTAGTTAGATGATCAATATTTATTTGCGAAAGCATCAAGTCTGTAAAGTACGTATGGATATATATTATATAGGAACCGAGTCAAAGTAATACATCTCTATCAAAAACGTAAAGCAACTCTACGCGAGGCCTTCGCTTATTTACTTACTTAATCTTATATATAAAAATGAATCGCAAAATGTGTTGGTAAGCGCATAACTCGAGAACGGCTGAACCGATTTCGATAATTCTTTTTTTATTATATTCCTTGAAGTACGAGGATGGTTTTTATGTAGAGAAAACGTAAATATGTACCACGGGCGAAGCCGGGGCGGACCGCTAGTTCCAAATAAAATTAATAGTTATTTATATTAATAGCGTGTCATATAAGAATAAAAATAAGATAATAAATATAAAATAAGTAGAAAAGCAGGTTTGTCCCCTCTAAAACCGACTAATAATAAATTATGCAGTAAATAAGTATTTATTCATGGTTGTTCATAGTACGAGTAAGATTACGTGTTCATAGTTACAAACAATTGAACAAGAAATCTTTTTAAATATGACGGTTACGTCATCATTTCCTTTAACGATAACATGAAAGTACTAAATTTTTTAATCAAAAATCAAAAACAAAATAAAATCTAAATTACCTAGGAAATGTGTGATTTATTTAGAAATTATTATTACAAATAGGTACTCAGATAAAATAAAATTATATGTTTAACTTAAAACATAGCTATAAATTAAAATGATAGGTAGTAAGTACGTAGATTCATCTTTAATACCTATCTGGATATTTTTTCACAGCTGTTTAAAAATTGATTAAACTATTATTTATTAAACGTCGGTAAATGAATATCAAATTAAACGTACTTCTATAAACTTATTAAAAGTAGGTACCTTGGGCCAGTTTGATTGTCTATCTAAAGATATATATTAGCGATTACAAAAGGTTTTGTTTGTAGCCCCTCAGTGATCGAAACAATTCGCGAGTGAAACACAATCAGAACGAAGTTAGCTCTTACGCTTTGTCACAACTTCTTGCGCCCATTTCTCACGATGAGTTTCCTATATCACTTAAATAAAGTTTATGTTTTTGCGATTGACTTTCTGAACACCAATGGAAATTGATTCATTGGGTAAACGGAGAAAGTTAGCTAAGGGAAAACAGCGATAATTAAATTTCAAAGCTTATTATCTACTTTTAATTGAGTTATGGTGTATAATATTTTGAAACTGCGACATTGTTTTCTTGTTACCATGATATTTACATCAATAGACTTAATATCGATAAAACTAAGATAATGTATTTTTTCCAGCATCGACTTCCACAACCCCACCACAGAAAAGCCAGCAAATCTTGCCAACTCAGCTGTCCTCCGTATGTTGGAAGAGGAGGAACGAAACAGAAAAGGTTATCCCAGTAAGTACCTTTTGTTTTAAATACTAATAATGACTTGTAGAGTTTATATTTTTTTAATTTCTTGAAGGTAAAATATTGTGAGAGGATATTCAAATTATTGTTAGGCATGTTAAAGCTTCTATCCATTGCTTTGCCAGAACTAGACCCCACCCAAGTCCAGGCGATTTTGGAGAACTTGGAACGCGTGAAGCACCGTTTTGACAACTTTTGGCCACCGCGAAGTAAGAAACCAACTCGTTGTTGGGACGGTCAACTCAACTCCACTTCCTATATTTACCCTGAGTTTATGAAGGCTACCAAAGGTACCCTTGGTAGTGATGAACTAGCTTCCATACTCAGTTAAAAGGTCACAAGCATCGCATAATTTTTATTATAAATACGCCATATTCGAAATGAGTAACTCAAATAAGCCCGCATATAATCCGCATTAGGCCGTTCTGTTCAACAAACGTACAATAATGTCACAGTAGATTGTATTTCATACAATCATTATCATTGATATAACATAATATGTCTCATGTTATTAATTGTACAAACCCACTAAGAGTCTGCAATGTTGCATGGTGTTTTTTAAACATCAATAAATAGGTTTTAAGAAAATAATTTATATAAATAGATTAGTTAAAAACGCATTTGAACATCTTTATTTAATTTAATAAAATGTTTTATTTTTTAACATAACATGACAGTATCTTCTACATTTAAAATCCTTGCTTAGTTTATATAAAATATATATCGCCGTAATATAATTTGACTGGAAAACAAAATAAGGCTTCATTTTGTTATTTTCCATTGTAAAAATAATTTATGTTGGAGAAAAGATCAAAGATACCTTAGCATTTATATTCTGAATGATTAATGAAGCTAAATCCAAATACCTACTTATAATGTACCTATAAATAAACTTTGCAATCATACCAATTGAGACAAAAAATTCAATGAGAAAATATTTACCGTGAAGAGGAATTTTATCTTCATAGAAACATTATCTTTATTTTTTAGATAAAATTATTTAGTTTATTTTAAATAGCTACGTTGGTATGACACTAGAGTCACGAATGTTTGTGACATTCGTACACTGTCACTGTACGTGTACGTGTAGGTACTTATATGTAATTTTCAGTAGATATAAATTGAAAAAAATAAACATTTTCCAATTTCGTCCTATACTTGTGGGTATGCGTACAGCGTATTCGTGCGGATGTGTCATGTGAGTAACCCGCATTAGATTAAAATAACGGCTTTGTGGGAAAAGTTCTTGTGGAAATTCCTGTTTAGTCCTTCGTTATGGTACATACAATTGGATATTGGGATATTTATTGGAAATTGAATAAAATATTGATTGTCTGCTACTTTTATAGTTTTATATAGAACAGCTGGAATAGGTAGATGGAGAGGAATTCAGTTGGAACCTAACTTACGTTGGAAATAAGAAATAATTTAATGTTTACTTCGTAGGCGCTTAAATATAAGTACATAGGTACTCCTAGTTCAATAAACGGATAAGAGCCTTATTCTTTTTCTTGTTTTGTTTTGGAATAAAAATTAAAATAAATTTTATTTTCGTATAAGGTAGATATATAAGTATGCCAGGTAATATTTTGTATTTTAAATTCCATGATGACCCTGAACAACGTATTGAGAATAATAAAAAAGTGTTTGTTTGACGCAACCAGTAGGCAGTAACTATTTCGGGTGACTCGGAGTCCACATTCGCGGGCACTTCATGAATCAACATCTAATATTAAACACAGGGAAATATGCATGCGCCGAATGACTATCTCAGCTTCGATTCGTGAACACGAAACACTTATATCACACCTATACTACACATCGAAAATGTTTTCATCAATATCAGTTGATATTGAAATTGTAGTCAAATTGTTCGATTCTGGCACACCAGTGGGTAAAAGACAACATTCATTACTTAAGTACATTAACACGTTACACGACTCTACTTCTTTGCACTACCTAATACCTATCTAACATAGTAACTTACGTAACAATAAAGAACTTGAAGCCTCCTATTGTAGTTAAACATATTTATGAGATTCGCATGAACATAAATTGTTACATTTTAAGATAATATTCCAATTATTCTTGGTATACTATTACCAATGTAGCGCTGACAAATTGGAAAAAGTGGTCAATATTTTATTATTGTTCTCGCCGTCATAAGATGAATCAGTGTTGATTTGGTGCCAATGTATTATCAGAACAGCTAGACACGCTGACTCTTCTTATGATTGTGAAATATTAAAATGCAGCATACGTATGACACAGAATAAACATGCTGCAAAATGAGAAGCTCCGTTTTACCCACACTATATTAATCACCAAAGTTCAACGTAAGCTATTAAATTTATCATCCCTAATTCATTTTATAAAGGGGACTTTGTTGCTCTATCTATCAGGGCCGTTAATGTTCCTATGGTCGTTACAACCTATTATCAGATAACAGGAAGAAAT
This sequence comes from Colias eurytheme, assembly GCF_061535395.1. NCBI lineage: Eukaryota > Metazoa > Arthropoda > Insecta > Lepidoptera > Pieridae > Colias > Colias eurytheme. Next base: position 4,859,338 of record NC_142989.1, on the reverse strand, counting down.
TATTATTAGAAGATTACCTCCTGCGACGTCAATGTTATAATGATTTATTATTTATTAGATATATATTATAGTTATTAATCTTTATATATGACTAGTATAGCTAGAAAAGTAACCAAATAATAATATTTTCAAGGTAAAACATCTCTCGTGAATATGATATAAAAACTATCTATTGAGACTTTTGGTCAGTAAATAGTTTTATGCATACCTACTTAAAGCATGCATGTATTTGTTTGTAATTAATATAATATTATATAATGAGTAATATAATCGGCTTTCAAAGCCATACTAAATCGATAAGTAAAATATATTTATAGAGAAATCTGCAGTTACAACTTACAAGCATACATATTAATATGTTTAAAACACCTTGTTGCTATTTCGAATCCAGCATTTGTTTGAAGTCAAGGTTTAAAGAAGTTATACGGTTTCGATAAAACAGGAATGATAGACAGAGATAGCTACGTACCTTTATATTTGTATCTTAAAATAATATGCAGAAGTCAATAGTCATTCACGCACCTACACACCTGGCAATCGAGCCAAGTAGTCGGATAGTCCTTACTAGATCGTGGCAGGAACCACTTGCGCTATAGGTACCACAATCCACATATTTATTATATTCGTGAGTTTCATACACTACTATTCAATTTACACTTCAACCAGATTTTCATTTTTAATTTTTGTATTTCGCAGTCTCTACAAATTCTCAATTTTTCTTTTTACGTGATTTAATCAATTTAATTAGAATCTTAACTAAGTCTTTTTTCTTATACTCATAAGTTTACTCGATATTAAACAAATTGCTAAGGTTTCAAGAGTTTAATTTTCCTCCATTTGATTTTGTTTTTGATATACCTAACAACCATAAACTACACTTCAATCAATCTGTTTACTCTACAATTAAATTCAACCTTTAAAATAAAACGAGGAATCTTCGAAGTATGATTAAATAGGTAAAAAGTATTTAATAAAACACCTATCAGTTTATACTTTAATTATTTTTGAGTGGGTAATAAAATGCGATTAATAGTACCTACTACGTGGAAAGAAAATGTCATATAATATAGAGGAGGTTGGAGGAAAAGATTTTGTTGAACTTCACGATTTTTAATCTGGAAAGTAATTCTAGCTTTAATTTGCTGGCAAATTGCCAATACCTCGGTGGCCAGGCTTATTTACAGCGGAATGTGTCATAATAATTGTCCCGAAGTGTTGAATACTGAACCTTGTGGTCTGAAATAGTTCGTGGTGATAAGATCTCTGAGATAAGTTTCGTATAAAAGTAAATTTGTTGCAGACCAGAAAAAAGTAGTGTGGCCGCCAGCCCCCGAAACGAACGGATATCACCAGTCGCAGCAGGTAACTAAAGCTCTATTACATCTACTGTAAATATATTTTAATTTAGTCTGCACATAGCAACGCTCACAATATAATGCGCTTGGTAGAGTCGCTTGGAAATCATTATGCATGTAAATATATATTTTGCATTTACTGAATAATTGTTACAACTGTATTTATTATATATATACCTAAGTATACCTACACTTTATAATACATCAAAACTCGTTTGACTTTCTTCTTATTAGTTTTATTTCATTTGAAAAAGGTAAATCGTATGAAATATTCAGAAAAACAAATTTCCAACTTTAAGGCTTAGATACGAATACGTTCAAGTTTTAAACAGTTTTGAAACAAGAACCTTCTACTTATAAGACATTCAAACCATTCATGAGTTCATTTTATTGTTTATTTTAAAAATATGTTATACAGAACTTTTTAAGTGCCTACCTAAACATTAGTTATAGCTGTAAAGATAGGTACATGAAAGGGAGCCTTTTTAAAAACTTTTAATTTGTTGACCTATTTTACAAAGGAAAAACTCTATTTCATCGATCACTGATTCTAAAACATATTAAGAATGAAAGCTTGCAACGTGGACAGTCCTTTTTTGTTACTTTTCTCAGCAGCAGAGCCCAGCGTTCTACAACAACGCGCAACACTCTCCGTCACAGCCGCAATATTCGCCACAACCCTCTGTCCAACCGGCACAGCCCTCGTACCAAGCGCCTTACCAAACCCAACCACAATCCCAGTCCTATTCGAACCAAGCGCCTCAACCCCAATCGGGTTTCTGTGAAGGCCGCCGTCAGGAAACTACAGGGTTAAGCAAATTAATCCCAGTTGGGCCCGGTGTGACCGCCGCTCCCCTATCTCCCACATATCGCCAGGTCCCCACAGGTCCGCTGTCCCCGTCTGCACAACCCTACCGCCAGCAGCAAAGCCGTTGGGCGCCCGTACCAGCTCCTATTTCACCTCAGGTAGTAATCACGCGCGCTAACAAAGCTTTTTCTATCACTAAATTAATACACCTACTTAGGACTAGGATATAGTTATAATTAACCGACATCATATTAATTCGTCTCGTCAGTATTGTACAACTTACTTTTATAGATTTTCATTCATTTTCAGCTTTCAATAAAAATATTCTAATGCCTCTTTTTGACACTTTAGGCAACTAATATCATACACTTATTGCAATCATAATAATTTTGTAAATATGTATTGTAGAAATAAAATAACAATGGATTTAATTTGATTTGTGTAACTATAAAATGTGATTATTATACGTCAAGAAAACAAAAATGGATGTATAGTCATGAACCTACATAAACAGTGAACACCTACATGAACTCGAAACTAATTTACAACTATAATATCTACAGCCAAGCAACCAGAAGCCCCAGTTCTCACCACAGTCGCAGTACTCACCGCAGCCTCAATACTCGGAGCCCGCTTACCAACCTCCCCAGAGGCACTTCGAGCCACCGCCGACGACCATCACCCTTCGCCCACAACAACCCGTTCACCAGTCACCTTCGCCGGTGTTCGCTAGTCAACCCGCAGCAGCGTCTTTCCAAGGTACGTTCTTTTATACATTATAAAGATTGCAAAACTTTCTATTGATTGTTCATTATAAGGCGTTGCTTGTTTTTTTCAATGCTATCGCTATTCGCTGCGTTGAATGAGATTTCTTTTTTTATTTTCGTGGTGAAAAGAATCGAACATATTAATCACCGACATAGGTTGATTTTATATCAAAGCTACTAGCCCTATTCAGAAGCTAATGAACTATTACTTTATCTATATGAATACCACATTATACAAAAATGTAGTGTGAATGAAGACCAAGAGAAAGGCTGTAAATACACACATTGGTAGAGAAACGAAACCATATATTTTTAAAGGTTTTAAAAACCTCGTTCTAGCTGTAAAAACACCTACAATACAATGTGCATGTTTTAAAAGCTATTGCTTTTTTTACGTTTCTTCACAGATTAAGACAAGATAACACGCAAAAGCTTTTATGATGCATCGAAAAATTGTCAAAAGTTTACGACCATCATAATGAACAGCACTTTACCTACGAAAATAAACATATAGAAAAATATTGAAAGCAGAAGTTAAAACTCATTTTATTTATCTTACGTATTTTGTTCAGGAGGCATCAATATGAGAGGCGATACAAAATGGCCCCCACAATCTGTGAAGGAAGCAGTCGCGGCCGAAAACGAGGCCCGAAGGCAGTTGGCCAAAGGCCCTGCCTGCAGACCTCGCAAGGTATGTTCACATTATTGTTAAAAATAAATGCCGCATTGGTTTAATTTCTTACGAGAAATTTTAAAAAAAATTGCAGGATGTTCATTCCTTGTAGATACAATCTCATTAATATTTTATATTAAATTTTACAATCTGCTGCATGCCCCCCCCCCAGATGTATGCAAGTAAACTATATCATTTTGTTTTTATTTATACCTACTAACTCTATTATATTTATGTATGGGTATTATTACAACACACGTCATACACCTCAGACATTCCGTGTGTACCATTTTAAAATTGTACCAAGTGTAAATCCTAATGTAACATCAACCATAAAAGCAACAGCTTATTGGAGACTCCGCGAAGCTGACTCGATCGTTGTCTGTTTTAGCTGCGACAATATTCACTTGCCGAATTGCTTGCCATGAACGAGGTGTAGACGCCTGTTCTGTACGCTCGGTTCATGCCGGATTTTAATGACGTTTTGTAAGTGATCCTGTGGATAGTGTAGTGTAGTCAATATAATAATAACTAGCAAAAAGCTATCCACAATTGATTTGTAGTTCGTAGCCGAGATCACCTAACGCGTTAAGAGCAGCCTACGCATTATTTTACGATCATTGGAACACGTTATTGACTAAAAAGCTTACAAATACTAGTTTCATGTTCTTATTTCTATCTTTATCGCTTAGCATCTTAAAGATGTGCATGAAATAAACATAGCATTCATATAACGTTAAGTAGTTAGTGAAGTAATGTCATGCACTAATCAACATGCAATTTTAATGTATCGATGGTGATCAGCCTAGCTGTCAATAAAGATTCATTCAATGCAATACAGCTAGGAATATTGTCTAAAGGTAGATAAGTTGTACTTTGGTCTTTAGAGAGACGGAAATGCGTGTACCTATATTATTATTAGAATTCCGCATTGTAATGAAGTTGAGTTTAACGTTTCAAAATATTGTACGTACAAGGATTCTTTCAAAGTTTTTCTACTTATACATACGAACGGTAATACACAAAAACACACTTTCTTTCATCGTTACTTTGCCATTTAACAATGAACTGTAATTTCAGGTACAAAAGGACTACAGTAACTTCTTCTCGCAGCATGCCCTGAACCACAGCTACACCAGCTACCGCGTGCCGCCCGGCACACAGCACTATGATGACCACTCGGGCCGATCGTCTTATTAACTAAATTATATTAACTATTTATATGAGCGTCGTTTAGACTATGAGGAATAAGCCTCGCGGAATTTAGGAACATCTCATATCAATCATGCCTCATCTGTCTTTGTTAAGACTACATCAGTCGCTTGAAGAAACTGATCGGAGCTCGAGTACTTGTATGGACTTTACGAATCATTAAAGTCCATGGGCATGTACCGAATATTTGTCATTATATTCAGTACTTTATTTTAGAAATAATTTATTTTTACGTATATCATTAATTATTATAATTAAGTTCATTTTCGCCTGAAGTAAACATACCTACATTTTTACGCATTGTTATTCAATAATTATATCATCATACATTGTGTCTACTTGAATACGAACATTATATTTTTGTGTCAATGTGCGGCTTTAAAGTTACGATTGTTTTATATTGCTTCTAATGCTTTTAACATAAAATTCCAACTGAATATTGAATGCGAATATAATAAATAAATTATATTATAACATAAAAAAGTAAATCTATTATTGGCTAAGCTTAAGTGTACGTACCTAGTCACGAATATTACGTCAAATTATTTTGTATATAAAATTTTGTATTTCATTATTTAATTTTTTTGTAATGAAATAAAAAATAAAACACATGAACTTGTATTTTTTACTCCCTCCTCACCGATAGCTTATAAGATAAAAATAGAAATTTTAATATGAGCAAAATCATCGAAACTGTATGAAGTAAATACCTGATATATAAAGTAATAAAAATACATTTATAATTATAAAAATAATATATTATGATACACTGTGTTCAAACCACACCTTAACAACAGCTATACTGAGGTGCACATATAAATGCTTCGAAAGTATTAACGCGAACTAGCCAAGCTAAAAACAGTCGCCACTTATGTACATTATGTACAAAGTAATAAATAATAAAATAATAGTTTCCCAAAGTGAGATATATTGTCTCAGTTTATTAAAATATATCACAGCAATTACCAGCAATAATATATTTCTGTACAATATTCGTCAAAATTTGTAAACTTAATATTTTTATGATATTATAAAAAATTATGCTATGTTTATTCTAAGTTCGCAGTAACAACATTCAACATAGAAACGAAACAATGAATATGAGAAAGTACATATTTTGATTTCTTCGTTTGCAGTAACAGTATTGATATAAGGCTTGGATACAAACCTACTATTGATTCGGTATTTGATAGTACAATATTGCATGTTCAAAGTCAAACGTTAAAAATCTTCTTTCTTCTTCTTTTTCAGCCCGGTTTAACCCAAAGTTGGGTATAGGCCTCTTCATGTGCACGCCATTCCTTTCTGTTGGTCGCCACTCGCATCCACTTCCTTCCCAAGATCTTCACTATGTCGTCAGCCCATCTAGTAGGCTGACGGCCAACTTTTCTTTGTCCGGTCCAAGGACGCCATTCTAGGATTTTGTTGGTCCACCTGTTGTCACTTAATCTGCAGATATGTCCCGCCCACCTCCATTTCTGCCGAGACACTTTGAGTGCTATGTCTATAACTCCAGTTTTCTTCCTTATTGTCGTATTTGGAACTCTGTCTATCAATGAAATCCCGAGAATAGCGCGTTCCATCGACCTTTGCGCTACTTGGAGTTTATTCACTAGGTGTTTGGTTAGTGTCCAGGTTTCAGAGGCGTACGTCATTACTGGAAGAATACATTGCTCAAACGTTCGCCTCTTCAGGAAGGTTGGTATTTGTTTGTCTTTGAATACATCTGATAGTTTGCCAAACGCTGCCCAGCCAAGTTGAATGCGGCGGTCTACTTCCCTCGTTTGTGCATTCCTATCCAGCGTAACCATTTGACCCAAATAAACATACTCCTCTACTCTGTCGATGTTCTGACCATGTATTGTGATCGCAGGTGTAATGTTTTTGCTGTTACACATAAATTTAGTTTTGAGCATGTTCATTCTTAATCCAATAGCTAGTGAGGCATCATGTAGTTCTTCGAGCATAACTTTTATATCGTCCGGGGTTTTAGCAAACAGAACGAGGTCGTCAGCAAATCTCAAATGCGACAACATTGACCCGTTGATGCTAACGCCTTTTTCAGACCACTCCAACAGTTTAAAAACGTCTTCTAGAGCAGCTGTAAATAGCTTGGGAGAAATTGTATCGCCTTGTCTTACACCGCGACCAACTGGTATTCGGCGAGATACTTCGTGCAGCTTTACTTGGAGGGTTGCACCTTTATAAATCTCCTTGAGAACTTCCACATATCTTGTGTCTACCATGCATCTTTGCAGTGAATGAAACACAGCCCAGTGTTCTATAGTGTCGAACGCTTTTTCATAATCTACGAAAGCAACACATAGATCCTGATTGTACTCCACACACTTTTCAATCAACTGCCGCACTACAAATATGTGGTCGATAGTGGAGAAACCACGACGGAAACCTGCCTGTTCTATTGGCTGTGCAGTATCAAGTTTGTTGGCTAGACGGTTCGTCAGAACTTTAGTAAATAGCTTGTAGGTATGGAGCAATATGGATATTGGCCTATAATTATTGAGTTGGGTTTTTTCCCCTTTCTTATATATAAGCGTAACCAATGCGTTTTTCCAAGGTTTCGGTGTAATACCTTCCATTAAAACCTGATTGAAAAGCCTTTGAAGTTCTAGCAAAGCCGTTTTGCCTCCTAACTTTAAAAGTTCCACAGGTACACCATCTTCACCTGGAGCCTTTTCATTTTTCATACTTTTAAGCGCCGATTTAATCTCATACAAGCTTATGTCTGGTAGATCTTCTGTAAAGTGACGTATCAGTTTAGCGCGTGGGCATTGAAGCTTCAGTGGCTCCACTGTTCTGGAGGTGTACAGTAGGGTGGAGTGATAATGTATGAAAGAAATTTTTTTTTGCTTTTTTCAAACGGCATAGCGACAGAAAGGTGCCTTTTAATGAGTGAATTCAGCATACAAAATATTGTTTACCTGTCTTGATGTTTTGAGGTGCCCCAACCCAATTGAAAATTAGAAAAATATGATTTTTTCGCAAACTTTGATTTATTTTTTTAATCACAGTATTTTTATGGCCGTCAAGTCTATTATATAACAAACTTCTTTGTGATACACTAAATAATAGCCTGATTAGTTGTTTTAACGTATTTCATTAATGAAAATGATATTATAGAGGAATGAAAATATCAGAAATAAGTAATTATTTAGTACTAGCTGCGCTCGCGGTTGCCTCACGCTTTCACCCGCGTGGCTCCGCTCCTGTTAATCTAAGCGAAATGATATGTAACCTATAGCCTTCCTCGATAAATGGGCTATCTAACACCGAAAGAACTTTTCAAATCGGACTAGTAGTTCTTGAGATTAACGCGTTCAAACAAACAATATCTTCAGCTTTATAATATTAGTATAGATTATAATATTAGTATAGATAACGCTGTTTTTTTTCAAAATTAGGCATTAGCAGTCGTGATACTGATGCTCTTGCCATTATAAAATCATTTTGTTTACTTTTTCAGCAAACTGCACTTGAAGCTTATGTCACCAATTTGATAATATGCTTTACGGCCTGGGCAAGGCATAGAAAATCTTTGATATTCTGAAACGTAGTCAAACCGCTTTTCACGATGTCTTTTAAGGTTTCTTCAGATAAATTAGAAGTCAGAGGCTCAGTTTTCTTACATTCTTGCCACATAGTTAAGTCGGTATAATCTTTTGAGCAAGTACAAGAGAGTTAAAAAAAATGGCATTTGCAACTTCAAATATCAAATAATCTTTGGTACTGAGTGACAAAATACTTCAGTTATCTTTTCTTGTTATTTTTTGTTAGTTTGTCGGTCTTGATAAGGTTTTAATAAGCGTCTATATTCATCGAATATGGTGTGTCGAATAAGTTGTAGTACTCTATTAAAGCTAATAGTGGGAAGCGATGCTTTTCGCCACACATCAAACATTTCCGTAGCTAATCTTTCGGATAAATCATGAATTTTTTTATTTTATCAGGTTTAAATTCATATCTAATAAATAAGTAATAGTTTCTTAGCATCAGTACAAGTTGGTAATTGAGACACTGGGTACTTCTCTGGCAAACAAAATACAGGACAACATGTCGTTTGTCGTATTTTGACTTGCAACACTTTACTGTAACAAAGCGAAATTATAGATAGAACTCACATCAAAAATATTAAATTATGATCTTAATTGTATTTACGTGTAAAATGTAATTAAGAAATATTACTAACATTAGTGTTATTTCCTTAACGGCACTGTTTAAAATCAACGTTTCCTACAATAAGAGTCGGCGCAAACGGGCCACCGACCAGAGCCACTGGTAGCCAGCGATAGCCACTTTTTTATATATTGAAATATTATGTATTCTGTGTCTTCCTGTTGGCAACCAACGAGATAACACAGAATCTGATTTAGCGTTAATTTGTCAAAATTAAACTTTACTGATTTTCGACTAAATTTTTTGAATTTCTGAAACTTCATGATGTTGGGGGCACCTCTAAATGTATCATCTGCAAAGTATAATTTTGCATGTGTATTTATGAGCAATTATGACATCTTTTTACAGGTATGCCGAAACGAAAATGAAAAAAAATATTTTTCACTCCACCCTAGTGTACAGTTTTTCGTAGAATTGTTCTACCACATGCATAATTTCATCGAGGTCATTTGTTTCTCTTCCGTTAGCATCTTTGATTCTGTGTATTTGTTTATTACCCTCTACCAATTTCGTTAAAACGTTAAAAATGGTTTTCCGTAAATGTTAAATCAGTGCGAACCCAGTAACATAACTATATAACTTTCCCAAAACACAGAATAACAATATGAATGATACAACACAACAAACTTGTCATAAGCTGTGGGATATTTAAAATCGAATTTTACGTGAAGGCGCAAATGTCGAACACATTGTATATTTAATTGAGGTCACATGTGTTAAATTATAACCTAACTGAAAAAATGGATAAATATTTCACTTTAAAAAGCATTTTAAAGCTATTTTTAGTAGTATGATCAGTCTGTTCAAATAAATTGTTAATTATTTCTTAGAACATAAGGTGCAAATTTGAATGTTGACAATATTTTATAACATGTACAATAGACCTCAAATAATGCAACTTTTGTTTGTTTTGTTTCTTTCGTTTTTTTATACTCGTCAATTGATCAAACGATTCTTAATTAAAAATCAATTTACGTTTCCATACTCAATATTGGATTAACGATCCAAGTTATTATGATTTTTAGTAGAAATTAAAAATTTAAAAGGCTCTTTATTTATTAAACGATTTGTCAACCGTGTCTATCTAATGTTGGCATTCTAGCAAAGGCATGGTGTTCAAAACGCCCAGATACTGGTTACCTATTAAAGAATATTTCAAGTTTTTTAACAAAATATTTCCTAAACACAATTTTCATATTACGGCCACATAAAGAATCTAAGGAATGACATTGTAAATTTCGTGAAAAACTCCCAACAAGGTAGTAACATTGATTGTTATTTAAAGATGCGACGTAATAAATTTATTTGCAGTATGAATAACACCTGTTCCGGTCCATTATAGAATGACAATGACTGAATTGTGAAGTGACACAATAAAATATTCGTTCTATAACTGAATTATTAATGACATACGAAAGCAATAATTAGATGTAGCATTAATCTTTTTGAACACGAGTATTTATTAGAGTTTTATATTATACATACATTATTATGTATTTAATTCATAGAACAATCTAGATTGAAGCAAACACCTGTGCAAAATTGTATATCAATTTTGGCACGTGGTCCATTAAATTTCTATTGTACAATTGTCTCTACTATGCATAATTGTTAATATCATTTATAGGACGCAATATTTATCGTGATAAATGCAATAAAAATAAGCAAGTAATTCTAAATTCAAGTTCAAAAAAGCCAAATCGTGTCATTGAAGCATTTTCTTAAAACACCAAAGCGTTTGTGTCATTTCTAATTCTGTAGAGTAACACAGAGTGTAACACCGAAACAATGTATTCATAACTGAATTAAACGAAATTTAAAAACAACGAACTGAGTTAGGCTTTTGCAACCTCATATGATTTCCATACCATCATATCACATGCAAGTAACAACATTATAATAAACACATAATAATTTGTGTAACGAATATATATAATTTAGTTAGGGCCGATTTTTCAATGCTTGGATAAAACTTATCCGTCCAATAAAGTATTACACGATAATATTAGAATGTCACGTAAACTGTCAAATACGGGCAATTAGAATACGTTTTTAAAATGGTAGTTTTATACATTATTCGACGAATAAGTTTTAACCAAGGATTGAAAAATCAGTCCTTAGACGAGTGAAAATCCTTGCGTTTGTTGAATTGCTTGGAGGAGATAGTATTTAAGGCGTTCCTTTGTCTTGTAGCGAGGTAAGTCCAAGAGGTTGAAACACGTGTGAGCCACGGGGAAAAAACGGTCGTCGGCCACCGGTTGAATCCTTATCTGCAATTAATATGAAACTTAATATTTAAACGCATAACACAAAAATACTTTAATTTTTTAAGACACTAAATATTATGATTAGGTACTAAAAGTCTACATAACACTATATTACGTTGCTATAGGCAATGAACTGATATTTTGCCGTAATAACAAAAAACTATTCGCATCAACGAGATACTTCCGTACAAATAATTGACGTCACATCTAAATATAGTACTACCATGGACTAATAGAATCTAAAGAGGACTGATGATTGTCATACTAGAGATCGTACCCCGTAATTTCAGCTTATTGCTAGATGGCGCTCTCATTTGAGCTTATTATTTAATTTGCAGTTTTAAAAGCGCCACCTAGTGACCAATTTTAGAACTAAGGAAACAGCAAACTATCGATTTTCAATTATTACATCTAGAGGGCGTTGTTTTAAAAACTCCGGTGTTTTTGAATTATTATTTTAGTTTTTAGGGAGCATCTAAGGAAGTGAGTACCTCTATTACGATTTCGACACCCACTACAAACATTCGACATAGTGATCAGAGTAGTGTATATAATATAATTATATTATATATATTCTTTATTTTCTGTTAAAAAAATGTCTATATCTTTTTTCTTCTTAAGTATTCCCTTGTAAACAGTATTATTTATATGACCATAAAATACGGGAAAAGAAAAAAAAATGTGGATGTACAGCGATGATTTGAACCAGCATCTATCGATTTTAAAGTACGAGACTCAGTCAACACAGCTACAGGCACTTATACGTCTTACATTGAAAAATATGCTCTAATTGTTCGAGTATTTCTTTGATAAATACAGTTCATAGCAACGCGGTGGTGGAGCATCTTAAGGAAGTGAGTACCTTTTAAGATTTCGACACCCACTACAAACATTCAACATAGTGATCAGAGTAGTGTATATAATATATATTCTTTATTTTCTGTTAAAAAAAATGTCTTTTCTTTTTTCTTCTTAAGTATTCTCTTGTAAACAGTATTATTTATATGACCCTTAAAATACGGGAAAAGAAAAAAAAATGTGGATGAACAGCGATGATTTGAACCAGCATCTATCGATTTTAAAGTACGAGACTCAGTCAACACAGCTACCGGCACTTATACGTCTTACATTGAAAGGAGATTGCCCAAGTGACTATGGCACTTGGTATCGCAATCAAACTTATTGTGTCAAGATGAAATATAGCTCAATTTAAAGCTTGATGTTAGTACTTTTAGAAACGATTAAAGTTTTTATGTAAATAAGCCGCAGTTCACGACAATAAAAATAAAACAATAGTTTTATTCAACGCTTCAAAAAAATACTTTATCGAGTTTATACTAACGATGAACGTTAAGTTTTACATTTATTACATAGGTAATATTTTAATTTACAAGACAAATGTGAAAAGTAAATCGTAATAAACATTATAATTCAAAATAAATAACGTCGAACAATGCGTCGAACACATTCATTCAACTATGACATACTCAGATGACATATGACGCAGGACGCTTGCAAGAGAGATAGATATAATGTGTCAAAACAGAAACTTTTACTTTTATTTCTATTTATTCGGTATAATTACGACTTAATAGTGATAAATATGATCATTATAAATACAAATAGGAATTAACAATATCACGAACACGTGACACAACTAGTATTTTACCGATTCCATACGTGGTCATACATGTTTCAAAAGAATAACTTTTACTATTATTTCAATTTATCCGGTATAATTAAGACTTAATATTGATACATATGATCATTATAAATACAAATAGGAATTAACAATATCACGAATACGTGGCACAACTAAAATTTTACCGATACCACCCGTGGTCATTCTCCTTTATGCTCTAATTGTTCGAGTATTTCTTTGATAAATACAGTTCATAGCAACGCGGTGGTGGAGCATCATAGAGTAACTTATATAGGATTGTGGAGCATCTTAAGGAAGAGAGTACCTTTAATAAGATTTCGACACCCACTACAAACATTCGACATAGTGATCAGAGTAGTGTATATCTTTATAATATAAAAATGAATCCCAAAATGTGTTGGTAAGCGCATAACTTGAGAACGGATTAACCGATTTCGTTAATTCTTTTTTTATAATATTCCTTGAAGTTCGAGGATGGTTCTTATGTAGAGAAAACGTGAATATGTACCACGGGCGAAGCCGGGGCGGACTGCTAGTCTTCTTATATATAAAAATGAATCGCAAAATGTGTTGGTAAGCGCATAACTCGAGAACGGCTGAACCGATTTCGATAATTCTTTTTTTATTATATTTCTTGAAGTACGAGGATGGTTTTTATGTAGAGAAAACGTAAATATGTACCACGGGCGAAGCCGGGGCGGACCGCTAGTAATATATATTATTTAAATTCTTTATTTTCTGTTAAAAAAATGTCTATATCTTTTTTCTTCTTAATTATTCCCTTGTAAAAAGTATTATTTATATGACCATAAAATACGGGAAAAAAAAAAAAAAAGATGTACGGCAATGATTTGAACCAGCATCTATCGGTGTTTAAGTACGAGACTCATCAATACAGCTACGGGCACCTATACATCTTACGTTGAAATTTATGTTCTAATTGTTCGAGTAATTCTTTGACAAAAACAGTTCATAGCAACGTGGTCCATGGTCTTAGATCATTAAGTAATGGATGGAGTACGCTGGCAAATGTTCTAACTAAACTTTCTGCTGATTTTGGTGCGGGGAAGGTAACTCACACTATTGAAACACAATCACACATTCACAAAAATAATTTGTGTCACGAAAGTCGTAAAAATTTATGACCTTTTAAGCGACGAGTTTTTAAATTCAACTCTATCCCTAAGTTCATAAAGATTACATTTGTATTTCATTCCAAGTTGTCTCGTGGGGAGTGCGGTTCAATATCGCGTTCTAAATTCAACTTTATAACTTAGATCATAAAGATTAAATTTGTATTTCTTTAATGCCTCAGCCCCCGGAATCACAGACACAATAGAAAATCTATTGTGTCGTGGCCCGTGGGCCGTGGTCCGATCGGGCCGCTCGGTGGTCAAGGGGCTAAAAGATAGACTCGTAAGGAATGCGGTTCATTATCGGGTTTTAAATTCAACTTTATCTCTTAGTTCATAAAGATTAAATTTGTATATTTTCTTTCCATGATAGTCTCGTGGGGCCGCATCAATGATCGAGTAAACGACTCGATTATTTGTCTTGATCATATCGCTAAACGATACATCGACGATTATTAGAAATTGCATTTAATTAGAAATGTACTTACGTTAAAAAAATATACACAAATGAAAGGTTATTCCATCTTTTTTAATATTCGACATGTTTGAATTGCTTCTGCAAGGCTTGACAGTGCAAAACGGCATTTTTAGCGGAGCACTCGCAGACGTCCTTTCGATGTTTTAGCCTAGGAAAACGCAGAGTGTTTGTAATCGATTACGCAAGTAGTTTTTATGAAAGCATAAGATTTTTCGATTCGAATAATCTTATACCTCGACAAAAGGGGAAACACCTGCGAGTGTTATCGATTACTTAATGATCTAAGTCCATGGTGGTCACGAAGTCACTCTCGAACAGCGATGAACGAAGTGACAAAAATAGGCGGTCCATCCTAAGGAGCGCTGGTGCAGTGAACTCCCATAAATAATTATAATAAAGTTGTGCTCATTCATTTAACAATTAATATATCTTTAATTTTAAATTAAATTTATCGTATACCTAAACTCCAATACGAATATCAAATGCCTAAATACGGAATCCAATAAGAGGTTAAGAGAAATTTTCAGTCCTTCGCGAAACAAAAGATCACGTAAACATAGCGCAATCCATTTTATAGATCATCTTCATACTTGATAAGTAGTATTATTTTTTTATATTTTTATTGAAATTGATTCCAGAAGATAACTTTAAAAATTCATTTTGTTACTTTTATTAGTGATCCATTGAAATGTTACATTTTTTAGCCCTAACCTTGCATTTTTTAGAGGACGCAATTTTGTTTTTTTGATGTGTAGGGGGGGTCAGTGTGAAGCTAAAACCAAGTTTGTGGGGTCGCCACCCTTGTCCCACGGCCGCCATCTTGAAAATAGCGGTTGAAATGGTATTTACGATATATCTCTTAAACTATTTAACTGATAAAAAATATCGTTAACATTATTTGTTGCTAATCGAAATATTCCAATTATTTGTAACTAGCGGTCCGCCCCGGCTTCGCCCGTGGTACATATTTACGTTTTCTCTACATAAAAACCATCCTCGTACTTCAAGGAATATAATAAAAAAAGAATTATCGAAATCGGTTCAGCCGTTCTCGAGTTATGCGCTTACCAACACATTTTGCGATTCATTTTTATATACATAAAGATTTAAGATATTACTTTGTTCTCATGCTTTGAGTTAAAATTGTACCGTAAAATAGCGTTTTTTGTTAAAAATCTGTAATAGCACCCTTATTGTGGTGCTTTTTTTTTGTAATGAATTTACTACGCTACTGTATTTTCTTTGTTTTAGACTTTAGTTCAATACTTAATTAAACACCCATACAATTTTGTCACGAGTCGCCTCTGGTCAAACTAACCGTTATTAGTGTTACGTTTACTCAAAATACAAAAATGAAGAAAGTATTATTTTACGCTTATTAAATCTTTAAAACTTAAACAAAATGATGTGGAGGTAGGGAGGTGGATTTCCTCAATCGAAAAAGGGAGAGACTAGTCTACTCAACCGGCCGGCCGTAAAGGCCCCGATTATTGATGGCGGAAAGTTGTATATATGCTCTGTAACGAAAACATTTCGCTTGCGCGATTCAGAGCAAAAAATAACATTTAAATAAAAATATTTTTTTGCGTATTATATTTTACGTATTATATTTTACGTTATAGTTTACGTTTTTTGCGTATTATATTTTACGTCAAGATACTATTTGGCACATTGATTTTTTTTGTAGCGACATCTCTTAGCTTCATTAAACCGACTTAATGCTCTAAGGCGACATCTAGTTCTTAAACGTATAAAAAAGCTTATAAAAATGCCAAATGCTACTGTGAGTGACATCTATCGACAAAATTGGGAACTGAGAAACGAGTTACGTTTTTTACTATGGCGATTGTAAGTCTTCTTGAGTGTATTAGTCTATGGTACTACTATAATTAGAATCATAGCATGTACCCGCTTCCGTCATTAAAATTGTATTATATTGTTTTTATTTATTTCGGAACAATATTTTTCAATAGGTGAATCCCTAAAAGCTCTCGAGTAGAAGAGAATAGGGTAATTAATAAAAATTTTAAAGGACCTTTGCAATGTTACTATTATTAACAGAGTCAATATTTAAAAAAATAATCAACTTACTTTTACATCTCTCATGCCTTGTATGGGCACACGGTCGCTTCCCGTTAGAAATAGTAAGAACTTTTTCTTATCTTCAATAGATAACTCATGAAAGACTTCCCAAAACCATCTGCAAAATAAACTTTGTTTTACGATCGACTAAAATAACAGTAATTAACATATTGAAAATAAAAGCACTGTTATTTGAATACCATATTCAATAGAAAAGTACACAAACCAATGTTATAACATGATTGAGTTAAGCTTTTTAAAAGTTTAATAAAGACGCAAACTTATAATTTGATAACTATGTACCTATTTACTCATATTAATGTTACACCATAAGATTTTAACGGATTTGTAATATGTACTATAAAACAGAGTTCTATTGCATGTATTTCCGACATACCTAACTTGTGGATCAGTCTCCGTATAACCGTTCTTATACTCGCAGTTAGTCTCAAATATGTCCCAATCATATTCCTCATTACCAATAACCACTGACATTAGCTCGTGGGATCTAAATAATTTTATTATCCTACCGCCGCACACCTGGAAAAGAAAATTCATATAAATATAGTGTATATTTTAATGTAATATTTTATATTCAGGATATGTTTTCAGCGATGTTCAAAGATTCGCGCGAAGAGTTTGAAAGATAAACATCTAAATTAAAAAGTTTAATTTTTCAATATAATCGTTCGGTAAAATCTATTTACTGAATAAAATACTCACTTTCTGGAAACCCTGATTAAATGCTTTGAACTGATTGTCTACAGATTTATTGAGCAAAAAGTCAACATATAGATCGACGTACTCCGCCTTGTTCTCGTGAGTGACGGGCAAATTTTCACCATTCTCTTTGAGTGGATGAACTTGAATTTGATCAAAGACTACAGTATTTACTGCGAAGCATAGGCTGAATACCTGTAATTAAGAGAAATGTTTTAATATTCCATGTTTAATTTCATTGTTTACAATTAACATTATCAAAATATTGATATCGTAACATAAAAACAACGATATAATAAACATTGAAGTACTATAAACAACTTACGTACGATTAACAATACCAATTAAGTTCGTCAAAAAATATTCAAGTGGCGTTGCATTAAACATTTATTGAATGCAACGCCACTTGAATATTATTTTATCATATCATATTATTCAATACGAGAGATAAATAAATATAACACTTAAAAATAAATATAAACAGGACTTAAAAAAGGGGAATAAAATTAATTAAAACAAAATAAACAAAACTCACGTCTTCAACATCCTCATCAGGATAGTCTAAGAGATGCTTAAGGCTATTCGCTAACGTGGGATACAAATCCGATAGATCGTCCAACATCACAGACTCTCCCAGCAACTTTTTGTACAACACGAGAGGGAATGGCACGTATATTATTATCGAATTGTATATAGCTAGGCCATATATTGCACCTGTAAATGAAACAGTCTTATGATTACTATTTTTTACTGATTTACTTAAATATCCATGCAAAGTATTTATTCGAACTCAAACTTTTTATTCGTAGAGAAATCTTTGGTGAGTGTTTACAGATTTTTTTTAACTAGCATAGACATGCTGCAATTCAATAAAATTATTGGATTTAAATACTGTTTGTTCAAGCTTTTGAATTAATTAGGACAATCGCAATATCATAATATGTTTAATTCATTTAAACAACGCGAAGCGTGTGGGTTTGTTCTACTCGCGAAAGATCGCGTTGTGTCAAGTTCACAATATAAAATTGTTGGAATACTCGAAATTAGATAAGAAAGTCATTAAAAAATTCACATTATTAAAACTAGAAACTTCAATTGTAACTACAGTCTGGTTTTTAACTTATTAATTTTCTTTTTATAAATTTGAACAAATAGGTACTCGCCAATTAAATAATACATAACATCATCTTCAAACGGATTGTTCGAGAACCAAATCATATTAGTTTCTTCCGACTGTTTGAACATTCCGTACACAGGATCGAATATTTCCTTGAGCAATAACAAAAAGAACTCTTTCTTCACACCACCACCGTCTTCCGCCTCCTCGCCCACGAATTCTACCTAAAACATGCGTATTCTACAGTTTTTTGGAGCTTATATATAAGAAAAATTGGTAAATTGATAATTAAAACAAAAAATGTTGTGTGGTTTTATGAAACCGCGGTAAAAGTGAAACTGTTCGAACGGTTCCGAACACTGCTTTGTGTAGCGCATGTCGGTCGGCGACGGTCGGCTGCCGAGTAGGTATACCTACTCGGCAGCCGCGATACACGCGACATGCGCTACACAGGCCAAAAAGTTTGAGACGATGTAATAAAAGTTTCACTTTAAAAAGAAGTTACCACCAATAGGTACAAAGTGGTGGTGATCAGATTTCAAAAGTAGTAAGAATGATACATAGACACATTTCCGTATTTTTGTACATATTGTGTTGCAATATTATATCCAATTAGCATGTGAGTAGGGACAAAGGGGTTATCAAATAGTGAATTCTATCCACAGGGAATCGCTATCAAATATCAAACCAACTTACTCTAAGCGGTTTCTTCAGTTGTGAACTATCATGGTTGCTAATTTGTAGCATCGTATCGCGCACAATATGGTTCCTAGATACCGTCAGATTGAGGAACTGATCTCTTTGGTACGGATAAGTAGGGTCCATGAACAGCCGTGTGAACATTTGTGTAGCCGCTCTTGTGATCGCCATTTGCATTTGCAATTGCTGGTCTATCTTTAGAAGTAAGGATTTGCATTGCACGTCGAAGAGGAACGCGTAGTTGCAGAGGTGTGGTTGTAAAGACTAGAAGGGAAATTATTATTTTATTCAATATAAGATAAAACAATTGAAAAATTCGACAAAATTTTAACAAATTGCAGGATTAGTGACATAAAAAGATATAATATTGTAATGTAGCTCAATACTCGTGTGAATAGAATTAACTGAAAAGTTAAAAGAATTGCCATCGTTTAATTTTAATACTGCCCATTGAACCAAAATTTTGTACAAAAACAAATATAATTTTAAATCAGAAAAATGCTTTATTTAAATTAATTGAGTAGTATTCTTGTATCAAACCACAGTCAGATACATATATAATACAAAAAACTTAAAATAAACTTACATCTTGGTCAGAGAGCCAGTTAATATAATCCGTCGCTATATCCACATATGAACAG
The DNA here is from genome assembly GCF_061535395.1 of Colias eurytheme. Classification (NCBI taxonomy): domain Eukaryota; kingdom Metazoa; phylum Arthropoda; class Insecta; order Lepidoptera; family Pieridae; genus Colias; species Colias eurytheme. Next base: position 4,839,529 of record NC_142989.1, on the reverse strand, counting down.
AGATCTTCCACATAGAAACATTCAGCTGGTATTTTCGGTTTCTTGGGATTCGTGAAGTTTATCTTATTTAGTGTGGAGAGAGTATTTAGTATTTGAACGATGCTATGTGTGAAGTATATTTTCTGAAAAATAAAAATAATCATAATTTAATAAACGTAAAAGATTTTAATTTACTTAGAAAATATGTATAACTAAGTTTCGAACTTCACATTTTAAAAACTTTATCGTGTGACGGGATTTCCTAACATCTTTCGCCTTTCCTGAGCGATTTTGAATATGCAAGATTCTAAGTCATGTCTATAGTCGAATCTCCCTCAATTAGTTTTGGTTCTAGATGTAACATTTACACTCTAAGACACTACATAAATTCACTTTATTAAATAAAATAAAATAACCTACTAAAATGCATTGTACATACATTACACAAAAAAGTTGTGTGGTTTTATGAAACCACGGTAAAAGTGAAACTTAGGCACAAAATTATCGTATTTGTACGATAATTATTATCGTACGGTATATTACATGCATTCATTTTATAAAATTAAACAAAATAACACACTAACCTTATTAGCCCTAACCGCTGGTTGCATAAGCTCATACACAATGACACTTTTGAATATGTCCACCAACATTTCAAAATACTCGCCCGTTTGCGCCTCCCACCACAGATGCACTATACGTTGAGGGTGAACCAGTAACTTGTTGAATGCTTCCGCGAACGGACCCTGGTTCATTAAATTGTATTAATTTGCTTGATTAGAACATTAGAACTTATATATATACATAACACTTAGAACATTATTATACCTGTGTTCTTATTATTTATTGAATTAAATTACTAATATCACAATAATAAATCACTATTTACAGTTTTAACTTTAAAAAGTGTAAACAGATTAACACATCAACATTTTTATAATATTAATTCACAATTACACATTAAAGTAATTGTTTACGACTGCAATTACTTTTAAAACAATGCTTTGGTAATGGATTTTTTTATTTCACAGATGCAGATTAACTAAAGAAAACTAAAAAATCTCACCTGTAATTCAGGATGTCTTCGCGGATTCCTCATTTCATGATACAAAGGCAATACGAGAAATACTCTCAGTGCTTCTGCATCAGGTGGGGATGTTTTCACTTTTTTTATTATATTTTCTGTTAAGTGACTAAATATCTGGAAAAAGTTATTTATACAGCTATTTTGCTAAATTAGTTTGGTCCGATAGAATAATAACTTATTGGACAAAAAAATAACCTCCTTTTTTTGAAGTACTTAAGTTAAATTTTTTTTTTTCACTTTATAATATTATAATTGAATAATATACTCACAAGTTCTTTAATAGAGGTATTTTCTAATCGACTTATAATATGAAAAGCCTCTTGTGCCTTCACGAGATCTACGCCAGGCATTTTAGTGTTACAACCAAAGTGCGCACTGTTTTGTAACAAGAATGAGCCGTTGATACACGCTAACGACCCGAACACTGTTTCCAAGTACGCCATTAGGTCCTATAATAAATAGAAATTATTTTGGAATTAATTAATAAATAACAAATTCTCTTAAAGTTTGGATCATTAGACAAGATACAAAATATTCAATGATAAAGTGTTAATTAGTAATAGAATACCTACGTCAATTAATAATTAACGATTTTATAAGCAAAACATTGCTATAAACGTCGAAATCAAGTGAACATCCAAATGATAATAACACAGATTCTTAACCCATCGTAAAAGTATTAATACTTAGGTATTAAAAATAGTACACAATACCATTCTTTGAACGAACATATTATATTTAAAAAATCTTACTTGATTTACAACATCATCGTCTTTGAAGACCTCACAAGCGGCTATTTTAGGTATATTTAGCGTCATAATTTGTCGCCTACTATCTGGTATCCTAGCGTCTGTGGGACTCGATTTATCACTGCACAGTACTAAGAAACTGTGGTCACCACCAGCAAACACCTTTATAGGCCCGCTCAGCATATCTGCTGAAAACTGAAAATAATATTAAATCGAATTTAAAAATTATATATCTTTCTACAACTAAAATCTTAGATGTATGTGCATTATCAATGATTACTACTCATTATTATTTATATGCTATGTGAAGTTTAAGTCAATCGAACCTTCATTTACATGCATTTTAAAATATTTGTCGGATCTAGTATAAGTATTATTCTACCTTGAGGGTATTTCTAAAATAAATACTGCGCAGAAGCAAAAGCGATATATATTTACATACAATTTAAATAATAATCATGAATGGAAAAAATATTTTTAAATTTATTCAAGCGTTTACTCGTATCTTTGAAGATGAAAAATAAAAACGACGAATATTTTAAAAAAGGAACTCAACATTAAGTTTGGAGGTTCCTGCGCCCTGTTTACCGAATGCAGTCGTACTCTCCAGCTTGGATTTCTTCTTTGGCTATGAAGTATAATTCATTTTAGTTTTATTAACTAAATAATTTCACGAATTATACAGAACACTTCATCTTCTGAACATTCCTTCCTAAAGCCACATTAATGTAGGTGCAAAAATAAAGTGTTATAAGCAACATAGTGTAGGATACAAACAGTGGAAATCAAGGTCTTCTAAAAACAAAAACATAAAATAAATATATGTAAATATTAACTAGAAAAATAGCAATCTACTTCACACTTACAAAATAACAATAACTATATTATTAAACAATATTATTCACCTTAGTCTGCTCAGCATTATCAGTCTGCATGGGATAGCAAAATGTTAATAGATTACTTTAGTAAGCCAAACGTTAAAAGATTGGTCTTTGATAGGGTATAGTTACATAACTTATTTTATATTTAAATATGATACTATCATGTACATTATTTAAATATGAATGAATTATTGAATACTTTATTAACATGACAATATGCAAGTACGAATTTTGTTATCAAACCAAGACCACCGTACAACTTGAACTAACATTATTGTTAAAGGAAATTAAATTAAAAAAGTATTACTAAAATAATGGTTAGCAAGATTTTTTATTTTCAAGATATACTTAAGTTTATTAAAATTTTCGTCTTGTTGGCTAGATTATAATAATTAGGTAACCTAATAATTACCAGAAGGTGCTATTTTAAAGTAGCAACCTTACAAAAAAAAAATACCCATCTTAATAAAATGCCATTTCAATATCATATTAATTATCGAAACATCACAATGAGAATATCCCATTATTACAAAACAGCCAAAACCATTCTCCGACATCTCTAATCATCAAAAGACTTGATTAAAAAAATTGGTTGCCTGTAATGTCGGTATACGGGCGAAAGTTTTACGTGAGAACGACTTTTTATGTCTGTCTCTCTCGCTCTTATGCGGGCTAACCATGCCCGAGTGGAAGGGACGCGTGCCTCTCACTCGCTCTCATTGTGAGCGCATAACGTGAGCGCAGCGTAACGCAGTTTCTTGAAGTGTCACCCGGCAAACCAATTTATAAGACGTTGTTACGTCAAAACTCACCGGCGACTCATCATTGGGCGTGAACGGCACCGGCGTGGGCACAAGCGCGAACGCCATGTGCGGGCAGCCGAGCTGGCCCCGCGCGCCGTACCCGCACGCCAGCACGCGCTCGCCCACGCGGCACAGCAGGTGCCGCCGCCCGCACGCGATCTGCGTCACCGTGCTGCCCATCAGCTCTACTATCTGTCGATTACAATATCCTATTTGTTACATTTATTTATTTACTAGCTTCCGCCCACGACTTTGTACGTGCATCCCCGTTTTTCCCTGTTCCCACAAGAATTTCGGGAAATCCTTTCTTAGCGGATGCCTACGTCCTAACATCTACCTGCATGCCAAATTTCAGCCCGATACGTCAAGTGGTGTGGGCTGTGCGTTGATAGATCACTATATCAGTCACCTTTGAGTTTTATATATATAGAAGTATAAATATGTATATAACATACCTTCCTAGGCACCAGTTCATCTTTCACTGCACCATGTCCTGTTTGTCCATATTCACCTGAACCGCATGTAAAGACACCGCCATCAAGAGTAAGGAAAGCAGTAAAATCTTCCCCACATGAAATATAACAAACCTAAAAGATTTGCCATGTTAAAAAATATGCTCTGATTGCAGTAATAATATAATTTTTTCTAACAAAATTTTGTGAAAGTATATTTTTAAAGTAATTATTGCTAAAAGTAGAAAAACAACATTAAATGTTGCTTACTTCTAGTAAAAGTCTTGATATTAAAGTTCTTTATAAATGGATGTATGGATGTTTGTTACTCTTTCACGCAAATTCTACTGAACCGATTACAATAAAATTTAGCACATATATAGAGGGTAACTTGGATTAACACATAGGATAGTTTTTATCCCGGAAATCCCACGGGAACGGGAACTATGTGGGTTTTCCTTTGAAAACGCGGGCGAAGCCGCGGGCGGAAATCTAATGTAACATAGTTACAATGATATAATCAAACTTTTAAATAGATTTCTATAATATTTAGGTTACAATAACTCCTAAATACCTTGACATTTCTCAAAACTTTTAAATGTGTGGGATAGCATCTATTATCTCTGTCTTGTAGTCCCAGTTGACCATGACTGTTTTTACCGAACCCAAACACAGCACCTGACCTGAAAAATATATTACATCATATTATATTTCAATTGCAATTATCCCTAATGCTTCAAGTAAAATTAATGCCTCATTTGACCTATCCCATGATAAGAATTATTTTATCTAAGATCAAATTTGAACAAAACATGTAAAGATCAGTTACTGATTACCTAAAAACATGGGGGAACAACAAAAGAATATCGAAAAAAGTTTGTATGTAATTGATATATATTTTTTATATACCTACTTTGATAAGACAAATGTGTGATTACTGCCGCAAGCCACCAGTGCGATGGGAACTCCAACTAATGATGCTATCTGTTGCGGTGTGGTTGTCTTACTTGACATTGTGCCCAACCCACACTGGCCAAAACTGTTTGCACCCCAAGCATATAATTCACCATCTAAAATAGTTTAATTACATGATATACATAAACATAAATTATTCATGAAGTAAATAGTCATTTTGATTATATGACTTGTGCACAATCTTCATAAAAATGTTGAAATATTGTGGATGAAATGTTTCATCAGTTTCAACAAATCTTATTATTTTTAGCACAAAATCTTGATAAGTTAAAAGAACAAGTGTTTAATTTTTATGTAACACCAACCATCAATGTTGAATAAGAATCTCTACAAGTGTTTAAAGCCCTCATGTATACAGGTCAATATTTCATAATTTGTGATTTTTCTTATTTATGAAGAGAAAATGTATTTAGGCATAGCTCAGTATGCAAAGTAGTATACATTCAATTGTGTGGATGATAAATATTAGTGAGCCTTCACACACAATCAGCTTTAACAATTACAGACACGCAAAGTTTTCAGTAGTTCAGCAAATTCTAAATAACAATAGCAAACTTTTATTAATGCATAATTAGCATTCATAATGTTTTGAAACTTGAATAACTTAAAGTAAATATTATGAGAACACTACATCTGATAGATGTGCATTTGATATACTTACTATTAGTCAATGCTACTGAATGGTAGAATCCACAAGCAATTTGAATCACATTTTTTGTGGCCAGAAATTTAATAATTTTTGGTTTATCCTGAGCGTGGCCACCAAGATTACTACCCAACTGGCCCATACTATCAGAACCCCAACTGAATGGCTGGCCCCATTCATCTATTGCCATGGAATGCTGCATGCCACATGCTATAGCTGACAAACTACATCCTTTAAATGTCTCTACAAGCGCTGAAAAGTATAAATATCAAAATTAGGGCCAGGTTCAAACATTCACCACTTTATAATATGATATATATAAATCTCGTGTCACAATGTTTGTCCTCAATGGACTCCTAAACCACTTAACCGATTATAATAAAATTCGCACACCATGTGCAGTTCGATCCCACTCGAGAGATAGGATAGTTTAAACATGTTGGTACCACTGGCGAAGCCGGGGCGAATAGAATTTGTATGCTTGTAACTGTTAAACTGTTAAAATTTGCACATAAAAAAAATTAATGATAAAACAAACAATATACAACAACCTGGATATTTCCCATCTTCCTCTTTAGCTTGTCGTCCTAATTGTCCAACATCATTATTACCACAGGAATACAAATGACCAACATTGGTTAAATACAAAGTATGAAATTCTCCTGCAGCTACATATTGGATATGATTACTTTCCTTCCATTTAGAAAATGTTGGTTTAATGACCTATTTTTAGTAAAAAATATTTTTTTTAAATAGTGAGTATGCCAGTACATAATAATATTTTTATACCTATAGTTTGTAAAATTATATTTTAATCTCAGTCTTACCAGGTCAAGATTATCAGAACCTTCAATGCACAATTCATGATGAGTAGCATTACCCCAACAAAACATTTTGTTACGAAGCGAGGGCAAGATGATTTTCAAATTTAAATAATAACAAGAGTACAATCTTTAATATAACCTATTGCGGTGTCCTGATTAGAAAATGTATACAAATAGCGACAATAGAAACCATTTACTGTTATTAATTCAGTTCCATTTTATTTATTACAATCAGGACATTTTTTTATGGAATTGCTGTTTTATTAAACTGTAGCTAAAAGTTTATCGAGAACAATCTTTTAAACTTGACATTGACATCTGACAATCTGTATTTGTAATCTGATTGACACCAGACATCTTATTTTTAAGTTGCCACGCAAGAAGTCCCATGGCCATTTTGCATATTAAAAAAAAATGTGTGCGTGTACTAGTGTACACACGTAAGAAGTGAAACTTCTTTATGACCTTATTTTTCAAAAAATAATTTACTGCAATTTTACAAAAATACGTCGAATCACGCGTGGTAGGGATAAGAAAAAGATGGCGCGTACCGGAAAAATGCTGAAAAATGTCACGCGTAACGAAAAAATGTTACACTAAATTTTTTCCAACCCCGATAAAGAAGTTTCACTTCAAAAAATATTAACACCCTAGAGTATATGTATCACAAACAGATATGTATGTTACGGCTATAGATTGCGAACAACGAAGTGGGAACAGTAGGCACAGCCCCCCATAGACAAGTGGCTTTCTATTAGCGTAAAGTTCAATAGAATCGATAAACGAATGTATGAGATTGACATAAGCTGGAGATACAACTCTGTCAACGAAAAATACAATATCACATTTCATCGTTGTCGATTGTTGTAGTGATGTGACTTGACGCTGCTCTCGATTGTTTACATATTTATTTACAGAACTTATCGATAGCTCGGCACGTAATATTGATACCTACCATCCCTATTAATTGTCGCACACACATCTCTATAATATCTAAAGCCACTATAGCAATCCACATCGTCCACATCACAGGTCCACATCATCATCTGCCTATGATGCGCACTAGGCAATTTGTACAATACACGCACTCTATACTACTGTAATATTATAGGTCTACCAGAATCTGATGGCATATTTATATTTTAAAAATAAAAGATTTTCATGTGGCAACTTTATTTGACAACTATCAAATTGGTTGTCAAATTATTGTGTTAGGGAGTATTCAGAGAGAAAGCTTGAAACTTATAAGCGCTTATCGGCGCTTGTCATGTTCATATATTTTCCTGCGCGGGTTGACAGCACTGACAGGAAAATATATGAACATGACAAGCGCCGATAAGCGCTTATAAGTTTCAAGCTTTCTTTCTGAATACGCCCTTAGTGATTAATTTTTAGGATTTTCTTGAAAATCTTCGAAATGTCGATAAAACCGCTGCGATCACAAGCAAGAGGTGTTGTTTACAATGTGTATAGAAAAACATTCGATGAAGAAGGGTCAAACACATCACAATTTTCAATTTTAAAGCGCGTGAAAGATTTTATTGCTAAGTTGGACTTACCCGTTTTGATACTTTAAATTAATAATGTTGTTTGTTGATTAAAATATAATTTTATGAAAACTTATTACAGGAGTTTCCATTCTTGGCTCTTTGTCAAGTCCAAGGTGTAGAAGTCAATTTTATAATGTGTTAATACTTACGAAAATAAACATGATTTTATTTTATAATTGTTTTATTTTATAAAAAATTATAAACAATCGTTAATTAATATAGTAAATAAGTTTTGATCTGCAATATCATTACATCCATATTGTCACATGCCATAATGATATACATATATTCAAATATAGGTATGTGTAAATACATAATATTATGTATTACCTTTAGAAAAGTAATATGTATATTATACATGTAATAAGTACCTCTAAGAAGTACCTACATAATATTACGTGGATATCTCATTATTAAATACAGTACTATCCACTTGTTTAATGTGACTAATGATATTGAGGACAAAATAAAAAATACGCAGTATCAAAATCGTTTTTTCCCTAGGGTTGCACACTCAAAATTTTGATTTCCCTAATTGCCATCAGATTCTGGTTTACCTATACTTATATACTCTAAGGTTACATAATAATTACTGTACTCTATATTTCGATGCTCTTGCGTAAAACATTTATCTCAAGATCCCTAAGTACATACTTTAATATATAATATTCTTTGTTGGTGATCTTTTCAAGTTCAAAATCAAAACAGTTTGATTTTCTATAAAATAATTGTAATCTAATCATTGCTTGCAAAGTTTCTAAGTGTTTTAAATACGTATATTAATCTTCTGATCCGCGTTGAGACATTTCTAATTTGCAGAATCCAGTTAAGCTTATCATCAATTATAATACTAAGATATTTTATTTGGGGAACTCTCTGTATCTTCGGACACATGCATGAGCCTGTAGTACTGCTGGAATCACGGTTGCACGAAAAACATGTAGTGTGAGGTCCAGGTGATCAGCTGGACTAAGTGCAGATGTTTTTGAAAAGCATAGGTATTTAGTTTTAGATACATTTAATTTTAACAAATTAGTCTCCAACCACCCGGTCACAGCTCGAAGTCCCTTTTCAGATTTTTTAAATACCTCATTCCATGTTTTACCTTTAAATAATATCAATATATTGTTATTTAATTTTCGCGGCCGACCCTTTCTTTTTTTTTTTTTTTTGTGTGGTGTCTCTCAATGTTAGCCAGAAGGGCTTCTACATTTTAACGCGGACGCGGGGGTGAACTGAAGTTCACCCTGGTAGCGACATGCACAAGGGCGTCCCCCCTTGACGGGGACCACGAACCTCGGCTTGAGCTGTCGCTTGAGTGGAGGAGGCCAGAAGGGCCCTAATCGGACGGGGCGACCCTTTCTAAATTCTATCTCTCTTGCACTTTAAACTATCTCTCCATATACACAATCACCAAATTGTTATACTTACTTACCTACTTTCACTACGTTTTTATTTGTACATATTTAATACTTAACAATTGAATTAGCGTCTGGCTAATTAATTTTAGATTATATTATGTTTGAAGAACATAATATGAAATTTACAGACATTCTAAAATAATTTGAATTTTTTATAAAAACGAAATAAAAAATTGCGTCTGGCACCTAAGTATTTAACAACGAAAAAAACGTCTTGCAATAAAAAAATTATGTCTGATGGATCTATCTAAAGGCAAAATATTAAAAATTACGCGTTAAAAAATGACTTAAAATTAAGGAAATTATCCTGTGCAGATAAGATGCGCACTAAAAAACGCAACCACTGCGACCAGCCAGACAGCCCGGACTCTAACCGAAATAGTAAGAGGAACAGTATATCAAAAAACCAACTATACTAAAATGACTTTTTTTTAAACGTTAGTAGCTCCCGTACCATAATAAATATATAACACACAACATGCAACACCCATAACGTATGTTATGGACGTCTATGGGCGACGCACTTTGCCATCAACATCGGCCATTGCGTCTGCTCGTTTGCCTTCCAATGCTATAAAAAAAAAAAAAAAAAAAAAATCAATAAATATCTATCTCACAGTTTAAAATGTGTGGGTGTCTCAAAAGATCGCTATTTATTTTTACAACATCTGTAATCTGTTCTGTTAGTCGTGGTCGAAATTGATTTAGTTGCCATCTATCGACATGTCAGTAACACCACTACGAGACAATGAACTTTTGATCATACGAAAACGTAGGAAACAAAGAATTCTATAGTAGGTATGTACCTATACACACGATACGAAACGAAACTCGAAAGGGCTGTCGGACTGCTGTACTCGTACTAATACCTAATCTGTGGACTGCTGTCGGACTGGGACGTTGCACGGCCATATTTGTTATTGTACTTCATAGGAATTTATTTGAATTATTTGATTTCTGAATAGGAAGTGTTTCAGTTCTCCAAGTTTGTGATGCATTTTACTTTATTACATCACAAATACGAAGAGTTTAAACAGCTACATACAAACTTAAGTGTGTATTAAGCATGTCTGTTTAGTGATAGTGGATACCCCGATAGTGGTTCGCTGAAGTGATCCAGCGAATTAAATCTTATAAATTTGGAATATATTCCGATAAAGTGGCGGGGCCATCAAATAATAATGGGAAGGCGGGACGAGCAGCTGTCCCGGTGGATGTGGGATCACCCTTACTTGATTGGGAAGAAGGAGACCACTTCAGTTTTGAAGACTCGGAAAGATTTGAAGAAGATTCTTTGTGTAGCTGGAGTTCAGAACCCGAAAGCCTATGTAATAACTGGCGAGGTTGGAGAAGACCCAATTTACCAAATTCCTTTGCGCCTCGTCCGACGAAAAAAAGCACTCAAGGTAGGACAGCTGATCCTTTGTGTCCGTTTTGTTTAAAAAAAATATATACTTAAATTTAATTATGCACATTTTGCATATCTCATTTTGAGTGTATTTGATATAGTAATTATATTTTTTATGTTATGATTTCACTGGAGCATTCATTGTGTTCTATTATGTATGTAATGTATGTACATTGACATAAAGAACAGGTGCTGTAAAGTCATTTACCTTTGACTGGATTGAGCAGTTAATAATACCTTTGGTTTGAAACTTGCTGTTGTTGTTTCTTGTTTGTTTTGCTGCATTTTCTTTGTTAAGTGGAGACTTGTTTAATTCTTATAAATTATATCAGTGAATGGTTACTATGATGTCATCTTAGAAACTTTCACAACTTTCACTGAAATCTTCTTTACTATTTTGATAACATTCTACAAGAAGTAAATATTTATGTAAATGAAAATAGTACTGTTATATTTATTTAAATACACCACATCACTATTTAGTACAAAAATCTAGTTTCTGAAACATTCTTTTACTGTGACACCATTATAGGTGATTATTTTAAGTACCTATATGTATAGCCCAATAGTAATGTGTTATGTAAGAATATATGAGAAAAAAATATTTATTCCTTTTTTAAAGATTATAGTAGTTAAATATATTATTAAAATAATGATTGCATTTCATTTAAAAGTACAAGTTACACATTCATTCAATTTATATTAATGGTTTCAGACCATAGGTAATATAAGATTAGAGTTTTATCAAAAGGTAACAAAACAAAGTATAAATCATATTAACAGTTATGTTTGTGTATATTGCTCTATTTAGAGTTAACTTAATTTACTCATATTCTCAATGTTATGAATTCTGATCTAAAATGCATATTTATTTTAACAGAAAAATCTGTGTCTACACTAAGTGAGTTAGCGGCGAAATGTGTAGCTAGTCACATACCATTTGAACTGGTAGAACATGTGTATCCACCTGTGCCGGAGCAACTTCAATTACAAATTGCCTTCTGGAGTTTCCCTGACAGTGAAGATGACATACGATTATACTCCTGCCTTGCTAATGGATCTGCAGATGAATTTCAAAGAGGAGAACATTTATTTAGAGATAAAGCTGTTAAAGATGTGTTACAGATTGGTATGCAAATAAACAGATTTTTATAATTATACTTAGCTTTAAGTCTGAAGAAACATAAAAAAAAAACTGTAGTGTTGGATTTTCTTTGACCTCAAAAAAATTTTATTTGTTGTTTATTCTAATGCTTATTTATGTTTTCAGTATGATATTTGCGTAAAGCCCTAAAAATGTACTGTAATGGACTAGAATGGAACTTGTTCTCTTATTGGTATTTAATAAGGAAAATAGATTGAGCAAAACATCAGAATATAATAAATTAAGAATTGTGGTATTTTCGGTTTGATTTATTTATATATAATAAGTATTAAATATAATGAAATTTTCTAGGATTCCACTTATCGGCGACTGTCACACTTACAATGGCAAGAACACAATTTAACGTAGCAGTAACATTTGACAGACAAAAGATATCGTCCTGTAACTGTACTTGTTCATCATCAGCTCATTGGTGTTCACATATTGTTGCTGTTTGCCTGTTTAGAATACATTTGGTGAGTTCAATGTGTATAGAAATGTCAGTGGAATGTATACAAGCCAGTATTAAATAATAAATAGAAACATCAATACCAATATTCTAAAAATAAATTAACTTATATACGAATCTTATATGAGAACTTTACCTTGACCAACAATACACAGTATTTAATGAGAAGAACATGTCCTTATGTAACAAATCAATGTATAATAAACTATTTTGATTTTCTAGCCAACTCAAGTATGTCTCAGGGCACCAGTATCAGAGTCTCTACAGAGATTACGGAGAGATCAATTGCAGAAGTTTGCACAGTATCTCATATCAGAATTGCCTCGTCAAATATTACCAACAGCTCAAAAGATATTGGATGAATTATTATCGGCCCAACCAAACCAAATAAACACAACGTGCGGCGCACCAGATCCCACGGCCGGAGCCTCAGCCTATGAATATACCTCGTGGTTCCTGGACGAAAAGACCTTACATAATAATATTAATAAAATATTAGTCAAATTCTGTGTTCCGACGCCTATCGTGTTTAGGTAATTTGATACTTCAAATATAATTAATGTTTATAGCATCATTGCATCATCCAAACTTTCATGTAAAAATATATAAATGTAGATGAGGAAATTTTAAATTTGGACATCATTAAATTTTACAAAATATATCTTTAGAAACATAATTACTTAAATAAAATAGAAGTAAAATAAAAGTAAATTATTTTTAAGAATTTGTTCCAAGCAGACACTATTCAATAAACAATACCAGCATAACCTTAAAGTATCATCACATTGATTATTAAAAATGACATTCATCCCTATAGCCAAACTCACAATTTTAAAGGCTACAAGAACAACCCACTAAACATTTCCCCGTTTTACACGTTATAGTGACGTAAACTACCTAAGCACGAGCGCACCACCAGCAGCAGCTGAGTGGTCGTCACTTCTTCGCCCGTTACGGGGCCGCGAGCCCGAAGGAATGTGGAACCTGCTCTCTATAGTACGGGAGATGTTTAAGCGCAGCGATCGCAATGCTATACCGCTGCTTGAGATCATCACAGAGGAGGTCATGGCTTGCGAACAGGTAATTTTTTATACACGTTATAGTGACGTAATGCTGCGGGGCCTCGAGCCGGATGGCATTTGCAACCTACTTGTACAGGAGATGTTCAAGCGCAGTGATCGCAACGCTATACCGCTGCTCGAGATCATCACGGAGGAGGTCATGGCTTGCGAACAGGTAATTTTTATACACGTTATAGTGACGTAAAGCTGCGGGGCCGCGAGCCCGAAGGAATGTGGAACCTGCTCTCTATAGTACGGGAGATGTTTAAGCGCAGCGACCGCAATGCTATACCGCTGCTGGAGATCATCACAGAGGAGGTCATGGCTTGTGAACAGGTAATTTTTTATACACGTTATAGTGACGTAAAGCTGCGAGGCCTCGAGCCGGATGGCATTTGTAACCTACTCTCCATAGTACGGGAGATGTTCAAGCGAAGCGACCGCAAAGCTATACCGCTACTGGAGATCATTACGGAGGAAGTCATGGCTTGCGAACAGGTAATGTGGTATAGATTGTCTAATCTAAAAATGAACGCCCCTCCACTGTGTTAACGCTCACATTCAAAGTACGTGTATAGACGCAATACACACAAATTGGTCTGCCTCATTGGTCGTTCAGTCCTCCAGTCCTCCAGTCCCGTCCATGCCCGAACGTCAGGACCAGTTGGCCAACTAGTGCATAAATGACGCGATGCACGACAGAACGGACGTGTCATTCCGTACATAGCGCGCTCTCCCCGCCATACAATGCTAGGCACCTGAACTGATCGCCCGATTAGTTGACAAATCAGTGCGCGAGTGTCAAAGTTTGCAGTAGAATCGACGCGCGCACACATATAAAGTGGTTCAATAATTATTTGTCCTCACACATTGAAACAATTAAGTTTAGTGGAGGGGCGTTCATTTTTAGATTAGACAATCTATATAGTATTTATTTATTTCATTCATAGTACAGTTGTACATGGAGAAAACCTTACAACTACATACTTCCAAAAGAGAAAGAGTACAACTTATTGGGTGGCCTTATCACTTATAAGTGAGCTCTTCCATGCAATGATAGGTAACACACAAAAATATAACAAGCAAAAATAAGACTTATAGTACGAGATCCGAATTAGGATCGACGTTCATCCAACTGATAAACAGATGAGACATTTTTTATGAAATATAAATTATAAACAAATATGCCGATGATCACTTGCTATCAAAAAGTTCTGATGGCTATTGTTAATTTAACTTTTACGTACAATATAATTGTGGATCACGATAACGCCTCACTATATTTCATTACAACTATAATTAACGGTATATCTTATTACTAAACTAGCTTTCCGCCCGCGGCTTCGCCCGCATTTTCAAAGATAAACCCGCATAGTTCCCGTTCCCGTGGGATTTCCGGGATAAAACCAATCCTATGTGTTAATCCAAGTTACCCTCTATATGTGTGCTAAATTTCATTGTAATCGGTTCAGTAGTTTTTACGTGAAAGAGTAACAAACATCCATACATCCATACATCCATAATTCCATAATTACAAACTTTCGCCTTTATAATAGTAATTATTAATTATTATTAGATTAAGATTATTAACATTAAATCCACAGATAATAGTGTGGTGGTACAGCACTAAAGCGGCGCTGGTTGCGTGGGGCGGTGGTACGGGCGGCAAGCACGGTGGTAGTGGTAACTCCGCTGCACAGCATGCGTGTTCTTCGCTTTGTGATGAGGTAAATAATACTTCATTTTATAAAGGCGTTTTATTTTTGTGTTCGTCCTATATAGAGGAAGAGGTAATATATCACGCTACAACCGACAGAAGTGGAGCAGCAATGAAGTTTGTTACAAAAGTAATAATAATAATTACTTAAAAAATAATTATATTTTCTTCTATGTCACTTACCTTGCCCATCTAATTTTGGAATGCCAACAATGTTGTAGGTTTAGCAACTAATAGATTATCTAGATATTATATTTACATCTAAAGTTACACACAACAAAAAATGATATGAAAGCTGAATGAAAACTTTCTCACAATAGGTAACTTACTCAAGTTCTTATAACGTAAATTGGAGCACTTCACGTCCTCTCATAGACGGTAATTATGCTGCAAAATACTGTAAAATTGCCAACTCAATGCTTGGAGAAATAATTAATTTTAAAGTATCTAGCATGGACTTAAAACTTTGAATCTTAATTATCATAGTAAGAATACTCTTCTTTTTTTCGATTGTAATTTTGCTATGGGAAGTATTAAATAAATTAAGCTAAAAGTATAATATAATGCAATTAGCGAATTTTGAGTTCTAATATCGTAATTTTTCTTATTAAAATGAACACATTTTTCTAGGTGGTTGTTCTGTGGCGTCTCGCTGCTTTGAATCCCGGTCTGGCGCCGCACGAGAGGGACACATTACATGAACAGTTCACTCAATGGCATATGAAGGTTTTGGATAAGGTATGAATAATTATCAAATAAAAAAAATAAAAAATAAAACAAAAAAATATTTTTCAAGAAACAGGTACAGCATTATGTTCAGATCCTGACCTTCGAACTAGTGGTAAACTGTGTTTCGAAGGCCAGTTGAAATATTAACACTTGTGTATTGTGTATACTGTCTAACTGAAATATAAAAAAACTGTACATGCATACTATGTGTTATTGAATCTAGATTATAACCTTTTTAACTGCTATTAAAAATGCAATTGATAACATCTACATAATATAATAATTTTACATTAAGTGCTTTATCTAATTGAAAATTAAACCTTCTAATATTCAACATACATACTTTATTTGTTTATCTTGTACTAGATAGTACAAGATAGATAACATATAGATACAAGTAGGTAGATACCTATCACTTCTAAAAAGAGTTCTTTTTTTTCTTCTTCTAAGTTTCATAATAATTCCAATGTTCATTCTTCAATTTCCAGGTTGCTAAGAATCGAAACAACCACATAAACTCTTCACACCCGCGTCACGGGCGCACGCACTCACACCCGCCATTTATCAACGGCATTAGTGAGAACGAAGTATTCCCAGGCTTTAACCCAGCAATGGAAGCCTGCTTCCTCGAATGGGACGACTATCAGATCGTCGGAGTTACTTACACTAAAGACTTGAATCCATTGTACCACAGTCCGTTCACTATATTCAGACATTCTGATAAACAGATTGATAGTGTACATCAGGTGAGTTTTAAAATAAAACTGATATAATAGAATCTTAAAGTCAACTTGATAATGATTACTAGCAGCACTAACTGCACATATTTTTAATTCTATACCTACTAACTTTTTTTTCAGGTTAACTCGTCAAAAGCAGTACTTAATAACGAGATGTCGCTTAGCTATCGACTGACTAACCCAGACCCGTCGATGCAAGGTCATCGGACACTAGTCAACAGAACTAGTCGCATCAATGTTGATCTGGCAATAGCTGGACCCTCTAATGAGGTAAGTTCTTATATGTCAAAAAAATAAAAATATATTTTAGGAATGTTTGTCAATGCTTATTTCACATATCAACTTATCTTTCCCACCGAATATATAGCTAATTTTCTTATTTGGGAGTCTATTCCTTTTTTATAAATACTTATTTAATAAAATATAAAAATAAAGTACAGAGGAGGTTCAAGGTACTACAAACACCGAGATTTACTTAAATAAACAATACATAATTAGTGCTAATAAACTGAAGAATTACTAACATGTTTTTGAACTTATTGTAGGCGTGTGGATCGGGAGACGGTGTAGGTGAACCAGTTAGAGATCCAGGCCCAAGTGATGGAAATCATTCTAGTGTATCTTCTGAAGGTAAATAATATGCTTCAATGTGATTAACACAGAAGTTTTGTACTTGCACACGCGATCGTGTACCGCTATGTCACGTTTGGTTTAAAAATATTGCAATTTCAACCTTATGTTTTTTTTAAATAAATTTCCAAATTACCACATATTTTAATTCTAAATTATTGAACACACATAACACAAGCTATGAGTGCATTTATGCTACTAAAATTTTTTGCCAGATCATCAGAGAAATATTTATCACGCAATGCTAGAGTACTATTCAAGTGTAATTGCGGCTTATAAGTTGTTAATGTTCACATTAGTAAATTTTATATTGCTAATACCATAAGCATTATGCATCTTGGTTTGTTATTGGCTAGTGAGAACGTGGCTTTAGGTTTTATTTATAAGAAATTGTGTATAAATATTGCGTACGTATTTACTACATATATGTATGTTATGAAACAAAACGCAGGTTTCTGCGAGAACGAAGAAGAGATGCAAGTGAGCGGTGCAGACGGTGGTGACACGGACTCGCAGGACTCGACCTCGCCGCAGGGCTCGTCCGACGACGCGCGACAGCCGCGGGACGACTCAGTATCGGACGACGAGTGCCACCTGTATTACTATGACGCGAACGCCGCTAGGCGCATCGCGGATGGTGGCGTGGCTCTGATGAACGGGGTGAGTGCACAAGATTCAGATACAACCAGTAGATACGGACGACGCGCGACAGCCGCGGGACGACTCGGTGTCGGACGATGAGTGTCACCTGTACTATTATGACCCGAACGCCGCTAGGAGGATCGCGGATGGGGGCGTGGCTCTGATGAACGGGGTGAGTGCACAATAACCAGTAGGGAAACTTCATACAACACGTTCGAAAGCGTAAGGGTATTATCACAATTGACAGATATAAGAATAGCCTTACGATTCTCGTAAACACGCTTGCTTGTGTGCGTGAGCCATTTCGAACGTGATATATGAAGTTTCCCTCATGGTTGTATATGTATATTGTGGTGAGTGTGACACATGTGACTTAACAGTTCAGAATTTTCAAGAATGTTGTTGAAAATTATGTTTAACATTCAAACACGCATCCGAGCATCTATACGTGTTGGTTATTTTTTGCTAATATCATTCAGCTGTGTAGGTGTTGTAATAAAATTGAGGTCAGTTTTTATTTTTGACTTATTTATTAGTTTATACATATTTTGTTATGTTTATTATTTTCATCATTCTAACAATGTTTTTCTCCACTCGCAGCAAGGAGGATCAGGTCTCGGCGCAGGCGGTAGCGGCGCGAGCTGGGAGTGCGGGTGGGAGGTGCAGTTCGCGCGCGCGGAGGGGCTGCACGCGCACGGACACGCGCGGGATGCGTGCGCGCTCGGCGCCAGTCTGGCGAGGGATCTGCTGGCGAGACCGCCTGCCTTGTTAGGTAGATATATCAGTGGATGAGGCAAGGGATTAAATACGAATAAAGATATTTGATTGTGGAAAAGTGCAGAAATGGGGCGTAAAAAATGATAGTACATGATGAGCATGATAAATAGAAATAAAGCTGAAATTGTGAAGCTGATTGTTCATAAATATGGTGTAAAATATAACAGTGCATAGCAGACATAAATTACAGTAGGCTAGTAGACCGAACTTTTTCATTGAAAACGACTACATATTATAGACTCATATTATGAGCATTTAAAGCGACCAAAACAAGGTATAAGAGTGATTTGTCCTCATTGCATAATGCAGTAAATATTAAACACGACGTTTTTCAGGTTCGTAATGATTCTCGAACTCAAATTTGAACATAATCAACTACAATTGAGAATCACTTGAATCGATTTTTATAATTTATAATTTGTTTTTTATCTCTTGATGGAATTGTATTTTATAGTTTAAAATTCTTTTAAACAGACAATTCACCTGTTCCACTTTTATTTCGATATTACACACACACATGCATACATAGATATAATGTTCAAAACTACACTCTTGAATAGTCATATTACATAGAAAAAAATATCTGCGTCTACTAGTGTACACACGTAGGAAGTGAAACTTCTTTATGAGCTTATTTTTCAAAAAATAATTTACTATATGCAACTTTACAGAAATACGTCGAATCACGCGTGGTAGGGATACGACAAAGATGGCGCGTAATGAAAAAATGTTACACTAAATTTTTTTCCAACCCCGATAAAGAAGACTTCAGTAACCTCAGTTTATGGAGCAGGTATGACCGCGGCGGAGTTGCGTCGCGCGCGTCGCCGGCACACGCCGTCACCGAGGTTATGTGCAGCGAGTCACCGCATGTCGTGCCTCGCGTCAGCCACGCTGGCCAAGTGCGCGTTCCTTTGCACTGTGAGTATGATTTTTAAATGATTATTAGATTAAATAAAGTGCATTTTAAGGAAACAATTTTGCCTGCTTGAAAAAAATTGCTTGTTGAAGAGTAAAGAAAGTTAAATTTAATGAAGCAAGATTTTGACAACTTATAAAAAAACTTTTTTCATACAAGACAATCCAATTGATTCCGTTTCAATATAGTAATGCAACGCACAATATAATTTTTTTATGTTTTATTTTTTAATTCTTAAGACGTTACCGAGCTACGTGCGTCGTTATTAACGATTACGTTTTATATCCAAGGTTCTGGCTGAATTCAGTGAACAACACGAGTTAGCCTTCCGAGTGGGTTTATTCGCTTTGGAAATGGCACGTCCACCCGCCAGTACTAAGGCTTTGGAGGTGAAACTAAATAACCAAGAGTCAGAACTTGTATCTTTACTGAAGAAATTGCCTACTGGCGCCGAACAGTTAGCATTAGCAAGAGAAAAGGCGGAACAACTCAGAGATGGACTATTACGGTAAGAAAATACATTCGTACAATCAGTTTAACTTGTGGTAAGATTTGTATTTAATGAATATAAAAACATTGCTACAGAAGCCGTGGTCCAGCGTTACTACCCATATCGCTAGCGAGTTTCCTGTTTGAAGTTCTAGTCTTGTCAGCTTCGGAGAATAAACATCCTGTAAGTACATTAAAAGTTTAAGAGGAAATATAATTTATAACATATTGTTTAAGTTGAAAGTTTTATAAAATGTCTGTTTTCTACAAAATTACTAATTCCAATAACAATTTTATGTGTTTTTGAAATAAGTGTAACCAATCAGAAACTAGCAAAATCAAGCAAAACATTTCGAATCGGTTAAAATATAATTTATGAACTTTCAACAGGCAAGACTAATGACGGACGAAGTGCTAGGCTTCGAAGCGGCGGTCGCGGCTCTAGGGCTCAAGGCGAACGTTTCTGAGGCGGAACATCCCTTATTATGTGAGGGTACAAGGCGACAACGGGGTGATCTTGCGCTAACACTGCTCTCGTTCTATAAGGACGACCCCGTCAAATTGGCGAGGATTATGAATAAGGTATTGTAATACGAGATTTAATTGGTTTTCTTGCGATAGAATACAGTAGGATCATTGTCTAAGGTTTCCTTTATCTTTATTGTATCAAAATATGACAAATATTTATTATACAGGGTGTCCCACTGTTGGTATACTAAGCTCAAAGGAGGTTATAGTTTTGCATACGCTGAGTACGTAAAAAATACTTATAAAATTCTAGATACATTTTTTTTTCAAATAGATGAATTCTTAAAACTCTTTGTGTGCACCCATAACAAGAAACCCGCCCAACTTTGACACCAGCACGTGAGCTATTGTTTAAGATTATATTTTCATAGACAAAATGCTCATATTAGAGAAGCGGTATATGCCGGCTGCGCGAAACTAGAGAAGAAAACATGGATTTACAGGAAAAATTGAGCAAAAAATTTTTGGCGTAATTTTGTTGTTGAAATTTTTTTTAAGTATTTTTTACGTGATTAGTGTATGCAAAACTACAAGACGCCTCGCGCTTAGTATACCAATAGTGGGACACCCTGTATATGACAATATTATTTTTTTGTGTGCCTATAGCACTTATTTCAAGAAGTATTTGCATTTCTGATTGTTATCGTGGATATATGCCCAATAAAAACTTTATATTTTACAGCTATTGGATCGTGATATTCATCAACTGACGAAAGGTCCAATGGTCAGCATGTACTACTCAAGCAATCCACGGTTCAGTTCGCGCACAGAACATCATTATCATCATCAGCCACTGAATGTGCCTGTTGCTGTGAGTATATATTAATATTATTCTTAGTAATTTATGGAAATGTTTAGTTAAGTAGTATTTAAGTGAATGAACGCATGTTATAAGTGCATATTTTTAGCCCAACAGTCATAGTTATTACAAACCTTATTCTGAATTCTAGCTGATCATATTATAATGCAGATATTGTAAAGAATTGTTACTAAACATCTAGTAACTTTTACAATCAATGACTAGGTTTTAACTATTGTCAAACAAATTTCCTTCATGTCCAATTTAACATTGCATTTTTTATAGCTCAAAATTTAATACGTGTTACTATAAACCATCCAGGGTCCAGTATGCAGTCTCTCCGGGGACATAGAGCGTCTCTCCATAGGCGAAAGCAGCGGGTCACCTCCCACAGGGCCTCACTCAGTGCATTCCGCACATTCAGCTCATTCTACACACTCTGCGCATTCGTCGCACCAACACGCAAGCTCACACTCATCGCTACCGAGGTTGAAGGATACTAGGTAAGATTTGCCACTTGTACAAGTTATAAACAACGCACATACACAAAATGACATGCAATGATGATGCTGATGTATCCGCTGATGGATGGACAAACTTTTCATAAATTGTTACTTAACTGTAAAAATAGAAATATAAAATATCAAAATTATCCGAGGTCAGTATAAAACGATCAAAAACTTTCTTTACACTCATTTTTTTGTAGCAATATTATTCATTCTTCATTCAATTTCAGTTCTCTATACGAAAACTGAAATTTGTATTTCTTTCGCTTGTTTAGAAAATTAAAGGATCAATGTGTTTTTTATTCTATATTAAAGGATTATATTATGTTTCAGATACAAAGGGAAACGTCAGTACCCATCAGTGCCGAACCAGCCGTCAGAAGCGTCAGCGCACTTCATGTTCGAATTGGCGAAGTCAGTGCTGTTCAAGGCGGGAGGTTCGTCTAGCACCAGTCTGTTCACGCAAACGACTTGCGCTAGGGAACATCATGGTCCTCACAGGTAACATAATATAATACAGTAAGTATATAATGGACTTAGGGCATAGACATACTATAAGCAAGACTCACTTATAACCTACTAGTGGGCCGCCCCGGCTTCGCCCGTGGTACATAATATTTCGCAATAAAAGGTAAAGGTATAGGTATGTAGGCCTATGTCCTTTCTCGGGTATCAAAATATCTCCATACCAAATTTCATGCAAATTAGTTCAGTAGTTTAGGCGTGATTAAGTAATAGACAGACAGAGTTACTTTCGCATTAATAATATTAGTATGGATTTATCAATTCATCATCATCATCATCATCATCATCAGCCCATATACGTTCCCACAGCTGGGACACGGGCCTCCTATGAGGGTACAGGCCATAATCCACCACGCTGGCCAAGTGCGTGTTGGCGGATGGATTTATCAATTATTAAATATTAATATGTACCTTATTTCGTGACAGTTACGTTCAAAGTATATTGTACAGTGTACACGCTTAAAACTTTGCCGAATAGACGAGGAATAAGAATTACAAAAAATTGTTACATTTTATTATATCGATATTCATGCAGAATTATTTTTGCAGGGGTTTGCACATGGCGGCTTTCCAACTTGGATTGTACGCATTGGGTCTTCACAACTGCGTCAGTGCTAATTGGCTGAGTCGTACTTACTCTTCACACGTAAGCTGGATTACAGGTAAACAAATCATTATCAATTAAATTTAATTTCGTTTTTTTTTCTGATAAGATTCTCTGTTTCTAATTTAATGTTCAATAATTTTTAAATAAATGTAATTATAGGTCAAGCAATGGATATCGGTGCGCCAGCAATTCTATTCTTAATTGATGCATGGGAAGGACATTTGACACCGCCCGAAGCAGCTGGAATAGCAGATAAGGTAAAAAGAATCACTATAAAATATGCATAATACCGGATTCAAGTGTGTGTGAAATTAAATTTTTATCACCGTGTTTAGGTTGAAATTACCGGAAACTGTTTTACTACATCGGAATATTTTAAAATCATAAAAATTAACGTATCTGATGCATATGCGACCCTATTATGAAGTGCCATTGCTTTCATGTCATTTATGGGGATCCTAACGTGAAACACAATAATAATTAATTAATAAAAGGTCACGCATACTTGCGCACAGCTCAATAAACACAACGGCCGTGAAATCATCAATACTGGTGATGTGTGCATATATCGATGCACTTATATTTACTATTACTAATAATTTAAGCATTTACTTAATACTTAAAAATTACTAAATAATTTAAGCAACTTCAATTCGTTGTGTCCAGGCGTCATCAGGTCGCGACGTGCAAACAGTCCGCGCGGCCGCCGAGCTCGCTCTATCGGTGCTGCCCCACGCGCACGCGCTCAACTACAACGAGATCCAGCGCGCCGTGCTGCAGTGCAAGGAGCAGAGCGACGCGATGCTCGAGCGCGCCTGTCTCACAGTGGAGGCCGCGGCTAAAGGTTGCCTTGCTCTTATTATATATTGCTCGTTCGTGCTTGCTTTTGTTGCGTGGTTATGAGTGTTGCATTACGATTTTATAAACTTTTTTTTTGAAGCAGTAAGTATTTGTTATCGTTTTTTGTTAGCTTATTGATATTAAGGTGAAACTGCTATATATTTTATGATTTTTCGTTTTGATTAGTTTTTATTTGAATACTCAGAATTTTTATGTGCTGTGGTTTTTAAAACATTACACTCACATTTAAACTGAGAAGCATTGTTAGCTATTAATCTTATCTTATAAAAGTTTTTTAGTGCTGTTTTTATTTTTTATATTATTGCTCTTAGATAATAATATTGGTGTTGGACAAACCGTCAATTACTTATAAATAAATAAAGAAAATTTATAGTAAACAAGCTCTACAATTTTTATAACTAGCAGTATTCCTGCAAATTTTCAATACATGTTTCGTTTATTGTCCGCAACGCATCTGAAATTCATGTGTAATGAGCGATGAAGGCGCGTGCGCAGGCGGCGGCGTGTACCCCGAGGTGCTGTACACGGTGGCGCGCTACTGGCACGAGCTGTACCTGCGGCAGGCCAGCGAGGACGAGCCGGACGAGCCGTACCGCGCGCCGCCGCCGCTCGCCGTGCCGCTGCCCTACCCGCTCGCCTACCCCTTCACCTACCACTACCCGCCGCACATCTACCAGCTGCAGGTGACCGATGCACACGCATTATCTAATCCTACTACTATTATAAAGGCGAAAGTTTGTAAGTATCGATGTTTGTTACTCTTTCACGTAAAAACTACTGAATGGATTTGAATGAAACTTTACCACAATATAGCTTATACATCAGAATAACACTTAGGATAGGTTTTATCCCGGAAATCCCACGGGAACGGGAACTATGCGGGTTTTCCTTTGAAAACGCGGGTGAAGCCGCGGGCGGAAATCTAGATTCTTCATATAAATATTATTCAAAAGTTAAAATGTTTATAATAATTTTAACGTACAATAAACAACTAGATTCACAATTGCACGCAAAAATTGTCGAAGCAAAACTCTGCCTACGTGTTTAATAAGCAAAGTTTGAAATGCAACATATTACTGCTTTTTCCATATTACTGCCACAAAATAAGGTGTTAATTTCAATCAACGCCACTCGGATATTTTTTGACCTTTTAATAGGCGATTAGGAATCTAGTTTTTTATATTACGTTGATGAGTAATAGCGTCTTTTTTTAAATTAAATATTATAGTTTCCCTATGTTGTATTCATTCTTATAAAGAATCATACGTAAATCATCTTTTACGTGCTACCAGCTAGCGCGTAAAACGCATAGATCGCAATACTGTCGGTGTGATTGCAGTTCGAGTGTCCGCAGTACGGCGGCGCGCCGGCCGCGCACGCGGGCCCGCAGTACGCGATCCCGCAGTACTTCGTGCGGGGCATAGTGCCGCCGCACGCCGCGCACGCGCCGCAGCACGCGCAGCTCGCGCCGCACGTGCCGCTGGCGCCGCACCCGCCGCACCCGCCGCCGCCCATACCCGTCAATGTCTCTGTGAGTATTGGCTTGCTTTTTGTCACGATAGACATTAAAGATACAAGTTTTTCTACCCTACCTAACTAACTTTGTATTCTCAGTTACTTAATATAAAATAATGGACTGTTAATTTTAATATTGTTCATTCCGCTTCCCACCTTCCGCTCCCATGAAAAATATAGGAAAAATTTAGCACATGCTAATCAAGAAATCATTACTGGTATTTTGCTGCGGAAATAATGTTTAAATTAACGTAGTCTTTTTGTTTTACTTATCGAAAGTAATAATATAACTTGCTTTTTATAATGTTAAGTTAGATAAATATGCTCTATTAAACAATACTTGGTACAAGGTTACTGTAATTATAAAGTATGTCCAGCATCCAGCGCCGATACCGCCTCCACTACCCGCTGCCCACCCTGGGCACGCTGGCGTGGGCGTGGGCGTGGGCGTCGTGCCTGTGAGTGGCGTGGCTGGTAACAACGTTGGTGCGCCAATGGGCAGCGTGGCACCATTACCAGGCGCTGGCCCACCAGCCTTACCGCAAGCTCAGCTTAGACGGCTATTAGCCGCTTATCGTGTGGGCATGCTCGCGTTGGAGACGCAAGCGAGAAGAGTACATGACGACCGGCCGCAGAATAAGTTTGGCAGGTAATCTGTTTCACTTTATTTGAACGTGTGCTACGTACACGCAGAGTTCTGGCTATGTTTCTGCATTTTCTGGAATGTAAAATTGCATATTTAATGGTATATGATGTTAGATTGAAATACAAATTATGTTATCTGTGTGCCATTGCACAAATTTAAATCTGTGCAAAACTACAGATACTTGGAAGAATGTTGTTCTTTATTTCTTTTAATTTCACGATTTAAAGTATAAAATTATAACGATGTATGTATTATGGAGTAACCGCGTGGCTCAGGAACCCGCCGTACGGCGAGCACGTGAAGTGGCTGCTGCGCATCTCGAAGCGGCTGGGCGCGCAGTACCTGCACCAGTTCTGCGTGTGCGCGGTGAACTCGGTGGTGTCGCCGTTCGTGCTGTACGAGCTGTGCGTGGAGTCGGCGCACTGGCTGGCGCGCGGCGGCCCGCACCACCTGGTGATGCAGCACCTGCGCGGCACGCTGGCGCCGCTCGTGCACAAGTGTCAGCAGATGTGAGTACCACTACCATTGAAATCAAAATAACAAGACACTAGAAGTCGTAGGCACGCGTGACCTTATCGCCACTCAGTTGACTTCCAAGCCACTAGTGCGTTCGTCGCTACGCACACGCACGTTCACACGCACGTCTCGAGAGCAACTGGCTCGAGACGTGCGTGTGTCAACATAGTGTGTAGCGTGTTTCATCATTTCCCATTTCGGAAATTCATCCTGCTATACTAATACAGGAATAACATTTCATCGGTAATTATTTTGTTTTAGAAATAATGCCGTTTTTCCTTAAAATTATAGAATATTTACAAATAATACGAATGTCACCATAGTAATCTAAATAACAATGAATGACACAGTCGACCGTTCTTATTATCACGTTTAACACAAATTTCAACCTTATTTCTATGTGTTTAGGTTCCAAGTTATATCTATTGAAAATTAACGCCCTCTGTTGTAGAAAAGCCGATTTTTTTCGAATTTGTATTTTTCTGAGCAAAAAGAAACAAAACATCTCATGTACCTGGGGATGTTATTCGAAAACAAACCGTAAAACTGTGCGTTAGGCTACTTAATAAAATGATGTATTTATTTTTTAAAGTTAGTTTTCACTAAAATGAAGCTGTCTAATAAAATGCATAGTTTACTTGTGTGTACATACTGTTTAGCTATCGGTTTAAATGTGTTGATTTTGGTGACACAAAATGAGATGTAGTGAGACAAAATGCAAATTTATGTTGTGTACATTACCATATTTGCCTGGTTTGACACAAAATCAATATAAATTTATCTATAATATTAACTTGAAATTATATAATTTAACAAATCATCATAGTGATGCATTTATATATTTTGACATAAATTCTTGTATTAAATCTTTTTGTTTGACAAAGAATACAGTGTATCTGCCATTTAGATATAAGAGAGAACTTGCTATGTTAATAGCATATAAAATTATTAACCAGTCTGGTACATGTTTAGTATCAGACCCTGGATCTACTATAATTTTATGTAGTAGTAATTATATACATCAACCTAGTTTAAGTGTTGACAGACAATCTAGCCCTAAGCTAGATTTAAACTAGTTTATAAGACAACAGCTAAGCAGTCTTTTTCTATTGTGCATCAAAATATTCAAGGCTTGGCTAGCAAATTATTAGAAATAGAATTATTTTTAAATCATAATAGAATTAAAATATTTTGTGTAACAGAACATTGGCTTAAACAATGTCAGTTGTTAATAAATATTGATAATTATAAATTAAAAAGTATATACTTTAGAACAAACGCTATTCATGGAGGTTCTCTTATTTTTGTACACAATAGTTTAAAATGCAAGGAACGAACTGACATTGTTAGCCTTTCTGTAGAACGGACCATTGAACTGTCCTGTGTGGAGCTGGAGCGTTATATTATTGTTTGCGTTTATAGACCCCCTTCCAGTGACTATAATATGTTTGAGACAGTCATGGAAGAAATATTAAAGCGTTTAAGTAGGAGTAAAAAAAAAGTTATAGTATGTGGTGATTTTAATATTGATATACTTTTACAAACACAAACGGCAACACGAATTGTTAATTTGTTTCAGTCATTTAATCTGTATAAACTTTTTAATGAACCCACACGAATTACACCTACTTCTGCAACCTGTATTGATAATATATACTGCGACTGCAACTGTTTAGAGAAAAATATTCTCAATACACTCACTTCGGATCACTGTGGCCAGAAAGTAGTTTTTGAATGGGATTGTTTACCTGAATTTAAAAGAATTAATGTTAGGCCTATAACTAAAAAAGGCATTAATAAATTTAGAGATAATATTAATAAAAGCCTGCCCGTACTGAATGATCAATCCTGTCATAATAATCCTTGTGAAATGTTTAAAAATCTTTTTAATTTAGTGCATAATGAATTTGAAAAAATATTTAAAGTTAAATCTTTAAATATTACCAAGGATTTACCATTTAGTAAATGGGCAACACCTAGCATACATAGGTGTAGGATCGTTCTTTATGAGTTATATGGTATGAAGCAATATAATAAAGACCCATCTTTTCTTAGTTATGTTAGAAATTACTCAAAAACTTTTAAAATTGTTTGTTTTACTGCGAAGCGTTTGTATATCAGAGATAAAATACGCGACTCCGATAATAAAGTTAAAACAGTTTGGTCTATTATTAATGGTGAAATGGGTAAAAGCAAATCAAGTAATACCATAAAACTTGTTAATAATGGCATGGTTATTGACAAAAATGCTGATGTTGCGCTTGCATTTGAAGATTTCTTTAGTAGTGTCCCTGCTAGCATTACTAATAATTTAAATTCGTCTTCAGCACTTGCAGAGACCTTTTTGAGGGACCATGTTGCGGGGTGCAGCACATTATTTGAATTGCGACACGTAACTGCTAATGATATTGTTACAGCCTTTAAGACACTAAATTTAAAAAATACTTGTGATCTTTGGGGAATGTCCGTAAATTTAGTTAATAATATAATAGAAAATATTGCGAACAATTTAGCTTTTATATTTAATAAGTGTTGTGACTATGGTACATTTCCTAATTTATTAAAGCTTAGTAAAGTTATACCTCTATTTAAGAAAGGCGATCAAGAAGACTGTAACAACTATAGACCTATCTCGATTTTACCAACATTAAGTAAGGTATTCGAAAAGTTAATATTAAACCAATTGACTAGTCACTTTGCATCTAATAATTTGCTGCACACCAAACAGTTTGGTTTCACAAAGGGGCGCTCAACCACAGATGCTGGAGTTGCACTACTAACACATATATATAAGGCATGGGAAAACTCAAAAAATGCTTTGGGGATATTTTGTGACCTCTCCAAGGCATTTGACTGTGTTGAACATTGTACCTTATTGCGTAAACTTAATCACTATGGGATTAAAGGACAAGCTCAGAACCTCATAGCCTCATACCTGCATGATAGGATACAAACTGTAGTTGTTAATGGAGAACGTTCTAGCGGTGCGTCAATTAACATTGGTGTTCCACAGGGATCTATTTTAGGACCCTTCTTGTTCTTGGTATATATCAATGATCTACCTTATTATTTACAGGATAGGTGTGAAATAGTTCTGTTTGCAGATGATACCTCATTAATATTTAATGTGGATAGGCATGACCCAAATGTTGACGAAGTGAACAGTGCTCTTTTACACATATCCGACTGGTTTACTGCTAATAATTTATTATTAAATGCCAAAAAAACAACTTGTGTTGAATTTTTACTACCAAACGTTAAAAAGTTAAGCAGAAATATTACCTTGAACGGGGAGGTATTACACCCTACAGAATCGACTGTATTTCTTGGGTTAACATTGGACGAGAAACTACAGTGGGGAGCCCATGTCAACACCGCTGCAGGTAAGCTCAGTTCAGCAGCATATGCAGTCCGAAAGGTAAGGCATCTCACCGATGAAGATACAGCTAGATTGGTTTATTTCAGCTACTTTCATAGTATTATGTCCTATGGAATTCTACTATGGGGCAGGGCAGCAGATATAGAAACTATATTTATCTTACAGAAAAGAGCCATTCGTTCTATATATAATTTACGTGCTCGGGACTCACTAAGAGATCTCTTTAAGAATACTGGTATCCTTACTGTACCATCACAGTATATATTTAATAATATTTTGCATGTACACAAAAACGCCGACTTACACACAAGAGTGGGAGATAGACACTGTTATGGCACAAGGAACAGAAATAGAATTGAAATGCCATTTTTCCGATTAGCTAAAGTTAAAAATTCATTTATGGGTCAAGGTATACGCTTTTACAATAGAATTCCTCATAATATTAAAGAGTTTAGTAGTTCTAAATTTAAAACTTATATAAAAAATGTACTAGTTCAGAGAGCGTACTACAGTATTCAGGAATATATGGACGATAAAAACCCATGGAGGGTTGTCGCGTAAAAACCACAGGACAGTTCTTTGGCATGTTATTACAATACTTATATGTTGTTACATATGTATTTTGTAAAATTGTAAAACTGACATGATTTAAAAGAGCAACTATGGAGTTTCTTGCCGGTTCTTCTCCGTAGATACTGCTTTCCGAATCGGTGGTAAATTTTAAAATATGTAATGACGTTTCAAAAGTGCTTCTTTAAGAAGTCTAATTGAATAAATAAATGTTTGAGTTTGAGTTTGAGTTTGAGTTTGACAGTGGTTTTTATACTAATAATTATGAATTTATAGCACTTCTATAGTGTCTTGTTATTTGGATTTCTATGACCACTACGCACTAGCAGTCTTAATGTAAGTATAATTTATGTAAAAAAACATTATTAATATAGTTTATTTGCCTCATACCTACTACCACCTACGGAATAGAAATAAAATAATTAGTAAAATATTAAAAAAAAGTAACTTGCTGTGTTCTTTTAAACATTTGTGTTATACTTAGGCTTACTTTATTTTGAAAATTTAAATACATTACACAATTTTTAACTTAGATTATAAATTCATCTCAACATAATATTATGTATATGACGTCACATAAAAATGGTTCAGTATCGTGCTTAGTAGGATCACATAATAGATACTTTGATGTACGCCTTTAATTTGGAATTATGAAATGATTTAAACGTTTCGTTATTGTTTGCAGGTACATCCAATGTATACACCAGAAACTGTACCACTTAACGGCAGTGGAGTATGAAGAATTCGTAGGCATCGTCCTCTCTGCTCGCACGGCGTTCCAATTGACGCCAGAAGGAAATACACAGTTTAAAGAATGGCTTGCCTCGTTGCGCAGGTAAATATGCTCTTTTCTCGTAACATTCGTTTGAATCCAATTTCGAAGCATTTATATCTATCTCATTATATTTCTTTCGTATTTGCCCGGAAGAGAATACAATCGGGTAAGCTCGTTTTTGATCATGTTTTGGTGTCTCTCTGTTACATAGTTGATGTATAGTAACTAATTGTACAAGTTTAAGTATATCTAACGGCAGGTATTAATTAAAGAAAGAAAATAGTACACATGAAAAACGAGGAGCAATATATTGAAATAATCTGTCTATTGCCACAAACAGGACAGAACGATCCACATCTACACCACACTAAACGACACGAAGTTAATAATTTGTGCCTTTAATGTGCAAAGTAGGTCTCGCATATATTATATATTTTTATATTTCGTAAAACATTATTTTATTATGTATGTATCGTATCAATAATTCCATCGCATTACATAAACACGAGAGACGAGTACTGACACGCATGTAATGTCCCGCGCAGGTCGAAATCGTGCAAGAAGGACCTCTGGACGCAACTGAACGCGGCGCTGCAGACGAACGGCAAATGACGTCGGCAGCCGATAGTTTGTGTGGCGCGGGGCTCGGCGCGCAAACTGTCGCACACGTGTCCGCGCCGCCGCCCCGCCCACGCGCACCCGCACTCGCTGTGAGCCGCCCGCTGTGCTGCTGGTGACGCCGGCTCTACTGTGTACCAATACTGGATGTTGACGTCTTTCTCAGTAGGACAAGGGAAAGCGTCACTCGCGCTAGCGACGCTCAATTTTAAAAAAAGACGGGTTGCACTCCGGGAGTGCCGGCAGAAGTGAAAACTTAATTATTAACGTTGAGCATGTTTGATATTTTGGAATGGTATCCGTCTTACGCTTTTTCACTCAGGTCACGTGTCCTGACGCGAGTTTAAGATTTTATACCCATTACAGAAAAAGTGCTCAACGCCGCTAAAATAGTTTTCACTTCAATAAATGACACTTATTGCGGTCCGGCGTTGGGGATCGAATAAAATTCTATTGACATAACATTTCTTCGCGGTGAAGAAGAATGTTGTAATGTTAGACGTTAAACATCCGGTATTGGTACATAAAGTAATGAAGTCAGAATAATGACAAACGCGGCCTTTATATGCGTCTCGCGCCGTATATTAGCGTGCGTGCTGCGTCCATACGTGACACGCGCGTACACAGTGCATGTATGCACGCACGCACACACGCACAGCCTACGTGTGATACGCAAGTACGAACTTGCGTTTACACACATTAGCCGAAATTCGCGATACTTATCTAACTAAAATCTAAGCTTACGTTGAATACGGCGAATTTAACTTTAACGAGTCGTACTTACTTTCGGTTCGAGTGAAAGACGAATGTTAGGAGTTCGTCAGTTGTTTGTGGGCACTCGTTCGCTAAAATATATGTGAATTTGTCTGGCAAAGGTTGATTGTAATCTGTAATGAGCTGTGTTGGTACGAAATCGATTTTCACTCTGTCGTTGAGGGAATAATTGATTCGGTTGGACGTTGTAACAAATTCACGTCGTTGTGTGAATTTGTGATTATAACAGTTACCGCAGGAGCGTATGTAATTGAAGCGTTGTGAATTTTCTCTTCCGTACTGTCGTATATTGTCAAAGCGTTGAAATTTCTAAAATATCGATCCCCAAGCGATTCCCTATGTGACAATTTTTGTCCGTAAAATAATAATTATTCATGACGAACCGCAACTTTTACATATTGCCACTCTTATTATATTTATATGTCACAAAACATTTTATGTTTCATACAATAAAAAAGCGAATTCAAGTCAGCTAATGAAGTTAAAAGAAAGTGTTTTTTAATTTATCACATAATACTGAAAAAATATTGTCACAGGAATATGTTTTATCCTATTATAATTATAGTTTTGTTAGCGTGTTAGAGAGCGGTAATATGTATGGATATATAATAGTATTATATATATTATTTAACGTTGTATAATAGTATTATTTAACGTTGATTCAATACAGATATGATAACAAGAATAATATTAATAAATAATTAAGTGTTAACTTCATACACCTATATTTTCACGATACAATAGGTTTAATTGAAGTTAATAAATACATTTTAATGCACAAGTTTTTAAAAGTATTATCAAATATAAAATAAATACGAACGATATAACTTTAGGTATCCAATAATTGAACAATCGACATTAGGATATAAAATGTTGCTGACTGATAAAAATTCCAGAAAATAATCTCATTTAGATCTCATATGACTATTTTATATCTATTGAATCGCCATTAAACATATTAATTGGTGTAGTGTCAAAACTTATGCTCGTTTAAGTTTCAGCAACATTTTGCTCATTTATACATTCGTTATTATTGCATAGATGTGGACTTAATCTTGAATTGCGTACGATATTCAGAACAAACATGTGGCTCATAGAATGTTCCGCTTATGATGCGAATGTTTTTGTTCCGTTTCCTATTCATTAACTCGTATTAACTAGTCAATAGTTTGGGGATGTCATTGGAGAACCAGTGCAGATTCACAACTATAGTTCATTAGTCCTCTTTATATTGATTAATAAGCTTATTACTCATTTTAATACCTTTTAAAGATCTCGGCGTTTTTATATAATAACAAGGGGTATTAAAAGAAATGTACGTTGTTTCAATCAATGCAAAGAAACTAAATTTTAGCGACGCTCAAGGTGCGTCGCATTAGTTTCTGTTTTAATTTATATATTTTTCTTTAGTTTAATTTAGTATGATATGAAAATATTACAAGTGAAACGGTAGTTAACGCTTTCCTTTCATTAATTATTTAACTTCATCAAACAATACTCATCTACGTCCATTAGTGAATTACGTTTTGAAAGATCTCGGCTGCGCTTAATCGAGCGTTTGTATTCAATAACGTTGCTCATTGTGTTCGCCTATTGCTTCTAGTGATTATTTTATCGTCGGTCTACTTGGAGTATTGGAGAATGCAAGATAAAATTAATTATTTAGAGATATCGTGGTGGTAATTTTGCGAGTGCGAACTAAGAGTGGGATAAAATGTTTATTTCATCAATTAAATCTCCTCTCCCTTATTCCGGGCCACTAGAGCCGTTCTATTGGCATCGGTCGGCTATTGGCGCGTCCATTTGTATCGAGCGAGGCATCGTCTGTCTAATGTTTGAAACGGATATTCAAAATTTGTAAGCAATAATTTTAAATTGATGTAGTTTCGGGTTAACTGTAGGATGTTTTTACTGCTATTGCAATCCTAATACTAGGCATTGAGTACCTAAGTTGTTCGCAAAAATGAGCGAATATGTGAATTGGTGGAAAAGAGAATCGGCAAATACTACTTTTTCTATTGAAGTATATGAAATTAAACACGATGTTGTGAAATATTTTCGGTTGGATCTAAGCCCGATATTTATAGCAATTTAAGGTAAGGAAAGAAATCCCTAAGTTCTAAATGTAATTCGTGTGAACGGTAGGTAGAATACTTCGTAATTTGTCCTGCGCAAAGTTTCCAAATTAAAGGGCCGCTCGTGGACTTTTTGATGCAAATCTACCTAAATTTTCCCCTTTTCCTTTCTTCTGTGTATCGTCCTTAGAGTACAGATATATAAGACAGATTGTAGATGAGAACCGTCGGTACACTATTTTTGATATACTCTTGTCGAAATTTGCAATTCATGACTATTTAAGTAATGAGGTTTTTCGAGGAATGATGTGGACGTGGTTTTTATTATATTTAAAGTAACTTTATTTACAAGTTTATTATAATATAATGAGATGTAGCTTCTCGAGAGACTTTGGAATATTATAAAGTATAGGATAAAAGCCGGCGACGGCTCATTCCGATCTCTCGATTCGTTAGTGTCGGTAGATACTTTACCGACGCCTTATTAGCCTTTTAATGTTACAGCGGCACGCAAACACTACAAATGCGATATTGTTGACGATAAAGAATATACAATTTCCTGTACTTAATGATATATTAAATTCATCGTCGTATCTTAAATGATATTCAGAAAGGTCGAACGAAGGTGACAATTAGCATTTGTTGTGTAGTTGATGTTAAATGTAGTGGAAGATTCGCTAGATGCATTAGATTCGCGCGTAGGTGGGATGTGTTTGAGATCGGAATGGGGCTCGCGGCTCGCGTGTCGAGTAGGTTTAGTTCAATCTATTAAGTAGACGTTTACGTGCATACATTAACGTGTGGATGTTTTCGACATTCAGTAGGTAGTAAATTTCTAGAATGCTAGTTAGTTAAAATTGAAGTTTGTAACGTGGAAATCTATGGGAAAACTTTATTCGGTGTTCGTTCTTTAAATGAATTTAAAAAAAGTTTTGCCGTATATTGACTTTGGTTATAGATCGTCTTAAAATACTTATTATATAATTATTATTACTTAACACGGCTTTTATAGTACTTTTATTTCTTAATTAAAAAATAAAATGTAAAATAGTTTAATAATTGTTTTCTTATCCTATGGTTATTTAAGGTCAAGGAAATGTATGTTTCGCCTATTTGTCTTGATAAAGGTTGTGTAGATTTAATCATTGCTTTGGTTGTATTATGACTTATGATATATTTTAATAAACCAAGACTATTTCAACTCAGTACAGTTATTGTCTATAATATGAACCTCTCTATAAATTCAGGTTATCTCAGCGATTGAATATAGGTACTTAACCTGATAAAGGTAGCCTTTTGAATTATTATTAATTATTATTACCTATAATTAATTTAGATAGTATCAAATGCGATTTGTACTCTTTGATCTTGAATAACGTAGGTATGGCGTGTATCTTTAACCTAGTTTTGGCTTAATTTGAGTGTATGAAGAACAAATTTCAGAGCACAGCACACATAAACCACACAGTTTCGGACGTCAAGTTGACTTTGACATCTGATTGTAATTTACAGTTGCAGGTATTCAAAAGTTACTCGTGTAGCCAACACAATGAAATTACTTTTCGTAATTACTTGCCGTCCATGATTAATTTGCGAATAATTATATTTGTAGCGCTTTCGTTGCAGTGTAATGACCATCCTACGTGTTTAGATTGCATAATACTTTATATTTACATAACATGAAATGGAAATAATATTTACTCTCGGTCATTATTCATTTTCAATACCTTTGTTTTATTCTATTGGAGAGCCTTTTCCTCTATTCTTTATAGCATAAAGTGCTTTGACGTTTTGTCTCAAAGAACTATTTTTACATTTTAAAGTATATTTAAAAATGAAAAAAAAAAGAAATATATCGTTAGTTTCGTAATTATAAGACGTTAGAATGAAACATATTTTAATTAGACGTTTAATGCATGTCATAGTTGTAACTCGATTCAGTATAACCGTGAATCACGTGTTTATGGGATTTGTTTGCAGTTGATCAGTATATTACATATCACTTTGATTTACTGCGGCTTATTATTATTTCATATGTATTCATAACCATAATAATTATTATTATAAATCATAAAATTCATTGAATTATATTTTATTGACGTATGTAATGTTTAGTCGAATGATGCAATTAATTTATGTAACTTATATTAATATAGCCCAGGTGTTGTGAGGGATGCTTGACCGAATTTTATTAGTCGATGGCAGTCGTGTCGAGGAAAATGTATTATAAATTAATAGCAAATTTTCCAATTGTTTAATAAGCGCTTCCATTAGGTGTTTGTAGCTCCGCCAGTACTACATCCTCTAAGCAAAACGAGGCCATAGCATCCTTAAAATATTTGATTAAAGAGCAATTGGAACATAATGACATTATTATATTTCTATGTATTCACTATTTGTTAGTTATTAAAATAGTTTCAAAATTATATATGATTGTTAAATATGGGCCTGATCTAAATACTTTATGAAATATATTGTCTCCAGACTCAATTTACGTAACATCACAGCTGAAATATCGACGTAACTGTGACATTTTGATTAAGTTCTAAAATGATGCATAATTTATTTTATACATCTTAAATTGTAGTTTAATTATACACTTTGTAAGTGTGGTGTCTCCGCCTATTAAAATATGTAACCGTTACAGTTTGAGTGAATTACTTGACTATTGTAATATGTGCATGTTATATTTGTATATTATTGTCGTACAAGAAGCATGTATTATTTGGAAAGTTCATAAAGATAGAATGTCGTCTCAGGGTGTAAATGAAAACAGGAAATTCGGCAATTTAACCACTTTGCAAAAATACCTCGTGGAACTTTTGATATTGTATTTAAAAACACAGACGTAGAATCTCGTTACGATTTATCCCCTGATCGAGCAGTTTAAATGATCTTTACAGTTGTTGCGTTCCAATGGAAATGGCTCATGCTTACAGTTGCATCTTAGAATAATTTATTGAAAAGTCGAATATCTATATGAAAATATGTGTAATGTCACAAACACGTGCACTGTTTCGCATTACGTTGAGATCGTTCGTGTGTACGCACTCGATACGTGTAGAGCGAAGGTTCGAATATTAAAATGCGTAATCGTGAAAATCGTTTCGGGATGTCTAAACGGGCGTCACAATTATCAGATTTCCACGTGATCGTAATATGTGAGCACGTTTCTAGACATCCTGCTGAAGTGCCCATAAGTTTTATATAATATTTATTACGATTAAATATAATAGCACTAGTACTTTTTGCTCTGGTATCGCAAACGGTTGTAACTATAGCGAAGTTATTATTAGTCAAGCGATAGACTGTTCTGCACGGCGAAGGTTGGCGGCGAGCACGGTGGCTCACGCTGTCGCTTCTCATGCAAACGAGCGAACGCTTTGAGATGACAAGTTTTATGAACTCGCTTGCGGTTGCATGTCGGTCCACACGTGCGCGTCAATCTTCGATATTTTCTCCTACTTGCAATAACTTCCCACTTCATGTATGTTTCCACTTCGACTCGAAATGTTTTGACCTCTAGATAATTTTTATTATTACTTTTACGATTACACCTAAGTCTTTTTGGCGAAATATTTAAAATAACATT
The DNA here is from genome assembly GCF_061535395.1 of Colias eurytheme. Taxonomy (NCBI): domain Eukaryota; kingdom Metazoa; phylum Arthropoda; class Insecta; order Lepidoptera; family Pieridae; genus Colias; species Colias eurytheme. The sequence goes on along the minus strand of NC_142989.1, from coordinate 4,801,151 downwards.
ATTTAATTATTCAATATACTTATTCTATATTTAAGATATGTGCGTTTTATTTTTTGTAAAACCTCCGTCTCGTCTTAGAGATGCTCTCGTCTAATTAGATAAAGCTATTATACGATTGGGATACGGATAAAATAACTAAAGATGTTATCAATCTGTCGGACGACCACTCATTTTAATTGAGCGTGTCCGTAGTTCTGAGCAAGTTTTACGAAGTTTATAAGCAAAGCCAATAGTTTTAGTGGCTTGAAATAACTTTGCAACAGGTCAGGTAACCCAACAAATTTTGCATATTTATATGGATTAACAAATAAATAGAAGATTTTATATCTGTAAATCTTAAAAGAAAATTAATGAGCGAGGAAGTCTGGGATCGTCATCCCTTATCTTTCTCTTAATAAGGTTTGTATCAGTTCAGATATTTTTTTAAGAACAATAGAGAATTGCTTGACCACACTTGTGCTTATTAATCAATTTCTCTTATTGCCTTGCTTTGCTTCTAGTTTTTGCATTATTGCCCAACACTATAGTACATACAATCCACAAACGAATTCTCTACATGCACATTTTCAGTGCACTCACAAAGCTCACACTTAACGTTCTTTACCTACTTTATGCGCAAAAGCTCTCAAGAGAATGTGCCATAGAGCCCATAGATATAGATGTGTTCATGGCTAGTTAGGTAACAACATTATTTATTTTAGGTATAGTAAAGTCGGTTCAGACTTCTGAATTATCATCAATTCTTAAAATAATCCAGCAACCTGTTTTAGTCACGTACGTTACGGATAGTAGCTTAATAACATAGATAAAAAGTCCTCGAGTCCTAAAATAACGAACACAAAATGATAATAAGCGTTCGTTGGTCGATAATTTTCCTAAAGAAGGCCTCTCGTCTTCCACGACAGCGATGCATGGGCGTGCCGTACACGTGCTCGACACTTTGTTAGTATTTGATACCGTTAGCAAAAACGCGATTATAACAAAATTAAATCATTATTGTATTAGAAATAAAAGTAACTCTTCAATTCAACGATAAGAAATCCTATTCTGGAACGAGATGGGGCTGAAAGTTTATTCTTTGTTATTAATTAAAAAAATTTTAAACGATAAAGTTGGAGCTGAACTCTTATATGAAAATACTTTCATAATCAACGTAAGAGAATCAAAGACTCAGAACGAAAATTGAATTGAATAGATAGCTATGAAGGTGCGACGGGCTCGGAAAGTATGATACCCAATATTATGCTGAAACACGCCTCGGAAGATTTTCTAGCTTGTCACGTAGGGGTTAGTCGCGGATATGTCATTTCGTATGCGGCCTAACCACGTAACCGCGCACCCGACACCGCATTTCCATCGGCGATAAATAAATTTCCTCTGTATAGATTTAAAAATTACCTCTCCAATGCTTAACTGCTCACGGGCATGTGTGATATAAATTCAAATAAGCGTGCTAATTAGGTACAACAAACATGAGACTACAATTCATTGACATGATCTCAAGTCTATTTTAAACACGTTAATGATAATATAATGTAATTGCTTATCTGTATTACGTTAGAGAAAAGTTAGAATGTAAATATTTAAGATGTTTGACATCTTAAATATTTACAATATTTACGCCATGCGGAATTTTCCGCACTTGCTTCGCACGATTTACCCAACAAACAAAGATTGTCTATACTTTACATTTATTATGATTTGTAAACAATCTATTTTAGTCAAAGAAGATACACTGATTATTATTGTAAGATAAATATTTAAATATAGCTTTATAAATTATCTCTATTGATAACAGTGCACTTTATGAATTGTAGAGATGTTAGAAATAAATAATAATATTCTATTCGTGTCTATTTTGAATACTTAGTATTAGGGTCGATCAACTTTTAATGGTCCGACGGTATACGCATCATGTCCCTGAACGATAATTAATAAACATGAAATCATAAAGAGTTAAATTGGTTTTAATTATATTCTTTTTAATATTTTCTAACATTATTGTAAACAATATTTTACTTGTTTTATTAATTTGTGCGTAGTTTCATGGTTGTCCAGAGACTAAATGCAATTTTCCAGTACTATCACATTTGTCCCCAAGCTACAATGCATTAAAAAACTTCGCATCACGAACACATACTATCACGACCATAAATACCAAATACACTTCTTGTTTCAGTTAATGATTATTGACATAAAAACATACAAATAATTTTTTTTTATTGGATATAATACGATTTTCAGGCATTTTACTTATGTCCCCATAAATCATCTACATCGCACAGGTCTCACAGACAACCGTAATTTAGTTATGGAAACAAAACACAGAGTGCGCGGTAGATTCCTAAACAACAAGCTAAACACAATAATTAACTGTCGGGCTCAAACGCCATTTTGATTTGTATAAAATCACGGCAACAGTCGTCCGAGCAACGTTGGTGGGTGTGGGGTGGCTTTATTGTCAGTCCGTCAGACAACTGTGATTAAAACATAAGTACTTGATGCATTGTTATCAATTATACTACACGAGATGCGCTTTCGTCTATAATTTAGTGTGAGCTGAGATTAATATATAAAATAACAATAGTATTTGCTTGGCGGGTCAAAATTTTAAAAATGTCCCGCGGACAACCAGTCACTTGGTCAACAAAAGTGGTTGTACCATGGACAATTTGGTTGTCCCTAGGACAATAATTATATAAAACTTATACTTTAACAGTTAAATAGTTCATGTTTTGTTTATTACTCGGCTGTTTCGGGAACACATTTTTATTACGCGACTTTATGTCTAGTTTAATTGTAATTTTAACATTTCAAAAATCAAGACGACTAAGATGTCCCCATATGAAAATCACATTATACTTGATTCATTCAGTTATATCGAGAATCAGTTCATTTTAATTATGTAAAATCAATAATACGATACGTAACAACCTCGCCTTAATAGTTTTTTTGTAAAAAATATCACTATTTCCGCTTTACTGAAACTTTTTTATATATGAAACATTGTTTGGTTGTTCAAAAGACATCATTCGTTTCAATTTTAATAAAAATATTTCGTATTTTGGGTGTAAATAGAACAAATATCAAAATATTATTTGTTATTTAATATTAGAAGAATTTATTTTAATTCTGAAGGGAATTTAACATTTAAAAAAGTACTAATGTGTAAGTTGTCCAAAGGACATTATTTCCCGTGAATAGATCGGTTCGTGAAGTTAAATCCACAAATGTATTTAATCAACATCACTGCTGCCTATATAATCTTAATCTACGAGGAATTATCTTCTAAATGAAATAGTAAAATGCTGAAAATTAAGTTAAAAAAAAAAATACGAGAAAATTATGATCGGGACCTTTAAAAATTGATTGACCCATTAAATTGATATATGCTACAGAATCAAACGTAGGTACGGCTATATGCTTATATTCTATGGATTAGGCATAATTTATTACTAACGATGACCAAACCATATTTCTTGCTTACAAATATAAGGTAATGGTGGAGTTATTAGCAAATTCCATTTGATACTAGATGTATGATCGCAGTAGGTAGGATACGTTAATTACCTTATATCAAACATTTTGCACCTGGCTGTATAGGTACATATCTACTCCTGTTATTAAAGCTATTATTTATCTTTTGCTTTACTATAGTTTCCATACTGGTACATATTTTATGCATGCAAATAATAAAATAAACATTGAATATCATTAAAGATTTATCAATGCAATTATTACTTAATAATAATAAATACTTATGCGTTAATTATTTAATAAGGAAACTGGTATATTACAGAGAAACTATAGGAAATATAAATATCAACCTAGTGTCGACTGTCGTCTGAGTTCCTGTTTATGTTTAGTCATTTTATTTAAGTCTATTACTTATTGATGCTAAATGACCGTTCAATGCAAGGTTACAATATAAACAATATCAATACATACTTATCGGTATTTGTATTTTTTTCGAAGATAGAGATCGTATTTTATTGAATGCTTTTGTCGGTCGTTGCTATTTTTCTATCTTCATAATCTTGTCGTGACCTTTAAGAGGAAAATGTTAAAATTTATATAGGTAGGAAGGTACCTACCGAAATTATCATTTAGATAAGCTAATCATGTTTGGTAAACTATATTTTTAGATAAACCTACATACAACAAACCATTCTAGTAATAAAACAAAAACATAGCATGAGGATCCGAGAATACGTGTAGGTACCTATAGGGAAAAAAATAAATCAAAGTTAAATCTAAAAACATATATTTACTTATTTTCCTAAGTTATTTTCTTTGTAATCTATATTTATATATAAAATAAAGAAGTTTCACTTCAAAAACTCAAAGGTGACTGATATCGTGATCTATCAACGCACAGCCCAAACCACTGGACGTATCGGACTGAAATTTGGCATGCAGGTAGATGTTAGGACGCGACGTAGGTAGGCATCCGCTAAGAAAAGATTTCCCGAAATTCTTGCGGGAACGTGGAAAAACGGGGATGCACGTACAAAGTCGTGGGCGGACGCTAGTATCTACATAGGTAATAATGGTAGACTATTATTGATCTCTATAAATAGCGTTCCTTTGAAATTCATTTGAACTTATTTCGGTAGAATAACATGACAGGCACTAGGAAGGTAGGTATGTATGTGATCGACTTGTTTTAGTAGGTACATAGGTCGGTACTTATTCTATACAGATAAAGTTTTATTGGTATTTTATTCCAAGTTACACCGGCGAAACATTTATTTGTATTATTTGCACTCCATAACAATACGATATAAATTTAAATGACTTGTTTTGCGCCGGAATCAAAAAGTCACGAATCAAAGCGGCAACACGAAAAAGGGGACCAATACCTTAGTTGTAAATTTTCTCCATGTCTCTATAGCTTTGGAGCGATGCCAATAACAAGTGCTTGTAACATAAAATACCTATGCGCTACAAAATGTACAATGACCACAGTTTTGGAACAGTGCTGTATTTTCCCTAAAACATACCTACGTTAAGAACAATTTGAGCACTGTTTGACTAATAAATTTAGTACTTATCATGTAGATAAAAAAAAAACTGACAATGGATGATACATCTCATGGTTGGTAGGTGTGTTTTTGTTACAGGTATACGTAGGTCCAATACGTATCTATGTTTTTTCTTTTATAAATTTTTATTTCTTCGAAAAGTTGCTAGTTACCTGGTTGGTTAGTTAGTTTTTTTTTTAATTGTTGTAATTTAATATACTTACATATAGATAATATGTAGGTACAAATAAATAAAACAATTTACTAAAACAGCCGACTGTAGAGGTAGAGCATGTTTCGTAGTAAATTAGGACTCTCACTGGGGAAATCGCCATTCTCACAACAGTGAAGTTTTTATGTGTATAAGATACATAAACTAAACTTTTAGTAGGTAGGCATCTTACATACCTTAAAGATGTTACGATAACTTCAAGAGATAATATAAAAATAAGATATATCTAAGTTCAAATAAGCAAATTATATTATCGAATCGATACAAATGAAAAGCGTAGATATGCGTTGCTCTTATTCTTATAAATTTCTTCGTACACAACTACAAAATTGTATACCTATACCTGCATAGAATAGAATGTCTATTGCAAAATCATCCTTTCAACATTAAGTTTATAAGCCAATTTTTAGCCATAAGTAGATATCTACTCATGTTTTGTTAAAATAAAGTCACAAAGGAAAATCGGTATTGTGCGCATTTTCACCGAAGCAAGCTAATTTACCTGCTAACAAATTGTCTTGTTCATTTATTCTCTGTTTTCAGTTCTTTATTTTGAAGCCTTCAATTTATATTTTTTACAATTTGCTGTCCGGCTTACGTACCTAGTACCTACTTAATTGAGTACATGTATGGTAAGGATGTAACTAGTCAGATTTTATTTTATCGTTTATTTTTTTCATTTAGTTTACCGATAGACTAATCTTAGTAGAAGCATGTAGAAGTTAGTATTAATGGTATTGGCAACGATAAGAGTTGGGATAAATACTAGGTTTATTTCTTCTTTCTTGGTAGGTAAGTAAAATTTTATGATCACAGATCATAGAAACTAAAGGGAGATATGGTTAGGGGGCGGGGCCGGTGTCGCAGCAATATGCCCAAAAAAAGAACACATGCTGTTTGTTGCATTCAGTTGACGTTCGACCGTCGGCCGGGTATTATTTGACAATGCCGTGTTGTTCCGTTAAAGTTTGTAAAAACCGAAGTGAAACCAGCAACTTTAAGTCAAATGGAATCACATACCATCGGTAAGTACTGAAAATTATACGATTTTCTTACTAAAATTTCAAAAACAATATTACGTAGAGTGATTTCTTGGTTTCATTATGTGACAGAACGACAGTCACAATAATTTATGTAGATAAATAGTTTACAATGCTTCTTCTGTACGTGACTCTATTCAAACGCGAAGTTCGAATACCGCAATGTATAATGAACATACTAAATCTAACAAAACGTTCGATCGTGTAGTACGGCCGCTGCTCGCGGTCGTTAGTTGAGGATGCGCGTCGAGTGTGTCCATGTCGATAAGATTCGGATTTTTTATCGTATTATGTATTATTTTACTACCTTATTTTTATATCATAATGTATTACTATTAGCTTAATATCTGATTGTATTATTATTATTTGATAGGTACTCGAGCAATAATTTTATAGTAATTATTATACATGGATTAAAAAAAGAAGTCACTTATTTCATACTTATATTACTTTACAATAAGTCAATAGGCAATGCTTTATGTACTTCATCACCATGAATGCTACCATCAAGGTGTCCATTTCTATTTTCTACCTAGTTACTGTATTGCCTATAAATTGTTTTAATTTTAACGTTTCTCATTTTATCGACAAGCAATCCCTATCGTAAACGCATATCTTGCGGCTGTGTGGTGCTGTATACGTACGTCACTTACAATCTAGTGTGCGAACGAATAGTCGCTCTCAAATTTTTGTGTGATGACACGCACACAACGCGAAGTATTGTTTTTATTTTGTTTACTGTTGTGTGCGTAAATTTGTTATGAGACACCAGGTTTCGTACTCAGCGCAAGCGATTGGCATCTCTCTAGATCTCTATGTTTATGATATTATTTAATTTTGCTGGGTAAGGTGTTTTTTTGTTTTGTTATTTAAAAACTGTCATAAAAATCTCTCAATAATACCTACTTGGCCCTGAAGCCAAGGTCGTAGCAATAGTATGTACATATTATGGTATCCTGCCACCTAAGCCTCGCAACAGTAAAAAATAAATAATTATTACCTAAGTACTAAATTTTATCTACTTACTCTTTTCGCGTGCAATAAATTTACACCTACGTGTTCTCTCTATTACGTAATAAAATGATAAAAAAAATCTACGTGTGTCGGTACGAATGCACCGGTGTTGAAAACTTCTTTACTTTTCAATTATCTTAATTGAAAATCATTACGGACTATAATAGAAAATTAATACGGCATTGACTGTACTTTAAATATTTATCATAAAGTGTAATAATAAATCTATTGACGTCAAGAAAATATGTAAGTAGCGACAGAAAAAAAAGTGCCGCATAATATGATATACGTAGGTACATAAATAGATACTTATATTATAATAGATATAATTTATTAAGCCCATAATCTATATAAGTTTGTTATACAGATAGGTAGATAAAAAATAAAACCAGCCAAGTGCGAGTCGGAGTCGCGCACCGTGGGTTCCGTATAAAAGCTGTTTTTTATATGTTGTAACTGTAAATTTATACTTTTCACGATTATATCTTCCTCTGAGCTATTAAACGTTGCTTTGTGCGAAATTTAAAGATTCTGTGTTTACGGGACTTGCCCTGTAGGTTTTGATTCCCTTGCAAATGTTGAGGATCCCTAATAAGTTTCTTAGAATTTCTAGAATCTAGATATACAAAGGAAATAATAAAAAGATATTTAACCAATTAAGCTATAAGTAAATATTTGAGGATAAAGTATAACAACTAACACATACCTAAGTAGATTAGAGATTAAATAACATATTTTGTGTTACTTTGTCATTTGTGTACTTTCACAATGCAAATTCAATAAAAAATGTACCTAAAAAGCCACATGCTAACGTTACCATGTGTTTAAATAACTTTTCTGCATAATTATTTGGATATTAAGCTAATTAAGCCGACGTTATCATATTATTATAATGCGTTACGTATACCTATGTTTATCTTATATTTGGGTTAATAACTTTAAATAAGAAAATTTTATTTAATGTTTTTAATAATTACTTATCAATTTATCATTATTGTAGCTGAGCACTGAGTATTTTCTTGATCATTAGAATCCATAACCGATATAATATGTATAATTACATAAATCATAATAGAGCTAAGATAATGTAAAGCTTATTTATTTTTTATGATTTTTTACTTTATAAGTTGCAATGAGAAACCTTGCCTGTTCCAATTTGTATAAAACTATAAATAAGCACCGGCATACTGAAGTGAAAAACTCACAACATTTAGGCACTATAAAAAAAATGAAGCTAGATTAATATAACTATTGTACAATTTAGAAAACTTTATATATCTGCACACTTATATCTCATTATTGTCAATATCCCTATTAATTAATTTGTTAAAAATTAATTAAATTATAAGGTTAATAGAAATAAACTCAAATTTATTAAATAAAAGTGACCGAGCCGGCAACTTCTCCTTAATGACCGACCATGCGGTCGCTCCATGGCGTGTCTGCGTCAGCCGCGTGGTCGACGACTTTTGTGTTCATGCGAGCTTATCAACTTATTGCACTGATAATGTGTAAGTATATGTGTTTGTTTCCATTGGCCGCTGCGAGGGCGTGCCTTCGTTGCCTCTATAAAATCATCTTACGCTTATGGTATTGTAGCATTCCTTGCTCGTAGTCGCACGTGACTAATAATAATCAAACCTCAACATTTATTACCTACTGTTTACGTTTCCGTGATATATAGTAAGTATCTAGATAATAATATTTATTACATATTTTACATTAGGTTGATTGGATAGTAATTTATAAAGGATCATTAACTTTTTGTCAGTATCTTCTTGCAATTATTTCTTTATTTAAAAAGTTAATGAATTTGCAACATGTAATGATTATTTATCATTTTAATTACATTCCTATTTCTTTAAATACGTCTAAATGCCTGGTCTAAGCTAAGTAAGGTCTATAGTAGATACAGAACTTTTAAAATTAATGTTTGTGATCTATCTCCGTCGCTTACTATTCAGTTATTTCAGATATAAGATAAAATGGCTTACCTACAATCAAAACCAAAATCTGAAACCATTGAACTTCGAGAAAAATACATCGGGTAAGGACTTTTAAAATACCTAGTTAATTTAGATAATACCTATATTTTAACACGCTTTTATTAGCTTCATAATTTCATACACAGTTAGTGTTATTTGACCGTTTTATAATTGTTCACTTCACAATAGTTTGTTTTTGCCAATTTGAGAGATTTATCATTCATTATCATTTGTTTGTTACGTTTCTAATACGATAAGAAACATTAGATTCTCTAATATTTTAGTAAACATAGTTAGAAATGAGCAAACAATAAAAATAATTCAGGTTACTTATAGAATTATTTTTAGTTATATTTTATTTAGTTTTCATCAGGTAAACGTTTATCGTTTTTTACCTTTGCTTGCTCTGACATAAAAAAATGCCAAAACTAAACTGAACTAACTAAAATACATTATCTATTATAATCATTCACTTATATCCACCAAATATCCACATTTAAACAAACATCATGCATTGTATTCCAAAAACTACATAGATACACGTAAAAGGAGTGGTTAAAAACTGTAAATTTTTTTGTAGAGCCGCCTGCCAGCTGTTTTTCCGTTCATCCCCGTTAAAAATTGTTCGCGGGATCGCCCAGTTCATGTATGACGAAACGGGCGAGAGATATCTCGATTGCATCAATAACGTTGCACACGGTTAGTATAATGTTGCATTAATACTGATAACAGTGCATGTGCCATGCGTGATCCTCGAATTCTTGACTGGCTTGAGATAGCGATATCTGACGTTCTATTTGTATTTATTTATCGCATTAGCGTAATGAAATTCGTTTATTACCCTGAGTGGCCTGTCGTAAAAAAATACTTATCCTTTTAATAGTTTTACTTGACTTTTCTTTAAGAATTTATTTCTACTATAATTTAATACCTTTTTGTAGTGGGACATTGCCATCCACATGTGGTAGAAGCTGGAAGAAACCAAATGTCTTTGATATCCACAAACAACAGATATCTCCACGATGAAATTGTGATCCTAGCTGAAAGGCTTGTAAAAACTATGCCCGGCTCATTGTCTGTGTGCTTCTTCGTTAATTCGGGTTCCGAGGCTAATGACTTGGCACTAAGGCTAGCAAAAGTTCACACTAAGAAGAAGGATGTTGTTACACTTGACCAGTAAGTGTCATTAAAGTATTTTCGTTGTAGTCGGGTTGTAGATACTATTGTATGAATGTGAAGAATGTAATAAGAAATTGGCTGGTTGATTAGAAACTCAATAATTGACATGGTAATTATTGTAAAATTTTCGCCTGTTTCATTATAATTATAGATCTTATTATAAAAATGTATTCAGTGGTGAGAACTTCTCTATTTAAATTGTGAAATATTGTACTTTTATATAAAGTAGATTATTTAATTCTCAAGTGTGTATTATTCTATAAAGAAAGTTGTTAAATATTGCGGTAAAAAAATTTATATACAAAGCAGCCAAAATGTATGGTTATTCGTGACTGATGAAGTATGAGAGTAGAGTTAGGACCTTGTGGTGGGTGCTACTAGCGCCATTTTGTTCCAGCGCGTATCATGGGCACCTTACTTCCATGATTGATGTCTCTCCTTACAAACTGAACCTACCAGGAGGGCCAGAGAAGCCAGAGTGGGTTCACGTGGTGAGTTGCCTTGGCTACTCCCCCATAGTGTAGCTATACCTTCAATTATTTCCTAATATTATTTAAGTAGTTAAATTCGAAATTGTCTGGATATAAAACATTACTTATTATGTGCCTTGCGTAAGCACACGGTGTTTGGCACATAAATATGGCTCCTATTAATATGGAACGTAAAAAACTTTTTTGTTCGCCACTTATTGCCTTTAATGCTTATTATGCCGTTATAAGGCCGTTATGTATCGGGGGCACAATATGAGAAAAATATGGAGTTATGACTAAGTTTATGGTTCATGTTTTTCCTTTATTCGCTAATATATAAGGAGTTATTATGAAGGAGTAACATTTGGTCTTTTATTGCGTTAATACTTTTTGTTATTAAATAAGAATATAAATAGCGTTTTACTCAAAGGATATTATGCGTTAGGTAGGATTTAGGAAAAAATTATATCTGAGAATTATATCTATATTACTAACTACCTACTATGAAATACCTACCTAGACATTTTATATTTACTATTATAAAATAGTTACTATAAGTAATTGTTTTAAATACAGGCCCCGGTCCCGGATATATACAGGGGAAAGTACACATACCCCAATGATTCACAATCCGAAGAAGAATTAGGAAAATTATATGCTGATGAAGTCGGAAAGCTTTGTAAAGAAGCCACTAAGAAAAACGGAGGCGTCTGTGCCTTCATTGCTGAGAGCCTGCAAAGTTGTGGCGGACAAATATTCCCCCCAGATGGTTATTTGAAACGGGCTTACGAGTAAGTTATTTTCCTATCATTATTCGTTTTACTATGAATAATTACGTAATCTATTTAATATTTTGTTATTCAATATTTTCTTAAAAGTACAAAATACGAACATATTATTCAAATATCCCTAATGTGAAAAAGACTCAACGGAAAAATATTCTACAGGCATGTCCGTGAAGCCGGTGGTGTGTGCATAGCGGACGAAGTACAAGTAGGTTTCGGTCGTGTGGGCACGCACATGTGGGCATTCGAGACGCAGGACGTGATCCCTGATATCGTGACAATGGGCAAGCCCATGGGAAACGGCCATCCAGTCGCTGCGGTTATCACAACTCAGGAAATTGCGAAAAGCTTCGCCGATACCGGGGTGGAATATTTTAATACGGTTAGTTTCTTGTAGCATTATTTACGTGACGTAGTTTTAGAGTGGGTATGCATACTACAAACAGGCTAATATAAGTTTAGATCGCAGCAACTTAGCAAGATGCTATAATAATATAACAACCTTCATCTATAATTAATGGGCTAACGAACACAGATTTTTAATTCTACCTACACAGTTATTTCCGAGATCGTTTATTTTTTTTTTAATATCAAACAAACTTCAATTTATAACAATCTATGTAATTAACAAAAAGTAACAATAATTACTTACAAAATACAATTTATTCCAACAGTATGGAGGTAACCCCGTTTCCTGCGCCATAGCGAACGCAGTGCTTGACGTCATAGAAGAGGAGCGTCTAACGGAGCGAGCCTTCCGCGTTGGCAACCACTTACTAGCTAGATGCCAGGAACTCAAACACAAGCACTACATGGTCGGCGATGTGCGAGGGAGAGGCCTTTTTGTGGGAGTCGAGCTGGTGACTGACAGAGACGCAAGGACACCCGCTACAGCTGAAGCTAAACATATAGTTAACAGGTACATATGTTAATGCAGTATTTTTCTAATATTTAACGGCAAAAAACGGCAGACACATGTAGTGCATTAAAATTTTGCTTACAAAAGGTTTGTTTGTAAGTTACATACATAAGTATCTAAATTAATAGGTGCGACAATATAAAGAGGAACTGAAAGTCACATTATGTAAATATGTTCAATATTTCATGATTGTATTTTATAGTTATAATGTCGCCATAGGTCGTCTAAAAATAATTGTTTATTTAACACATTAATATACTTGAAGACATATTACTTATAAAATATTTTGTTCACAGAATGCGGGAAGAAAAAATTCTAATCAGTCGAGATGGACCTGACGCTAATGTGCTAAAATTCAAACCCCCAATGGTATTTACGACACAAGATGCTGACAGACTGGTAGATACGTTAGACAGAGTCCTCTCAGAACTTGATGAACAATGGAGGTCTCCAATTAGAAATATGAAACTTGAGGTAACTTTTTTATAATTATTCCCCTTTTACCTTATGGAAAGCAAGGGAAATAGAGAAATGTAATAAAATAATAAAGAACAACTTGCAACCAAATTATAAAAAAAAAACAGATTTAGATTTGGCTTTTGGAATTTAAACAGTAATTGCTTGATTAAGATGAGTTCAGTCACTCTTTGTTGGAAACCAGTAAATGTATTGTAACCAAGTATAATAATCAATTAATTTTCAGGTCCGCGTCACCCAAATCAGTGATGGTGTGGAGTCCAGTGATACAGCTTTAAAAAATAGTATACAGCAAAGTTTAAAAGCATTGTAAAATAAAGTAATCTCACCTATTATTAAATTAAGATTGTAAATATAGTTAAGATTAGTATAAGACTTATTTGTAAATCTATACATGTACTTAAGTATTAAATGAAACTTATTAATTTTCAAAATAGTTTTTATTTAATTTAAACTTAGTTTTTACCAAAAATATCACAAACATTTTCATGCCTATATATTTGTTTGCAATGTTTTCTTTCTGTTTTTCAGTATATAACCTTAAAGTACATACTTTGATGTATAAATATTATAATGCTACATTTGCACTGACAGGCTTGTAGAATTTATTTTTGTATAATCTTTCCACATTGTCAGTTGTAACTAATTCAGACATTCTGTAAAGGACTTTCATTCTGGAATTCTTCTGAACTTGAGATAGGATGTGCGCCAAGGAATCAGGGCAGCATGGACACTGTTTATAGTTGGCAGTGTGTTCTCCGCTGCAATTGGCGCATTTGGGTGGTGCCTTGTCCTTGTCTCGTTCACATTTCTTGGACATATGTTCCCCAGCACACTTAACACATTTCACTTGACCATGGCAGTATCGTTGAGTGTGGCCCCACATCTGGCAGCGGTGACACTGCTTTGTTTTACTGATCGGTGGTTCAAGTTTAATATCATATCCTAAAATTTTTTTCACCTGTAAAAGTTTCTTACCCTCTTCACTGTATGGTACCACAGCTAAAACAAGGCAGTTAGTGTCCTTTATATTTTCTCTTCGGAACATTGTATGGACTCTAATCACCGGTATTGAAACTGCTTTTAATTCAGCTTTAAGTTTATTCAAATCTATGCCTAGCGGTAGGCCTTTGATAACAATTTTCATTTTACGCTTGCTTGGATGTCCAAATGTGTGGTAAGGCAATAGCTTCTTCTCAAAATATTGTATCATAGCTTTGTGATCATCAAACGATAAGCAAGTTATTTTTGTATGGTAGCGACTCAAGAACGGTTTATAAAATTGTATGCCTAAGGAAAGAAGTTTACGCACATGTTGGGCAAAATCAATAGGTTGATGTAAAAAAATATCAGGTACCTTCTCTTTAAGTTTTGGCCACTTGGAAGCCAGCGTTACATCGTAAGTTTCAGCCAGTACAGTACCAGAATGCTGCGGCTTCTCGTCAGGGGCTGAGATGTGACAGGCCCGCATTTTGTCAGTTAGTTTTTTAGATTTCTTTTTCTGTTTTTGCGACATTCTGATGCGATTTTACCACTAATTAACGTATGAAATGGTTTAAATATGTACTCTTCAGCTTCATGAATCCACAGTCAACAGTAAAATATCATAAAACCGTTTATTGCTATTCTATCGGTGATTGCAGGTAGCCACGCAATTATTTCAAAAAATGTTTTGTTTTCAACAGCCGGTTCTTGAACTTGAGATTGAGATTTGAGAATTGAGATACGTCTGCCGTCACTGTCAAGTCTACGCTGTCAAGTAATATTTATTATCTGAATGAACTGTCAAGTTGACAGATGATAGATTATGCCAATTACTTATTATACACATAATTGCCACCCTTCAAAGAAATTGAATTGAATTGAAGTTATAGACATATACTTAAATTTTATCACGTAGTCCTATGTTTCTATTTTAGACAAATATTTAATTAATAATTTTGAAAAATAGTCCTTAAAATTAAGCGGTATTGCCACAGGGTATTGCTTTAACCTTATAACGGAATCCGACAAATCTTGTAGGTGCGAGTACGAGGAGATTTGGTATATCCAAGCACCTGCACTAAACGTGTTCTGTGCACTAAACTAATGCTCATTTACGGAGGCTTGCGTAAAATGTTGCTATGATATTATTATGATTAATTTATTCGAAGTTCGAAGATCATGTTTAACTTTAGAAAGTTAGAAACAAAGAAACAACATATTATCTCAATGAATGGCGCTTTGTTTTTGTATTATACTGGCTTAAAACTAAATAATTTTACTAATGAAGAGTGGTACACTAGCTAATAATGTGCAAGTCAAAAGATTTTGCTTCTGAATAACTTAAAAAGGGCGATAGCCGATAACAGCTGTAAAGCCATCAAAGCAACGAGCCCACGATCTTTACGACAAAACAAGGGCCTAAGCACTCCGTAATTATATTTTACTAGCAATGCCCTGCGGTTTCACCCGCATAGATGCGATATCGTTACAGTGAAAAGTCTACTATAGGTCGGACTATAGGTTTAATTTTTAATCACATGAAAATCACCTTTACCCCGTCCCGCACTACGGCCTTTGTTTTTTTTTTTTTGTTTTAGTGGGGAAATCTTTCATAGATACCCACGGCCTCCGGGGGAGGGGCCGTGGGTTATGTCGGATTCCTACCGACCAAAACCCCACTGTGTTCCGTCAAGACGCATATTGGTAGAATTCCTCCGTGACCCCCGCACTACGGCCTGCTCGAACAGTATACCTACTATTTTCAGTAGATTGACACTTTTAAAAATTCGTTATATCTTTGGAATGGAATATCCAATTCTTTTCATTTAAAAAGTATTTTGCTGGTATTGAAACAGTCTATAATAAAACATCATTTAATGGGATAAGGATTAATATATGTGTATGGATAACATGGTTTGAATACTGTCGGCACTTCTATTTACTTTGAAAACGTAAAAAAGTTGTTGTAGTAACATAACTACTGAAGATGGACATATGGTATCGCGGACTTTCTTGTAGATATTGATCCATTCTATAATACCGTAGAACATTTTTTTGTTCTATCTTCAATAGATTCCGCAGCGCACGCGATGACAGAAGTTTTATTGAGGATTTTTTTACACCTTGGGTTACATTATTGCATTTTTGGTAAGGATCTCTAATTTTTTTGAAAATGCAATATAGCCTATGTTGCTCAGTAAAGATGCAGCTTTCTAATGGTGAAAGAATTTTTTAAATCGGTCCAGTAGTTTTTGCGTGAAAACAATACATACATACATACATACATACTTACAAACTTTTCCTCTTTATAATATTAGTATAGATAACTTCGTAATTTAGCAATGTAGTAGTTACGTTTTTGTTTAAATATAAAACCCAGCCTATAGGAATAAATTGATGCTCTTTGCGTTCAAGACGACAGTGGCGATGAATCTTTTCAGTATAAATAAATTAATAATATAAAATATCCGATATTCTATTAAAGTCTTGTTTTGAGCAATACCTACTTTCTGAATTCTGCGAATTTTTTAACTAGTGCTATTGAAAATAAAATAAAATAGTTAAATTAAACCAATTGAAAAGCTTGGCTTACCACATTTTAGGTAAGCAATAAGTTACTACTACAACGCAAGCTACAACGTTATTGCTATAAAATTTAGGTACATTGTTGACTACCAGTTTGACGGGCAACCGCGCAAAGTGCACGGTCTAGCCACGTCTAGCTAAACGGTTTAGACGACTTTTGTGTTACTCGAAGTGTGCTGAAGTAAAATACTACAAATAATTAGTTATATGCAAAATTACATTTTAGAAGACCTTATTGTCTTCGATACGGTATGTCAGAAAATATTTACCGTGCTAGCTGCTTATGAACCGTTTGTAGAAGATAAACAAGTCTTTTACGTTTTACAAATTCAGTTCCTTATAAATATATTTATAAGAAAGGAACCGTCTTCAATGCGTTATTGTCCAATTTTTTAAGTTGAAGACAGTACAAGATGCGCAGCCGGCTTTAGCACGTGCGCAAACTCGCTAGTAGCCGTTACATCAATCTTTTCCATCTCCCTTTTTAGTGTTATCTTATCTGAATCAGTTGGTGCCGGATAAAGACCCCTAAATCCTAACAAATAAAGAACAGATTCGTAAAACTATTAAACAGTTTAACGCGTTGAACTAAAGTCCTTTTTGTAACTTTTGCAGACAATGAAGGCATTCAATGTCTGGACAATGCGAGGTTCGGTACCGAGGCGATTAGACAGATTTATTTAACGGATCTCGGGAAGACGATGTATAGCGATACCAAACTTTTATTTTTTATTTAACTAGTTTTTATTGGGTACCTACCTATCAGGATTATTTTCCACCTTTGCTTTAAGTTAGTTTAATTTTAATATTTTATAGGTATCAATTAGGTACGCGTATTAGGAAAGAAAAATGATTTCCAAAGGATTTTATTTATTAGGTATAAGAATGGGGAACTCTGATCAGTTTCCATCAGACGTTGGTGGCTTTCCTGTCTCCAATACCAATTTCAAACCTACATGTACATATTATAACGTACCTATGTAATCCTGGTACGTACATTCTACAAGGCTATGACCTTCACTACTTATTACCCTTAGTAAACTTTTTAATTTTATTAATCTCAATATGTATCTACGCGCACACCTGAACAAGATTTACAGGGTTACTTGTAAAACACCAGCAACCTCGCAAGTCGCAGGACAAGATAGCTAACATCATAAGTAACAACATTGAGCTAGGTAATGCTCGACCCGTTTATTTATACCAATTTTACCTGAAACCCCAATGAATATAGCGAGCTCAATATCCATTTTTCCATTACACGGACGTTCTTACACTTTTAGCAAAGCTGAAAGTTACCGATTGTGATCACGAGGCGATAACGATAATCGGTGTGGAAGTTCCCACGTAAATCGCCTCAATCGAGCAGAGGCCGCACGCCATCGGTGCGGTGACATCAAACGATCCGCTGAGATGCGGGTGGCACGTGCTAACACTTCCCACTCGTTAATAGATGACCCCTATCACATGTGACTTGAATGCGAATGTTACTTATAAAGATTATTATAATTTCCCATGCAATTGGTAGAATAATAACATTTAATAGCAGACAGTTATAGTTGTTGTTAGGAAACTGGTAAATATTGAAATGATTTATTTTTCAAACGTTATTTTAATATTAGATGATAGAGTATATTTTTATATTACAATATTTACTATAATATATTATTATACCTAATTCAACACGAATATAGAAAATAAAAATACAATCAACGTTAAAGGTAGTAGAGCAGGTAAAGCACACGGACATGGACATATGGCCCTTTATTAATATTTAATTTATATTTACACCATTCGCACCAAATTCGACAGGATACGAATATCTATTAACAATTCAAATGATAGACTATGTATCTAAAATTGACCCTCTTGTATAAAAACGACATCAATATTGAAATTTATTTTAAGAATGTTTTTGGACGTTTCCTATGTTTATATTAAAGGTGGAATCCTATTTTCTATATCCTATTTACAAAAAAGTGGATTCTTACTATTTATTTAAATTTATGTTATTTTGTGCATGCATGCAATTCAAATCGAAATAATGGTAAGTGGTAACACGATAAAACAGAACGCCGAACGTATTCTTAGTGTAGCAATCTTCGCTACGCTTTAACGATGGAACTTTTTCTCAAAGCGTAATGCCGAACCGAAATCATGCAATTGCGCTGTCTGGCGCCGGCAGATGCTGAATAAAGGCAAATTGCAAGTTCACCTCGCGCCCCGCCGCTTCCCACGGTATCGGCGACGGCTCACGGAACCACTGTAAAACTCTACATTCATAATAAATACAAACGGAAGCGACCGACTTATGAAAACGTTCAGCTTTGTCGCAAAGCGTTCTCGCCTTAATTGCTGTTTGCGAAAATGAGATAAGAATTGAAATTATAGCTCTTATAATCTTTTGCTACGTAGTACTTTTGTTGAAAATAAGTTCCATTATAAGCTAAATTAAATTTCTTAGATTGCATTAAATATTTTAGATTCTTTCACAAGTTTTATTCGTTGCGGCTAGAAAGAGGTTGATATTAAAATTCTACACATTGAACTACTTTCTTAGAAAAAAAAACATAAAGTAACTAGTCATACTTTCATCAAAAAAGAAAAAAAAATGTTTTGAATGTTATAATCAGCTAATTTTTTTTTACTAAATTATTTAAATATTTGTTCTAAATGCACTGATAAAAAATGTGAACATTCAAATAAAAAAAAACATAGGATACTCTACCTATTCCTGATTTAATAGATCTATACATGTTTAATTGTATATGTAGCCTACATTCGCCCTATAATATAATATAGGGCGAATGCATAAAAAATCATAAAACAAAATATTATTCCAGCTAGCGTATCTCCAAAATGTAACAAGGTAGAGTAGCCCTTTAATAGAAATTGTATATCAGGAAAATAGTACATTTCAATATGCAATAAAATCGGATAACGTACGCGACCTCAGATCTACCGGATTTTCGCGCGCACACCTGAACAAGATTGCTGTACCCGGCTATAAAAAACCTACGTTCAATCGTGTCCTCAAACTTTGAAAAGAACCCTCGCATTCCGCAGTGTCTATAACAGATGGGAGCGGAAACAAGATTTTCATCCCGATTTACATAAACAGTTTCCCACCGAACCCCTTGAGGGTTAAATATGTACGTAATGACGACACGACATTACCCACTAAACTTCCATGTTATATCTCGTCCAAGGGCCGCTTTACGAACGAAAGGACTTTCGATAATAGTTGATAATGACCCGTATCGTAAAGAAACATATGATAAATGTTGTTTTTTTTTGTATAATGCAGTATTTTCAAAAGAAAAGTAAATAAGACCAAGTTTTCTGTGCTAACTTGAATATAGGTCATGAAAAGCAAACACTGCAGTTATTTGAAAAGTATATTAGTATTGCAACTGTTTATAAATTATTGTTTTTTTTAGAATTGTTAAGAATAATAGAAATGTTTAGGAAGGACAGAACAACAGCTTTTTCGACTGCGTACTATTAGGTATATCGTGTGCTAAAAAGGAGACGTCTTGAACAGTTTTCATTTTGATAATGCCAGCTGTTAAATAGGTGTCTACGTGTAAGTTTAGATAGCGGATGACAAGCCGTGTATTTTACCCTCGAGGATAAATAGGCTTATCAAACTTGTAATTTTATCAACATCCGTTAATGTTTGAGAGTGAAATAATTTTACAAATGAATTAATGAATGAAGCTGTTTGCCTTCTGTTTGCTTACTGTATTATCTGCATGTATGAAATTAAGTTCTAAAATTATATAGTTCTTTAATCTATGCATTTATCACTGTAATATGGTTTTATAAAATAATGTGTAAAATCACAGTGTAAAATGAAAAAAATAATAATAAATAATTGGAATAGCATAGCATGAATTTTATGAGTGGTAAGTATGACAAAAAGAAATAAAAATAACAATTCTATTTTCCATTCTACGTTTCATGAAAACGAAGCTGTGAAAATGAGATAGGTATTTATTCTTTATACTTAATAAATTTATAATACTATTATAATATTATGTCTACACTTGTTTAAAAAAATATAGTTTTATTGAAAATACAATGCGAGCTGGTAAAGACCATTTAATTTATGTTTCACTTGTATTATGCCATTCACTAATTTATATTGTAGGAATAGTAATTTACAACACCGGAAGCGATTGAATCTTTCAGTAGACTTAATAACGGACAGTCATAACAGCAACTATAACTTGCACCAATTTCCCAAATCTTCTTAAAGAACAAGGCGTTTTATGTATATTTAAGGCCGCTGCATACGTGACGGGATTTTTTCCGGACGGGACGTGACGGGAAGTTTTGGAAACATCGTTGCATATAAAATGTATCCAAACACGTATATGTCACGGGAACATCGACGGGCCGGGAACGTAGACGGGAAAAATATCGTCACCGACGATGTTTAGCACGTCCCCGTCCCGTCCCGCCCCGTGCGTGCCCCGTCCCGCCCGTGATTTCGCTACGTATGCACAGTCGCTCCGTTCGTGCCGGAGAGATAATAGTGACGCCTTCCAACTCCTATCGAAAATGGACGATGAAAAACTGATCG
This sequence comes from Colias eurytheme, assembly GCF_061535395.1. Lineage (NCBI taxonomy): Eukaryota > Metazoa > Arthropoda > Insecta > Lepidoptera > Pieridae > Colias > Colias eurytheme. Next base: position 4,779,868 of record NC_142989.1, on the reverse strand, counting down.
AATGGGTACGCTCATATCCAGCTTTGTATAATTTAGCGAACCCACAATATTTAGACACAAAATATAAAAATTATTTATATGGCGTAAAGTTGCTGTGGAATTATCATTCAGTGAAAACGGTTAGTGTTATTTTAATGAATATATTGTGGTATTCCTAACTATAGTCCTTTTCACCTATGATGATTCCTGTGACACTTCATCGTGTTCTGAATTACGTATTTTATGTTTAAAATGCCAAAATAATTTTATTTGCAGAATGTAGATTACAAAGATGTTAGGCAGGTACATAATATTACATAGACTCTTAAACATTCTGGCTCGTAATTGAGCATATTGTAAATTACAATAAATAATTACAAAAACCATTACAAAATTATAGCAGCTAACTATTATAAATTTAAATATTATAAATAATCTTATATATATATTATAAATTAAACTATTATAAATCCATCTTTCGTTATTCACAACACTAGCACGTTAGATCCGAATCACGTCACTGTGCGTATGCGTTTGGACCACGTTCCCGTTGTGAACGAGGCAATCACGTGCCCGTCCCGCTCACGTCCCGTCCGAGGTATTTTACCGTCACGTATGCAGCGGGCTTTAAACATGTTATGCTTATGATGGTAGGATAACTAATTTATTGTATTTCAAGCGCTTTTTATTACGCATAACCTTGTCGACGTGAGCATGTGACGGTTCACGGTATCGCGTAATAAAGTTGGCCCGGACCCTCGCTAGCGCTTAATATTAAGAGTTCGCCTTATATCCTTACCTACATACATTATGTACGTCCTTTGCAATCTTTTCGTTGTTGCCCCCTTTGTACCTGATGAAAAGAACCGGGGCCAGTAAGGGAGTATGTGTGAATAATTGAGGAGTGGCGCTCCCGTCTTGCTCGGTGAAATCTTAACGAAACTCATTGAGCCCCGGGTTCCGCATGCACGTGTGCTTTCTAAAGCTAACAGCAAGATATAACTGAGCGCAGAATATTAATCCCCAAACTCAGCTGTTGAGTTTGCGTACTGTAAACTGTTATTGTGCATAGAACGCATATTTATGCTTAGTTTAATTGTACATTGGATTATATTCAATAGTTGTGTGTGTAATCCTTACATTATATAAGGCGAACAATTTATTTTATATATTACTTTTATAAATTATAAAGTTTTCGAGGTCTATTTAAGACTTTTAGTCAACATGACACTGCAGTTGAATTATGAATAAAAACCAATAGGTACTTACATAAAAAAAAATCCTCAAAGTGCCTAAGTTCATAACATAAAATAAGATATAATACAGTTTTAAAGAAAATTATTCAGACAAAAGTACTAATTGTGTTGATGTTGTTATGTTGATAGTTGCTACTGCATTAGGTTATAAGATGGTTATAAGTTTTCCGTCAACTGCAATCTCGTATAATATTCAATTATCGTATGAGAGTGATTCAGTAGTATTATAGGAACATGAGAGGCACTTAATCCGGTTGAGAAAGTAAGCAGTTTCGACGTGAAAGCGATAACAGCGAACAACTGGGAAATACATGTGGTACATATTGTAAAGGGATTGATTGGAAGATTGATACATACGTAGTTCCATTGAGCTATACTGTAGTCAAATTCTGGTACACTAATTACTTTGAAATATTTAAGACAATTTCTTCTTTTCTCTTGCAGCCTACATTTTAGTTTCGAAGTTGTATAAAGTAAAGAAATTTATCTACTTACCAGTACCAATGCATAACAGGTAGAGTCAATCCTTTAATTCAATTTTGAAACTTTGTCACATAAATACATTTCTGAATTTAAAGTTAGAATTAGGAGGCTTACATTAAACACAAACAATAGTTTAGTTTTTATAATAAATTACTGACTTCGCCTTACTGTGCTCTATTTGCTTAAGGCGGTTGAAACATGAACGTAAATTCCAGTAGTGATTAATCTTTATCCTTATTTTCGTAGCTGGGTTTACAATTCTAACAAATGACAGACATAAATCTATGAATTTGGTTTACTTTTACCCGACTGTAGAATCTATATAAAACAGAATAATATACAGTGCTCGTAAAATATGCTACGATGTTTTATCAAGAAAATACGGACTGTGAAATTCACCAACAGTATTTAAGTACATTCATTGTCAAAATTTCAAGATAATTTTGGCGCTTCAACAAATTTACATCCAGAGATAAAGTGAAGCAAAGCATAGCATTAAATGCTAACAATAGGGCCTTGTTACATAAGAAATAGTATTCATGTATGGTGTTTAGGGGAAAGGGGCCTAAAGTGGGCACAGAGCCTAAAGAGGGCACTCAGTATAGTATCGGAATTTTAAATAATGGCGCGCGCGCGACTCGTGAGCACGATCCCCACACCCCTCCCACCTCGCGGCAGTCGTTGGATTCGCTTGCGAGCAGACATTTACAAGCTGCAACAAATAAATGTTTTTCGACGATTTTTGAAAAATATTGCAAGGTATGTAATATGTGTTCTTTTTATTTTGGTGTTTACAATCCTTTAACCAAAATTTGTTAGTTATTAAGTGGCTATCTGGCCATATTTTGGTTCCATAAAAATCCACGTGTCTTAAAATTTTGAGGTAGAATTTCGTCTAAACCTTTCAAATGTCGAAAAAGGCAAAGCGGGCAGGGTAAAGCGGGCACGCGCCCGCTTTGCCCCGTCCGCTAAAATGTTACATTCTTTTGTTAATTTGCTTTTTCCTTTCAGATGACCGCTTATTACCGGCGTAAATATAAGCGTAAAACTTCACAAGCCTCATGGCAACGCTCAACTATGCAGCAAACAAAACGAGAAGTGCAAGAGTTAGGAAAACCTGTCAAAAAAGTACCTAACAACTAAATATGGGATTCAAAGAACGACATTGCAGACATCTTAAATTGGGTTCGTGTAATGTAAAGCTTGGTAGGTTTACTACTTACTGTCTTTTCTACGGAACAAGAAATGGAGCTTTTGGAATACGTATTCCACATGGACTCTTTAATTTACGGGCTGTCTAAACAAGAATTTTTGGAACTTGTATACCTACCTATTACATTATTTTAGGATTTATAAAAAAAATATATAAGTATGAAATAATTGTATCGCTTATTAGAGACTAAATAATGATAGACTGTAAACAGGGCGTTATTTTTTTAAATATTATTTCAGATATATCTGGAAATATTGTACCTAAAAGTTTAAAGCTCCTAAGAAGTTCCTTTGTTTCATATATTCATTTAAAAATAATTGTATGACTGTTTGAAATACATAACTTATAAAATATTTTTGTGTCTTTTACTCTATTTATTATTGTATATATTATTTGTGGCTGTATATTTTGAAATCTACTGTTTAAATCCAGGCATGCCCGCTTTACCCAACTACTGCCCGTTTTGCCCTAAACGAAAGCCCGCTTTAGGCCTCCCCTTCGGGCAAAGCGGGCAATCGTAGGCTTTTAGTAATCTGTTAATAATTATTATATACTTTAACTTTTGACAAATTTAACCACTCAGCATTCAAAAGTATTTATTAATGGAACTTTTGGCTAAAAAATAAATGGATTAACTTCTTTTCAAACTTCATTTTTTTTAATTTTCCCGTAAGGTGCCCCCTTTGGGCCCATCTCCCCTACACAACGTATCGTAAATAATAACGAGAATAAGCTTAATTTTAGGGAAGCTTATTACTAGTAAGATTGTTCTGCCTACTTGTGTTATAGAAGATAAGTCTAAGTGTAAGCACGAACTCGGTCTTATAGTTGTTTTCAGCGAGAAGAGTTTTTATAGTGACAATAAATATAGGTACTACCGTTATAGTAATAACTACTTTCTTCTTTTTATGCGCACCTACTTAATATCTAAAGCACATTAGATAGAACAATCTATACCTACTGACCATGGAAATGGAAACGGTTAATGGAAGTTTCTTGTGAAGTCTTAATTCTTTGAATAAGGCGATTCAAATGCATTCTACGTGTTACTTGAACACTTTTTACAGAAATCTTTCAGAGTTTTACTGTACTGATAGTTATAAATTTGTATTTGTCCTCTCTGAGGATTGAGACAAGGACATCTCTACTGAAAAAGTTTAGTCATGAGTCTCTTAATACTGTAAGCCCTTATATATACCTAAATAATAAACATTTCTAGCCACGTCATTTGACCTGCAGCTAAATATAATATTATATTCATTGTAACATCCCATAGCACACTACATCATTTAATATTATGTAATGATAAATATACCATATAATCCCTTAACTAAATCATTCACACGAAATTTACGTTACAAAGGTTACAATCAACCAGATTGTCGTGCACTGTACAAATTATTGTGCTAATTGTCCTACTTTGAATACATGCGTTCCTGTGAGGATGGAATTCAAACGCCCAAAGTGTATTTCAAAATTGAACGTAGGCTAATAATTTCCACAATGCTTTGTCTGCCTTCTGAACAATGAAACGTTCGCTGATGTAACGCTCAATTTTCTTTCGATGTATTATACAATATGTTCTTTTAAAGCATCCAGTAAATAAATAAGATTACAGCTGCCCGCCCAAAAAATAAGAGTACCTAGAGCTTCAAGGACCTCCCATATTATGTATTTGTAGTATCATTGGTAAGGCAAATGTGGCAATTTGTCACTGTTCATTCGATTTCGATGAAGTTAATCGCCTTTGCGATTTCGATCGCAAATTGGTACTCAGACAAAATAATATGAACTCTGTTATCGTTTCTGAGAAGCAATCATTCGATATTAAAAATTGTTAATCTCTCTAGTTTAAGAACGTTAATTCTAAACATCGGTGCAAATACTTACATACAGATACTAATACCTTTGTTTTTCTGTCTAAGATTGTCAATTATTATAGGATAAAACTGGCTTTTTATAAATATTTAGTATGTTTTCGATATAAGCATGTTCGTATTACTACTACTACTTCTGTTTGAATATTCTTTTTATTGTTTTCGACCGGAGAAAAGCCAGGACAAGTCGCTAGTTCTCATGGAATGGATGCTGTGGGATGCAACGCAATTTACTTCAGAATTAAATTGACTATCTATAAACGAGTTGTACGAAAATAATTCCCGTCGGGATTTCCATTGAACTGAACTGAAACGATTGAAGGTGGCTGGGCGAAGATGTTGTTAGCTTTGCTGTAGGTATTAAAATATTGAACTCTTATCTTATTCAGGGCATACACTGTATATATAATCTATTCTGTATTACATCATATTTTTAAGATAAAAGTCTAATATTATGAGATTAGTTTGATTTTGTTGTAGATAGAGCATATAAAATTATAAAATATGTATGTACCTAAAGGCCTAGAGGCTCTAGGCTATTTTGACTTTAAATAAAAAGAGTATCGCATTCTTAGTCAAAATTAAAACATTATGCAATGCTTTGCTTTACATAACACAAAAATATTGCGACACGGAAAATTCAAATTAGCGGATGAGTTAATATAAAATTGTACGTGGAAAAGGTTGAGCACAAATCTTCATGCTAGTTAAACAATTATACTGAAATTATTTTCTATCTGAATTACATCAACTTATGTGTGTAAATAATATACATTACACAGTTAACAGAGCTTAATGTTATTGTGATGAAATACTAAATAATTATGTACGAATACCTACAATTAAATAACATTGTGTGTTATCATTACAATTTATTCTCTGTTAATACCACGGGAAATGTTCAAATTTAAATTTGCTATTTTACAATTAAATGAATGTAAATGCATGCAGGTTCATTTCAGTTTTCCAAATGAGATATATTCATTTAAAATAGAATGCAGTGCACCTGGAACTTTACAATATAATTTATTTTTATCGCTCTACAATTTTCATTAAATTATATGAGGTTTTAATATATGAACATGTCTGAAACTAAATAAAATATGTTAATTATAATAAAATACACTATTTATTATAAACAATAGAAAATAATAAGGATATTCACCTGAATTATTGAAAAAAGTTTGTCCAAGTAAAATGTCCTTTGATTTAGAGGAAGTTCAATACTATGTTTGCGATGCTTGAATTCACGCAGAACAATGTATTTTACTAAGGGTCAAGTAGCAAATATCTCAGGTTCCCTTCTTAATAAATTAAAGGTCTCATTATTTTAAACAGAGCACGTTCTACGTTATCGTTGAAAAGATCTTTTGTAGGCCTAAAGCACTTGGGGAAAGTCAATCAGGACCGTTAAGCTTTGAGCATTCGCAAATTAATGAGTCAGGCACACATACCTACCTAGTGTTGAGACCCTCAATGTTTTTATAATAAAGCCAAAATATTTACTCAGGAAATTGAGCCGTAGAGAGTGTTTATATTCATGTATGGTACGCGAACGTGAAACGTAAACATAGTTAGATTAAAAAATATCTTGGAGATTTCTTATTACATCGAATTTTTGCTACTGCCTTACTGTTTTGAGACTATTGTGTATTGTATGTTAGTTATACGATATATTCGCCTTGCGATATAAAGCTATATGAATATCAAATAAATATACACTCATAAAAACGAATACGTTAAAACATCAATTTACATAACAATGGAAGGGATGGCTTTCGTGAGAAAATTCCGTTACTTGGTCGTCCCTCGTATAATTTCGACGATTATAATAATTTAATTTCTGTCCTGATTACGTGCATTCCCACCGGGTGAACACTCACCCCAGTACAGGTAAATACAGATAGGTAAGACGTTCAAGGGGTCGAAATCAATACAACAAAGAAAAAGTGCGCTATTGTGTGCTTTTACGCAAGGAGCCCACGTGCGCTTACGCTCCCACGGTGGCGTTGCGAGGGATTTCGGGACACATATATAAGGGTGTCAAAACTAAACAACATCACTTCCAAATTTTCGATTGCACCGAACACACCGGGGACCCGCCGGGTCCCCGGCTACAGTGCGCATTTAATATTAACATCACGTTCAAAGTTCGCATTACTAGTTTGTCAATTAAAAGTTGGAAGCAAAAGCGAAGTTAATCAATGTTTTAGTAACAGTAAAAGCAATTTCGTTTCGTGAAAAACATCTTCGTAAGTCTATTTGGAGATTGTTTCGAGGAACACTTTGGAGAATATATATTGGTAAGTAAACTTTATCACTTTCCAGTTTGTCTGTTTTCTTCCGGAATTCAAGACTTTTTCGAATACTTACGATATAGGTAATTGTTTTGAACATGTTTTTCTCCATAAGTATAATTTATAGGTCAATTAATGAATATATTTGTGGTAGGTACCTAGACAACTTACATTTCCATCAAAATGGAAAGTAAAGAAAAACAAACTTTCTTTCCGGACTAAATATGTATAGATATTTATTTTGGTAATTTTTGTTACAGGCTGGACACCAATACATTGATATCATTCGACGATTCAGAGATATTTCTCAACATTGATATCATCAACATCGATTCCCAATCATCGATTCTCATCAAAAAGGTACGTTTGAGTACAAAAAGTGGATCATTTACTGAAAAATGACGGAGTCGATTTGATTTGATTTCTAAAATCCCAAAGATAGTGTAGGTTTAGTACTGATATTGTGTGATCAATTAATTTTAATTTCATTTTATCAATTCTTTAGCGTAGTATAGGTCTTAGGAATGAACATTAACGTAATTCGGTTCCAAAGTTGTAAATAAGTAAAATGTATAGAGTATGGTTTCTCCCGCCTTAATGCACGGTCTTGTTTGTTGTCGCGTTAAAGTTTCATGTTAAGTTTAACTTGTTACGCTTGTTCTCAGTTCAATTGTTGCTATTGTTGTTAAAAACCGTTAATCATTGTTAACTACTGCTTCTTTTTGAATGATTGAGTTTTTGTTAAGTTTTCTTCGTTTACTTATTACTCATTGTTTTTGACCAACTACTTGCCTTACCTACTGTCTTAACTTTTGTTGATAAACGTTTAAATGTTGTTTCGTTTGCATATTTTTCAAAAATATCTTTAATTAGTGAAGTTATAATGTTATCTCAAAATCAGTTATTACAATCAGCTGGTCTGATTACTGTTATCGTTTGATTAAAAATAAAATGTTTTTAGCTTTTAGTTTGCGGTTATGTTTAAACATTAAAGTCCGTTGAGTTTTTGTTTTAGTTTCAAAACCACTTCGTTAAGTTTGACGTTAATAATTGTTAATAATGCGATGAAAACGATAGTAATATTAATCATTGCGTAAATAGTTGAGTTTTTGTTTGGTTCATTTTTTTCTGTTTTGCTCTGTTAAATATGTTCGGATAAATTGCCACCAGTTTTAACGTTTGAATAACAATTTCAGGTTATTTGGAATATTTTGTTTCCAAATTCTAATTTACGTTATGTTTATTCGGTTTTTAAATAACTCATAGTAAAGCTACTCAAAACAAGACAACAACAAAAAAATTGTTATATTTTTGTTACTATTAATTCTCGATTACGAAAATATGAAAAACAATCTTTTTAATTTGTAAGAATGTTGAATTTTTGTTTGGGAGTTTTTGTAAATTTTTTGTTACGATTACGTTTGTGATTTTCAGACCTTTAATAGGTTGAAACTTTCATTTAATCAGTTTGGCATACAATTACCTGTTTATCATCAATTTCTAAATTAAGTTCTGTTTATATTTTGTTACATTTGCAGTTCACTTAATTTTGTTAATTTGGCGGTTATTTCATTTTGTATTCTGCAATGATTTAAGTGATGTTAATTTATGATCCACTAAGTGTTAATTTTGTGTTGCTAAATAACCCGATTTCGTTTGTTGATTTTACTGTTTCTCTTCGTTACGTTTCATGTTTTTACTTTGAAAAATTGTTTAAAATTTCTCAATAATTGTTCAAAAGCATCTCATTGTACCTTCAAAGGTAATAATTTCTAGACTTTAAACCATGCGTTGTTAAGAACACAGTCACAAAGTGCCTTAAACCAAAAAGTGCCTGCATTCTTTTAATGTCTTTGTTTAAAAAATTGCCTTCTTTAAAGGTTTTTCACGGATTAATCTTTAAAAAATGCAATTATCGTACTTGTAATAACCTAAGAAAACTTGGTATCATGCTTTAGTTGCTATGTACCAGTACCCATAGTAGTACGTATAGTTTATATTAAAGCTGACCAAAATGCCCTTATTACTTACGATAATAATTTCTGAATGTTTGTTGACTCAACTTAGTGATCATTTTCGCCCTTAAAATTATGGTGAAGCTATATCAGTAGCTTATTTAATTTTAATACAGTCATGTGCAGCTATATTTCCATAAAATTGCCGAGATAATGCGACCTTAATTAAATTGTTTCATACAAGCGCCGCACTGTATACACTCAGCAAATTTAACCATAACGTTTTAACATTTACTTTATAAAGTTTATCAATATCCTCTCCGGGGCGAAAATGGTCATTACGGTACCATTGTTACATCGTTACCAATCGCTTTGATCGTTTGTTACCACGTTCGTTAATGTTATATAATTTGTAAGTGTTGATTTATAGTTGTTTTTATTTGGATGTTTAATTGTTTTAAGTTACAAGGCTGTGTTTGTTAGTTTTATGTTAAGTTTTCGTTTTAACTGTTTGTATTGTTCTTGTTATGCCGTCATTAAGGCCGCTAAATTGTTACCGGAACACCGATGAAAGAATTGTAAATGTAAATACCTAGTAATTAAGTGAATCGCGTGTAAGTTAAAACTAAAGCTTTGGATAAAATTAACAGATAAGTATATATAAGGGACGTACGAAAGTGTGTGATTGTGTGAAATAAATTTGATGAAAAAAAATGTTGTTTTACTAAATTAAATAACTCGTATCCTAAGTGGCGTTCGGATTGAATAAAAAGTTAATCTGGTCGGAAGCGGTTGGATCGCGTCCAACTGCTGGGCGCCTAACGTCCACTAACAAATGAGGTCGTCATCTCACAAGAACTCTAACCCCAATATATTACTTTTAACGTGAATTTTCCGGGTAAAATATTATATTTAAAGTACCTTTAGTTACTCACATATACCTACATATTTTTATTTTATCCTTTAACACAATATTGATAAATAATTTAACGACAGTTTGTCAATAGAGGCTCTATTTTATGTGATTTTAAGTCTATTTTTTCTTAAAGTTCAATTATTCGTAAATCTTAACTTGAGTTTTAGAGCAGAAACTGTTTTAAAAGGAGGTTACGTCCAATACCATACTCTATTTTCCAAAGAAATTGTGTCACAAATAAGATTGCGTTAGACGCCATCAAGTTTCATTGATGTTGTAATGACTCTCTGAAATATTTTCTTCGCAATTTCTATGGTAACGTTTCTATAAAAGCCAATGAGGAAATAAAGAAATGTTACAAACAGACTGATTTAATATATGAATCTCGTATTTGAACAAGGCAATTTAAGTAAACAGTTTGATAGCTACCAAGTGCCTATAATGACGTATTTTTATATCTCGAGGGCAATTAAAATAATTAAGTTAAAAAAAGAAATCACAAAGAATTCAAGATGTACCTACAAGATAGATTAAAAAAAATAGAGTTATAGTTCTGGTGTTACGATATATTTGTGTAAATACGCAAAAGTGTAGCACATGTTTGGAGTTGTACCATGTTGACAAACGTGTAGACTTGAAACTTAAAGTAGTTTTGGGTTGATATGCAACGTTGGAAAACATTGCATCTCGTACGCGTACACTGTCAGTGTAATGAAGATAGTTTTCGGAATGGAAAACAAGAAGTTGGTTTCATGCAATCTCGCCGCTTAGACTCTTCTTAATTGCTTAACTTTAACCGGCGCCTCTTCCTGTCCTAGAATTCGTTTAACTTTCTGCATACTTCACTCAACATAGTAACTGACATTTAATATCGTTCTGCGGTAACATCGTGCTTATCCGAGTGAAATCAGTTTTTTTTACATGAATCAGGTCTTTTTTATCATATTTTTATGCATATTCGATTTGCCTAGTACCTATTTATTTAACCATTAAAATGTAAATAAGTTTTGCATGGTCCTTCATCAGTAGGTCCTAAACTAGATACTTACCTAATTAAATGAAATGTTATGAATTAACAAGACGTATTGAATGAAAAGCTTCAACGTATTGAATGAAAGAATTTGACCGCCTCCTTGGTACAGTGGTTGACGCGTGAGCGTAACACCAAGGGGTCCTGGGTTCGATTCCCGGCGGAGACGATAAAAAAAAAATGTCTCGGTCTGGTAGGACACAGAAGGCTGATCACCTACTTGTCCCTAAAGAAAATCGATCAGTGAAACATATGCATCTGCCCCTTACCCCACTTGGGGACATGGGACTTCACTATTGAATGAAAAGTACACATATCAAAATATTTTCTATATTTTGAATGAATTGTAATGAAACTTTATTTACTTATTCTGTGCATACTGTTAACGATTTTACTATTTTTAGTACGTATTTATATAGTCTAGACACTTTTTATTGCATAAAATCTATAATGTTGTTAATTTCAAAACATTTACTGTAAGGCTCTGAAGGAACAGTTTTACTATCTTCGTTTATTTGTGCAGCGGGTGATATTTCTTCGGGGTTGCTTGCGAGTGTCCCTCGGAGAACGTTCACTATTTTATTACACTGCTCGCTTCGTTTTAACTGCTTGTCCGTCCGTTCCTGTGTACTCACAAGCCTTCGTTGGTTGATTTGAATATTATTTATTTTCTTCTTTATAAAGTTAACGTAATAATCCACTTGATACTGCAAATTATCCACGCTCCAATAGAACTTTAAGTCAATAAGGATCGTTAATAATAATGCAGCATACAGTCCGGTCAAACCAACTGCAAAGTAGAACAACGTTGGATCGCTTCTCGAGAAGAATGGACATTCCTCTTTTAGTGTAAGACAATTCCAGAAATATGAAGGCGATAAAACACTGTCTTCCATTCGATTCATGGCGGATAATGAATTAAAAACGGAAAATTTATTTTAAGTTTTTGACACTTCCCACGACAGAGCGCCGAAGTTTCTCCGGCAACTGACTTGAAAGAATCGAATGCAGCCAGTTAAAAAAATCAATATTTTAACACAAAAAGGTTTGTTCTGCAAATAGTTTACTTTCTTTGTTTACGAGCATCGTGAATAGTTAAAGTTACAGTCAAGATTTAAACAGGATCTATATTACTAATACATAGTTACTTATATTGATGAGTATATCTAATGTCTTAGAAACAAAACAATAGTCGGTAGGTATAGAATAATCGCAAAATACCATTGAAATTAACTATTTTATGATAAAAATGCTCATCACGACAAATTAAAATTATGTTTAAGTATGTACTTTTGATGTAAAATCGTTTACGTTAGTGGGAAGGCCGTATTATCTAGGTAACTAAATTTTAATTAATTATAAAGATTATTGAGTAGGTACTTATTAACTAAGTTTACAGAATGGTAATACGAAATTAAATAATCAAACCAATCATTATTATTATCAATGATAATTATTGTTATCCATGTAATATTTATCTTTAAATATTATGTTGATATAATATATAGTTTAATTTTAAGTTTCAAGAGGTTCATTTAATTTATATTGGAAATCTCTGTCCGTTTGATATATCAAAGGGCTTTGGGATCGGACAGACATTTAACCAGAGCAATGGACCGAAAATCGAAATGATTCCATAAATTTACTGTAGTATAATTTTGTTACTTCCGTAACGTTCCGTACTACAAAAAAGTTGAAAAAGCATAGCAAATCATCCTTGACTTATAGTTTTGCATCCTGTAACTCGGCTACATTCAATTTTATCAAAACTGCCTGCAAAAGTATTTGTATAAGTTTTGTTGATATTTCATCCATAACTTTTGAACTTCTTGTAAGTTGGGACGTTGATGTGAGCCAACAACATGTCTTATATTTTATCCAACTTTGTTGAAATAAAAATAATTTTTAAGAAATATTTTAACTTACAAAAAAAATATGAAAATTAAGTAGGTAAATACAATTTTTTTAGATAATTATCATCTTTGTGAACTAACAGTTAATATACGCTTGTATATAAACTTTCAAAATGCAGTAATTTTGAGTGAGATTGATAGTTTATTAAAAAGTAAAGTCCTGTTTTTCGTACAGGCAAGTATGGTCATCAGTCTTCTGAGCAATGCCAGACGGAGATGTTTTCAACCGCTACCAAAAGCACCGAAAAGTTCTTACATCGTAGCATGTATTTTTTAGTATACCTACGTATGTAATTGCAAAGTAGGTTGATCCTTTATCAAGGAATTCCTTGGTTCTACGTCCACGCTTCATTGAAGAGGCTGTTGATGTTAAAAAACACTTAATTAATATTATTTGTTTGTAGAGAGCCGCGGCTGTCATTAACTCATGAAATATGGGACTCCACTTAAACTTTTAGGAAACCTTTACCTTTTAAGAGTGCTGAACCCGCATCAGTTTGTCAATTAACTTATTTGAACAGAAGTTATAGAATGAGTAGTTTGCTTAAAATTATTCTATGCCTGTTTGTTTACGTAATAGTAGGTACATATCTTTTTTTTAAATAAGAGAGCATTGTTGTAATGTATTGCGATATTTCTAAGAAAGTTAATTGATAGAGCAGATTGGAGAGAATAGACTTAACTTTTTCTGTACCTATGAATGTGTTATGAATATTTATTCATGCGCATTTGAAAATAAATAATTTGGGTTTCAATATTATTTAAATTGTATAATCATCAGACACGTGTAAGATAAGAAAAATATTAACAATACATATTTGAAAAATATTAGGTTCACCGTTATTTTGTTTCAAATGAATATGTTTAATAATAAATACCTTCTAAACCATCTTTTGCTTTTTCAAGATCAAGAAACGTTAGTAGACTTATGGTTACCACAAAAGTGCTTATGATCCGTTTTTTTTATAGAGAATAAGTATCTATGTAGAATTTTCGAAACAGAAGTGAATATTGGTCTATAATGACGTCATCACTTTCATACTGTTAAATTATTCGTGTTATTTTATAAAAGCAATATGGTACAAATACTTTCTCCTAATAAAAAGTTGGGGAACTTTGTGATACAGCATTTGTTGCTCATCTTTTTCTGTAGGCGCTATAAATATTAATTAATCTGTTCTTTCGCATGTAAAAGTTGTACAACCGAATTATTTCTTTCATTAGTAACAGGTTAAAAATAAAAAGGTTAAACTTCAGTTGATATAATTTTTTATACCATCAAACGAGCCAGCGAGACACTTGGTGATAACGATAAGTAATCACTGCAATCATCAAATCATTGTTAAATCGTAATAAAAAACATTGCGATTCGAATCATAGGCAAATGGCATAACTGATTAAATGGAAAACTGTTCCGCAATTTAGTAGTCATGGGCAGAAAATGCCATGAAAAGTACACGGTTGCTCAAGACCACTCATCTAGGTGTTGCATCTTACCGAGTAGTGTGATGGTCGAATTTGGCTGCTGGTATAAAGTCAAAGAGTTCTTCGAAACCCTTTACAATTGGTTGAATTCGTACGGAGACGCAAAATTACGCCGCAATGCTAATGGCTCGAGCTGATCGCTTGGCTCGGGTTTGAGGACGACTCGAGTGGCTCAACGGTGACGGCGGTCAAAGGAAAGTGGTTGATATGTGGTGCTCCAGCCCAGAGATAAGAACAATATTCCATATGAGGCCAGACTTGCCGGTGAGCTGGTGTAAAATACTGTCTCTAATATGACGTAGATCTATCTACCTACATCTACTTATTAAAAACAAGCTTGTGAATTGATACAATTCATATAATATGCTATAATAAATTATAGTAATTACATACATTTGTATACCACGTGTAACTAACAATGCGATATGTATTTGTTTTATCCAAAGTAAAACTGAAATCATTAGATAAACTGACTCTACTTAAACACCCCTAAAACAAATAAGTAATAAAAACTTTGATCAAGTTGAACACCCTAATTCATAATTATACCATGAGGTCTGGAAGGTTACAGTCTTTACATATAAAATTAAAAGCATCTAATCTTAAGCTTAATGAAAGACTTCCTAAGTCAGTAATGGTAGGGTGAAGCCGCGGGCGCCAAGTTCAACAATTGTAAGACTTAACAAGGTCGTAAAACGTGCTCCACTCGTTTGCAGCTATCTAGTTGCTCGATTTTATCTCGCACCTAATGAGGTTTAATATACCGACACTACAATTATTCAAGATCTTTAAATTGTCCGTTAATTTGAGAAATTTTCATAGGTTTTATTAAAGCGATGTTAAAGAACGACATAATATAATGATTTATTCGGGTTTCGTAGCCAAATGGCAAATCGGTATCCTTATAATTTTGGCAGTCTGAATATCAGAGCAATTTCACTGGGAGGACGGTATTGCAAATGTATAAAAGAACATTTTATGAATCGCTACAAAAGCATATTAGCTAAAATCTATGATTTTTTTTATTCTACATACCTAACTAATATTATCTAATCTGGACACGTGCATGGTTTTGTAGGTGCTTCATTATTTTGTAACGAAAATGCATTTTATATCATACATATTATGAAAACATGTATTTATATATCTCTAGGTGTGAAATAAAATGATTATAATATGTATCGGAGGACAGTAAGCAATAGAGCAGCTTTAGCACTCGGTAATGCGGCGACTTCGGCACGCGGAAGTGAGACAATTCTTCATAGAATATATTTTCAATTAATACTTAAACCTGTATACTCAGAGTTATCAAAATCCTAGTAATTAATTTAATTACCATTATGACATTCGCAAATGTAAACAGTGAGATCCATTTATAATAATAATTACAATTAACAAATGTAACATTCAGGTGGCTCAAAGCAAACCCGAATATCCAATGTTTTGGCATGTGTTTAGGTAGAAAACTATTTGATTAATTAATGACTGAACGGCAATTATATACCAGGCCAGTATTAAATGTTTAATTTAGCTAAATGGCTGCGATATATACTAAGTATTGATTTGCTCTCTACGCTACGTTAATATCGTCATTAAGGACAGATATCTTCAGTGTACAAGTTTAAATGCATGCCAATTTGTCAACGTACCTACATATAGCTAATGGTATTAGTTCTATTAAGAGATACCTACGAATTAATTTTATTTAGGGGAATAATAAAACGAGCGACTGAAAATAAAGTGAGCGACTGATTATGAGATACTAATTTAAGGTGATGAATTAATTTTTCTAACATTTACGGCCCTTTTTAAACCTTCGTAATTTTTATATTATTAAAGTTGTCGTGATGAAAATTCTTGACAAGAAAGTTCAATAGTAACACAATACGTCTACCGTTTTAGAAACATGATTCCATGATATTTTCTCGATAGAAAAAAAATACAAAGTTCTCATTGTTATTTTTTTTTAATCTCTGGCATCTTCAAAATAACAAACGTAAAGTTACGACTTTTTGGATATTGACTATAAAATATACAACCTATACGTCTACCGATTTAGAATTTTGAAATATGCGATGGTTTTGAAATAAACAAGAAATACTTGAAATTAGCGCGCGACCAGCCAATATAGCGAGAGCCGCCCTGTACCTTCCTACCCCGATCGCTGCACGAGTCATTCCCGCTACGGCCGTCACACGGGGAACTTGTGTCGCTCGCACAATCGTAAAAAAGGGTGACAACACGATAAGACAAATGGGGACAATAAAGAAAATAAGAAGAAGAAACATAAAGTTTGGAGGAAAAAGAATGCTTACAATTGGAACAAATTAATGAAGTAAGTTGGTTTTATTTTAAATTTGATGATAATTGTATTATAGACGATGTTTGATATGTACCCCTGTTTTAAGTATATAACGAATGTGTAAGGTTTTTTCATTTATAGCATAGATAATCTTTTCAGAAATCCGGAATCCAGAAGGAAAATAAACCCACTGATTGTTCACAATGTGAACCCACTCCTTCGTTAGTACCTTTATTCAGTCAAAAATGTATGTTATCATCGCTCTACTGGTTTTATCGCATGATTCCATTTTTAGCAAAAAGCAACAAAGTGCAAAGAAATAAAAAATCATGGTGAACTTAGTGGAAGTATGGTGGACATAATATGGAACAGGATCTCATTGGAGTAGTATTATATTTAAAAAAAATACGAAAAAATTTCAAGAATTACATTTCTTAGTAGGTGGTAGATAAGTATGTTGTATAAAGAATTTGATGTTGATATTTATTTCATTTATACTTACTACACCTGTGCGGGAAATTGCTCAGTACTAAAACAGGTTTATATTCATATTTACATAGTAATGTGAGTTTTCATTTCGAAAAATTTTGTGTAAGTATATTAAATTGAGTTCCTGGGTGATCTGGAAACACAATTGGGCCCGGAAGATGGCGCTGCAGTCACTCCTCCTAATCACATGAACCGATTTGGATGAATATTTGTGTGCACATTTCATTGTTGTGGGATGATTGGTTGATTCGTTTTCACATTAGCTAATATTATGTATTTTTGTTGTAAACTTAATTTAATGTTTATAATACATTATTATTGGTATAAATAAGCTAGTGTTCGTCTCACATTGCTGTACCTGCCTACCTACCCTACCAGGGCCTAACTTTGTTCTGGCTATTTTATTTTGATTATTTGTAATGAATAATTACAATTATAATAGAGTGCAAAAAATAAATACATGCGTCAATATATTTTGTGTTTTTTTTTAAAACAATTTTTTTATTTAAAAAAATATCATTCCGACCGCGGCATTGCCCGCGTGGAATTAGGTTATATCGTGAATCCTGTTTTATCCCACAGAAGTGTTCAGTTCGGATAAAAAGTATCCTATGTGTAAATCCAGGCAATTAGCTATAAAAATAAATAAATAAAAATAAAATAAAAAAGCCTATTTATTTCATACAGATATGTTGACATTTATACAAAGTAACGCTTACGCGGTAAAAAAAAATAAGTGTATACAAAACTTGATTGTTAGTAGTGTTAGTAATTGTAATTTCGTTGTATTCCAATGCTAATATTAATTATTTAGTTATTGTAAATAAATAAAAGAAATTAATTTAACGAAATGAACTAAAGTAATCAATCTGCATGAACCCCTGTCTGGGTAAAGGCCTCCTCCAAAGCTGACCACCCGTCTCTATCTTGCGCTATTTGGTACCACAGAGGGCCGGCTGTTCTCTTGATGTCGTCGTCCCAGCGTGTTAACGGTCTCCCTCTGTACCTTTTGCCTAGTGGGCCATTCCACGTTGTCGTTCTCGCTGTCCATCTTTGATCAGTAAGTCTGGCGACGTGTCCTGCCCACCTCCACTTCAGTTTTTGTGCATGACTCAAAGCATTAGTTGCTTTGGTAATCGACCTTATTTTAGTGTGCCTAATTTTGTCTAATCTCTTTATCTTCAACATACTACGTTCTATCCCTCTTTGGCAGCTATTTATTTTATTTTTTATTTTTGAAGTGAATTTCCATGTTTGGCAGGCATACGTCAAACATGGTAGTAGACTTGAATTCAAAACCTTCGTTTTGAGATTTGTTGGCATGTTGCTTTTAAAAATTTCTTTTAGGCTCCAGTATTTATTCCAAGTACATTTAACCCGTCTGTCTATTTCTAATTCGTTATTTCTTTTGTCAAAACTAATTCTCTTTCCTAGATATACGTAAGCTTGCGTATATTCCAATGGCTTGTTGTTAACTATTATTGGTCTTTTCCAGCCGTTTGTCATTACCATAGTTTTAGTGGTATTCATTTCCAGACCTACTTTTGTACTGCTTAGATGTAAGGATTCGATCATAAGCTGTAACTGAGAGCTTGTCTCCGTCAGTAAAACTAAGTCGTCTGCGAATCTGAGATGAGTTAGATATGAGCCTTTTATATTCAAGCCCAATTTGTTCCAATTAAGTTTATTAATGATAGATTCAAGAACGGCTATAAATATGGTTGGAGAGAGCGGGTCGCCCTGTCTTACACCTCTTGCTATAGGAAAACTCGGGCCGAGAGTTTCTAGTTTGATTCTGCCTGTATTATTATTGTATATATTCTTTATGACTTTTATATATATTTCTTCGACTCCTTGTTCTCTCAAACTTTCCCATATGCTTACGTGTGAAACTGTGTCGAATGCTTTCTGGTAATCTATAAATGCTATATATAACGTTCTCTGTTGCTCTTGATATTTTTCTATAATTTGTTCTAGGGTTAAGTTCAATTAGCTATATTCTATCAAAATTGGTAATGTAGTCTTGACGTGATTAAGTAACAACTAACAAAAAAATATACAAATTAACATCCAAAGTTTCGCATCAGTTTTACTGTATTAGTGATATCTTCCACTCTTGACTTTGACTGAGAAGAATTAGGGTTTATAAGTTCTTTCAGAAATAGTACCTTTCATTTCTGGGCATGATGTAATATCTACGTCAGCATCAAATTCTATCTAAATCAATTCAGTAGTCCGCGTTATTCAGTACCATTTCATTTTTTCAGAGTAACAATATTTTTTGTTATTTTAAAGATTATTTATAACCTGTACTATTTTGTAATAAAGTAAACATTACGAAATACGTAATAATAATTATTAATAATGTCTAAGTAGTTGTTAAAAAGAAGATTATTTGTTTATAAGCAAGAAAATAAAACCAATAAATCAACAATTAAATAAATGTATAACAATATTATAACTGTATGACGACTCGATACATGTTTGTCCCGAGTCGGCCAGCGGCAGCGCGGCGAGTTTGCAAGAATGACTTCGCGCATACCCGCGTTCGCGATAGCGAGCTATTAGACTCCGCCCGCCAAGCAGTGGATTTTTTTTGTGTATCGTCTTAATAACTTGAGCGGTATGAATTTGAGTAGGTAATCGACAAATAAACTAAACAAGCAACGAAAATTAGTTGATAATAAAATACAGATTGAGCGTACTAAAGGAGGATTGTGATTAATCCATTTGATATATTAGAATTCTAACTGTGTGATTACATTACTATATGAGCGAGTAAATTACTAGTTGAGCGAATAGATTACTAAGTGAGCGACTAAATTACGCTCATCTAGAGCGACTAAAAACACTAAAATAAATTGTTCAAATAGTTATTTGATAAAACTTTCAAAAACAAATTGAACAGATAGTAACTACTCTGTCCATTATAGTATTTTTCAAAGTGATTTTTCTATTTGAAATAGCTCGATTAAGATAAAATGCCACTCAGTATAAATAAATCATATGCCAAATAATGAATATAATACAAGACGTAATTTTGTCATTCAAACAATTAATATTAGGTCGCTCAAATATTATGAAGCTGCTCATTTTGTATTTTATGTAACGCAAATTGAATGTTTGTTAGTTGCTGATCTATTAATTTTTCATCGCTCGCAGTCAGTCACTCACTTAGTAATTCTGTTACCCCAATTTATTATTTTTGTTAACTAAAACTTTAATTTACAGTCACTCGTTTAAATACTACCCTTATATTTTGAAAATGTTGTCTATTTACTAACGGTGACACTGACTACAAAGTACATACTAAGAGTAATTTCTGGTCGCCTTTTTTTGTTTTGTGTAAGAAACCATACATCTTGTTAATAGATACAACACACAGTAAATCAAATAATATTTTTCCAGTAGGTAGTATATGGAATAAATAATTTATATATTCAGGATCAAGGATCAACCAAATCGATTATTATGGCGAGTCAAAGTTTATTAATTAAAAGTCAAGTTAAAAGATGAATTATTATTATACTTGTATATATGAACTTTATTATATTTATTGAAACATAATATGAAAATGTAATGTTTAACTGTAGAGACAACACGTCCTTGACTTATGTTCACATATTGAAAAACATATTCATTCAGTGGTTATATATTTTAGCAAAATTTATTCGAATGATTGTTTTTGCTTTAATATATTATTAGCTTTATGGAAATACTTTGTAACTCTGCATATAGTTAGTTATATAATTATAACGAAGTAATAAAAAAACCTTAATTTTATATCGTGTTATATGCCTTATCGTAGATACTGTATGGTAATAACCCTACAGTAGTCGTAGTAGCTCCAGTTATTATAGTCCTTTCCACCTAAGATGATTTCTGTGACACATCGATTATTAACACGTGTAGAGATGTCGGTTACTGAAATCGTATCAATTGTTTCCGATAATCGATAATATTCTATATGGAAATGAAATCGATTTGAATAAAGTACCAAAATTAGTTTTTTCGGCATTTCGCCAACAATTAACTAAGGAAACTTAGCAAACAACAGCAACAAAAAGTCAACAATAACAATTAGTAAAAATAACAGAATACCACGTAAAGTATCAATATAAAAATGCAACTTGTATACAAGGCTGACGTACTCGTATTAGACGATTGACTCGATTGACAAACGATCACAAGATGGGCGCCGATTAAATATGATTTTCCAACTCTATGATTTTTCAACGATCCATTTCATGTACACGAATTGCGTAGGTATTATATTTTTGTGTTATTTTATTTTATTTCTCATTATATTAAACTAAACAATACTTTTTTTGATTTATAAGCTTAAGATGTTTCATTTTTATATTTTTGGTAATAATGCCGCCATAAAATAAAAATATTATGCACTAAAATTATTTAAACTTTTTAAACATAAAATACGTAATTCGGAACACGATGAAGTGTCACAGGAATCATCCTAAATGAAAAGGACTATAATTCATCCTTCGTGAACTCTAAGTTTAACATAATATACATTCACCAAATAAAAACTTTGAATCTATTCAACCTCGTGATTTCCTCATGGACAGCGCTGGCTTGGATGAAACCCCTGGCACACCTCATTAGGTTGCGCCATTGCGGATCCACAAATGCCATGCAAGTGCCACGAAAATGCCATGTATTTGCCTCTTTTATCTAGTTCTTAGTTCTTCCACACCAAGAAACCCGTTACCCGGCCATCGACAGCAGGACCAATTCGAAGAAATTATTTTGGTCGGTACCATGACTGCGTTAGAGCCCGTAATTGAAACACACGAAAGGTGTGCAGTACGTGCAAAAAGTTTATATTATGTTCTGACCATTTTGAAATTGTATGCTTATTTTGTTTGCAAAATACTGATTAGACAAGGATTTTTATGTATATATTTTTTATTATATGAATTATGTTATATTACGACAGAAAAAGAGGTATTTTTTGTTGCAGTTGTTTTTTCTAATCATAAAAGATATGTTTGTATGTTTTTTTGATTATTTTAAATATAAAATATATAGTAATGAAGATTTATAAATAAATAAACAGACTTTTTATTTATTTGTGTACTTTTTCTTGTTTTAAAAATGGTATACCCTTGTAGACCACGCGACCTAACACGTCACTTTTAGATATGCGACTACTGTAGGGTTATACGGCTGTTGTTCCTTCTGCAAGTTAATCACCTCTACACTTTCCAATATACATACGGATACAGCCACAGATTACTAAATAGTTATACTGTATACAGCTAGGAAACGTTTCTTATTCTATCTCTACAGTGATGAACTCGTGACATTGAATCGCTTTTATATTGCTGTTTGCAACGAGACTCGTTTTGGACCAACAACAGGCACTACTCGAACTAAGTATCTATACAAACAGTTAAAAGAGACGGACCGTAATATCCGTTCTTCAGTTAAGATTCTAAGATTTATCTGAATTCATAAACGCTATCTTCAAACATACATTTATGTTCAAATATGATTGAAATAGAAACCATAAAACTTTTAACTTTTGTTTATATAGAATTTATGGTGAAAACTCGAATACGGGAGCTTCAATAAAAATATATTACTACATTGATTTTTCAGAGGCTTCGTGTGTCATGACAGTTCAAACGGCTCTCCCCGTTGCAGTTAAAAACCTTTTGTTTATCTATGACATATTTATATGTATTTTTACATCAATGTGTAAAATAAATAAAAAATAGTTCAATTATTCACCAAATGATTAAATTTTTTATTGTAATCGGCTTTACTTGGATTGAATTAATATAATAATTTAGACCAGAGATTATTAAATAGTAATATTTAAGACAAAAGATCATAAACGAGTATTGATATACATACGTGAATAGGCACCTATTTCATTGCATTGTGAATGAAACAATTTTCGCCGAAAATAAGTGTTAATAAGGTAATTCAAGAGAGTTCAATAAGAAAATAAAATATACTTTTGTTATTCAAGGTGACATATTTATAGCGGTACTTGATTCAATGACAGTTTATTGCTTACGTAACGGTTGTTAAGACCACGTCGCGACGCGTACGCACGTCTATAATATATTTAGTACAGAATAACATACCGTAGAGACGGTCGGGTACTCTCGGTTGTGAAACGGCATGTACAGATAAACTATACCTTCTTATCAAGGCAAAAAGAAACAGACTTATCTATCACACCGTTCACATGCTTCAGTGACCTCCTAGATAAATGATTGTAAATCATACCTATTCGTGGTAATGGTGTCAACGCAATAAAATATCAACTACAATAAAATGATTTTTATTGCGGTCATAGTTCTGACTGTGTTTATTGTGTTACTTCTGAAGATCTATCAAAAGTTCACGCATGCAATATGTCATTCGAGTGCACATATGGTGGGGAAAGTTGTGATAATAACAGGTGGGAACAGCGGTATCGGATTCGAAACCGCTAAGAACTTAGCGGAGCGCGGTGCAAGGGTCATTATCGCTTGTCGCAGTATCCGGCGAGGCACAGCAGCCAAAGATGAAATCATTAAAGCGACTGGCAATACAGAAGTTGTTTATAGACATTTGGATTTAGCGTCGCTGCGATCAGTTCGGGATTTTTGTGAAAAAATATACAAAACAGAGAGCAGGTTGGATGTCCTCATTAATAATGCCGGCGCAGGTGGCCTCGGTAATTACAAGACGGAAGACGGGAATCACATAGGAATGCAAGTGAATTATTTCGGACCATTTTTATTAACCTGTCTTTTGTTGCCTTTGCTCAAAGCTTCTGCGCCTAGTCGAATCATTAATTTATCATCGTTCATTCACAAATATGCGGAAATGGACTTTGAAAATTTGAATATGGAAAAATATTGGAGTGATTACTTGGTGTATGCGAATAGTAAGCTGTACCTTAATCTGATGGCATTGGAATTGAGTCGTAGGTTACAGGGAAGTGGCGTGACAGCAAACGCGTTGCATCCTGGTGTGTGTGCGACGAATATATTTAGGAACATTAATAGTAAAATTATACGTGGTATAATAAAAATAGGTCTTGATTTCGTGTACCAAAGCCCTTGGGAAGCGGCACAGACGTCGATATACTTGGCCGTGTCACCAGAAGTGAAAGACGTGAGTGGTTGCTATTTCAGTGACTGTCGTAAGAAGATTCCATCACGCTTGTCGCAAGACGCTGACATAGCAAAACGGTTGTGGGTGGAATCCGAAAAATTAGTCAAATTTTCTGTAGATGATAAGTAAACTAATGTGATAAATTTTTGAAACTTGTTAATTTTTTTAAAGTATACTTACCTATATTTTTATTGCTCATGTATATTATAATATTGTTAAATATTCATGACAGATATTTTACATATTTTGTTAATTAAGTATTTAAGTAGATTTATTAAAAATGAATTGGAACAAAACGATTAATTTACATTTTTTTTTGTTTTATTTATTGTTTTCTGAATATTTATGACACAGGATCTTATGATGCTATTTTGAGTATAATAATTAATGTAATACCTATTTTAATAACACATATTAATTTATTCATGATAGTAATAATATAATGATACGATATGATGAAAACAAAGAAACACTGGAAATATCGAGATAGCGAAAAAACAAAAATTCCTAGAATTTCGTACATTACAACTTATTAATTACTAGCGGTCCGCCCCGGCTTCGCCCGTGGTACATAATTACGTTTTCTCTACATAAGAACCATCCTCGTACTTCAAGGAATATAATAAAAAAAGAATTATCGAAATCGGTTCAGCCGTTCTCAAGTTATGCGCTTACCAACACATTTTGGGATTCATTTTTATATTATAGAAGATTATCTTGGAGAATTAGTTTTATATTATAATAATATTACATTATGTAGATGTTCTTCTATTTCATGTATTATTTGGATATATAAACATTAAACAACATGATAATATGTTCTTTTACAAACGATATTATTTAAGACACAGACAGATCCGATGACAACGTATGACCTTTATAATAATTTTCTGTTACAATTTCAGCTCTATAATAATATCGGAGATATATTTAATAAAGAAAATATAATTTCCTGAAATTGGGGACATATGAAATGAAAAAAATATTTGAATACGTATAATAATATAATATAGTAGCTATATATGTTCGTCTTTTTCTTACTTTACACACATATATTTTCCTTATTGGCCTCGACCCAATAATGTTTTACTACCACATGTTGTATCACCCATTCATCACTCTACGCTTCTAGATCAAAATATTTCCTTATTGTTGTTTCTTGAACTTTTTTGTTATTCATTTCCTATTGTTCACTAGACTGATAAATCAAAGAAGTCTGATGTTACTTTCAAAATAACACCATAAGAAACATAAAAATGAATAAATATACTTCATTCTAAAGGTTTTTTATAAAATTATATGAGCAATTTTGAATTAATCATTTTACACGAAAACTATGGCAAAGTTAACAAAAGTAAATTAGACAGCAACGTTATCGGTCTTTGTAATTTTAATTTTGTTCAATTTAATTTTGTGTTCCGTTGTACGGATAAATACTTCAATGTGCGTCATCCGTTACATGCTCAGAATGTATTATATATATATCTATTTGAAAAGTCAAGCCATATATATAGCTTTATAATGTTATTGCAATCGACTTATCATTATTAACAGTTTACACGAGCGTTATATGCATGACAACATCATTCAAGCGTGAAAATATTACAAGAATGTACGCGTATTACTTTCTCACTGTACATTTCTCTTAGCTATTAAATCGTGCAGCCACGCCGTCGAGGAACAACCCAATAACAATAAGGCAAGATTCATACTAGAATATGGTATCTTGTAGTAGGTATAAGAGCTAGAATGTTCTAGAGATAAGTTTTCACCTGAAAATTTTAATATGAAACCAAAATTAACATGATTTGAATTGTTTTTTATCGTGTGGTGGTCTGCTGATTAATCATTGTAATCGATATAATTGTTTGATTAAATCAATGTTCAGCGTGTTAGAATTATTATGATGACGTATCAGTACACCGCAATTATTTTTTCCTTTCGATACATTTTCCTATTAATGCGTAACAAAAAAAACCCTAATGAGGCAAATATGGAAGTTATCCTACAGTAGGTACTCATGTAATACCTACCTACGTATTATGCGTCAGTATGTGTTTTCTGCAGACATAATTAATTAATAATCTACCGACTAGTTTTGTTTTGCAAATCGATTTTATTGAAATGTTAAATTAAAAAAAAACACCTATAAAGTAAGTGCCAGTTAAAAGCGGCCATGGCACTAACCTCAAGGATATTCCTATAATTAAAGTTTTAAAAATATATTTTCTTTACAATATGTGGCAGACTATTTCAGATACAGATTTTATACTTATTAGTTTCTTCTAATATTTCTATCATATTCCATTAAAATAATTTACATTCATAATATTATTATCGTACAAATCGTAATTTATTTGCTTCTGTAAGCATAAAAAATATGTTTTTTTTACTGAATGCTATTTTTATTGCACATTCATTTGTCAAGGTTAGCGAATAATAATAAATAACACGGCCACCGCGACCGTCGCGTCGTCGGTCAAACTGCTGACAAACTTGACAAGTTGACAATGTCACCACGAGGTTGTTGACCCACGTTTGACTGAATTGAACTGATTCGCATCCAACCATTTCAAATTACGACCAGTTAATTAGTGGATGCTAATGAGGTAATCGTTCATTTGGACGATTTGCTTTATTTCATTGTATACGTGCGTACATAGCGTTAAATTGAAATAACTTCGCGGAATGGCCGAGCGAACTCTGCGGTCGTTTTATTTGCGAATAAATCTCGAAAGTGGTACAGCTGATTTACAGAACTGCTCTTTTCTCTCACCTCACTGTTTTCTGGGCTTTGCACTTATATTTTATACTTGACTATTTTATTTTGAATTGCTTTTTGAGTTCCTTTGAAAAAGGATTTAACCGCAGACCGAGCGCGGTATGCTTTGGTTACAGATAATATATTTAATGTACTATTTATGCCGACTTCCACGCTTTTCTTGATAAGAGAATATTACAACTGAATAGTTTAGAGCATTTCATTTACAATTGTTTTTTTTTAATTGGGTTGAGTTGAGTTTTATCTTCTTAGATACAATAATAAATTTAAGCTCTATCTAGATTTTCCTTTTCATTACACTTATTAAGAAAAATAAAAAAGATATCATAATATACCATGTTTTTAGCCATTATAAACTGTTGCATCAATATATTATATGTAACGAAAATCCCATATCCTGTGTTTATTAAATTAAAGAAAAGAATTTAAATTATTTTGTCGGCATTGAGCAATAAGTAAATTTAATTAGTTACGTAAGTATAAAGTTTATTAATTTTAATAAAATATTAAATATAAATGAAATACAAACTGAAATTAAAATATAGCTCCAAACAAACTCTGAACAAAATTAACGTGAATGAATAATTTCCTTCATAAAACCATTCGGTCCGAAATTATAATTCCAATTTGTGAGATGTGCTAAAACTTGCAGTTCATTAGGTCGGTTCTTGTGCGCTCGCCGATGTTTTGGCTTCCCTTGGTAATTTGGAGTGGCGAGCTTTAGGGGCTGGTAAATACGCGGTTAGTGAGAGGAAGTGCGGAGGATATTAATGCCCGTCATATTTCAGCTCCAGCCAACGTATTTTTCTCAACAGAGCCACTGAGAGGACAGCAGCCTCTAATTAACAGGATTAGCATACCCTCAAAATACGCTTTTTGCTGGCCAAATAAAAATTTTTCTCATCGCCCAATTTGGAGACTTAATTTTGTGGGCTACCTCGCAATTAATAGTCCTATTTGCATTAGATTATTTTAATGCGTGTTTCATTTGAATTTTTTTACCAAAGGGTTGGCTTAACTAACGAAACGAGTTTTCACCTTGACACATTTTTTAAGTGGTACGTGTAGATACACGTGCCTATTTCTTCTTTAATTTTTTAATTTAATTTAGAAATTTCTTTCGAGATAATTAAACGTATACTTTCAGCTCTTTCATTGAAGTATAATGAAAAAGTTCCGCATGATAAATATTTGTTAGATATTTAGAATCAGTACATATTTAATAGACACTCTACTTTAATAATAACTAATATATAACTAATAAGAAAGGTGAAAGTTTAATTTGGGATCAAAATAACTAAAACGAAATTATAAACTTTTACACTCTAACCATGTATTCTCGGTTTAATAAAATCAACTAGCCTTCGAAAAGTGTACCAAAATCTGAATTTTAAATTTAATATTTTATTTTTCATATTCAACGCTGACCTAAATTCATAAAAATATACAGTAGATATTCATTCATAAACACTGATGCTATCAACCGTGTCATTTATATTTAACGGTTGGGCGGATTAAAAGTTTTCGATAACCGGATAATATTCAATATCCCAACCGGACTTTCCGGACCGCGAATCATTTTCATATCAGTGTCATTAGCCAAGGGTTTCGTACGGATATAATATATTATGAAAATGTGGTCAATGCGGTCGTCAATGCTGTTGGACTGCGTAAAAACATGGTTTATTGTGTGCGCGTACCTCTTTTGTGGAACATTATTACATTACCATGTTTCAAATATTGCTTTAGTGTTACCGCATTATTGACAATAATGTATTATAGAATAGGTTTCATTCGTTGTTTGCATATTGTTTAGATATTATACAATATCTATTCAATGGTCTTTTTCTGATACAAATACGTATTTATAAGTCGGAAAATGATAATTTATCGCTTCATGCACATCCTAGTTTCAGTGTAGAGCAAAACGTAGACATGTTTAAAAAACATAAAACAAATACAAACAAATTAAATATTCAACATACCGTATTTACAAAACCGATTCCATATAATTTGATCCACAATCGATAGCATTAAATTAAACAAAGAACTAAGTAGTTTAAAATATTATTCCAATGTGCTTTTTACATGGATGCATAATGTTGGTGTAAGAAATTAATATTTTTGCTAGTTGCTCTATATTAATTTGCGCAACTTTAATGTTTCTTTTATAATATAACAATTAAGAGTATATTAATATGATCGCTTTCCTTATGGAATATTGAATTTATCCATTTTTAATGGATGTTCTTAGAAACGACGGAAGCTCTTAATTCGTAGGCGTACAATTTTATTGAGATAAAAATATCTTATAAACCTGTAACAGAAAATATCCTCAGTCAGAAAAACGGCGCCTTTCAATATTGAGGGTAAAATATTGAAATAAAAAATTGAAAAAAAAAAAAAAAAAACAATTATTATTCAATTAATAGGTAGATCATTATTTTTTAATTTTTTTTCCAGGGAAAAGTCAACATGCTAAAGACTGTCTATTTTTGTAAACCCAAAGAGTCGAGAAATTTCGATTAGTATTGTCTCTTGTTTATACTTATGTGTTTTTTCTTGTTCCTTTATCAATTCAAAAATATCTCGAATATTAAAAAACGAACTAGTTTTTAACTCTGCCTTTAGTAATTCGAGGTAGTTCTCGATATCTCGAATTCAACACGGAGAGATGCAACAATTATTATTAGTGCTGTATCTGACTTATTGTTCGTTTTGCTTTGCAGTTAATCTATACTGGAGTAACTGAGCTTTTTGCTGACTAATAGTGAATGGATAGATTTCAAAACGTTTGGAATTTTTAACGTCATTCCTTATCTGTGTTATTAAAATAAACTATTTGCTTTATTAAGAATCTATTACTCAAACATACTTTAAAACGCAGTGTAAATTGTGTTTGTTTATTTTGAATAGTGTTTAAAGGTGTAATGTTTAAACCATTTGTTTTTTTGATGCTACATAAATATTACATTCATATTGACACTAGCTACCTAATTGCTTTCATAACAGATTAAGCAATAAAAACACGCTTCCATATACCATAGTGTTTCTGTAGATTGACTAACTATGTCACTCAACCATTTTGGTAGATGTCCCGCCGCGCCGATGTTATCGGTCCCGATAAGGGTGGTGGCTATAAACGGCCTTGAAACCCCAGAACGGGTCTAACACTCCAATATAGCCCGAATGTTTACAACGCCGACGTCGATAACTGCCTTGTACTACCCAGTTAATAGACTTTATTACAATCTTGACTTATACATTGTTCACGAAATATAATAATAAATATTATATAGATAAAGAGGTCGTTAAGAAAATGTTCGTACAAGTAATTGGATTTATGGAGAATCTTTACGTAAAAGGGAAGGAAACAGTGTTCAACATAAGGTAATTATTTTAATGAGGTCAAGAGGCGAGTGAGGTCTTTATTACCATATGAAATATCATATGAAATATCAAAAAAATCCTACAAATAAAAAATAAAAATAAATACAAATAAAAGATAACGTCAGTCTACACAACCGTAAATGTCCGTAAAGTTGTGTAGAATCGAATGAGCCAAGAAAGGAACCGGTAAAAATACTTTTCGTTTTAAATAAAGTCACGAACATAGTGCCAAGAAGTCTCAAGTATTGACGAAATAGGACTGCATTTGGACAGGAAACTGAAAACCATTTCATTTTCTTATTACTTGAATGGTTATGTTTGATATAAGCGAGGATACCGCGAATAAGCTATATTCTTGCTCCTCAAATACGTATAGAATAGAAAAATTCCGTCGCATTATGGAGTCGGTTAAAAACAATACATAGCGTAGCGTGTTCGAAGGTAAAGCAGCTTGTTTCATCGATTAGATTGGTTGTACAACGTAGGAAGCCACAGGCAAATGTTAGTGTACACGAATGCAACGCTTCGTGGTTTTAATTAGTTTACCCAATTAAATTTCATTGACGTTAATGCGAATTCCCCACCTATTTATTCTTGTTAAAGGATTTCAATGCACAAACATGTTTTGCAATGATTGGTTCGTAATTTTTGTCATCAATGACCACTAACATGGCAACCGTGGTTTTAGTGTGATTTATTATAGAAAATCTGATTCTACCGATAAGTATATTCAAGAACTGTTTCCACGCTTAATTTCATTCAAATATGTGTATTGGTAGCGTAGACATATAAATATTCAAACATGTTTAACATTTTTTCCATATTCAAACAGGTTCCCTTTTTTTCCATAGGTATATTGATTATATAAAATATAGAGTAGATTTTTTTCAAATAGGTATACGTTTATATTATGTTACAAATAACAAGAAAAATGGTGGAAATGAATATTACTAGCATTCGAAAGAGGAAATAGTATAACAATTATTCGTAAAGCATAACATACTTAAATAATACTTTTAAGAAAAATCCCCTGTCTGAAACTCGAGACGAGTTCAATCACGATTCTTTAAGTTTTTTCAATCACACACGCGGTTTACGACAAAATAACGTAAATTTTATGATAAAGTTTGATATTCCGCGTTTTTTACGTTGATGTTATTTTTATGTTTATTTTTACGGCGTGTTGCAAAAAAGCTGAGATAAGGAAATGTTTGACATCAACTGGGCACTTTGCACGTCCTCTAGAGTAATATTTTTCAAGTTTAACATGACGGTTGTTTCGAAAATTTTCTCTCAGGGAATGTTAAATAGCGTAAAATGAAAACGTAATGTTCAACATTTTGTATCGGGAAATAGGTTTAAGTGAAATGTTGAGTATATTTTAATGAATGAAAATAGGTCGGCTGAGAAAGGTAAAACGTTATTTGTTTTCTAAGAATTTTTATATCGTTATAACAATTTTATAGCGTAGGATATTTATAATTGAAAATATTCTAGTAATACATTTTTTATGTAATTGTTTTGGAAATTTTATTTTATTATTTAGAGGTACAATAACAAAAATCTATGTTTAGCAACTAATATTTCGGGCTCAGAGCTTATTAGATTATACGTAGCTATTTTAGCGTTTCTGAATCACACCACGCGCATAAATCTAAAATTGTGATGTACATAGCCATCACACTGACATCACACGTTGCAAAATTGTCGGGAAATTTGGTTGGACACGGCTGAAAATTATAAATATAATTTATGGAAGTGGAATAAATGTTAAACAGCGACTTTAATTTATCGTATAATCATGTCAAGCGTGGATCATAGAGGTATACGTAAAGAGACCGCTCTCGTTGCAGACAGAATGCAA